>NC_141885.1:2337500-3538750 GCF_030686135.1 Camelina sativa | reverse complement strand
TTTGCTAAAGCTTAAATCTCATTTTCATAAAAAAGGAAAAAAAAAAAAATAGTTAATTTTTTTGTTTTCTTTGTTGGGAGAGGAGGAGGACTTGTAAGTAAATCTGCATCTTCTGTTAGAATCGATCTGGATCTGAAGCTCCTCTCTATCATCGGTCTCTTCTTCGCAGGTTTTGCCTCCTTTTTCTCTTCTCTATGCTAATCTCCGTAAACCCTTGTTTCAGTTTTGATCTCTGTTTCAATTAGATTCAACGATTGTCCCATTGCCTTATCAAAGCTGCAAGCTTTGTGTGTTTGAAAATCACCATCAAAATAGCCCCCTTCTTAGGTTTCTGCTTCTTCTTCTCTTTGTAGGTTTTGAAGGCTAAGATTCATTCATATGAGGAGGGCCTGAGCTAGTTGATTCTTTCAAGTTTACAGCTTTAGATGATCTCTAATTGAGCAAGTCTGTATTAAAAAAATCATGGGAGAATGGGTCATCGGAGCTTTCATCAACATTTTTGGAAGTGTTGCTATTAATTTCGGCACAAACCTTCTCAAATTGGGACATAATGAGGTCTGCATTTGCCTCAGCCACCCACTGTTTGATTGCATTTTAATCTCGTGAAGCTTATATAGACTTTTTGTGTTTTAATCTATCAGAGAGAAAGGTTAGCTCTACAAGATAATGGCGGAGGGAAGATGCCATTAAAGCCAATTATACATTTTCAGACATGGAGAGTTGGTATGCTCTCTGGTCTTGAGACCTTTTTTCCCCCCTTTGGTGTTTATATGAAGCTAGTTCTGAGTCCAATGTTGTTGGAAACTTACAGGGATCCTAGTCTTTCTTCTTGGGAATTGCCTCAATTTCATTTCGTTTGGTTATGCTGCTCAGGTAAAATTGATTTTGTTTGGCACTGCCTACTTGCGTGATTTGTATGATTTCATTGATTGCGTTATGGTTTCTATTCCGTTTCCTTACCTTGACGCACTCTCTTTTGCAGTCTCTTCTAGCAGCTCTTGGATCCATTCAATTTGTATCCAACATAGCATTTGCTTATGTTGTATTGAACAAAATGGTGACTGTCAAGTATGCAAACAACCTCACTGCAATTCTTTTAACATGCATAACCGATTTACTAAGTCTCTGCTCTGCTAATATTTTTGGTATGCCTTGGTCACAAAGTACTCGTTGCTACAGCCTTTATAGTTCTTGGAAACGTTTTCCTTGTAGCTTTTGGTAATCACCAGTCACCAGGTAGCCATTCTTGAACAGATAGGTTTTGGTCTATCGTTTTTTCACAAAGCGTGACCTAATGTATGTCTTCTGTGCTTAGTTTTCACACCCGAACAGTTGGCAGAGAAATATAGCAATGTAACGTTCTTGGTCTACTGTGGGATTTTGATTATTATAGTAGTCGTGCACCATTTCCTCTATAGGTGAGTCTTGCATTTGAATTGTAGCCTTGCACTATTTTTCAACTATCTGCCCTCTTGTGTGATCAGTTTAATCGAAATATTCAGGAAGGGAGAAGTTTTAATTTCTATGCCTGGACAAGAAATTAGCTCGTATTGGAAGATGCTGCTTCCTTTCTCATATGCTGTGGTCTCGGGTGCTATAGGATCATGTTCGGTTTTATTTGCCAAGTCACTGTGAGTTTGCAAATCTACTGAGCTTTACTTGAAAATCCGATAGTTTCAGGTGCTAAATTTGAGTTTCATTTTCCAGCTCAAACTTGCTGAGATTGGCCATGTCTAGTAGCTATCAATTGCACAGCTGGTTCACATACTCTATGCTTCTTTTATTTCTTAGTACAGCCGGATTCTGGGTAAAAGCCATAATCTACTGAAATTGTTTTGGTGTGCCGTTGAGACGATAAAGTTACTGAAGTTTTAACGTCTTTCCTGTGTTTGTGTTGCAGATGACAAGATTGAATGAAGGATTGTCTCTGTATGATGCAATTCTCATAGTTCCTATGTTTCAGATTGCTTGGACTTTCTTCTCCATCTGTACAGGATTCATCTACTTTCAAGAGTTTCAGGTTCATCTATTATATAAATTGTGATGCTTTTCCTCTCTTTTCTTTAACTTTGGGCTAAAACGGATCTAGATGATTACTTTGATCAAGTTGTCACAGAATGGTGTGGGTTTAGGCTTAGATAATTTTCTTCTTCCTTAAACAGGTTTTTGATGCGCTAAGAACAACAATGTTCATATTAGGAATGATGTGTGTATTCTTAGGCATTTCTTTACTAGCACCTGATGATACAAGAGGCAACGAGACAAAAGATAGTTCATCATCTCTCGACTCTATCGTGTCCTCGAGCCTACCAACAGAAGAGGACAGGTAAGCATTGCATTCTTGTTAGGTCCCTAAGTCAGAAGTTTTTCATGTTTTAGCTACTAACTATTTTTGATCTTTAATAACAGGTTGATTCCACAATCATCTGAAGATGGACATAGCAAAGACACAAGAGTACATGGAATGTATATGAAAGCAGCTGATCTAATTGCCAAGACAAAGGTACCCACAAGCGAAAGTATCATTACTTGTGAGCTTTACCAGCATTACTAAAACAAAAACGACTCTTTTACTTCATTGTCTTTGCAGACTGCTTGTTTAGCAGCATTGGGCTTTGGCGAAGACTCTATAAATGCATCTGCGATTCTAGTGATGCCAATGGTATCTTCGAAGATTACAGGGTTTAGAGGAAATGGACTCGAACGGGCTAAGATTTTGTCCATGAGAGGATCAGGATGGAGCAAACTAGCCATGGAAGAAGAAGGAACAAGAATGCTTGAAAAGACCGTCTCTTCAAAGGCTTAAGTAGGTAGTGAAAACAGAAAGCTATGAGACAGAATCTCAGGTGCTTTTCTTCTGTTATCATATATGGCTTTAGTAGCAAAATCTGTTTTTAGGAAACCATCCCACGATTGTGTATTCTTGCAAGAACCCAAATTGTATTACATAACATCTCTGTATATTCATTTTTTTTGTTTGACACCTGTGAAATGTGTTTCATAAAGCACAGAATGTAAACAAGTTTGAATCGAGTTTATTACTATTACAAATCCATATTTTGAGAATCACATTGTGAACATCCCCTCTTGCTCTCCACCATGACTAACGTCTTAACAACCTCTTATCACCGGTCTGAAAATGAGTAGTCATCATCGAAAAACTTTTATATGATACCTGCAATACTGTTTCATTAATTCGAGAGGACGGAAGCGGAAGCGGAAGCGGAACTATTGAACAAAAGGAGCGAGACAGTTAGTGCAATTCATTCTCTTGAGTCTTGAGGAGAAGAACGACACAACATTAATGTTTCCTTAACAGTACTGTAATATCATCAACGGTAATATTAGTCTAATTAATCACTTAGAGAAATCAACATTAATAGTGTTACCTTAAGTAAATGTCCTCAACATTCAGAAACTGGAAAGTAGCCGTTGGAATAATTGGAAAAGAGAGGAAATGAAAAGTGATACAAATAGCCAAATCCTTTGTCTAGATCTCACAATCTTTGTGTTCTTTCTGAGAAGATCTGTGATGAATCCAAAAAGATGTGCTGCCTGCAAATATCTGAGAAGAAGATGTCCAAAAGATTGCATTTTCGCACCTTACTTCCCTCCAAACGATCCTGCAAAATTTGCATGTATCCACAGAATCTATGGTGCTGGAAATGTTTCCAAAATGCTTCAGGTATATATATCTATTACAATATTTTTTTGTGTATCTTCTCTAAAATCATATTTAAGATCACGTACGTACGTTTATGCATATCTATATAAGCGTATTCATGTTGGATTTTTTGGTGATCTTTTTGACAACAGCAACTTCCTGATCAGACGAGAGCTGAAGCAGTGGAGTCTTTGTGCTTTGAAGCAAAATGCAGAGTAGATGATCCTGTTTATGGATGTGTTGGCATTATTCATTTACTGCAAACTCAAGTTCAGAATGCTCAGAATGAATTAGCCAAAACTCAAGCTGAGGTTGCTGTTGCTCAAACCAGACTTAGCCAAACCCAAAATTCTGACTTCTGAGTTTATGTAATATCTCTCAGTTTCATCAATAATTTCTGAATAATATTTCTTTTTGCATCTCTGTTTCTCTTTTATTCAATGATGCTGATCCTCTTGAAGTTCCACTAACATTGATATATCATACTCATAATCATAAGGCCATTAGCTACGTTAACGCGTTAAATCCAAGTAACACAGACATGAATTGCGCTCAATAAAAATCGAATCGAATTTACAATTTTCACTGCTTGAGCAAATCTAAACTCCATTCCTTTTACAGTTGTACATGACATTACACTACTTTTGCGGGAGCTTTTCTTGTATAGTTTACAAAGATGATCAATGAATCTGTTTAATAGAGGAAAAAATATATATGTAAAGAGACACTGAACCTTCAAAATCGGCCTGTATCCCACTTGGAGAACATAATTTGATGCTGGCTCGGACTTTCGTGTCTTTCATTCACTTGATCCATGTAATCATCACCAAATGAAGTATTGTGGTTTGGATCAGAATCCATAGATTCAACCAAGTCTGAAACTTCATAAACTTCGAGGGCTTTCTCCAACAGTTGGATCATACAAGCATTATGTTCCCGAATAGGTGAGATACCGTAAACTTGGATCATCCATGTGAAGTACTTCAAACCATCCTTTACATTACCTGTATTAGCACAAGCGGATAAGACACCAACGAAAGTGATAGCATCTGGCTCTACGCTCGCTTCTTCTTCCATATCTTGAAACAGAGACAAAGCCTCTTCTCCACATCCATGTACACCCAAACTAGTAATCATCGAGTTCCAAGTCGCTAAACTCTTACTCTGCATCACATCAAAGACTTTCCTAGCGTCCTGCAAGCTTCCACATTTGCTATACATATCGATCAAAGCAGTTCCAAGGAAACAATCAACCACAAAACCGTTTTTGTGAGCATAGTCATGAACCCATCTTCCCATAGACAAGCTCCCAAGCTGAGTAGAAGCTTGCAACAAATTAACAATCGTATACTCATTAGGCTTAACATGATCATCATCCTGCATTCTCCTAAAGAGCTTAAACGCCTCATCAGGTCTACGGTTCTTAACATAAGCAGTGATCATTGCAGTCCATGAAACAACGTTTCTCCTTGGCATCTGATTGAATACAATCTCAGCTGAATCCAACTGAGAATTGGAGACAAGACCATAAAGCATAGTAGTCCATGAAACAATACTTCTCCCAGGCATTTTATCAAACACCTTACGTCCACAATCTGGTTTCCCAAATTTAAAGTAAAGATCCATGAGAGTGTTCTGGAAGAAGACATCATTAAAAAACCCAGCTTTGATAGCTAAACCATGGAGTTGGGTACCTAAACGAAGAGACGAAGAAGAAGCGAGACAAGCTTTGATAACAAAAGGGAAAGTGAATTTATCAAAGTGAGAGTGATGATGAGTGAGCATAAGGATAAAGAGAAGAAGAGCTTCACGAGGCTTATGATTAAGAGAGAGAGAACGTATCATAAGGTTCCAAGTAAAGGTAGAAGGAGACTGAAGTTGGTTGAAGACGAGAGAAGCGTATTGGGTTTCTCCGAATGAAGAAGAAACACTTATAAGCTGACGAACTAGTAACTGATCGTTTGTGAGATTGTGTTTGATGACTCTGGTGTGGATTTGTTTCAATTGAGAGAAACTTGAACAGGTTCGGAGAAAGTAAGAAGCTTCGAGAGATCGGAATTGTGGAGGAGAAGACGGCGACGGAGCCGCCATCGATTAAACGAGTACGTACGTAACCCCCAAATCCTCACATTCAATCTCTTCCTCGATCGTGTGTGGATGATGATGAAGCTTCTTGGAGTGGACATATAAACCGAACCGAACTATATTTTCACCCATATACTCACGTTTTAGATCTACACTTAATGAAATTTCTCAAACCAATAATAATATTTAGACATCTTATAGAGTTTAATTATTTTTTTATTATATATAATGTTTATTCTTAAGATAAAATTTCCTTACCATAATAATATAAAATTTGGCAAATGGTAAGTCCTTAATGCACAAGACACCATCACACCAAGGATCGAGTCTCGCTCCCTATGAATGTAGGGATTTGGTTAATAGGTCAGCATGTTGTGACCAAATGGTTGACAAAAAATTAAAATAATATAAAGTTTAATTTTTTACTTTTATTTTTTTCTGAGTTACCATAATCTTTTCACGGCTTTTTTCAACACTTTTCAAGTTTTAATATAACTAGGTTTTGAACCCACGCTACGCATGGGTTTATTTGATATATTTTGGTTAAAATTATATATAATTGATGACATTTATGAAATATTATCTTGTAGAAAATTTTAAATTACTATTAATAAGGCAAAACTTTTTTTTAGATACACAATTTTTAAAAATTTTAAAAATCAGTTGTGATAAAATTAAATATGATCAAACGAATCATAAATTTAACTGGACATCGAGGCGAGGCGGATCAAACATTCGAACTGGTGACAATGCATATACTAATGATCTCACCCTTTGATAATGATCTCAAAAGTTGCAAAGTTTCGATCCAACAATTGTGTTTCTTCGTTGCACCCCCAACTTTCCATGTTGGCATCCGTTAGTTTTACACCTATTTGTTTTACAAATATAAATTGCAATGTTTTGATCCAACAATTGTGTTTCTTCGTCGTACCCCTAGATTTCAATGTTTGCACTTGCTAGTTTTCATACATTTTTGCTTCACACTTCTTTATTTTCACATCTCTTTGTTTTTTTATATATACAGATTTTTATGAACTTTGAAAAGAGTTTTTGTTCTTTGAGTATTATATTATTAATGATCTCACCATTTGTTAATGATCTCAAAAGTTGCAAAGTTTCGATCCAACAATTGTGTTTCTTCGTCACATCTCCAACTTTTCATGTTAACACCCGTAAGTTTTTACACCTCTTTGTTTTACACCTCTTTGCTTATATAAAGTTGCAATGTTTTGATCTAACAATTGTGTTTCTTCGTTGTATCCCTAGCTCTCAATGTTTGCAGTTGTTAGTTTCACACCTTTTTGCTTCACACATTTTTGTTCTCACACCTTTTTTTTTTTAATGTATATATAGATTTTTATGGACTTTGAAAAGAGTTTTTGTTCTTTAAGTATTGTTTCACACCTCCAAGTTTTAAAAATTATGAGTATTATTTTCTTTAAATTTATTAATCAACATGATTCACTCATCTTCATTTAAATTTGGATTGTTTTATTTATTGATTCTTTCATCTAACTTTTGTTTGGTAAAGTTTTCCATTTATACCTTCATCGATAATTTCTTCCAAGTATTAATCTAGGTAATTGATTGTGATTTCTGTTTTTTCATAGATTTATATGTTTATATATTATAGCAAACTCACTTTTAGGGGTCAATTTAAATATAACAGATGAGATTGTTTTTATTATCTCATCTAACTGTTTAGATTTGTTAATGATTGTAAAAGTTGCAATATTTTGATCCAGATTGTGTTTCTTCGTCGTACTCCCAGCTTTCAATGTTCACATTTTTTTGTTAATTTTTGCACATTTTTGTTTCACATCTCTTTGTTTATATATATATATATATATATATATATATTTTATTTTATTTTTGTGGACCTTGAAAAAAGTTTTTGTTCTTTGAGTATTGTTAAACACCTTCAAATTTAAAAATTCTGACTATTATTTTCTTTCAATTTGTTAATCAACATTGATTTACTCATCTTTGTTAAAAAACTTTGGATTTTTTTTATTGATTCATTCATCGAACTTTTGTTTGTTGTCGTTTTCCATCTAACCTGTATTGATCATCTCTTCCAAGAATTTATTTATTTAATTAATTGTGATTTCTATTTTTTTTTATAGATTTATCTTTTTAGTCAATTTTGTTGATTGCAGCTATGAGCTCTTTCTCCCTAATTATCTTATTATTTTGAATAAATTTCGATAGGATAATGATTTAAAATTTGTTTTCTGTGAATATTTTTCAAAATTGATTATCTGAGTATGATTCAATAAACCTAGATTTATATATCTTTAACATTATTATTGTCACTGAATCTATTTTTCATTTTTATATATACAATAAATTTTTTATTTAACTAATTTGGTTGATTCATCTTAGTCATTATTTATGACTTTTATATTATACAGTTAAAGAAATACCATAAAGTTTTCACTTGAAATGTAAAATTAACAATGTTAGTCATTTCAAGTTTTCATTTTTCGGTACGGTAACGCAAGGGCCGACATCCTAGTTATATTCAATATTTAATTGTCATTTTTAAGAAATATCAAAACAAAGCAAATACTCAACATTTCAATGCAATCCATATTTGATAGTGCACAAGCCCTTAATCATGAAACGTATGTAAGGCATGCTCGGGAAGAGGATCGGCCAACACAAATCAGCAAATGAATTAACGACTATGCAACATTGTTTTTCGATCTCATGAAACCGCCTGTTATTTTATTGAAACATCCATGTGGTGCGTTTTTAATCTTTTTCCAACAGTCGTCAGGATGCATCGGTTGAGCATTCGAACAAGACAAGGCCATCAACAGAACAACAACCATGAGCAAAGGAGTTGTCTTCATTGTCTTAGATGCAATTTTCTTTATCCAATTATTAAATAATTTAGTTTGTATCACTTAATGTTAATGATGCCTCATTTTTATAGGGGGTTCTTTACAATATTATGGCTAGATATTGATCAACTCAAACTGGTAAAATTTTTAATACATTTCACCTAGTTAAAACAAAAAAGAGCAAAAATCAATGTAACATTAATTGCTACTCAATTTCAAGATTATTTCTCTTGTATAAGATAACTAATGCTTTGAACCAAAATTTACTTTGATTACTTGATTATCTCTCTTGTATACGATAATTAAGTGCTTTAAATATAATTATTAAATCACTTAATTAATCAAAAATATAAATGAATTTAGTTTGTATCACTTATATAATGTCTGGTTTTTGTAGGGGTTTCTTTACGATAATATGGCTAGATATTGATTAACTCGAATTGGTAATTTTCAATACATTTTACCTAGTTACAAAAAAAGAGATCATAAATCAATGCAACATAGTAATTACTACTCAATTTCAAGATTATTTGTTTACCCTAATCTAAAATCTTAAAATTATATGGTATGATTTTCTACTCAAAAAAACAAAATGACCTAATTTAAGTAATAATGTTTTAAGTTTTGCTCTGATACCAACTGATAGAGAGCGGAAGCTTAATTAACGGACGAGAACGCTAGATTTCCAGGAGAACTCGGATTCACGAACGGATCTTTCTTAGAACGTCGTAACTTGACGAAGAAGCAATAAGAATAGAGCCAAGATCGGGAACGATATCGACGTGGTTTTGCAAGTCCTCCTTGCAGGGCTTGAACACAAACTCTTAGGGATGAGAATCCTCCTCTCTAGGCTTTTGACAAAGTTTTCTTAAAACTCTTTTATTCAATAATCCATAATTACAGACTAATGAGACTCAGGTCTCTTTAAATAAGAAAACGAAAACCCTAGTCTAAATATTTAACGACAAAATTATGGTTTTAAAAACCCATGAACCTAAGGCCCATTAACATGAGTTAAACAAACAACAAAGTGGTTGAGGTGGTGATCAACGACGTGAAGATGCGCTGCATCACTAATTGTTCTAGATTTTGTAGTTTACCACTTTATAAACGTACGGCTAAATCCTAGGGACACATAGCAAACTTTAACGAGGCTCGAATTTTTGAAGTTAAAAAAACCAAAGCAAATTTGATAATGAAGAACGCTTCTTTTAAGCTCTCACTCTTGGTTTTCATTTTGGTCATCATATCTAGTAAATTTTTCTTTATTTTGCCTTTTCTTTTGTCAGCAGGTGCATTGAAAAGATGTTTTTGTTTTGTACAAGTGATAGAAACAAAAGTACATTTTTAAGTATTGGTTATTAGTATTTTTGTTTTTAGATGAAGAGTTTAACCTTTAAAGCCATTTTTTTTATGCAAATGATGGATGAGAAGATCTTGGAGCACAAGCAAGACATCTAACCGAAGTTGATGCTTGAACGAAGCAATTCACAATATATGAGACAGCAAAGAGTGTGATATTTGAACGAAGCAGTGTGAACGTGTGGACGCAATCCTTGGCTGTGAAGGGGTGAGAAGAAAACACTATTTTCAATGGTAAGATCAATTTTCTTTTTATCTAAACCCGTTAGATTTAGCAGACCTTTAAAAATGGATTTGCTATTTTATATATATATATATATATATATATATATATATATATATATATATATATCCCTTCCGATCGTTACATTTTGACTATGAAAATATAGAATTAAGTCCATTGGGTAAGGACGAGGACAACCTCAAGTGGAACCTTCTTAGGACAGACAAGTCCATATGCCACAACAGATAATATATTTCCAAGTTGTAAGGACATTAACGGTCCATATTTTTCTGATAAATAATTTGAACATCGAGCGGTGAGGTTCCGACCCTAACTTGTGCAAGTTGCCAATTACAGGAAGTCTTGGTGGTCCAGGAGGTAGATTCTTCTTTGTTATTCTCGTGTTCTTTGCAATGAGTATAGATGCAATGAACACGAACGTAACTACGATATACCACAAACTCATTTTGCTTTCTACAAAAACGGATAGTTTATGTAAGGGAATGTGAAGTCGAATCATTTCTACTTGGTTCAGTTTATTGGATAATATTAAGAGAAATAGAAATAACATGTTAAGTGGATGGAAATATAGAGCTGCGCAAACTACGACCGCCAAATAATTACTTTGCCGTATGGTTACTTAAGAAGAACTATATACTTTTTCATATGACCAAATGAAGTTTTTAGAAGAGTTTTTTTTTTTTTTTTTTTTTTTTTTTTTTTTTTTTTTTTGTGCATCCGGCCAGAAGAGTTTTAACCTTTTCGTTTTTAAGTATATCTTTAAAGAAAAATTGAATCGGGGTTTTTAGTTTAGTTAAAAAACTTTGATTAGTAACATGTGTTAACCAAATTGAGTTGCATTAATATTACGATTTGATCTAACTTGCTGTTGACCATTTACTTGAAATAATAAATAATCAAAAAAAAAAATTGTAACAAAGTATAATAAACATAATTACCCATTTATTTACAATCTCATGATTTTAAAATCAATTCCTATATTTTTCATCTCAAATATAAATAAAAGATAATAAATAGCTTTTTCAAAAAAATTAGTATGATCACAAAAAATTAAGACAATAAAACATGGATAACTTCTACACTCTAAAATTCAGTATTGTAGAGTAGAGTGTCTTCTACAATACTGAAACATCTACATAATAAATATAAGGTGGAAGGCTGGAAGCTTACCTGAAGTATAATAACACTTTGTGCCGAAGATTTCAGAAAGAGGGAGAGGGAGATGGAGAGATGATAGTGTGTGATAATCTTATATAAGCGTACGTCCACGAGAATATATAATTATTTTTTAATTTGCAACAATGCTAAAAATGCCAAAAAAAAAAAAAAAAAAAAAATCTTCTCAAACGAATAATGCTAAAAAAAATCAATATGAGGTATATCAAAAGCGAGGGGTCGTCCAACGTTCAAATTGTGGAACATAACATTAGTATAAATAAAACTAAATAATTATTGCATGTCTGCGATATACAACTAATCAAATTTTATAATTAACAACGAAAATCCAGTTATACAATCTTAAACACTAAAACAAAAGAAGCAAAATTAACAAATAAATACACTTTTTTAAAATTTATTTATTTTTGTTGTAAAAATATTGTTCCGCAGATTAAAATCTAGTAGTTATTAAAAATAAAAACAGTTCATATGTATAAATGTTTTTTCTTTTGGTTATAAAATCTATACTATAAAAATTGGCTAACTTTCTCTCAGTTTGCCACATCAGCACCTAACAGTGTGCCACGTGTACTCTGCATACAAATAACGCAACTTCTTACAATTACATACGTGATAAATAAAACTTGGTCGATTTCGTACGTGATAAATACATGATTACATAACTATTTTTTCGACATACAAAAAAAAACTTGGGCTTAATTCTAACGCAGCCCATTACTGCCAAACTAGTCTCAGCCCAGCTGCACACCAAAAACTTTGATTGTAACGCTTTTTGTGACTTCAAACAATTGCTCGATTCTGTTAAAAAAAAAAAACCTCAAATCCATACTCTACTAATCAGTTTATCTGGGTATGTTATCTAATTCTCTAAAACCATATATCAGTTTTGTATTATGTTTTTTTTTGCTGTACCAAATTGAAAACAAGAGTGATAAGAGAGGGTGGATTTGGTCAGAAGAAGAATCTCAACTGCTTCACTTTTAATTGTAGGAGTATATGACACCCAAAAAGCAGCAGCACATACAGAGCCGTGCCTAGAGGTTTAGAGGGCATAGGCAAAAAAAAAAAATCATATTCGAAATAATTTATAATATAACACTTCTAATATTTCATAATAATTTTATAACCAAAGGTATACAATAATCTTTCATAAAAAGTTCAAAAAAAAAAGGTAGACACACTATTGTGTCACTATCAACAACAAAAAATTGTTTTGGTGATTATATGAATTTTAAATAAACTGTGGTGTAAAAATGTGATATCTAAATAGTTTAAACTTTTAAAAGGTTTTGAAGTATAAATTTTGAACCTTTTAGAAAATTTCAATATTTATAATATTTTAAACTTTTAAAATTTAAAATTTATAATAAAAAAAACTTTTTAAAAGCTAAGAACTTTTAAAAGTTTCAATATTTATAATATTTTAACTTTTAAAAAGTTTCAATATTTATAATATTTTAAACTTTTAAAATTTAAAAATTATAATATTTAAAAACTTTTTAAAAGCTAAGAAATTTTAAAGTTTCAATATTTATAATATTAAAACTTTTAAAATTTTTAAATATTATCATATTTTTTTGAAACTTTTTAAAGTTTTAATTTGATTAAATAAAAAACTGGATCAAACCGAATATACTTTTAAACTTGGACGCCTGATAAATCAAGCTTTCATGCTCATTCGTTGTTGGAAGCATATTAATCTTAATTATACTGGTTCTGAATCATTGTCTAAAAATTTTGTAGCCGATGTGGGATATTGTACATAGTTCTTTTATTTCCATAAATTTAAAATTTTCCTTTTTCTAAAAAATTCTGGAAATTTAAAAAATGTTAATGAATGACATGTCAAATCCTGATAGATTGTTTAAAATAATTCTTAATATAGAAAATTCTGGAAAATTTTAAAAAGTTAATTAGTGAAGTGTCTAATCCCTATTGGTGGTTTAAAATCCTAGGTGGACGCCTTTAGGAGCTTATAATAATTTTTTATATAAATTACTATATTATATTATAAGACTTTAAGAATATCTTTTACATGAACTGAACATAAATAAAAACTTTGTAAGAAGACATTGTAGGTTGCAGAGCTTCTCTCAACTATTGGAGTTGGCTGTCACAAGTTTTGCTTCAAAAGCATTTGTGGATACTTATTTTTGGATAGTTAATTAGTCTATTAAATTCATAATTTGAGTATGTAATGTGGTTGGTTGGATGTGGTTTTGTGGATTCATAGACATTGAATCCACAAAAACCTAAATCTTTAAGCCTAAGACACTAAATAATAGACACAAAATGTAAAAGCCTAACCATGTATCTTAAAAAGTGAATATTAATTCACTAACTCTACATGGATTTCAAGTTACTATCCACATGTGTAACTTGTATCCACGAATTGTAATAGTATTAACATGACCATGATTGTATGGATTTGATGATGTCGTTGTAACTTTTATCCACGAATTGTAATAGTACCACATGACCATGTGTTACTTGTATCCAAGAATTGTAATAGTATCCACATCAAGCATAGACACATCTTATAGTATCAAACAAGAGTTTCAAAGGGTGTCTATATGGAAACATATTTATTGATTAGGGTTATAGTACAATTTTTTAGATTGAAAAGTATGTTAGAATACAATTTTTTAGATAAAAAATTTAGTTAAATAAAAATTTCAATTCCAAAACTATTTATTTAATTTAGTTTGGACTTTAAAAATTGTTGATTTGGCTATAAATACCATTTAATTATATTTGATTTAGATTTAACTCATAAATTACTTTAATTTTTGTGAAAACAAAAATGGGGACAAAAATTGAAATATGCAAACAATGTTTATTTCCAAGTTATACTTAAAATATATATTAATTAAAATGAAAAACAAATGTTGAAGAAATGATTACCAAGAAAAAGAAAAGAGAGAGAGAAAAATGAGAAAGAAATAGAAAAAGTAAAGATGAATTGAATATGTAGTTAGTTTCTAAAAAAATTGAAAACCATCTAGTTGGGAAGAAGGGTTAGAAAGAGTGAGGGGTAAAATGTAATTAAACTTGAGAAAAGTATATGAGTAGTAAAAAGTAGGTGTAATGGTGAATACTTTTGTCAAAAGTAGGTGTGAATGCAAAATTCCCAAAGTTTTTTACTTTCCCTCTCGCCGTCGTCTCTTAACAGTAAAAAGTGCTAGTACTGTGATCGGCAACAAAAAAAATGAGTGAGAGAAATCGACAAAATGTGACGGTGGAGATACAGAGAGAAGCAATGGACCCTGACAGATTTCGAGATCGGGAGGCCGCTTGGAGAAGGCAAATTTGGCAGAGTTTTTGTGTATATATATATATATATATATATATATATCTCTGCTCGACAAGTTAAGGTAAACTCTCTCTCCGTTTCCCTTCGATTAAGGTGTAGAGATTTATGTCAATTTACATAGAGTTGAGAACTCAGGGTGTTGTTCATCGTTATTAATGTCATCATAATAATAATACACACTCAGGGCGGCAGGGGAGATTGAAAAATTGCCGATTTTGGGTGGTCAGTTCAGTCAAGTAACAAACAATGTGTGTGTGGAACCTTAAGATTACTTACTTGGGCACCTGGGATGGTTGAAAAACAGAGATCATGATCACGCAGTTGATTAACTGTACTTTTAGGTATGTTGTGTGTGTTACGAGTTTCTCTACCTACGGGTACCCTTCATTCGAAGCCGAGAGCCAAAAGGATACATTCACGAGGGTAAGGAGACGACTAGACTCTTTTTTTTTTTTTATCTTTGTTGAAAATGGCAGAAGAAACTTAGACCTCAGCTCCTGATGAGCTTGTACTAATTTAATTGGTATGCAGAATTCTTCAGATCCATCTGACTTTTCCTACTAGTCCAAATGTTTCAGCATTGGCCAAAAATCTCTTTATCAATCAGGCAGGTTAGGTACACCCAAGCTAAATCATTATTACCAACAATGTGACTAGTTAGTTATTAAGCATTAACAACTTATAGTTGTTTCAAAATCTGTTGCAGCTCCCTTGTTAAAGAGGATCATCTCTTAGACATGACTCTCCATTGATAAGATGATAAGAAAGAGAAACTGTATTTTTTTATTATCGATTTAGGAATTGTAACTGAATGTAACCGTAAGAGTCTCTAGACACAGCTAGAGCAATACTCTCACTCCATAGAAATCACACACGACTCTGTTCACTCACACAAACAACACGAATGTAAAACAATAACAAACTCAGAGAATTCATACATTCTCTTGTCCACTTGCTTCTTCCGTCACCGCGTCCTTAGCACGTGATCTTCTTCGGGTGTAGACGATATATGGCTTATCAATACCCCCCCCCCCCCTTCAACACGAAGCTTGTCCTCAAGCGCTAAGTCAGGATACTGTTTGTTTAAATCCTTAGCCAACTCCCACAAATCATCATAACTTGGCAAACCTAGCCAATGGACCAACACTTCTAACCGTCCTTCATCATTATAGCGTGAATCCAACACGTCCTCTGGCACCACAATCAACTCATCCGACGCATTACACGTTTCTGGAAGTGGGATCACTTGATGACTCGCACCAAGCACCTATTTCAGCTGTGATACATGAAACATTGGGTACACCTTCGAACCATCTGGTAGTTGTAGCCTATAAGACACCTTCCCTACTCGCTCCATAATCTCATAAGGACCATAAAATTTTGCAGATAACTTCTGACAGATATGCTTGGACACCGAGTTTTGTCTATAAGGTTGTAATTTCAAAAATACCCACGTACCAACCTCAAACTCCAAGTCCCTTCTATGTTTGTCTGCATTGTTCTTCATTAATTGTTGAGCATGAATCAAATGTTCCTTTACCTGGCCAAGAATCAAGTCTCGTTCTTTTAACACCACTTCAAGTTCTGACACCTTAGTGGACTGCTCTTCGAACCTAATGATAGTTGGAGGATCTCTACCATAAACCACTTTGAACGGGGTAGTTTTTAAAGCCGTGTGGAATGAAGAGTTGTACCATAATTCAGCCCAAGATAAGTACTGGTGCAATTTACGAGGGTGTGTAGAAGCTAAGCAACGCAGGTAAGTTTCTAAGCATCAGTTTAATACCTCTGTTTGCCCATCAGTTTGTGGGTGGAAGGCCGTACTGTATTTCAATTTGGTACCTGAGAGACGAAAACACTCTTTCCAAAAGGAACTCAAGAATGTGCTTCCTCTATCCGACACTATCGATGCAGGATAACCATGTAAACGTACCACTTCTTCAATGAACTTACATGCCACCTCCGAGGCAGTAAAAGGATATTTAAGTCCAATGAAATACCCATATTTGCTGAATCTATCCACAATGACCAGAATCACGTTCTTGTCCTGTGAAGTAGGTAAGCCTTCGACGAAATCCGTGGAAATATCCTCCCAGACTTGATTTGGTACAGGAAGAGGTTGTAAGAGACCTGCTGGAGATAAAGTCGAATATTTGTGACGTTGGCACACCTCACACTCAGCTACAAACTTCTGTATATCTTTAAGTAGAGTTGTCAAATGGTCCGTCCATGGACCATTTGGGCGAGTCCATCTGGACATTCTTTTGCATGGGCCAAAGTTGGACAGTCCCAAATGGACAATGGTCCACAAAGTGTTCATGCCCATTAAGACTATTTCCAAATGGTCATGACCATGGACAGCCCATTTTTTTTTTATTGTCATTCACTTATAAAATCTGAATTTTATTTTTGTTATTTTTTTTGCTATTCAATTATAAAATCTGAATTTTATTTTTGTTATTTTCTTTTATAAAATATGAATTTATTTTTGTTGTTATTCACTTATAAAATCTGAGTATTATTTTTGTTATTTTCTTTTATAAAATCTGAATTTTATTTTGTTGTTTTTTTATAAAATCTATTTTTTTTTTGTTATTTCCCTTCTAAAATTATGAGCTTGGTGTAAAATTACGTAATTACAGTTTCTCCTCAAAACCAAAATTAGAGAATCCACATTTTTTGCCAAAACCGTAAAACTGTGTTTTCCCGCCAAAACCGTAAAACTGTGTTTTCCCGCCAAAACCGTAAAATTACGTTTTCCCGCCAAAACTGTAAAATTATGTTTTCCCGCCAAAATCGTAAAATTGTGTTTTCCCGCCAAAATCGTAAAATTGTGTTTTCCCGCTAAAATCGTAAAATCACTTTTCTGCAAATACAATAATTTATCTGTTTTATGAAAAAAAAATATAAATGTATTTTATGAAAATAAAAATTTATAAATGTAAAATATAATAATTTAAAATTATTTAGTTGTAAATGGAATTTCTCATTTTGGTAAGTGGGCAACCCATTGTCCATTTGGTTAAGCCCATATGGTCAATGGACAAAAATGGTCAAATGCCCAAATAGACCATTTATTTTTTGGTCTGACCATGGTCAGCCCATATGTATATGGACATGGGCATGTCTATGGGTGGCCCGCCCAATCGACAGCTATATCTTTAAGTAACCCTTCCCAATGGAATGATTGCTGAACTCGCTTCATAGTTTTTAATACACCCGAGTGACCACCCATTAAACTGCTATGGTACTCTTCCAGAATCAGCTTGATGAATTTAGAAGACTTTGGTAAAACCAGTCTATCTCTGAACCACAGTCTACCCTCTCGAACCTCATAACTTGTTTTCACCTGAGTACCATCTTGACAACTTTGAATCAGTTCCTGTAACTTCTCGTCTTTATCAATCTCCTCAAACAGATCATGTAGTTGCAAAGCTGTAGGCACGGTTAGGGCCATCAATAGCTGAGATGACAACGATTAAACCGGTTGAACCATTCTGGATAATCCATCTGCTGCTTTATTATCAATTCCTGGCTTGTAAAGTATCTCAAAGTCATAATGTAGTAACTTTGTTAACCATTTCTGGTAATCCATTGTGACTTCTCTTTGCTCCAGTAGAATTTTTAAGCTTTTCTGATCAGTATGGACCACAAACTTTCTCCCCATTAGATAGTGCTTCCATTTCTGAACCGATAGTACAATCGCCATAAGCTCCCTTTCATAAACTGATTTTAACTGCTCTTTTGGTGTTAAACCATGACTGAAGTAAGCTATAGGCTTTTTTTCTTGCATTAGCACATCTCCTAGACCATACCCTGAAGCATCAGCTTCCACAGTAAAAGTTTTCTCAAAATCTGGTAGGTTAAAACAGGTGCACTAGTCAGACTATTTTGCCCATCACCAACTCTGCTTCACGAGTCGATACTCGATAAACCCAAGCTGACGGTCGATTTTTTGGTTAGAAGAAAGAAACCATCATTTATTTAAACAGTAGTAGGCTGTAATTTGATATCGATTAATCAAATTACAGAATCAAAGATTGAAGTTTTTGATAATCTTTATTATAATAAAAAACAAATCATATCCAAAACGATTCTTTTTCTGCTTTCGAATCAGAATCGAATGTTTTATTACGAAACATTTGGATGCATGAAAATCAAACTAAGAATCTAAAGTTTACAAATGCCAATCGAATTTTCAGCTCATTCACCCCACGCAATGCATAGTGGGTCTAATCTAACCCTGTTCAGTGTGGGCTCAATAATGAAGTAACACAGATCGGCCCATTAAAACAAACCCAACAAAGATGTCTCTTTCTCTCCATTGAAGAAGAAAACATGATAGAACCAGACGAGCCATCATCAATCAGAACTCAAAAGGACTGAGCTGATGATGATCCCTTACCCCATTGGACGGCCACCGGACTCTTAACCACGTGATCACCGTCAGTCCATTCGATCGATCCGAATTCTTGACTCGGCACCGATCCGACTCCTCCGCCAAGCACAACGCTCTTAAACGTCACTTCATACTCCAACTCGCTCTTCTCCTTGCTAAACTCTAGCTTGCTCGTAGACACATCAATCTCAACATTCGCCGGAGATTTAACTCCGACTTCGTACACCGCGTCGACGTTTCTTCCCACGTTTTTAACAACTCTTTTGTATTTCACAACCTCTCCGGACGATCCGAAAACAACGGCGAACGATGGGTAGTTGAGATCTCCGGCGGTTCTGAGCTTGCTCGTTTCGCAGGCGTCGTAAAGACTTGGATCTTGAAGGAAGACTAGAATCCCGGGAAACTCGTATCCAACGGCACAGAGGAAAGCCACGTACTCTTTGATTCAGAGCTTTATTTGGATCGACGTGCCCAGCTCCGTGGATGAAAGAAGTTATATTTCATTGAATACATTTCCATAGTAGCATGTAAAGCTTCCTTACTGCTAAAATATTTGCCCTTCTTTACTATTGAATCTTCCAACTTTGAATTAGCAGCATCACCAAGATTAGCATCAATAGGTTTTTCTAATACAACATCAGTTGGCTTAGGTGAATTCCTTGCAATAATAGCTACTGATTTTCCCAGATCAACTCCCACATTATCACCATCACTTGTATTATGTGGGTCCTTATTCAGATCAAACTAGACTTTACTCTTATCATCATCAACTATTCCTTTGAACGTAACACACAACCGAATCATGTTTTTTCTTTTCAGATATGCAAGAAAATTTTCATTCCTCTATCATTTGTCAATACAACGGGAGGAGAATCAACTCTAACCTCTCTGGATAAATAACTGAATTCCACATCAAACATACTTTGCTCTATTTCATAGTCTTCTGAAACCATCACCTTCAATTCTTCAAGAGACGTAGTGGGTTACAAAGTCAGTAATCTCGCACGTTTTTCTTCATCATCAATGAATCTCCACTCCTTGTTGGCATCCAGTGTCCATACACCACAAGTAGCGTAGATTTTCATCATAAACAATTAGGTGAAAATTTCGTGGAAGGTGGAAGAGATAGTAAACAACGATCGTAATGTCGAATGTCAATTTTTCCTGTTTTTGTGTTTCTTCTAAATAATTTAGAATCCACATTCTAAAACATATTAGAATATATCTAAACAATAAATACAGAATCGTAACCATGAATTTCGATTATTCAAAAAATATTCACTTTCTTTATTTAGTTTATTTTCTTTCTATTTCTAGAGTATTCTAAGTTTTACAGATTATAAATTCTAAAATGTTTAGGGTATATCTTCTACTTCTTTTAGTATACATGGTAAAACGTAGAAAATATATTCTGAATTGATGTAGAATGAAAAAAATGTAAAATACATATTCTTAATTTGGTAGAACATATAAAATTCAGGTTCTGATATTTTTAGAACAAATTTTCCCTCTAAACTTCGTAGAACATGTACAAACTGTAGAATGAATAATCTAAATGTTTCAGAACTTCAAAAAATCGTAGAAAGTCTTTTTTGAACAATTTAGACCAGAAATCATCAATTTACAAACTGATTTTTGACACTCAAAACATTTTTTTTTCAAAAACTGTTTTGCACAGTTGTATACTAACATGAGTTTACTTTTTTTTTTTTTTTAAACTCCTAAAAACTTCAATAGATTTGTTAGTATGGGCATTTTCGTCACAATTGACAATCTTCAAAAAAAAGTGAATATGGACAAATGTTTCGAAAAAGATCCTTTATTTCTAATTTTCCCTTATTTTTTCACGAACTACTTGTACAGTTCCTGTGAAAATGCCATCATGCCAAGAGATTTTGCAGAATCCGTTCCTGAAGCTGTGACGAAGGACGTTTGTTTACCACCTATACCTCGACAACAACCAGGAAGGCTAAAGAATTCGAGGATTAAATCTGCATTGGAGATTGCTATGGAAAAGAAAAAGCCAATAAAGCTATATACATGTGGAAATTGCAATCAAGTAGGACATAATCGCAAGACATGTACTTCATAGAAACTTTGTTTTCTTCTTTATTATTGCATGCTAATGTACTTCATAGGAACTTTGTTTTCTTCTTTATTATTGTATGCTAATGTACTTCATAAAAACTTTTTTGTCTTCGTCAAACTTTAAAAGCAATTGTCCTTTCGTAAATTGTCTTTACATTCGCATTATTTGTTTTTTTGGACATACATGTTGTACTTGATAACATGAAAAATGTAAGTATATAACTTGAACATAATCAAACATAAATCCACAACAAAAAACTAGAGCATTGTGTATGATAGGGACTCCAAGTTCACTTCGGTGTTCTGGAAGGCATTTAAGGCAGAGATGGGCACTAAGGTGCATATGAGTACAGCTTATCATCCCCAGACAGATGGACAGTCAGAGAGGACGATCCAGACGTTGGAGGATTTGGTGAGGATGTGTGTGCTGGATTGGGGTGGCCATTGGGCAGATCATCTGAGCTTGGTAGAGTTTGCTTACAACAACAGTTACCAGGCGAGTATTGGCATGGCTCCTTATGAGGCCTTGTATGGGAGGCTGTTTCGTACACCGTTATGCTGGACTTAGGTGGGGGAGAGAAGCATGTACGGGGTAGGTTTTGTTCAGGAGAGACCTCGGAGAAGATTCGGTTCTCAAACTGAACATGAAGGAAGCTCAGGATCGGCTGAGGAATTATGCCGATAAGAGGAGGAGAGATCTTGAGTTTCAGGTTGGAGATAGAGTGTACCTCAAGATGGTCATGTTGCAGGGTCCGAACAGGTCATTGACTGAGACTAAGTTGAGTCCGAGGTACGTTCAGAGTGATTGAGCGAGTTGGACCAGTGGCATATAGACTGGAGTTACCTGAGGTTATGCGAGCATTCCATAAGGTTTTCTATGTGTCTATGTTGCGGAAATGTCTCTGTGAGGATGATCAATTTTTGGCTAAGATTCATGAGGATCTTCAGCCTAACATGACTTTGGAGGCGAGACTAGTGAGTGTTCTCGAGAGGAGGTTCAAGGAACTTCGGAAGATGAAGATTCCTTTGATGAGATTCCTTTGGGGCTGTGAGGGTGTTGAGGAGCAGACTTGGGAGCCTGAGGCGAGGATGAAGGCAAGGTTTAAAAAGTGGTATGAGAAGCATGCCGCGACTTGAGCTTGTCTAGACTGGTCCCATCTGTAATCCGTGGTCGGAGCGGGAATGGAGTATTCCAGCCCATATCTCTTGTTTACTTGGTCGCTTAGGGGTGGTTGGTTGTGCGACTAAGTAACAAGATGAGGTGGTGCTCGGGGTACAAAGTTTCCTTGAGGCGGGATTTTTGGAGGAAAGTTTCATGAAATAGAAGTTTCCAAAAGTGAAAAGTTTCCAAAAGTCGGAAGTGCTAAAAATGGAAAGTTTTATGTGAGTTAGAATTTGTCCATTTTTAGTGGCGGAGAGCCTTGGAGGGGTTTGTGTGGCCTTAGTGGCAGACTTTTGAATCATTGTGCCCGTGCTTGGCAGTCTTTTGAGACATTGTGTGGCCTTTGTGGCGGGCTGTTTAGCCATTATGTGGCCTTTGTGGCAGGCTGTTTAGCCAATTGTGTGGCCTTTGTGGCGGATGGTTTAGCCAGAGTGCCTGTTTAGGCGGTCCTTCGGGACAGATGGTCTTTGTGACGGTCCTTCGAGACATATGGTCTTTGTGACAGTCCTTTGGGATAGATGGTCATTGTGACGGTCCTTCGGGACAGATGGTCTTTGTGACGGTCCTTCGGGATAGATGGTCTTTGTGACGGTCCTTCGGGACAGATGGTCTTTGTGACGGTCCTTCGAGAAGAGTAGCCTTGGTGGCAATCCTGTTTAGGAAATTTGTTTGGCCTTTGTGGCAGCCCGTGGGGCAGTGAGATGACCCTTGTGTGGTCATGAGGTATTCCGGTGAGGGAATATGTTGTTGGTAGGACATTGTGTTGTTTTACGCGACCCACGGGAAGGAAACCTGGTTAGGGATAGGACTTAGACGTGTTGAGAATTGTTTGCTCACAACTCTTGGGGGACTTCGGTTTTCCTAGTACCGCCATATTCTAAGACTTTGTGGCTTGGGAGTATGCTTGGTATATTGACTTCGGATGACGATACGGGGGCGCGTTGTAGGGTGGCAACCCGAGAGATGAGTATTGGACTTCCTTATTTATATTATGGCATGCAGGCTTAGGCCCGATGAGGAGCCAATATCATGGCATGCAAACCTCGGTCTGATGAGGAGCCAATAAAAACTCAAGGTTTAGACTTGTGAGTAAAGGAAAGTCCAAAAACGAGAGCAAATAATGCCAGGAACGTGAGTCTATCGCCTAGAGGTGACCTTTCGTAGATCGGTCGGAGGAATTCGGGCCATGGAGACGGTTGCACGGGAGTCCTTGACTGATGGTTGTTTGAGATTCGAGGACGAATCTAAATTGGTGGGGGAGAATTTAACATCCGCGAACCAAAATCCGGTCTGGGATGTGCATCGGTCGATGCTGGTGGTGCATCGGTCGATGCAAGGCTGGTTAAGTGCGGGTGAGTTTAAGTTAAACGCTGCGTTTTGGGTTAGGGAAAACCCTTAAGTTGTGTTTTTGTCTCATTAGGCGAGTTTAGCCGTTTTTCTGAGAAAAGAGAAGAGAGAAAAGGTTCTTGAGTGTTTTTGAGTATTTTGGGAGATTTGAGGCTGTTCATGTAGAGATCTGTAGCGCGGATCGTTGTAGGAGCTTCCTGGGAGCGTTGTTTCGCTTGTTTGTGGTTCAGAATCTTCTGTGGCAAAGGTAAGTGCATGACCATGACTTATCTAAGCTAGAGATTCTCTGATCTGTGTGTTTTTGTGTTGTGTAGCTTGTTAGAACATTAAAAGGTTCGTGTGAGGCTTTCTTGTGGCTTGGGATTGAGTATTGTGGTTGCAGGAACGAAGATCCGGCGAGATGCTTCAGGGAAAATGATGCTCGGCATGTGCATCGCTCGATGCAAGTGCGAGGACGGCGCATGAATCCTTAAGGTTTTCGTGCTATGTCGAGTATGCGTCAGTCGATGCAATGGGAGTATCGGTCGATGCAAGTAACCCTTGCATCGGTCGATGCAAGTAACCCTTGCATCGGTCGATGCAACCCCAACTGGTGTCGGTCGATGCATGTTTGGTATCGGTCGATGCAGAGTCCTTGTTTGTTATTGTTGATTGTATATGTTGATTGATGTTTAGAGATGTCTCTAATGTTTCTGTGTATAGCCTAGTAGATGGGAGGATTGCCTTACTGAGTGTTTATAAAATACTCATGCATTGCAATTTGTGTTTGTGGTGCAGGTAAAGGCAAAGTGTGATCGTGGAATCAACGCAATGAAGAGGAGGGTGTTCTAGGGACTCGATTGGATGTTGTTTTGCATTGTGAGGGTTCTAGAGTTGGGTCTTTAGAAACATTGCTAGGTTTCTGGTTCTATGATTTCTGTTGGTTGATTTTGGATAATGTTTTATGTTATATTGGTTTATTATTGGTTATTAGTTTTCGTTATTCCGCTGTTGGTTGTGAATGTGGTTAGGTGACTATTGGGTATGAGACCACTAGTGGTTGTTTATTTATTATAATTATTATTTATTATTTATTATTATTTAATGGGTCAGGTTGTTTGATTGACGAACTCGTTCTAAGAAAGAAATGCATTTGGGATCAATCAACTGAAGAAAAAAAAGACAAAACTAAACCTTTTTTCTTCAAACTTCGATGATTTTTGCCTCTCAAGCTTCTCCTTTTCTCCTTCTCCGATTTGCAAGCCAAGCGATGAGATGAGAGATTAGATTAAGGTAGGATTTTTGCAGAACAAAACAAATACTTCTAATCTTATTTATATAAACCTTCACTAGCATTGACAAGAAGGGCATTTTAATTTTCTTCGAGTATCTCATAATTTATTAAAATCACGAAAAATACTCATTAAAATAAATTTATATATATAAAGTTCACTTTTCTCATTCCTGGTGCTGCCACCTCAGCTACTCCTTATATTTAATAAGGCCAAATTTTATAAACTACTCACTAACTATTTTCTATTATTTTTTGGGCCAAATTTCTTTGAATCCCCTAATTATTTGAGACTCCTAAAGCTACTCTATTACACGTCAGTTTAATTTTAGGTTACTTTCTATGACTCTATATATATGCAGGATTTCGAGAGAGGTTCGACCTCACCTCCTTCTTCACATTTAAAAAAAAAACGTCCCTCTTTCTACTTCCAATCGCTTCACATCCTATCTAAGGGTTTCACCCTTTCTTATTTCATTGTTTTCTCGGGTATGTGCAAGTTCCAGAGATGAAACTGGTCTCATGGACGTTAATTAGGATGAGGGCTTAAACGATTCAAATCCTGGTGATAATGACATATTGTTCGGGGAAGTACAACTCATTCCGGAATGTAAGTGTCTAACCAAAAAAAAAACATTCACTCCGTATTTCTTTTGCTTCCTCCGATTGGTGATTCATTTTCTTTATATTTTCTATCCTTTATAATAGATTAACTTCTCACAATAGATTTATATATCTATTTTATGATGATTAGGTTTCTGATCTTTTTTTTTCCAGATTTAAAAACCTTGACTGATGGTTTCAGTTTGGTTTATCAATCACTTACGTAGCCAAAAACGCCAGGTAGCTGCTCTTTCTTAAGAACTTATAGTAAAGTTTTGTATTTGGAGAACTTATATTAAAGTTAAGTATAATCTTCGTTTGATATGGATATAGTTTGACGCATGTGGAATATGTCCAATCTATAAAAACTTATGTTGCTTATCTAAACCTTTTTATATGTAGTAAATTTGTTGATTTCTTGCAGGTGAAAAGCATTGGATGAGGAGAAAAATCCAGAGATCTACATACGAAGACTCCTCCAATTGCTAAATCATAGGTACGACTTACATTAGGAAGAGTGATTTTGTTGGGCTTTTCCTATGCCGAGCAAACACTTTTTCCTTCGTTGGTCAAACCACTTTGTGTTTATTTAACTGTTCGTATATGTACTCTTATTAATAATGTGCTTCATCTATATATGGGATTAAAATAATTGAACTACATATCATTATTTGATTATTTTATGTACTTTTGTTTGCGTTTTTCTTTTAGGAAGTTAAGAAAAAGAAACGTCACTGCGAAAGAGTTTGAAAGCTATAAATGCTAAGCTTCCACAACGTAACTGCCTCAAATTAAGGTTAGGCTAATAGACATTCTTTTATTCAATACTCTAATATAATTTGTAAGACTGTCATGGCAATTAAATACAAATCTGATCAGTTTTAAATTTTTATTTTTGTCAAAGGTATAGAACTTACACTTTTGTATATTAGATATTTTATAAAATTCATGCTATTGCATGATTGGAACATATATGCATACTACATTGAACATAGTATATCCTCACTATACATATTTCTCAAGAATCCCAAAGTATCATCCCTTGAAGATGCATTGACAGAAGGAAATACAACACCATGATGTCTATGTTGATGATGAACAATTCGTTTTTCACATAAAGAGACGAAGAATCTTAGGGAGGTGGTGTGTTAGTGCAAGAGTGGAGAGAATGAAAGTGTTGTAAGTTCTGTTTGTAGTTTGGTCGGAGAAACCAGATAAAGTAGAGGCCGAAGTTATGTTTTCGCTTAGATTGTTGCACCTCCAATGAAAATAATGTAAATGGGTATGTATATGGGTGTGTATGTTTCCATAATCCATTGCATATAGTAAGTGAAAAAAGCTTAAGTGATTGACATGAATTCTGACGCGTAATCTTTTGTGTGCTCTACCAGTTCTAGATACAAAATCAAATCAACTTTTACTTTGATGGAAAATGATTGACACGTAACAAGCACACTTAGCTATAAATTATCGCGTAAAAACATGTATTACTGACTAATTGTTGTCATGAACGATAGATAATAGCATTTCAGGGCGACAAATTATAGTTTTATTGTACAAAGTTAAGATTTCATACTTTAAAATTTCATCATAATGATTTATGTTACTTATACTTTTAACTCATTCACAGTACTATCCAAAGAAAATAAAACATGAATTTGCTGCCATTTCTTATCATGGAAAAAAATATCTTCACTCTGTATATAAGCTTATAAAGAATATTTTCTTACTAACATCTAAAATGAATATAGACATTAAGATTAAAAATTCAGAAACTCAGCTAACTAATATCATTAACAAAAGTAAAAGAAAATATTCAAACTACATTAGATATTGTTCAAAGAAAAAATCTACAAAATAAAATAGCTACAGAAAAATTTATTAACACTTTAGCATTGTCTTATAAATTTTAAAATTAATTCGCGCGTAGCGCGGCATATCGTCCAGCCTATAAAAACAACAGTAGGAATAAGTATGAACCTAAAAATCACACACAACTTGCAAAAAATGCTGCAAAACACACACTATTCCCTTGAAGAACTACCAAACGACGTCTCAAACATATAATCTCTCAAGTTACTAAGATTTCACGCACAATCATGAGACATGTTATGCAAGCATCACCACATCTAGCCAAGGCACCCCAAGATCACCGAGTCTACAAGAATATCAACCTAAGGCCCTGGCGATGAATCCACTAGCAGCACTAACGTGATACCAAGACCTCATGGAAAAATGCATTGCAAGTAGAAATGTTGAGGCTCACTATATCAAAGGGATCCAAGAGTATTTTCGAACGAACAACACTGAAACAGGGCAGGAACACTTGAAGAAGGCGGCAGAAGGTAGTTATGAGAATGATAGATATGTACCTTTACGGAATTGTGAAGTTGTGCATGGGTGACGCAGCGGAAGGAAAAATTTGGCTCGATAAGCTAGGCTGGAAACAAAACAAAGCAAAGGGTGACCAATGCTGGAAATATATCAAATAGGCGTTACACAGAGTCAATGTACAAAGCCTACAATGCTACTACACTACATTGGCAGCAATCGGACCAACTATTTACTGCACCGTCAATGACATGGAAAATAGATGCGCACACTGCTACTACTACAAACAAATGCTCAAGTTTGTCTTTTTCAATTAGCTTAAGGAACAACAATATGGTTTACCAATGTTATCAACCTTAAATCAATTCCACAATTCAAAATAGAAATCTATGTTTTTCTCCTTCTTAAACAATAGCGACGCCTCTAAAAGAGTTAAAACAAGAGAAACAAGGAACAAACCTGAAAGTATAGCAAGTAAACTAAACATATATATAAAAAATAAAGTCTGCCGCTTACCATCACATCAAAATCAGAACATAGAAGATCAAAATATGTTGAAAAAACTTCCCACAATCCATCTCAAGAAAAAAGTCTTCAAGTATTACGACCAACAAGACAAAGATATATGCAAAGAGGTCTTGACCTTCAGGGACAACTACATCATAGAAAACTCGGCTTAGAAAATTTGGGCTATACAAAATCAAAAAGAATAACCGAATCAAAGCAAGGCAACACAAGCAACACTTTCAGAGGATCAGGGAAATACAACTAGAAACCAATTAACATTATTTGGCAGCACTTCACAAAACCATCACCAAAGACAAAGAAGGTAAGAGATGCATACACCTTTAGTAAACTAAAGAGATTCAGAAATACGAGTGCCACAATCAGATAACCGTAGCACTAAATTATATGAAAATGAAAACTGAGCCAACAAAAAAACAACCCGGACTGTATAAATTAACATCAAGATAAACAAGAAAATAAATTTTTCCCAAAACACAACTCACATCGAATCGAAAAAATCACTTAGAGGACAAACGTAAAAAAAAATACAACTAAGAACACAAAAACAACTCACAACTTAATTAGGAAATCTAAGAAAGACAACACATTTTCATATAAAAAATTTTGAACACAAATTCACATTTACGTTTAACGAAATCAACAGGGGGATAACCAAATATCTCCTACAGATGCAAAGCGACCATATTTAAAAATTATAATATTTTAAAAAAAAATTAAAAGCTAAGAACGTTTAAAAATTTCAATATTTATAATATTTAAACTTTTAAAATTTTTAAATATTATAATATATTTTTTTTGAAACTTTTTAAAGTTTTAATCTATACTAATAAAAAGTATGAGCTATAAGCTCCTTAAGGCATCCACTTAAGCTTTAAAACCACCAATAGTGATTAGACACCTCACTAATTAAGATTTTTTAAAAATTTCCAGAATTTTATTTATTAAAAATTATGTTAAACAACCTATCAGGATTTGGTGGAGTAATCAACATTGTGGTTGCTTCGCTAATTCTTGAGTGAAATCTTTTTACCTGGTTTGGTTTTTATTAGCATTGTTTTTATGTGGATAGATGTTCTGAACCATTGTCTAAAAAATTTCTAGCCGATGTGGGATATTGTACATAGTTGTTTTATTTCCATAAATTTAAAAAATTTTCTTTTTCTAAAAATTCTGGAAATTTAAAAAATGTTAATGAATGATATGTCAAATCCGGATACAAATAACGCAACTTCTTACAATTACATACGTGATAAATAAAACTTGGTCGATTTCGTACGTGATAAATACATGATTACATAACTATTTTTTCTACATACAAAAAAAACTTGGGCTTAATTCTAACGCAGCCCATTACTGCCAAACCAGTCTCAGCCCAGCTGCACACCAAAAACTTTGATTGTAACGCTTTTTGTGACTTCAAACAATTGCTCGATTCTGTTAAAAAAAAAAAAACCTCAAATCCATACTCTACTAATCAGTTTATCTGGGTATGTTATCTAATTCTCTAAAACCATATATCAGTTTTGTATTATGTTTTTTTTTGCTGTACCAAATTGAAAACAAGAGTGATAAGAGAGGGTGGATTTGGTCAGAAGAAGAATCTCAACTGCTTCATTTTTAATTGTAGGAGTATATGACACCCAAAAAGCAGCAGCATATACAGAGCCGTGCCTAGAGGTTTAGAGGGCATAGGCAAAAAAAAATCATATTCGAAATAATTTATAATATAACACTTCTAATATTTCATAATAATTTTATAACCAAAGGTATACAATAATATTTCATAAAAAGTTCAAAAAAAAAAGGTAGACATAGTATTGTGTCACTATCAACAACAAAAAATTGTTTTGGTGATTATATGAATTTTAAATAAACTGTGGTGTAAAAATGTGATATCTAAATAGTACTATTAGAAAATATTAATATGCAGAGATCCTAACTTGTCCGTGTATTTATACTTTAGAGATCCTACATATTGCAGTATTGGCATTGTCCTATATTCACTATATTTCCTTATTACGTATAGAAATTTCCATAACCTTACTTTGATACATGCATGAAAAACACTAATTGACAAAAATATGGCTTCTTAAACTTTCTACAAAATTAGAGGCCGGAGGCGAGTGTTTCTTTTTCCACCATGTAGGCACGGCTCTGAGCACATACGATCCAGGTGCTCTCAAGTACTGGGGACATGACACACCAACTTTTATTTTCCAGTAAACCATTAAAAAAAAAAAAGTTTGATGGGGTTTGATGATGCATGTTGCTATAGAATTAGTTTGGCTTCAATCTCCTCTATCTTAGTGGTGGTGAATTTAATTAAAAATTAGCCAACTTTAACTTTCCCTAAATTGTTTATGCCACGAAATCATTGGGTTTTTTTTTTTTAAATTAAATTATCGATTCAAATGCAGGATTGTAGGGATGGCAAAGCGTCGGGAATTGCTCACATATGGAGAAGGCGTCCTTGTCCAAAATCTCTTTTGATGGTACTTGAACTTCTTCTCTGTTTTGTTGGAAACATTTGACTTGCTGACTTCATATAGGGTTATAGAAATTGAGAAGCCATGTTATCTACTATGACTTATTTGCTTCCAGTGATTCAGTTTAACAGATGTATAGCCGGTTGTAGATCTTACACAAGATTATAATTGATCTATATTTTTTCTTGCTAATAATTTATATTGTTCTTCCTCATCCAAACACCTCTGGTACTGTGAAAAAAGCTAGAGGAATGTTCAAGGAGAAACTGCGAGAACTTGGAGGGCTTGATGCAGTCTTTGACGTTGTAATAAATTGTCATGCTGTAATGGAGGTGTGGACCTGTTTGTTTCATTTTTATCATTAGTTTCTTCTAATAAGATAAGAACGACTATCTTTGTTTGGCTAGGATGTCAAATATTTCTGTATAGTATCATAGATTGCTAGCTTTATAATTGTTCGATTATCTTTAGGATCATATTTTATTTGAATCCAATTTTTTTGCTGGAAAATCGTTGCAAGTCAAGGTGGCTTTAATTGTTTTTCTGTCTCATATTGGAAATTTTGTACCAACAGATGCAGCAACTGTTGGTTTAACCGACAGTTCAAACGTCCTGCATTCTTTGATCCTTCTATAGTCACATTTTTATGTATATAACCAAGGATTCACACAACACCTGACCATGCTAAGGTAAGCTAAAGGGTCTCTTTCAAACTTTTATTTCTGTGTGTATTTGAATGTTTTCAACGAGACTTTTCTCGTCTTTTGAAAAACAAACTTATCCACTACTATACAGGATTCATTCTATACATCCCCAAACGACCAACTATCCAGTTCAGAGATCTATATCAAAAACAATTTAGCTGCATATGGGTCAATCATTTCAATAGCAGGATCAGGACAGAATTTCAACAACCGCTCCCCAGCTGAAGAGTCTCCTGGATGTTCCTCTGATACTATGTTTTGTTATATATGTTTGGAAAGAGTTATAATCAATGACCGTAGTGTAAAAATTGAACCATGGTAGTGACAATTGACAAGATAGTTTCTCCAGACAGAATTGCTAAAAACTGTTCTATTTGTGGATAGTGATAAGTTTGTTTTGCTTACCGTAGTTTACAACAAAATCCACATGAATTTATTTAACTTAGTTTCATTCATGATTACAATTTTTGACACTCGTGCTACTTTTTTTTTTGTCAAAGGTGTCCCTTGGATGTGTTACCCCGTTTGCAGTTGTAAATGAATCAGCAAGGTATTGTTTTCCTTAACATTGGTTCATAAGTGTGCTCCTTTTAAGTTTTTAATTATTGTCGTTGACTGACATTCTTCTTACAACTTTCCTTTGTTAAAGAGATGTGTCGCTCTTGTTAGACCACAAATTCAAGAACCAAAAGCGGTGCATATTCCACCCATTGACTAACGAAGTCTCTGTGTGTAAGTACTTCATTACATACTTTTCTTGTATGGTTCAAGTTCATGCCATATCGAAATAGTTATCTATCATCCCAACTTAAGAAACATAGAACCACGAGGTGGTGGGCTAGTAGTTCTAGATTTAGTGAAAGAGTCGCCGTGTTGGTTTAGGCCAGGGATCAATTCTCCCCAAGCGCAGAATTGCTCAGCTTTATCTCTTTGGCCACATGGATATTACTTACGGACCATTTGCATATCTGGGGGACCCTAACCGTGGGATACCCTCTCCCCAGAGAGATTAATCTTGGACCCCTCCATAGGTGTGAAGATTTACTTTTTAATTTTGAAGATTTTATTGGAAAAAGTCCGGATTTTTATTTAAGGGTTTTGTGCAAAAAAACCCTCCAAGTAATTTTTTTTTTGCAAGAAAACCCTCCACATCAAATTAATGCAGGTCAATACTACAATCTCAAAAGTCACCCGCAATATAACCATTCTCTGTATCGATGACGTGGCAATTCAAAATCTTGCTGTTTTGGAAACAAAAGACGGCAAAGCATTGATTGTTTTTTAATTTTTAATAAAAATTAAATAAAACAAAAAAATCTCTTCTCCCTTTCCTCATCTTCTTCTTTTTTTTTTTTCATTTTTCTTCAACAGAATCAATGGCACTAACAGCGTAATCCCAAGAGCAAAGATTGACCCAAGAACTCCGATCAAGGAGCTCGAATATTTGTCTTCTTCTTCCTTTGATTATATATATTGTATGCAGCAAACGAAATTTCTAATTTCAAAACCTAAGCCCCTAATCTAAATTCGAGATATTGAGATCAATTTGGTATTAGAATTCCCTAATCTAACTTTGAAGAATAAGACTTTTTTGTTTTCATTAATTTAATTTTTATTATAAAAAAAAAAATCAATCCTTTGCCAATTTTTTTGTTTTCAAAACAGCAAGATTTTGAATTGCCACGTCATTGATATAGAGAAGGGTTATATTGCGGGTGACTTTTGAGATTGTAGTATTGACCATGTGGAGGGTTTTATTGCAAAAGAAAAATTAGGGTTTTTTTGCACAAAACCCTTTATTTAACAACAAATAGTCATTATTTTCTACTTAATTTAGTTGTAAATGTATTTCTAATCATGCAAAATGCAAATTTATGTTGTTCGTCTCGTTAACCTAAACCCTAATCGTCTTTACCGGTAAATCCAATTCACCGATCGATGTCACTGGTCCGTTGTTTATCCCTCAGGTCGGTGCTCAGAGCTCGACATCACCGATCCTCTTATTCATGTCTAACCCATCTTCACCAGACTCCTCGTGAAGAAGAAGAAGAAGAAATTACTCCATCAATCCGAAGTTACCACAGTATCATTCACCAGAGTTCGTTCATCAACGGTGGATCGGCTCTACATCTCTCTCGCAATCATCTCTCTGTTTTCCAATCTCATCCAGCTACGGTTGCGTCAGATCGATTCATCTCCACCTTCAGGAGCAGCTTCCCTGGTTCCGGTGACGCCGTCATAGACTGGTTGTTGCAATCTGCGGTTTCTAGGGCTTTTGAGTTAAACAACGTTGCTGATGTTCTTGTTTCTCTTGATCACTTGCTTACGTTACTCAACTCTTTCACATTTTCTCAATGGTATGATCTTCAACAGAGTTTTATTATACTGCTAAACATGGTTATTGGTTAATACCGTTCTGCTTTGTCTTTAAATTAAGTAACTTTGTGATCAATCTTGGTATATACTATTATCTTCGAATGTGTTACATTACGTACAGGTGGGTGTTTATCATCGTCACCTCGCTGTTGATTCGTGGGATCACAATTCCTGTTATGGTTGATCTTCTTCACAGTATTGCAAGGTTTTTTAAAGTAAGTTTTTTTTATGCTCTAAGAGATTAAAGATAGACGAAACTTTTGGCTTTGAGTAATTTAGTAACAACTTAGCCAAACATTAATTTTATAGTAGATATCTATTTGTTGAATTGCATCCTTGTTTTCATGAGAAATTGATTTAGTGAATCTGTCTTTGTACAGAGTCTTGGCTCGGACCAAGGAAAGGCTCTAGACAAGGTAAATTGCACTACAAGAAAACAGCCCATTCCCGACTACAGTAAGAGTCGTTAAGTAGTCGCTAATTTGCTGTTTACGACTCAGTTACGGCTAAAGCGTGTAGTCGTAAATCTTTAGTCGGTAAAAGAATTAGTCGTAAAAATAGTCGTTATTTAACGATTATTGTACGACAAAATTCCGTAGTCGTAAACATAGTCGTAACAGAGTCGTAAATAATTACGACTACGATACAACAGAGTTACGATTAACCAGCAGTTATATAGGCAGTTGTAAAGGAGTCGTAGTGTAGTCGTAACATTTGAAGACTCGGTTACGACGGATTTACGACTAATCATGATATACAGTAATTTTGCTTGTAGTCGTAACGTAGTCGTCACATGCTTATTGATTTACGACTATTTGGCTACTATTCTAAACAAATTAATAATGTAATTTTAATTTGTTTAGCGACTAATGTTTTGTGGAAAACAAATTTATAAATGTTTTAAATTGAAATTGGTACTTGTTTCTCAAAATATTATGAAACCAATATTGTAAATAGAACAAAAACAAGATTAAGACAATAAAGTCATATTAACCATGATTTATAATACAAACCAAAATACCAAGTTTCTCACAAGACAAATATACAAACCAAAAGAGACAAATGCATACCAAGTATACATGTGTCTCAACAAAAGAGATAAGTTCAACAAAAGAGACAAGCTCAACAAAAGAGACAAGCTAATTAGTTTGGTCTATGAAATTGTAGGTGAGAAGTTAACCTAAAAAGCATCACTGTTTGAAGATGGAGAAGGAACCGGATTTGAAGGTGGAGCTGTTGCAGGAAGTGTGGTTGAGAGTGGCTCTGTGGTTGCTTCAACTGATTGAGTCTTCATAAACTCTATAAAGGCAGGGTCAGTTTTGCGCAGGTACTTCTCGACTAAGGACAAATGCTCTAACTTGTCCTTCTGCTCAGCCACAGCTTGGAAATGTAGTGCTTCACGGGCAGCAAGCTCTGCATCACGAGCAGCAACCTCTGCATCACGACGAGAATTATAAGCAGCCTGCTCTTCGATTTGACGTTGAGTTTCCCTCATTTACTCTTGCAATGACTGAAACATTGCAGACTCTTGTTGTTGGTTTTCCTTGCCATTGAGAAGAGGTTGAAGAGTATGCTTAAGACTTCCAACTCCATACAGGTTTCCTCGTGAATCTTTCTGAGTAGACTACAAGAAAACAAAGAGAAAAACACTACATAAAGAGGCTGTAGAAATCGAAAGATAATTCAATGTGGGTTGTGAAAAGTGATATTTACCTGAATAAAGATGTTTGTGTAATCATCTGCTGTGAGCTCTGGAGGCTGTGAAGTATGTTCCCCAAGGTCGGACAACTTCTGCTGCAAGTTCTTCTCATAATTGAGAGAGATTTGCTCCGCCTTCCGGTCAACATAAGTACCATCTGGCTTGGTATGTGTCTTAATAAAAACCTCACCAAGACTAACCGGTCTTCCCAATTCCCTTTCCTGCAATGTTACAAAAGAATCAAGGGTTATGACATCATTTAAAGCTCCAAATGTAAAGAAAAACAAAATTTATGGGTATATAAAAGTTACTAACCATTTCGGTATGGATTTGTTGATAAGACTTTGGCCCTGATAAGTGGACGTGAGGACCAAGACCACCACGATCAGACATACGAGCTTTAGAGTAGGTGAGACTCCTTTGTTGTGCTTCTTCAGTCTCCCAATAATCAACCATTGTTTGCCAAATAGTATCTCTGATCCATTTTGGTCGCTCTCCACTAGTCTTGGCATTGCAAATCATGTCTTTCATCTGGCGTTGGCAGATGAGCTCGAAAAACTGTTGAACTGTCCCAGTAATCAAAGGATCCCATGTGTGTGTTTTCTACATAGCAAAGACAATATAATGATGTTAGTGGAAACTCAACAAGTAAACCTATATGTGAAAAGGTTAAGAGAGAAGAAAACTGTACAGCAAACTCGATGAACCATCTCTGTTGTCTGTCCCGAGGCACACATGTCCAGCTGTAGTATGGACCATCAAATTTATTTGTAAAATTTTTAGTAATGCTCCTTACCAGTCGCGATTTTTTGTCACGAGTAAACCTGCAAACACAAAACAGCAAAAAAGATGTCAATGTTCTAAAACAGATAAGGACCAACACAAAACAGATGTCAAAACAGATTGAGTACTTATACTTATGTATATATAGGACCAACGCAAAACAGAACCTATTAAGAACAATCAAAACAGACATATATATAGGTCCAACACAAAACAGATGTCAAAAGATTGAGTACTTATACATATATATAGGCACAAAACAGAACCTATTAAGAACCATCAAAGATTGAGTACTTATACCAACAAATCAGTTATAGTTTGTTTGATTGAGTACTTATACCAACAAACCGGCTCAACAAAAAATAAAACCTATTAAGAACAATGTAAACAGACATCAATGTACTAAAACTAACCATCAAAGAGCATCACAGACAATCAAAACTAACCATCCTCAGACAAGCTCCGGATTAATGTTCTAAAACTAACCATCCTCAAACTAACCACCTCAAACAATCAAAACAGACAAGCTCATTAGAAGAATGTATTAATACCAGGTCGTCTTTGGCATCAGTGTGGGGGAGAGGACGGTGGTAAACTTCTCACGGTTTGGAACTCTGAGCAGGGCATTTAGAGTGACAATCGTGTCCTCCTAGAGCTCTGGATTTGAAGCCTCAGAGCCTTCATGGTAGTTGTTACCGTGAGATGATGGACGACTCTAAGCTTGAGAGTTATCAGCTGGAGACGGTGGAGCGTCTTGTAGTGGAGGATCAGCTGGAGACTGTCGCGGATTGTTTTGGACCTCCTCTGACGAAAGAGGCTATTGAGTCTGACGTTGTTGGTTCACCGAGGTCTGGAAAAGAGTTTGTGGCGGTGGATAGTTGCGGATCTGTGGTGCTCCTGACGGTGAGGGTCTTGGGAAAACGTGGTCTTGCTCTTGGGGTGTTTGAGGATGGGGCAAATCTGCTGCCGGCGTAAAGTTGTATTGTAGCGGTAGAGGGTTTGGTCTTCTCGCTTCCTTGATGGGGGTCGACCCTTCGGTTCTTTGGAAGAAATTACGGTCCATCTTCCTCTTTCTTCCTCGCTTAACTGGAGCTTTGGTCGGAGCCTTAGTTGCAGACTTCGTTACAGATTGTGTTGGAGCCATCGTGAAGAAGAGAATCGGGAGACAGATGAGAAAGACAGACAGAGAAGAGAAAGCAAATCGGGATTCAGAAGAGAAATCGGGAAGAGGAGAGTTTCAAAGAGTTATCGAAGAGGAGAGTTTCGGAGTTATCGAAAAGAAGAGAAGAGGAAAGTTTCGGATTAGGGATTTTTGTTTTGGTTTTGGGGGAAAAATTAGGTTTTAGGTAAAGGGGAAAATCGAATTTTTTTTGGTTTTGGGGGAAATAATTTTGGTTTAGGGGGAAATTATTTTGGTTTCCCGGATTTATTTGGGTTGAGATTAATTAATTCATATTTTTTTAATTTAGTCGCTAATTAGTCCCTAATTAGTCGCTAATTAGTCACAATAATTAAACTAAAAGTTTAATATTTAGAAACTAAAAGTTCAATATTTTGAAACTAATTAGTCATAATTTACAATTTAATATAAACACATAATTATTTATTTTAATAGAAACATAATTATTAATAATATTTGATACAAGCATAATTATCCAAATTGATACAAATATTTTACACAAGCATAATTAGTTAGGAGGATCTTCGTCTTCATCTACTTCATCGTCTGAAGATGATAAATTACATTGAAATTCATCTTCTGGTTCTGCATCTTCGACATCATAATCAAGATTTATTGGTTCAGGGTCATACCACTTACACTTAAAAAGTGTGATTCTCAAATTGATAAATGGAAGTAGTCGTTCCATAAAAACATGGCAGTCATGACTCTTCATGCCTGAAAACTTTCCATTTTCCATATCAACACAACTAGCTAGGTCTGACGAATAGCCATCAGGAAATCTCACCGAATGTTTGACACATTCTAGTAAACTTGTTCTCGCTTCTTCTGTCAAAGTGTAGGGTGGGAAAGGAGCTTTACCATCACTATCAATATGTAGTTGTGGCCGAGAACAAAAATTTTGTATATCCAATCTTGACATGATGTTGTCTTTTGATTTACCCTTCACACTCATAAGAGTATACATGATGTTATCCAAAACGTTCTTCTCTGTATGCATCACATCAATATTGTGTCGAAGATTGAGGTCTCTCCAGTAAGGCAGCTCCCATAAGATGCTTAACTTATGCCAGTTGTGTTGCTTCCCATAGCCAGCAGTCTTCTTTTCATGACCATTTCCACCAACATCCTTGGTTTTTGGTGGTTTTACTTCAGCCAACCGCTCATAATAAACTTGCTCACCGGTCAACGACTGAGGTGGATAATCTCTCGAAGCATCTTTTCCCTTGAGGAAGTCTTTCTTATTCCTCCTTAATGGATGACCGTGAGGAAGAAATCTTCGATGACAATCAAACCAACACACCTTCCTTCCATTAGGGAGATAAAACGACTTTGTATCTTCCATGCAAACTGGACAAGACAATTTTCCATGGGTTGTCCATCCTGATAACATGCCATACGCCGAAAAGTCACTTATCATCCACATTAGCGCTGCCTTTAGATTAAAATTTTTATTCAAGGAAACATCGTATGCATCGACTCCAGTAGACCACAACTCTTTTAACTCCTCAATCAAAGGTTGGAGGAAGATATCCAGACTAGCTCGCGGATGATTTGGCCCAGAATTCAAAATTGTAAGAAACAAGAACTCTTCGTTCATGCACATACCAGGGGGTAGATTGTATGGAGTCAAGATCACATGCCACAATGAATGATTACGAGACATGCCAAACGGATTGAACCCATCAGTGCATAATCCAAGATAAACGTTACGGGGTTCTTCTGCAAATCGAGGATTTTGTTCTTGAAAATATTTCCACTCCGCCGCATCTGAAGGATGACACATTTCTCCCTCCTTAGATTTGTGCTCAACATGCCATCTCATCGCCGCCGCAGTTTTGTGGCTCTGGTACATCCTCTTCAATCTATCAGCAATAGGTAGATACCACATACGACTGTATGGTACTTTGGTTCTACGTCGAGGATCCTTTGGCTTCCATCTTTGGGCACCACAAAACAGACAAGTCTTTTCCTTTTCGTCATCTTTCCAGAATATCATACAATTGTTAATACAAACATCAATTGTATAATATGGGAGACCTAAATTGAACATTAATTTTTCCGTCTCGTAATGTGAACCCGTTGCCTGGTTTCCTTTTGGTAAATACTCATTCAACATTTCGCACACCGAATCCACTAACTTTTCACTCATATTATACTTCGCCTTATTTTGCATGACTCGAGCAGCTAACGATAATTGTGAGTGACCTTCATGGCAACCATCGTATAATGGATTTTTTGCGCCTTCTAACAAGTCGTAGAATTTCTTTGAATGATTACGTATTGGTTCTTCTACATTTTGAGAACTACCCTCATGATAGTTATCATCTAACCCCACATTATAACGAAATGCATCATTCACCATATCAACATATGGATTTTCTACTACATTACCCACATCTACATTATCTACTTCTTGATCACTACCAACATAACTTGTTCCTATATCCATATTGATTTCTTCCCCATGTTTATACCAAATATAATAATCAGGCATAAATCCATTGCTAAAAAGATGATTCCAAATTCTTTTTCCCGACATAAATTTATTGTTCTTACAACGACTACAAGGACATTGGAACATACCCCCATTATTCTGTGCTAGAGATTGACTATTTGCAAATGCCATGAATTGCTCCATCCCCGTTGTAAACTCCGCCGAAAAATTGCCCGTCACTTCATCGAACCTCTTATACATCCACTCTCGAGAATTACTATAATTGTAATTCCCAGACATTATACAAGAGTAATAGATTTTTTTTTTTTTTTGGAAGATTTTTTTTTTAATTTTCGGAAATGTGTTTGTGTTTATTGAGTGAGAAGAGAAGAAATGGTGAGTGAAGAGAGAAGAAGTGGTGAAGCTGGTATATATAGGCAATTTTGGCGACTACCAAGCGACTATTAAAATTCAGTCGCATAATACAAGTACACCAACCCCCCAAACAAAAAAAACGTGAATTATAATACCGATATTTTACGACTATTATACGACTACGTTACGACCCACCGAAAGTGTCGCATAATAATCGCTAAATAACGACTACTACGCGACAACCTGTACGACCCGCCGATATTATCGTAATATAGTCGCCTAATTTGGTGACTTGTATGCGTCTACCTAGATAGTCGTAACTGAGGGACTATATAACGACAAGGTTACGACTGCATTTATAATTCTATATATTAGTCGTAACGTAGTCGTTAAATAGCGACTATTTTGACGACTACTGAATTTGGTCGCAATTTAGCGACTATTGTACGATCGTTTTTATTTAGTCGTAAAATAGTCGTAACGGAGTAACCAAGTAGTCGCTAAATTTAGCGACTGAATAATAGTCGTAAAATGTAGTCGGCTATGACATGTTTTCTTGTAGTGTTGTAGCTTTGCTTTGTTTCCAATATTTGTGTTCAGAACTTGCAATGTGGTTTGAGTTAGCTTCTACATTAGCTTGGTTGTTTTGGATCATTCAGGTATCAGTTCTCAGTTAAAAGTCCAGGAGTAATAATGTACACCATGTTGAAAAAAGAGTGAGTAGCTTTCTGATTACATTTGTTTCTGTAGGGTTGTTTAAAAGCTTAGCATGCTCTGCTCGTTTCTGATTACAGGTTTTTTGGAGTTAAAGGATCAGTCATTGGTCAGGGTATTCAAGTTCCTGTATTTTGGTTCTCCATGGGAGAGTTGAGACAAAACATGGTTGAGATTCTTATGTCGCGTCTTCGGGGTAAGATGTTGTCAGCGGAACTGATCAAGAACGGGGTCTTAAGCAGAGGACGCTTAGTGGTAGTTGTTGGCGATGGAATCGGCCTAGAGATCCAAATGTTCGATCTTGATTTCTCTCTTATCTTGAAGCGTCGTCAAATCTCACAAAGCTACGTTTAATAAGTTTCGATTTCATTCAGTAATTTTAATAATTTTTTTTCCTTATTGTTCTGTTTAGCGAAAAGAGAGAGAGATGAACACATTATTTGCTAGTTGGCCATACATCCCCTGTTAAAATTATTTATTGACACTAATAAACGTATAATGCATAGTGTCATGCACCATCTGAGGTAAACTATTTGTTATAATACAGTCATGATTTAACAGTTATGAAAGTTCTTTATGGAAAAAACTAAAAATAGAAACAATCTGAAAATAATTCTTTGTCAAATACACGAGCAACTGAGATTAAAAAAAAATATATTATTGTTTACAACTTAAGGTTTGTAATTATTTCAACTCTTAATAAAATAAAATAAAAAAGTAAGGTGATATTTTGTCGTCGACAATCTTATATATAAATAAGTGTATTGTGTGTTGTGTGCCCTAATCTTTTCGCCCGAACTTGAGAGAGAAAAAAAAAATGGATGGAGAAGTTTTCAACAATCAGCCAATTATTGATAAGGAAGACGATGATCTCTTCAACGAAAATTTTATGGAAGACTGCGTGCGAATGGATCAGTATGATGAGAGAGGTTTAGATCAGATTATAGTTGACCTTGACGCAGCTGAGGCTGTGGTAGATGCTCTTGAAAATCTACTCCATGATGGTCACGACAACGATAATTTCTTCGATGAACCTGAGGAGCTTGAGGAGGAGGAGGATGAAGAAGATCTCTTCAATGATACCTACTTCGATGATTATCGGCAGATGGATGGGCAAGGATGGTGAGTATGAATCCAACAGATTTGATCACGAACGTGATTTAATCAGTTAGATCAGATTATGCAAAGTTTGTTTTCCATGGTGTTACAAGTTTGTTTTGATTAGTTTTTTTTTTACAATGAATCCACATTATTTTATTTTATCATCTTAAATTATTTTATTAGGATTTATCGTATTGCCTATTGCTATAGTAGTTATCTCAATATATTTGTTTTTAATTTCTTGAAATTTGACTAAATCTTATAACCATATTTACTTATAATAACGCTTTAGCTTCTACTTCTTGTACTTGTCATCATCATGGCTTCAAAGTATTCATCTTTCTTTCTGATCCAAATTGCTTTGGTTGTTCCATAGTTAATCCCGCTCTAGCTATTACACCATTATATCTCTTCTTAAGAAAAAGGAAAAAATTAAAGAGAAGCTACTAGACCATTATGCTCTACGTTTCTATCTGTCATGGCAGTAGATTAATCCGTCCTATTAATTGAAAAGGTTTTTAACAAACTAATAATTCATCTACGAGAAGGGTAAAATCATTTTCCAGAAATGCTCTCATTTTGTATTCTTGGAGAAGGCGCTGTAGAGCAGGCCTTTGAACTTGTTGGTGGTTGTGACCGGTGAGGAGAGAATACTGCAGTTGTTATAGCTATGCCGCCACCAGGCGCAACGATAAGATATCGCTCATCATCATGTACGTAAAGTTGCTCTAGATTCTTTGTTCTTTGTAACAAATTAAAAAACCTCTCACCCAAATTTTGTGGTTTATTTTGGCTTTTTTTTACCCACAACAAGTCCAAGATGACTAAGAGGACGAAGAGAAGGAGTCCACTATAGAGTAGAAAAGTTTCTCTAAGAAGAAGATCGAAGCTCTTTGATGTAATTCTAGCTTGATATACAATATCCAACTTCTTAATATTCTTAGTAAAACACTTGATTTGGACTTTGGTTATGTTTATTACCCACGTCCAAATTTTTTGTTAATTTTAGCTCTTTCTTTACCTATCAAGTCCAAGATGACAAGGAGGACGAAGAAGAAGTCGACTAAGGAGTAGAAAGTGTTTGCTTTTGTGAATGTTAAACAATTAAACCTTAAGATGTTTATATCGTTATATAGATATATAACTACTCGATGAAAAGAATATGTCGGATTCTATATCGTGTATATTTGAATTGCCAAAAAGTTGGATTTAGATTTATTTTCTTAAGATTTAGACATTGATATTATGATAAATTTTGGAATTATCATTAACTAATTAATTGAAGTTACAGATTTTGGATGATATAGCTTAGCCATATATCACGTATATAATTTGTAGCAAATATTTGCAACGATTAGTTACTAATTAGTGATAAAAATTAAAATTAAAATATCGTAGCAAAATTGCAATCATTTGTAAATAATAGTAACAATTTTAGATACCAATAAAGCCAGTGGTAAATTGCTACTAATAAGTAACTAACTACCTTCTATATATTAAAATAGAGAAGTACTTTAAAAAAAAATGCTGATGTAAACTCGAGATGCCAATGGATTAATTGACCTAAACAATATTCCTTTTCAGTTACTTTAAAAAACCAAACATTTTAATTTAAAAATATATTTTAATCATTCTTATAACAAATTTCATTATTAAAATATATAACAAATCTAATTTTATATTTATGTAATCTCTATTCCTAATTTACTTTGATTTTTTGTATGGTTGTATGTTTTTTTTCCATTTGTTTTTGGTTTACTTTAAAGAGTTTTTTTTTAAAAAAGAAACACAAAAATTTTAAAGGCTTTTTTAAATCAAGAGGTTATTCAGTTTTTGGTGTGAAATTAAATTCATGCTATCAATTAAAAGTTGGTGTATATTATTATTTTTAGTTATAATTAATAATATATATGTATTAAAAACTTGAGACTATGTTTGTTAGTATTAAATTATAAATTCATTTTAAAACCAGAACGATTTGGTCATATTATTATTTGAATTCTAAATAATATAAATAATTAAATTTTTTTGAGTGATCTATGTTCTTTATCGTTGTCAAAACTGAAAATGGTGAAATTTGTTAAACAAAGGTAAATCCAAAAAAAAAAGAGAAATATTAATCAAGTGCTCAAAACTTAAATAATGTATATATTAAGAGAAATGTATATAGTTACTTGAAATAAAACTTATTCAAGAAAACTTATTCTCAACATCACTCACACACATAAAAAAATAATGAAAAAATATTAAGAAATAATTTGAGAAAGTTATTTGTAACAAAAACAATTATAATAGTAGTGCTAGATTGTAGAATTTTAATTAAATTATTAAAAGAATTATATTTTTGGATAAATACACATATTTAAAAGATTATGAGTTTGTAGATTTAGGAGAATCAAAATAAAAGAACACTATATAGAAACTAGAAAGATAGTAGATTATACATTTAAAGTAGAAAAATTATATATATTAATTTTTTTTGTCAAACAGTTAAGATAAAATGTAGTATTTGATGTTATAATATGATGTTTAAAGATATAAACGAGTCTAATTATGAGATTTATTATTATGAAGCAAAATTTACGTGTAGTACAACACTATCAAAGGGTACGAATATTCTCTATGATTTTGTTTAGGGAATTTGGCCATAAATGCCACTTTTAAAAGAAAAATTGTTAGAATTGCCATTTTCTAAATTTTCTTCCGCAAAATGCCACTTTTTACTAACGGGAATATAGTAAAAGACATAACTACCCCTTCATTAAAGGAGGAAAAGGGAGAACATGAACAATTTGAAAGGTTTGAAGGAATGATGATGTGACACGAATTAATAGCAATGATTCTCTTTCAATTATGGGTTTAAGTGTATTAAAGAGCAATGAGAGTTAATGCTTCTTAATGATGTTATTGTTTAGGAGTAAATCTAAATAGATCTAAAGAAGATGATTGGTGAAGAGTTGGTCGATTTGGTGGTGGCTGAATAATCATTGTTACATACTGAGTTTTTGTACAACAACAAACAAGTTCGTCTAAGTCAAACAAAAATGGTCCACCAAGGAGAGGACATCTATCTTGGCAGTTGTACCTGGTCACCAGGGCGGCAATATTTTAAGTGAATACGCCGTCAACAAAACTGCAGTGATGACAAGTTGAGTTGTTGTTAGCGATAGACACAAAAGTTAAGAATATCAATGGTAACTACAAAGAATGTATAACCAAAAAAAATATAATCCACTAAAAAAAATGGATAACCAAACCAAACAAAGGACAAGCACAATAAGGGTGGACATACCTTGACTGTTGAAACCGGTCCACCGGAGGCACAACATTTCCAGTGCATGCATCGTCATGAGACCTGCAATGAGGACAAGTTAGGTTTTTGTTACAAATGGTGGACATAATAATGGTGGACATATACTGTGACTGCTGAAAGTAATCCACTAAAACAAACGATTGAAATAGTAAGGGTGGACATATACTTTGACTATTGAAACTAGTCCACCAGAGGGACAACAAATATTTTGCCTGTGGCATCATCAAACCTGCAATGGGGACAAGTTGGGTTTTTGTTACAAATGGACCAAACGACTGAAATAATAATGGTTCACATATACCTTAACTGTTGGATCTGAATGTAGATGAGAGGAGGCACACCATTCCTAGTTCTTGCTTCTTCATCTGACATGTGGCAACAATGAACAAGCTCGTCTGGCCCGATGGATATTATCTACTCAACCGAAGGAGATGATAATTGTGGACAAGAACATTTTATGATGAATTTGGTCCACCGTCTTTAGAACAACAAGGTTTTGAAGTTTTTTTGGTTTGCCAGCAAAATAAAATACCATACCAAAAACTGAGAACGGAAGACATAATAGCGGTGGACAAGAACTTTTTTTTTTTATCTGGTCCATCGAATGAAAAGGCCTGCAGGGTAGACACATGATTTGTTAGATATGATTAGCAATACGTAAATGAGAAAGGAGATTTTATAGTTGTGGAGAATAATCTAGGTTTTGGGATATGGTCCATAGGATGAGAAGATCTACAAGGTGGTGGAAAACTTGATTTGCTAGAAATGGATAGAAATTGGATGCCGTAGTAAGATATGGTCGACCTTATATAAAGAAGTGGAAATTAACAGTGGACGAGAACATATGTTGGTGGATCTGGTCCTCATGCTTCGATGACCTGCAAAGTGGACAACTATTATGTTAGCAAATCCAAAAATTGACTTCCAACATATGAAGAAATTGAGTGGATGAAGAAATCCATCATTACATGCAAAGATGACGGTTTGCTAATGAAGAAGATGAAAAGATGATACAGACGGAGAACTAGAGAATTATTAGGAGAGAAAGTCGTTCCACCATTATACATCAAATGAAAGAGTTTTACATTTACCGATGAAGCTATTAATTAATATTTTTACATTATATCAATTCTTCTTAAACACAGTAGAAAATATTTTTTTAGATTTAATTTTGAGTAAGAAGGATAAAGGTTATAATAGTATTCTTACATATGTTATGTGTCAACCAAGAGAAGGAATTATATTGGTGAGAATGTTTGCTAATGTTCATGGCAGTTTGGGTAAAATTCTCTTTTTTTTACATCTACGTTAGTAAGTAATAAATACTCAATCGATAAAAAAAAAGAGTATAGAAAGATGAAAAAGATGAAAAATAGTTATGATATGTCTTTATAATCAATATATTATAAGTGAGTTAGATAATCAAATGTGAAAAGAGAGAAGATGCAAGATATGACGAGTGTATAATGAAAATTATAGAAAGAATTATTTGTGAACATGTTAAAAGAAATAGGTAAGTTATATATCACTTAATAAAATAAAGAGAATTTCTTACTAATGCCCCTTCTTTGATACTCGTTTTTAAAAATGCCCCTTATAGTGACTATTTTTAATTATACCATTCTTTTATTTCATAAAGACAATTTTGCCATCCATTACATTTCACACTACTCCGACAATCTTATTCGTTGTCGACCTTCTCCGTCGTCATCTCTCCTTCTCCGTCGTAGACATTCTCTGTCGTCATCTCTCCGTCTCCGTTGTCATCTCTCCTTCTCCGTCGTTTTTCCTCTTAGTTCTCTCTTCTACTTTGTCGTCTCTTCTTCTCCAATCGTGTAAGCTTGTTTCTGTATTTTAATTTCAATTTCAATTTCAATTTCAATTTTGTCTTACCTATTAGATTGTTGTTTCTATTTCAAATTTGATGTCACAATTTGTTAGGTCTAAATTACTTGTTTTTTAGATCTGCTCGTGATTATAAAGTCCTTTAATAGATCTGTCGAAACCTACAGTTGTTCTTTGATATAGTTGCTGGATTTTTTTTGGGAATATGAAGTTTTAATTTGAATTGTTGTTCTTCTATTGTAGTTTTGTAATTTGTGATATTGGTTTGTTTTCTCATGACTTGTTTGGGTTTTAAAATTATTGAATTGTATTCAGTATGTGGATTGTGGAAGTTGAAGAACAATATTCATTGGGAATTTGGGATTCAAGGGGAGCTTCTTTGATTAACATTGATGAGAAAACTAGATTTAGTGAGTTGGTAAAGGTTCTTCTAGAAGATTTTGCCATTGATATTCAGGCACAATGTTTAAAGATTAGTTATACATTGCCTGCTATGACTGCTACCATAGGTTGTATTCCGATCTTTATTAGAAATGATAGCCAACTTGAAGCTTTTATGCTCAAATATGCACAAAGTGGAGGAGTTATTCAACTTGAAGCTTTTATGCTCAAATATGCACAATACTGTTTAGTTAACTCATTCTCTTATTTTTTCTAATATTGTTTTAGGAAAGTAACTGATTGTTTCTTGAGGAATGTTTCTTAATCATTAATCAGGGCCAACCTAGCTCTACTCTTTTTATTGAGAGTATTAATGCTGTTACTTCACCCCCTCATACTCAGGTAACTTTATACTTTAAAAATTTAAACCTTATAAAATCATTTGAAAACACTTGTAAAACGTTTTAAATACTTTACAAATCCTTTTAGGATCAAACTAGCTCAACTCTGTTTGTTAGGAATGTTATTGACGTTTACACTGCTACTCATACTCAGGTAACTTACAATAGCATAAATGTTATAATTACCTTTTTACCCTTTTAAAACCTTTATTAAAACCATTTAAACACTATAAAAAACCTTTGAAAACACTTGTCAAATGTTTTAAATACTTTACAAATCTATTTTAAATCTATTGATTTGTACATTCAGGCCCAAACAATACCAAATCCATTTGTCGAGAGTGCTACTATAATGCCACTAATGATGATTGGCTTGGTATATTATCTTCAAGCCAATATAATGCCACTGATGATGATTACACGATTGGAGAAGAAGAGACGACAAAGTAGAAGAGATTTTAGTGCTATATTGGCTTGATTTCAGTTTGACGACAAAGTAGAAGAAATTATACCAAGCCAATATAATGCCACTGATGATGATTTTAGTGCTACTGCTACTCAAACTCAGGTAACTTACAAAGGCATAAATATTTTAATTACTTTTATAAAAACTTTTAAACCTTTGCTAAATCCATTGAAAATCTTTAAAAAACCTTTGAAAACAGTTGTAAACATTATAAAATCCTTTGAAATCACTTGTAAAACGTTTTAAATACTTTACAAATTTTTTTAAAAATTCGTTGATTTGTACTTTCAGGGTCAAACAATACCAAATCCATATGTTGAGAGTATTCCTCGTTTTTATTGTTCTCCTATTGCTTCTTCAAGTCAATATCCTACCATTGATGATTGTGGATATGAAACATGTAGTATGCATAATCAGCGGATTAGACGTAACATAACAACATCTGGTTCTTCACACTCAACTGGTATAACTGATGTTGATTCACTGTTTTGTGGGAAGTTATTCAAAGATAAAACATTAATGAGAAGTCAGATGCGGATGTATGCAGTCAAGCATAGTTTTGAGTTTCGTACTAAAAAATCAGACAACAAGAGGTATGTTCTTCATTGTATTGATGAAAAATGTAGTTGGAGGCTACGTGCAACTAAGGTTAAAGCTTCAGATAGCTTTGTGATTCAAAAGTATATTAGTCATCACAACAGTGACTCTGCTTTCAAGAATGTTAATCATCGCCAAGCATTTGCAAGGACTTTGGCTGGTATGGTTAGTAATCATTTTGTAGGAGGAAAGCTTCCTCTCAGACCTAAACAGCTCATGGAAATTTTTAGGAATGACCATGGAGTTGGTGTCTCGTACTCAAAAGCATGGAAAGCTCAAGAACATGCATCAGAACTTGCTATGGTTTACCTGCTGATAGTTATGAGGTTTTACCGAGTTGGTTCCACATGATAGAAAAGAAGAATCCAGGTTCTATACTTACATCAAAGTTGATTTTACTAATAAGTTTAAATATGCTTTTCTGGCTTTTGGTGCATCAATTAGAGGTTTTAAGTTGATGAAAAAAGTTATTTCTATTGATGGCGCCCATTTGAAATCAAAATTTAAAAGGACTTTGCTTGCTGCATCAGCTCAGGATGGTAATTTTTAGTTGTATTGTATCCTATTGCTTTTGTCTTTGTTAATTTTGAGAATGATGCATCATGGGACTGGTTTTTGCGGTGTTTGAAGACTATTATACCTGATGAAAAAGATCTAGTTTTTGTGTCTGATCGGGCTTCTTCAATTGCAACTGCGCTTTTAGTAAATTATGAACATGCTTATCATGGGATCTGCACTTTCCACTTGCAAAAGAACCTGGAAAAACGATTTAGAGCTTCTGCTCCTCTTCTTCCAGTTGTTCATGATGCTTTAAGAGCTTGCACTTTATATGAATTTGATTATTTGTTCAGTCAAATCTCCAATGGTGACCCAGAACTTGGAGAATATCTTTCGAAGCTGATATTAGGAAATGGTCTTGTGCATATTCTCCTTCTAACTGGTACAACATCATGACATCTAATTGTGCTGAGTCCATTAACTCCTTGTTGAAAGAGACTCGCGAGTATCCAATTGTCTGTTTGTTTCAGACAATCAGGTCTATTTTGACTAGGTGGTTTAATGAGCAACTTGAGGAGAGTTGTCGACATCCTTATGTTGTTACTCCAAATTTGGGGAAGAAGATGAATGCATCTTATAATGAAACTACACGCTGGCTTGAAATTTGTCAAGTAAATGAAATTGTGTTCGAGGTTAAAGTAGGCTTAAAGACGTATGTGGTGAATTTGGGACACAAGGATATGCACATGCTGTATGTTTGATATTGAAAATTCCCTTGTCCACATGGAATTGCTGCTGCCAAACATATCAATCTCAATGAAAACATGTTTGTTGATGATTATCATTTCACTGAAAGGCTATAACTCTCTTCTTTACTTGGGTTTTGAAAAGTTTGCACAAGTGAAGGATCCGACAAGTTTTTACAATGTTTTAAAATGGTTTTAAAAGGTTTTACAAGTTGTGTATAAGGTTTATAAATTGTTTTTAAAAGGTTTTACAAGGTTTTTCAAAGGTTAAACAAAGTTTTATAGCGCTTATCTTGCTTTTTTATTTACAGAATGGCATTTAGCATATTCAGAGAGCATTCACCCAGTAGGTGATATGGAGTATTGGGATATTCCAGAGAGTGTTAGTACTTCTATTCGGCCACCTTCTACACGTATACCTAGTGGCAGGCGAAAGAAAAAGAGAATACCTAGTTCATGGGAACATGGAAAGGTTAAGACAAATTCAAAACAATACAAATGCAGTAGGTGTGGCCAGTGTGGACACAACAAATCAAGTTGTTTAGTTGCTATCTAACTCTCTATCTCTCTCATTAATTCAACTTGAATTTGTTGTTTTCTTTTTAAAATATTTCAGTCTACGCGGTGCTTTAAACTTCATTTACAAAGAGTGTTTTTTAGATTTTACTGTTTTAAAACATTATAAACAAGTTTGTAAGACGGTATAGAAAGCATGTATATCCACGTAAATACTCTATTATAAAACATTATAAACAACTTGTAAAACCTTTGAAAATCTTTTAAAAACCATTTAAAAACAATTTAAGACCTTGTAATATTCTTTAAAAAACCATTTCTACTTTGTAAAACCATTTTAAAATCTTTTAAAACGTTGTTAAATCTTTTAAAACTATTTATAAATCATGTATAATTCTTTGATATACTCTTTTAAAACCGTTTAAAAACATTGTAAAAATCTGTAAAATTCTTTATAAAAAAAAAATCCTTACATCGCGTAACCTTGCGAACTTTTGTAAACCTTGCAGACTTTGTCACGTAACCTTACAATATTTGTTTACGAAACAATAGTAATAATAAATCATTTCCAGCCTACAAAATAAAAAACTAAACGAAATGTTGTTGAAGGAAACAAATTATAGATTTTCCGCGAAGTATTTGTCCATGATCACATGCAAAAGAAAAGAAAAATTAAAGTTAAAATTAAATAACAGTAAAATGTGAAAGCATAAATGTAAAAAAAGTCGAGGCTCACTAACCTTAAATGTTGAAAACATTCGGATACCGAGGTATCTCATTCGTGGAGAAACTTCTTTAGGAATTTTGTGAGGATAAAGAATTAACATTGTCTTCCTTGCTACTTTACTTACATATTCTTTAGTTACCAAATCAAAGTAATTGACTTTTTCCACTTATTCCCTGGCCAAGCAGCTACAATGGAAAACATCCAAATTTTATTAGTATTTAACGCCTATTATAACAAGTATATGGTTTTTTTTCAAACTTATTGTTTCCATTGACGAAAGCAGATCAAAATTTAATTTGAGATGAGAGTAACCAGATCAAAATTTAATTTGAGATGAGAGTAACCAAATCTAGGTTTATATCAATCCGTATCTAGGAATTTGAGTAACCAATCTAATATCTCCATGGTGAACGAATGAGAATAGTCAATCTACCATCATCGTACAAGATTGAGATATGCTACTTTAACTAAACTAAAGAAACGAATCACCTAGATCAGGAACAAAGAATCTAGAATACTTAAACAGGAAAATGCAATCACCTGGATTAACATGGTTCACCGCCTGTATGTTTAGCATCATGTTCCTTTTTGTGGAGTAGCAGTCAGTCGTCTTTGAGGAGATGATGGAGATGATTTAGGGATACTGTGTGATTGTTGTGTATTTATATTGAATGTAATTTATTGGGCAGGGCCTTGTTTTGTAACCAATCTTGTCCGACAAAAAGGCCCTTTTTCATTTTGTTTATTTTTGTGTCAAAACTTGTCTTAATACCATCAACAACATCATCAAACCTTGCAGCTCGAGTTGTGTGCCAGTTGAGAAACATTGGATACAAGTTTTAGCATCATTAGAGAGTTATCATAAACATTTAGAATCTCTTAATCAACAAAAAAAATTCCATATATATTTTAGCATCATTGAAACCAAAAACAACTGGAAAAAAAATGGTAACAAGACTTATTACCATATTCAACCAATCTCTTACATTCAATCAGTTTTTTTTTTTACAAAAAAATATCAGCTCATATGAGCCAATTGGATGAAATATTGTTCACATACAAAATATGATATAAAGTTGTACGTGCCTTGTGCGCCAAAGCATCTGCACGTATATATTTAATCAAATTGGTAGTATTAAAAAAATGATTTACACCATGAACACAATTTCTTAAAACACTAGAAAAAAACTAACGAGTATTTGTAGGTTTTTCAGAACTGCTTTTCCCCCAAAAAAAGCAAAAAATGATAATTTAGACTACTTAAGTATAGTTCATATTTTTATCAAAAAAAAAATGAAGTATAGTTTTATATAGAAAACGTATTTTGAAGGAAAAAAAAAATCTCAACCAAATAGGTTTTTCATAACTATTTTCCCCAAAAAAAAACCATCTAGACTGCTTAAGTATAGTTCATATTTTTATCAAAAAAAAGAAGTCTAGTTCTCATATATATATATATATATATATATATGTATATATATTTATAGTCTAACAGCTAATCTACTATAAACGCTTAATTTAAAATAGTTTTTTATTCATAAAAAAAGGAGAAGAGAGAATCTTGGTTTGATCATGATGATGAAGAATTACGTCAGCGAGTTTCACGGGAAATGTCGACGTATCAAACCGGAAGGTGATGAACCAGATTCTTTCACGGCAACGACGACGTCACGTCAGACCGACATCGTCTCGACGCAAGTGAACTTATTGGAACGAAATAGCATCGTGGTACGATACGATGGAATTGGGAACATCGTCTTCTCACCAGAGTTGTTGGAGGAGAACGGTGTCATGGCATGTAACATCCGCAAACCGGAATCCTGGTTTAGAGGGTGCATCGGTCGATGCAAGGTCGGTTTTGTGTGGACAAGTTAGTTTAAACGCTGCGTTTTGGGTGAAGGAGAACCCTTGAGTCGCGTTTTTGTCTCATTCGACGAGTTTGACCGTTTTGGAGAGAAAAGAGTGCATATCAGTTCTTAGACATTTTTGGGAGATTCTTGGAAGTTTGTGGTGTTTCCTGGTGACATGAAAGGCTTAGATCGTTGTAGGAGCTTCATAGGAGTGTAGATCTTGCGTTTTAGAGTCCGAATTGTCGTGGGCAAAGGTGAGTGCATGACCATGGCTTATCTAAGCTTGAGATTTCTCTGATCTGCTTATTTCTGTGTTGTTGGCTTGTTAGAACGTTATTAGAGGCTTTGTGAAGCCTTCTTGTGGCTTGGGATCGAGTTTAATGGTTGTAGGAATGAAGATCCGGCGAGAAGCTTTGGGGAAAACGATGCTCGGCATGTGCATCGGTCGATGCATTTTGTGCGTTGGTCGATCCAAATGTGAGGACGACGCGATTTGACCTAGGAACATCGGTCGATTCCATGTGGAGGCATCGGTCGATGCAACTAGGATTTTTTCGTGAAATGCCGAGCATGCATCGGTCAATGCAATGTGAGCATCGGTCAATGCAATCCCCTTTTGTATCGGTCAATGCAAGTTTGGCGTCGGTCGACGCAGTGCCTGGTTTTTTTGTTGATTGTTGTTTGATGGTTAGAGTATCTCAATTGCTTCTGTGTATAACCCAGTAGATGGGAGGATTGCCTCACTGAGAGTTTATCAAATACTTATGCATCTCAATTTGTGTTTGTGGTGCAGGTAAAGGCAAAGTGTGATCGTGGAATCAAGGCAATGAAGAGGAGGATGTTCTAGTGGTTCACTTGGTTGTCTGGATTCTATTAGGGTCCTAGAGTTGAGTCCTAGAATGTTATATAGGATTGATGGTTCACTGGTTTATGTTGATTGGATCATTAGATTAAGATTCGAATTAACACTGGTTATTTTTTATTGGTTATTGGATTATTGGTTATTTGTTGGTATTGTTATTTTCGATGTTTGGTGTTTTTGTGGATAGGCTGCTAGTGGGTATGAGACCACTAGTTGTAGAGTATTTATTATTATTATTTATAATCTATTTTAAAAAACGGGTCGGTTCGTTTCAGTTTGATATCAGAGCCATTACGGTTTTGGGTTTGGGTTCACTAGGCTTTGTGATGTAGATGTTTGGGATTGCATGTCTTAATTGATTATGTGAGTTAGTCAATTGTGTGTGGCATGGAGTCCTAGAACATCCTCTTCGAGCCTGTAGTGTGATTCCACAGTGAGTTTATGTTTTCGTGTTATGTTTGATTGCGTGTTTAGCCTTCTGTTCATGGTAGTGCAAATGGTTAGAGAGGATGCAGTTGCTGGTTGTGGTCGTGTTCATGGACGCGGACGTGGTCGTGTTAGGGCAGAGTCCCAGCGGTTAGCGAGACTGCGGACCAGAGTGTGCCAGCTCAGGGTGTTGGCGAGTCGCAGGGTGTCCAGGGATTCCATGAGTGTGGCCGGAGGAGGCGGTGTTGATGCTCTAGTGGTCAGTGATGCTAGAGTTCCGGGTGTGGGAGTCCCAGCGGGTGGAGTCTCTTGTGTTGATCTTGCGGGTTTGCTGACACAGTTGTTGAAGCGGTTACCGGGAGTGGTACCGGCTCATGCACCGGTAGTGCCGCCAGTGGCGACGGGGGTGCAACAGCCAGTGGCTGCGGATGCAGGGGTTCATTCTCGTTATGTTAGTATCCTGAGAGAGATGAATCATATTGGTACCGAGCGGTTTTCGGGAGGTACTGATCCTACTATTGCTGATGCGTGGAGGACGAGAGTGGAACGTAACTTCCAGTCTCTCAGATGTCCTGAGGAGTTTTGGGTGGATATAGCGGTCCACGACCTTACTGGGGATGCTCAGTTGTGGTGGATTTATGTGGCTTCTAGGAGGGTGCAGAGGGAGATGTCATGGGCTGACTTCGTCTTGGGGTTCAACCGCAAGTATTTTCCTAGAGAGGCACTAGATAGGTTGGAGGTGCAGTTCCTTAACTAGCTGAGGAGACTCGGTCAGTGCGGGAGCTTGACTTGGAGTTCAGTCGACTTCTGAGGTATGGGGGTCGGGCTATGGAGTCTGAGGATGCTCAGATCAAGAGGTTTTTGAGGGCCCTACGTGATGATTTGAGGGTTCACTGTAGAGGTCGGAGTTATGCTACGCATGCAGAGCTGGTTGAGACTGCAGAAGAGATCGAGGAGGACATCCGGGCACAGTCAGTGGCGGTTAGTCCAACAGTTCAGCCTAGGAAGGCTGAGCATCTTGGAGGTTCTAGCAAGGGTGGCAAGCCTGCGCAGGGAACCAAAAGGAGGTGGAAGGCTATGCAGAAGCCAAGTGGTGCGAGTTGCTTCGGTTATGGGAGCAAGGATCACAAGGTTACTAGCTGTCCCCAGAGGAGTGCTCCGACGGCAGCGGCTCGTGTATGCTATCATTGCAGGGAGCCAGGGCACATCAGGCCCTTGTGCCCCAAGTTGCAGCCGAGGGCAGTGGCAGATTTGCACCAGGTGCAGCCGGGAGGGCAGCAGGTGGCACGGATCGAGCAAGCGCCATGGGTTTACACGACTGTAGAGACTGGTGGAACCAGTGTCGGGGCGATCACATGTATAATTTCTGGTACTCTGTCTTTGTGAATTCTTAGTAAGTTCAGATTTTATGTTTGCTTGTGATAAAATGTTAGGTTCTCAACACATGAGGTTTGTGTAAGGACCTTGTTGGTGGGCGGGTTTAAGTCTCATGTTATGTTTGATTATGGAGCTACTCATAGCTTCATTACTCCGGAGTGTGCAGTGAGTGCGGATATCAGAGGAGATCCTGGAGAGCGAGCGGGAGTGGTCAGAGTTGCGGGAGGCAAGTTTCTGAGAGTGATTGGATGGGCGAGAGGTATTGATATTCAGATCGCAAGAGAGTCGTGGCCAGCGGATTTGCTTATCAGTCCTGTGGAGTTGTATGACGTTATCTTGGGGATGTATTGGTTGCATCGGCATAAGGTTCATCTAGATTGTCATCGGGGTAGAGTGGAGTTTGAGCGTCCAGGAGGGAAGTTGGTTTTTGAGGGAATTAGACCAACTTCGCGGATTCTCGTGATCTCGACCATGCAGGCTGGGAAGATGATCAAGAAGGACCGTGAGGCTTATTCGGTTACCATATCTATGCCAAAGTCAGTGGGGCAGTCTACGGTTAGCGGTATTCAGGTGGTAGAGGAGTTTGAGGATGTGTTCCATTCATTGCAGGGATTACCACCATCTCGGTCTAATCCTTTTACGATTGAACTAGAACCAAGGACGACACTGTTATCCAAGGTTTCTTACAGGATGGCTCCAGCAGAGATGGCAAAGCTGAAGAAACAGTTAAAGGATTTGTTGAGCAAAAATTCGTCCAGTTAAAATCACCTATTCTTTTGGTTAAAATAAATATAATGTTTTTTGTTTTCTAGAGTCAATTAAAGATTTAGATAGACACATATTTGATACTTTCTACGATATTGATTTCATCTTTTTAATTTGTGCTCCATATTTCCTTTGGTTAGTTTCTCAAACCTAAAGAACTACAAACAACATCACTTTAAAACTTTGGATTACGATGATAAAATAATGAAATTCGTCATGATGAGCTCAAACGTGGAACCCCCCTCACTTAATTTATTGCACAAAGCTCTATTTTTGAATGATTTTATGAAATTAAGATCATCTATGGTCGGCGTATATTTCTAATAAAATTATATTTAAATTTATTATTGGATTCCAATTTATAAAGAATTTGGAAAACTTCAACAAAATCATCAAAAGTGAATTAAGTGAAAGATTTTTAAGGATTACTATAAAGTATTTTATAGTTTTGTTGATTAGTTTTTTAAAATCTTGTAAAGTAATCTAAACAATCTTTGAGTTTTTATAATACTTTTAATGACTTTATTTTGTAAAGAAAGTGTGCAAATTCATGAACCAGTAACATAATAATTGAATTCATTAACAATTCTATATTTTGTTGTTTTAATTGAATAACACAAAACTTTTATTGACTTTATAAAAGTCAGAATCCAATAACTCAAATTTGTTAAGATTTTAAATGATTTTTGACAAATAACAAACTAATAACACTAAACTTTAACAAAATTTAACAGAATCTTGATATAGTAACAACAAAATCTACATAACATTTAAAGTCTTTAAAACTCTATTAAAATCTCATACCAATAACTCCCACTAAAAAAAGCGTGGTCCTAAACTTTTATTACCTCCACATGTATATATGATAATTCAAAACAATCTGTAAATGAAATTAAAGGAAGATGCTCGGAGAATCATAATTTAAAATCTTAACAAAATCTTCCAAATATAGTTATTAAAAGAATAATTTGGATACTTAGATATAAAATCTTACTTTTTAAAATTTTGATTGGTTTACAATTTTTTATAATTAATTAGTAATTTTTGGCCATAATGAATTAAAGAGAGAAAATATTTTTTTTTGAAATTAATAATTATTTAAAAACTTTACTAGTCTAAATATTAAATTTATATTTATCTTTCGTTAAAAAATTAAACATTTGTCTTAAGACCAATGGTATGGCAATGTAATTTTTACATTTTATAAAATTATTTTCTTATTTATACTTCTCAATTAATATAGTTGGGTATCTATATTTATTTAATAAGAAAGTGTGATCCTAGACTTTTATTACATCCACGTGACATATCCAACATCTTATTATATAAACCTTGATGACAAAGTTACTAATTAACAAGATCGTGACACGTGTCAAATATATTGATTAGATATCTTCCAACTACAGAATTTTATATGTTTATTTATTAAAAATGTCAAAATTACTCATTAACAAGATATTGACACGTGTCAAATATATTGATTAGATCATGACACGTGTCTAATTTTATTTACAGAATTTTACATGTTTATATTATATATAAAAAATATTTTTCTAAATCAAAAAGGAAAACTAACAAAATCAATATATTTTCTAATTATATTATACATGTGTTCTCAATAAAATTTGACATGTGTTAACAAAAACGAAATTAATTAAACATGTATATTAATCAATAAATAATGAATAACAAAGTTAAAAAGAATAACATAAGTTATTTATCGTTGTAATATAAATTGTATTTTAGTCGAATATAAATTGTATTTATCGTTGTAATATAAATTTTATTGTAAGTAAGCACACAAAACCTTGAAAGAGTAATGAACTTAAAAAAAAAATTTCAATACGTGATGTGTATTAGTACAGTTTTACATGATTTATTTTAAAGATTTTAATGCATGTAGTAATATAAGAAACCTGAAAGAAAAATAGAAAAACTGAGTTTGTAAGAATGAATTTTTGGTTTATTGATGAAAACTGACAAAAGTATTACTTATGAAATTACGACCTATAGTAGAATAATATTTAGGATATTTTTGAATTTTCAAAATTTTTTTGTGGATGTTAACTGATTTGTTTACTGATTGTTTATTGTTAAATTTAAAATACTAACCAATATACATATTATCTCATATGATGCTCATATTATGGTTTTACGATGAAATAGATAGTTAAATGTGATTACTAAACTGAATGTCTAACGATGAAATTTATTTTAGATTAAAAAAATTCAAATATTAATATGTATCATTTTTAAAAAATTGATTCAAGAATATTACATATTTTTTTATGTTTGATTTTATAATTTGAACACATGTATTTTTGTAATGCATATGTTTAAACATAAGATAATACGAAATATATTATAATTTATAGGAATGAATCTTCACTAATTTGATGGTAATGTCTATATATCTTTATATATGTTTTTATTTTATAACTTTCACTTATTTAAAATTGATTATGAAATGAGTTAAAATTAGTACTTATGAGATAACAACATAACAAATATATCTTAAATATGTTGATTCAGTTTTACTGCGAATTATATTTTGTTAATTTTTATTTGTATTTTCAATTCTTACTGAGATATAGACTTGATATGATTTATTAATTGTGTTTGATATAAAATATTTAGTTCTATGCATTAAGATGAAATGTATAATTAAACTTAAAATATGGTTTATTACGATGTTATAGATATTTAAATGGTACTCCATGTCCTATAAGAGTTTTTGGATAAAAACACAAACATTAATAAACAATAAATATTATGTCATTTATAAAACTTCAACCAATAAGAAAATATACGGAAAACGATATATTTCTCCAAGAGGATATTATATCAAGCCACATAGAGCTCAATCTATTACCACGTGCTATATATCTCCGAGAAAATATTTCTCAATCTATATCTCTCAGACTCCATAGTTCAAGATCTATATCTTCTTTGAAACATAGTTTTCACCTAATTACCCACAAACATCGGTTTTGCTCGGTTCACTATTTATTGAACCAACTAAATAAAATAATAAAACAAATATAACCTAATCTAAATCGAATTCAATTAATTAAAACAAATTAAAAGAAAAAAAACATAATGATTTTCTTCTGTTGATCAAAGATTGAGCTTTATCTAGCTTGATGTGATACTTTTTGTGGGAAAATATATTGCATAGTTCAAATAGTCATAAATTGTTATATTAATAAAAATTGTACATAGAAATTTGAGAAAATATTATAAAATAATGTAAAAAACCTTCAAAATAATGAATTTTTAATATTAAAATGTTACAAAATAAAATCTAAAACCATGTCTATTACTACCTAATTATTCTCAATAATTTTTAAAATTTGTATCCGCATTATTACGCCGGCCTTATCTAGTGCTATATAAACATCCATACCGACAGATTCATAACTCATACCTCTTGCAGCAATAATTTTCTGAACCCTCATATGGGAAATATGGGAAATATGGGAACTAATACCTCCCGAAATAAAGCTTCATCTTCGTCAGAAGGTTCATTTATACCTCCCGAAATATGGGAATTAATATTTGGTAGTGTTCCAGCCGAAGATCTAAAACGATTCAAGTTGACTTACACAAGATGGAATGCTCTGTTGAAAGATAAGAGATTCATCTACGATCATCTAGAGCAGGTCCAAGAACATATCATACGAATCACTGATAAGGTTCAGATCATTAATCCCGCGTCCAAAGCCGATCATTCCTCTTTACCACTCCCAAAGGAGTTTCGAGGAAGCGGTAAGCTGTCTAATATTGTTCATTGCGATTGGTTATTGCTATGCATCTTTCGTCATCCCAAAAGACTCGCTGTTTGGAACCCTTGTTTTAACCGAGTTAGTTGGGTCACCAAATCTAGGAAATCTTATGCTGTTAATGATTTTTACGGCATTGGATATGATGGTGTATCTCGTGATAACTACAAAATCTTGAGATTTTACAATAAAAATATTTTCGAAGACAACCGGTTCCCCACGGATAAGTATGACCCACCGGTTGAGATCTACGACCTCAAGTCAAATTCTTGGAAAAATCTTGACATTCCTTTGGATTGGTGTGTATACTCACCGTGCGTTGGTGTGTCCTTAAAAGGAAATATGTATTGGATTGCTGGAGAAAATCATGGCCCACCATTTATCCAAAGATTCAAGCATATGAGCCTAATTCCTTTTGTCTGTGGTGCATATGATAATATAGCCTTATCAGCTTTTAGAGGAGATAAGCTTTCTTTGCTTCGCCAACGCATAAACGATGAACATGATCAACTAGGGGAGATTGAGGTATGGGTCACAAACAGTGTCAAAGATAGGGTTGTTTCTTGGACCAAACTTTTCGTTGTGTGGAGACCTGATCTGCCATCATTTGATCTCGGGGAAGATCCTCCTCATTCGGTGTTTTTTATTGACCAAAAGAATAGGATTAACGTTACATGTTCTGAAAGATTAGTAACCAGCAAATGCGTTTGCGTCAACTTATACATTATTGAAAAAGATGGATTCCAAAAAAAAGAGATAGAAAGACATAGGGGGGAAGAGATGTGGACATATATGTATCTTCCAAGTCTAGTTCCGGTCCCATAGTAAGGATCTGCCTGTTAAGATTAATGTTTTATGATATAGTTTATGCTTTAACTAAACTATATTTGTTTATAAAATCAATTTGTTTAAATTTAGAATAACTATTTTATGATAATGTAGTTGTTGGTATTTTAATATTTTTAAAAATTATTTTAGTAAATTTTTTTTGTTTAATCGCTATCGTATCGGCTAGTTAATCAGTCATAAATCTTCTACAAACACATTCATTTTCAACCGTTAAATCAGTTATTTATAATATTTAATACCGCGTGAAATCACAACCGCCTTCTTCTGTAATTTTCTGCAACTGCAACCGTTGCATTTAAACAAGTGAAATCTTTAAATAGTATCTTGACTTTTTCATATACTAATTCTGATATTAACAAATATTAATTTATTAGTGGTTAATCAAGTCTGATACTATGTATAATCGTATGTTTAGATTGAATTAAAATTTCAGTGAGATGTCAATTCCATAATGCACTAAAACACTGAGGTGTCACGTCATGCCAGAATTTTTTTAAATTTTAAGACGTTGATAAACAGACAAATTGATACAAAGGTTCACACAAGTGTATTTTAACAATTCATCGATTCTCAGAAACGTTTCAGCTGACATAATTTTGCTTACGGTTTCAAAACTCACAAAAAGTTCCACCCAAATTGCAAACACAAGTCGCATTAAAACATAAACGAGAGAGAGAGAGGGAGAGAGAGAGATTACAGGGAAAAAGAGCGAATGACCAAAGCTTCAAGTATATACTTATAGAATATAATCAATAGGAATGGGATCATCATATGCACAATGCAAACAAAGCAAAGCAGGATAACAGATGAACAACCTGTTAGTAATTTGAGTGGCGACCAATACTTCATACCATAAATATGTTACGAATTATTTCTCTCACATATTTTGATAGCCTTCCCATGCTGATGTGTGTGAAACTTCACTTTAAAATCTTTTAATCGAAAAGACCACACGACGACTATAAGTACACAGTTGATCAATTATTTTATGATCAATCCCAGTGACAATAATAGTTAATACAAATTGAATTAAAAGAGAAAAAACTATGGCCAAAACGAAAAGAAGAGTTGGGGTTTTGGTTTCCTAAAATCTAATGCAAAAAAAGAAAACATAGAGAAAAGCGGTTAAAACTATAAGACTAAAGTGTTGGGCGTTTGGGAGTCATCTCAGAGTTTTCATGGTTTTAAGCAAATCAAGTGTTAAGATCTAATTTAAATACTAATAATTTTGGTCTAGGTTCTCAACTATGAAACACGAATAAACTGACAGCCTATAGATCACAGGAAAAAAGTCTAAAGTTCCCATACTCTATTACTCAATCTTTGCAGACAACAACGCATGTCAACCAGCAAGTAAAACGATTCAATACGTTCACCAAACTCTGCAACTAAACTTACGCAGGTTACAACCTGAAGTTTTGGTATATTACTAGTTCGGAGAACTAAGATAACGCGGTTAGTGCTCTCGCTCTCTAGATCAGTGCTTGGTGATTAATCCAAACACATGCATTAAAATAAAGATGTCCCAAAAGAACCATAATATGTAACCAGAAATAATGATCTAACAAACTAATTGAAGCGAACCATGAATTTCTATTGAATCAATCCATAAAATCCAGCAAGTAACTTCTTGCTCATGATGCAAAGAAACTACATTAATATTATAAAGTATAGCATCAAGTACGATTCAATAAACAAAAGGGGTTCAAAAAAACTTTTCTAGATATCACAAAAGTAACTATTCTCCCAAAAAGCAATGAAAGTAAGAAAGTGATTACAAAGAGTAGAGATTAATGACGAGAGGTTGTGTCTGCTTCTCTGTTCTTGGCTAGGTCTGCTCCAAAAGCAATTGATGATGCACTAAGCTATTGGGTATGAGACCCTTCTCGGGTACTTGATTATGATGTTTCTCCATGATCCCAACAGTTGCAAGTTTTTTTTTTCCAACAATCGTGCATATTAATTTTTACACCTTTTTGTTTCACACCTCTATATTTTACACCTCTTTGTTTATTATATATAAAAGTGAACTTAAATCCATTGAATGAGATTATATTTTTTATTTCATCTCACGGTTTAGAATTATTAATGATCTCAACAGTTGCAAGTTTTTTTTTCTAATAATCGTGTTTCTTCATCGCCCCCTCATCTTTCAAAATTCGCACCTATTTTTACACATTTTTGTTTCACACCTCTATACACATTTATATTTTACACCTCTTTGTTTATTATATATAAACTTTTATAGACTATCAAAACAAGTTTTCAACTCTTTTTTTTGGTGTCAACATAAATCCAACGGATGATATTATTTCTATTATCTCATCTAACCGTTTAGAATTATTAATGATCCCAACAGTTGCAAGTTTTTTTTCCAATAATCGTGTTTCTTCGTCTTGCCGCATCTTTTAAAAATTGCACCAAACGAATGAGATTGTTTTTATTATCACATCTAACGGTGTAGATTCCCAATCATTACTAGATTATAAACATTCATTCAGCAAATCAAGCCACGTACAGGTGGAGAAAAGTCATGATACCGGTTACGACTGACCGTATGATGATCAGAAGTTGGATCCTCCTGAGAGAAAGAGTGGAAGACCTGTTTCTCCCTGTCTCCACGGTAGATTAGTGAGAGAAGAATATGTGGCTGAGCCAAAGATTGATTCAGGTACAATTTGGTGAAAACTTTACTCCGTACTATCGATGACCAGGATTTAGAAACGCTGATGAACTTGGAGATGTACTTTCCCTTCAATTTCATGAGAATATCCTCTTTCATTTCTGGAGGGATACTTTCCAACGGATAGGTTTGGGACCTTGTCAAAGGTGGTGAAGTGTTAGACCTCCTCTCTTTCAAACCAAGCCAGATCATGGCTGTTTTCAGCTTCACTCACTCTTTTGGTTGTTGTTTACTCTGAAACCCTAATCTCTTTACAGATTTCGGAGATTTGCATGTAGATAGACCTCTCACTTTTCTTTTGTATGGTGGAAAATACCTTAGCACCTAATCGTCTACGCGGACGCGTGGACAGATATACCGATGATATTTATTAGATTATTATTACGCGTGGACAGATTTAAACCGATAATTTAATTAGATTCATACTTTGAAAGTTTAAAATATGACTGATATAAATTTTAGTTTTAGGGAACAAACAAATTAAAAAGAAAAATTTCAAAAATTAGATTTAATTATTTAACTTTTTAATTGCTAAAATATAGATTTTCAAACGTAGAAATGACTTCAATTGATAAGAATAGGTTTAGATCCTTAGTTTAAAAGTTTGAATATATGAGCTATAGTGACATAAATTTTAGTTTTAGGAAACAAATAAAAAGTCTCAAAGATTTGATTTAATTAACTTTCCAAAATGGCCAAAATGTAGAATTGATTTCAAACAATAGGTTTAAAAAAAACATAATGTAAAGTTACATAAAATCTCCAAGCACGAACGTGTGTGATGGTTTAGTCAAACATAATTTAAAAAGATTTAAAGTAATTCTTGAGGTAATTTTGCTTTACGCAAAAGATTTATAAGATGCGTGATAAAAAAAACATCTAGCCAACAACACGAAACTCATCATTCTCGCCAAAATAAATAAAATTAAAAATACCGAAGCAGTATAAGCTCCACACAAAATCTTAAATTATTTTCAACAAGTCATAAACATTGCAATTGCATAAATTCAAAAGCATACAGAACCATTGTTGATCCAATTAGGATTAGTCTTAATAAACAAACAATATCCGACAACTTAGTTCAAAAACTTGAAAGAAAAAGAAAAAAAAAAAGAAAGAGAAAGAGAGAGATTAGTTCAGCAGACAACAACACCAAAGAAGTAGTCATCAACAGATGATTACCTTACAGTTCCAGAAACATAGAACTCTCAATATTATCCAGATAGACATGTATTTGCGTTAAGTGAGTCCCAATTCCTTCGATCTGGATTTTTCTAGCTTTGTTTTCCTTGAGATCGTAACATAATATATAGAACGGTTCTGTGACAAAGGCCGGTGCAAATACAAGCTCGCCGGTGCCAAGTCTACCCGTTAACGTGAAAAAATCAAAATGACCATATGAATCTGTCCAGGAAGGAATCACGATTGAAACTTGTGACCAATGTGATTTTCTGGCATCTTCAAGAACCCACAAGTCAAGTGTACCGGTATCTAACAGATTCGTCGCAACTATCTTTTCGCTGTAGTGCGACAAATATTGGACATACCCGTCACTGGGTAACTTAATGACACTAAACTTTTCAGAACAAACATCATAGCACATCAGAGAACTAACTGTGCCTATCCAAGCTATATAATACACAACCCCATTGCTGCATAACCATTGAGTTCTAGGATGAGCAAAATGGGGATGCTTACATTCGATCTTTCTCCATTTCTTTCTCCTAGCTCCTAGAGTGAAAACTTGATGCTCCTGCGACACAAGAAAGCTTGATGTACTATTATGTGGCATCGTCATGCACAACACTTTGTATTCACCATTAACAGGATCATATCCAAAGAAGTAGTTTATGTCTTTCCTCAAAGTTTGGACTCTCGGCAAAGTAATAATTGACAAGTAGTAGGATTCCCAATCATCACTCTATTATTATCATTCAGACAGCACAACAAGCCGCAGACAGGTGGATAAAATTCAAACCAGTTATCGTGATTCAAAGGATGACAACTGACCGTTTGATGATCAGAAGATGGATCCTCCTGAGAGCCAAGAGTAGAAGAGCTGCATCTCATTGTCTCCACAGATGGTCAATGAGAAAAGGATATGTGGTCGAGCCATAGATCGATTCAGGTACAAGTTGGTGAAACGTTTGCTGCGGACTATCGATGACCAGGATTTAGAAACGCTGATGAACTTCGAGATGCATTTGCCCTTCAATTTCATGAGAATCACTACAAGAAAACATGCTTTTTCCGACTACAAATGGTGACTACATATGTAATCGCCATTTTTAGCGACTATTGAGTGACCATTTGGTGACAATTTTACGACTACAAAAATTTAGTATTATAATAGTCGCTATTTTACGACTATTTACAGTAGTCGGTAATTTAGTCGTAATTTAACGACTACTTTATGACTATATTGCATAATGGAACATGTAGTTGTTAAATAATTGCTAATTTAGCGACTAAAATGCGACTCATGGTAAATGTCACCAATAAGTCGTATATCAGTCGCAATTTAAGAAAATTAAATTTTTCAAAATTTAACTCCAAAACCTAAATCATAAGCTTAAAGTTTAAATCTTGAACATTCAATTCTTAATCTTAGAAATTATTTCGTAAACCATAAAACTAAAACATAGTCATTCTTATATATACATAAAACCAAGCTTGAATGCTTAAAAGAAAATCTAATTTTCCAAAACTTAACTCCAAATCTTAAATCTTAACCCTAAACCCTATACCCACAAACCCTTAACCAAACTTCAAAACCTAGATCATTAAATCTAAATCTTGAAGTTTAAATTCTTAATCTTATAAACTAGGTATTATCCCGTGGAAAACCGCGGGCTGAATTTTTTTTGATGAAAATTTGTAATAATTTATTTTGTTATTATGTTATTTATAATGGTTTGTGATTAAAAATTTGTTGATTATATTATAATTTTTATATTTTAAAAATGTATATTGAAAACCTGTTAATAAAATATTTACATGTAATGAATAAAATTATTTAATTTTTTTTCAGTTAAACGAAATCTTTGCTATAATTGTGAAGTAAGTAAAAAGATATAACTAACATGTAAAAAAAAAATCTTATCTGTTAGTTTTTTTAAGTACAAATTAGTTTTGATTCTAATATATTTTTTTTTTCTACAATTTATTTTATTTGATGTGTCCCCTATTTTCGTTTTTAATTAAAAATATTTATTTAATTAATATTTAATTTTAATTAAGTTTTTCTAATGGCAATTGAATGTAATTTTTTACATATTTTAAGGTTAGTTTTATATTTGTACTACTCAATTAATATAGTAGGATTAATTCAAAAACCATAAAACATTATATACATAAAACCAAACCATAACCATTATATATATATATATATATATGCATATACATAAAGCAAAGCTTTAATAGCTATATAAAGAAAAACTAATTTTCCCAAACTTAACCCCAAAAAACTATAGTTTTCCAAATCACATATTTTTATCAAAACTTAACCCCAAACCCAAAACTTAAGCTCCAAAACCCTTAACCTTAAATTTAAAACCTTTATAATTTATATATATATAAATTAAATCATAAATCATTCACCCACAATAAAACCATTGAATATCTATAAAACCAATATGTAAAACTATTTAGTATTTACATATAAATCAATCTTTCCAAAAACTATATACTTACAAAATTTATTAAACTTAGTCATTTTAAAACCTAAAACTAATTATTTTTAAATCTAAATCAAGTCTAATATTCTTCTAAATTTCAAAACCCAATTCCCAAATCATAAATTTCAAAATCTCATTTCTTGAATTATGAACCCAGAATTGCAAAATATATATAAGTATAAAGTTTTGATCCAACAAATTACTCTTTAAATAATGAAACCTTTTGATTGGATGATATGTAAACACATGGATTACACTATCAACCGTTGATTAATTTAATCCAACGGACAAGGTTATTTTCTGCTCTTGTTTCTCTTTCGTCTCCTTCACGAGGGATAAACTTTCTCCTTTGTCTCTTTCGCCGATTAACTTTCTCTTCTTTCTCCTTTCTCTCCTCCGCCGTTGCTTAATTCTATTTGGACACTATTGAAGTCAGTAACCTGAATAAGCAATTTCAATTTCGTCCTTTTCATGAATTAGGAAACCTGAGCTCATTCTCCCTCGCTTCAAGGTATGTAAGCAGCCTGAGCTCATTCTCCCTCGTTTATGTTTGTTAAATCCAGTTTATGTATATGTAAGCAAACTTCTTTCTTCTCCAGTTCAGCTGATTTCTCTCTTATGGTGTCATTAAGCAATCTGAGCCCATTGTCCCTCGCTTTAAGTTCCTTAAGAAATGCTTCCATCAGCTCAGCTTCCTTTCTCCTTGTCTCGGTCTCTCCAGTTTGCTTCAGGTCAAAATCTTTAACATTCATCTCAAAAGCAAAAGACTTCTCATATGGGAAAGCAAAGCAAACCTCCTTTTCCCTCGCTTCAAACATTAACCCTTGATGTTTCTGCATTTCCAATATCTATTTTCTTTTTTTTTAGTAGTATGATGTATTCTTTGTATTCTTATTTTTAATTATGTTTTTTAGTTTTATTTTGTAATACAGTTTTTTTTTATATCATGGTTTCATAATAATAGATATAGTATTTTTTATTTTTAATATCAATTCATTCCAAAAACAACCTGTTATTCAATAACTTATATATATTTAAAAATAATTAATAAAATATATTATTATTAAAATTATATATATATAATGCTGTATAAATATAATATTGTCTAAAAACATAATCGTACATTTGTCATCAATTAGTCACTAAATTTGGTGACTACATTATAACTATTTTAGCATAGTTATAAAATAGTCGTACCGTATTCGCTAAATTTAGTGACTAAATTTACGATTACGCAAAATAGTCGTAATGTAGTCGCTATTTGACGACTAATTTTAGCGACTCTCGATTTACAACTACTGCTTTTAGTCGCTATTTAGTCGTAACACATCGTTTAGCGACTAAATAGTGATTAATAGTGCAATCGCTATTTGCTTGTTTTCTTGTAGTGAATCTCCTCTTTCATTTCTAGAGGAATCCTCTCCAACAGGTAGGTTTGGGACCTTGTCAAAGGTGGTGAAGTGTAACACCTCTTCTCTTTCGACCCAAGCCGGATCATGGCTGTTTTCAGCTCTGCTCACTCTTTTGGTTGTTGTTTACTTTGAATCCCTAATCTCTTCACAGATTTTGGAGATCTGAAGATAGACCTCTCACTTCTTTTTTTATGGTGGACAAGACCTTAGCACCAAATCGTATATGCAGAATCGTGGATGGATTTAGACCGATGATACTTATTAGATTCTCAGTATGCGTGGACGGATCTAAACCGATAATTTGATTAATTCTTAGTTTGCAAATATGACTCACATCAATTTTAGTTTTAGGAAACAAATTAAAAAGTAAAATAAAATGTCAGATTTTGGAGATTTGTATCACATTTTTTTAAATGGTTTTAGATTTAGACCGTTGTATTTTTTAGATTCTTAGTTTGAAAGTTTGAATATATTAGCTAGTGACATAAATTTTAGTTTTAGAAAAAAATTAAGATTATATTTAATCAACTTTCTAAATGGCTAAAATGAAGGTTTTCAAATGTAAAAATTATTTAAAACTATAAGTAAAAAAATAAAAGTAATGTCACAAATTAAGATGTAATTTTGGATTTAAAATAATGTTTAGACATTATTTTGAAATGCATAAGATTTCAACTTCTAAAATTAAAAGAAATATTTCGTTTAAAATATGCCTATAATGCGGTGTTTGGATATCTCCATTTACATAATTGTCCACTGTTATATATAATGATCAGCCTTTACATAATCCAAGATTATAGTGTCTCACCATGGCATACTGTCAGTTTATGTATTTTGGTGGCCAATTATGTAAAATCGAGGCACCCAAACACCGCATTGTAGGAACCTTATGTTTTTCGTTTATACGTCCTTAGTTAGACACTTTATCCTAATGTCACACACACTCCTACTTATTATTCTTTTAGATTTATGGGTTTATTCGGCAATCAATCACAGATTTGCCAAAATGCTTGATAAGATTGAAAGGCAGACATGTTATTTGGCCCAATATTTCAAATGAAAGTAATAATAGTTCTATTGTAAACGATTTAGTTCAAATGTAAAACGAAAAATTAGACAAAGAACAAAGCAAAAAATTATAACTATTTTTATTTTAAAAAGTAAACTATTTTCTCTAAATCATTGAGCTTTTCCCACAAAATAGAAAAATAAGAAAACTGAGAGGTCATCACATCAAAGATTCACCTGAATTTTGTACCAGATTAAGAAAACAGAAATGGAAAATAAAGGGTTTATTGGCAAAATAGTACATTTTCAAAACTTAATTGGAATTGTAGTACATTTACGATTTATAATTCGAGAAATAGATGGGTTTTACTATTTGTGTAATAGAATATATATGAGATAGATAAGAAAATGGGGTATAGTGTAGTAGTGTAAAATTACAAAAGGGTAGCTGCATATTATTATTTAAATATTACACTTGATAACTGTAATCACATTATAACTGTAAACTTGTGTATTATTATTTATTTGTAAATTTGATAACTGTATACATTATACACCTGTACACTTAAGAAGGTGTACGGATACAAAATTTATAAAAAATATTTAACATTATCAAATATAATCATTACACAAAATGCATATCAAATTATAAAGAAAAAACATATTTTTTTTTAGTTTGCAAATATAATAATTTGATTAATTATTAGTTGGAAATATGACTCACATCAATTTTAGTTTTAGGAAACAAATTAAAAAATAAAATAAAATGTCAGATTTTGGAGATTTGTATCACATTTTTTTAAATGGTGGACAGACGCTTATAGCACATAATCGTATACGCGGACGCGTCGATGGATCTAGACCGATGAATTTTTTAGATTCTTAGTTTGAAAGTTTGAATATATTAGCTAGTGACATAAATTTTAGTTTTAGAAAAAAATTAAGATTATATTTAATCAACTTTCTAAATGGCTAAAATGAAGGTTTTCAAATGTAAAAATTATTTAAAACTATAAGTAAAAAATAAAAATAATCTCACAAATTAAGATGTAATTTTGGATTTAAAATAATGTTTAGACATTATTTTGAAATGCATAAGATTTCAACTTCTAAAATTAAAAGAAATATTTCGTTTAAAATATGCCTATAATGTGGTGTTTGGATATCTCCATATACATAATTGTCCACTGTGATATATAATGATCAGTCTTTACATAATCCAAGATTATAGTGTCTCACCATGGCATACCGTCAGTTTATGTATTTTGGTGGCCAATTATGTAAAAACGAGGCACCCAAACACCGCATTGTAGGAACCTTATGTTTTTCGTTTATACGTCCTTAGTTAGACACTTTATCCTAATGTCACACACGCTCCTACTTATTATTCTTTTAGATTTATGGGTTTATTCGGCAATCAATCACAGATTTGCCAAAATGCTTGATAAGATTGAAAGGCAGACATGTTATTTGGCCCAATATTTCAAATGAAAGTAATAATAGTTCTATTGTAAACGATTTAGTTCAAATGTAAAACGAAAAATTAGACAAAGAACAAAGAAAAAAATTATAACTATTTTTATTTTAAAAAGTAAACTATTTTCTCTAAATCATTGAGCTTTTCCCACAAAATAGAAAAATAAGAAAACTGAGAGGTCATCACATCAAGGATTCACCTGAATTTTGTACCAGATTAAGAAAACAGAAATGAAAAATAAAGGATTTATTGGTAAAATAGTACATTTTCAAAACTTAATTGGAATTGTAGTACATTTACGATTTATAATTCGAGAAATAGATGGGTTTTACTATTTGTGTAATAGAAGATATATGAGATAGATAAGAAAGTGGGGTATAGTGTAGTAGTGTAAAACTACAAAAGGGTAGCTGCATATTATTATTTAAATATTACACTTGATAACTATAATCACATTATAACTGTAAACTTGTGTATTATTATTTATTTGTAAACTTGATAATTGTATACATTGTATACACACATGTACACATTATAATGTGTACAGACACTTGTACACTTAATAAGGTGTACGGATACAAAATTTATAAAAAATATTTAACATTATCAAATATAATCATTACACAAAATGCATATCAAATTATAAAGAAAAAACATAGATTTTTTTGTATCTGTAAAAAAATTAAAAATATATATATATTGAATAGTATTTTAGTTATTAGATTCAAGGGGTGATTTAATAAATATATATATATATATATATATATATATATATATATTTAATTTTAATGGCACATTTGTAAATAAAATGATTAGTAGAGGATTAAAAAGTAATTCAAATAGTAGTAAATAGTGAAAGTGTGTGTTTTGCCAATTTTAAATAGTGAATATACTAATTCTCCAATTAAGTTTTAATAATGTACTAAAACTCCAATTTTCTCAAAAATAAACTCTAATTAACTTGAACTTGTTATTTACATCAACTACAACACCAAGTAATTGGGCTCTCACCAAGATAAAATATGTGTCCTGTAGTGATCTTGCTATCATCAGGATCGACATTAAAGCTATTGCGCTATAACCTACTATTTGTGGTACCTTCGATGTTACTCGACCAAACGTTAAACCAAGATTGATTCTTTCAAATATCTCAAGCACTTCTTCATAGCGGTTCTATAAGACACCCTAGGCTCCTGCATATAGCGACTTAAAACACCCACACACTATGATAAGTCAGGTCTCGTATGCAGCAAGAAGGAGCTTGAGAGCTATGGAACAAAGGCTTGATAGCGTTCTGGAACCTGTGAGATCAAGGTAACCTCCTGGAGAGATGCAGCTCCTTGGACCCACTCAATAGTTAGATCAAATCTTGTACACCTGAGATCTTCTTCGGGAGTCTATACAAGGCTATGCGTGGAGAAGCGTATTTTGGCGGCGGCTCGCACAAAGACTCCTAAATCCATTCCGAGCCTTTTCTTCCCACTTCTCCCTTCATTCAAGTAAACCTTGTTGCTTACTTGCTATATTCCCGCGTTCCTGCATGGCTCGCGCGCAACCCTGCCCTGCACTAGTATATAAAAGACATGGGTCTCTCTACTCATTGTCAATTGGTTTTAAGTTCGAAGCCCATGAAAACTCACATGACATCTTGATACACAAATTTATCATAATAATAAATAGAGTCAATAGTGACCACCGGTGCCTGCAGCCAATTAGCTAGACCTAGGCTCGTTATTAGGAGAGCCATTTCGCCATTCAAAAAGAATTGTCAAGATTTTGACCGGATACAAAATCATTGGTGCTTGATCTAGTGGTACTATGTTGATTATGTCTATTGTCGTGGAGAGTCGTGAAGCGAGTCAGAAAGAAAGAGGCGAATCTACAAGAGTCTAATCATTGGACCAACAACCGCTAGGATAAAATCTGTGTGAGCGGGAGACTGATCACACCTGATCAGTGAAAAATTCAGACAAATACTTGGAGGACTTTGGGGTCGGCCGACCTCTATACTAAATCATATTTCGGATTACAGGGAACTCATATGTCATAGGACCAACATGCGGGGAGCTAGCCCCGGCGACTGAGGGGAGTACGCCCTGCAAGGAGAATTCTTAACCTTGGTATATGTCACTTCCTTGTCTTATTCTTTTAGTTTTAGTATGCATGGGGAGTTGGATTTGAAACTTTTGAATGTCTTTTTTGTTTTGAGGAAAGCAGAAGAAACACAAACTGACCGAGCTAGCATATCCTTCCGTTTCAATCCAATCTTACTCGAAGAACTAGTTATGTTTGCCGAGTAAATGATTTGAAATTTGAGTTATGTCACGGAATGACACTCATATATATTGAGCTTCAGGTCAGAATCTGATTGATGCTTTGTAATATCCACTGACTCAAAGAACCTACATGATAGTGCCAGTTATGCATGTACTTTATGTGAGTCAAGCCAGAAAACACGAAAAAACTTGAGCATTCGGGATTTCTTTTGGTCAGTCCCCGAACCCACCTATAAGATCCATACGATCAGCGGGAAAAGTACGATTGATGGACAAGAAATCGGTTTGGAAGAGAATACCACGTTGGAGTGAAAACTCCCCTGCTCATCTATCTTCATTCCCAAGGCGAACATTTCAATTGAGTGACTGTAACTGAGCCAAAAGATGGGTCCGCCTGACAGAGTTGCTTTCAATTTTCAGGGGGGTTAGCTTGGCTCCAAACTACTCGCTTCGACCGGCCGGCTGATGGAAACAGACTTACTACCGGAGATATTCGTGTTGCTTCGTCTACCTCTTTGTTTTGGTTGGGAGAGCAGAAAATAAAGGAACCTTTGCTTTGAAAATGATTGTTCTAAAATGTTTCTTCCTCTCAATTTCGATATCAAAACAAAGCCTTCGCCTATAGGCTTTGGGATGATAGCCAGCCCAACGAAGGACTGAAGGTACCAGTCCTATATATCTAGTGAGGAGCCTCGGTGGTTGGCTGCCACATAGAATATGAGACGACACATTATACTCAACAAAACACTAGGAGAGTTCGGTAGAACGTGGGTCTCCAAAACCCAGTGTCGTAGGTTGCTTAGCCCGGGCAGGGAAAACCAAAGCAGGGACTTAGAGACACTTTTATTCTCGGAGCTAAGGTATATGAAGAATGGTCTTTTGGTCCTTTTGGTCCTTTGGACCGTTAGCAAACCTTGCATAATATGGATTCCAAACATCCATGATCTTGATGGTGAACCTATCAGAATCAGAAGAAACCAATTACCAAATCCACCTATCATCGCATATTGATGCATCTTCCATGAGCAAGTCAAGGGAAGAGAGAATGGTCATTGTCTTGAAAAAAAGACTGAGTAAAGAAACGACCAAAGCTGATATTATCGGAAAACCTTTGCCAAGGGATCAAGCAAGGTATGTATTGCTCTGAAAACCGGCCACTACTTTGGGAGATGAAGAAAACAAGTCCTAGCGATGCCGATCAGGCTCGGCGCCGCTGGGGGAGGAAACTTCGGTGGTTGCGCGAGATAGAAAAAAACTGCTATGGTAAACTTTTTTGTATGTGTCATGCTTGATTGTAAGTAAGTCCCTTGTAAGTTTTAAGAAATCATTTTTACATGGTATCAAAGAAATTGTTTGTGGCCTAGCAAGCATCAAAGTCTGAATTTAAGTATATATGCATTTTTTACCTTACGTAGAACAAAATAGGAGATAATTATACTTATAGCGAATGATTTTGCCTTGTCATACAATATTTTAAGGAAACTAAAAATTAAACAAATCAAATCTCTATACTATTAAAAGAGGAGTACGTTTAAGAAAATGTTTGAATGTTGTCTTTATTTATTCTAATACTCAACTATGCATAAAAGAGAAGGTTTATCGAAATTGGAATGGGTAATTTGGTCAATTGGAGGAAATCGATTACCCAACCTGAATGAGGTAAGATATGCGCGTTTATTTGTTTGCATGGTGGGGAATTCACAACTTTTACCGTTAACCCGACTGATATACCGTGGATCTTTTTGGTCTGTTTAGAGGCTTTGTAAGCCCATTAATCTTATTTTAAAATATGGGCCTTCCTTTTTACAAACTTAATCAAATGATAAGCTTATTGTACCAATTTTGAAATCTTAGTTAAGCGTACGAAGATTGCGGCTTGAAAGAAACTTACACTAACTAAATTATACCAAATTTTAAGCAAATAAATCTTAATTTTTATTTTATAATCTTTTGAAATCAGAACATACTGTAATTTTAGCGGTACACCGCAAGATTATTTTCTTAAACTAAAAATATTCTTAGATATTTTAAGTTAAATCTATAACAATTAAATTAAATTTTAAGTTGTATTTATTTGGTGTAAAATTATATAATTTTATTTGATTTTTAATTTTAAAATATAACCCACAAGTTAGCGCAAGATAATTTGTTTTGTACACTATCATAATTTAATCAGTTTAGTTAGATATATCTAATATTCTAATATTGATAATGTTAGCAAAATAATGAAATGGTGAATTACCCATGTAACACGTTTTAAAAAGTTTTAATTTCTCAAATTAAGAACTGGATTAGACAGAAAAAAAAAACTTTTAAATTTGAATGCCTAAAAAATCAAGCTTCCTACTCATTTGGAATTGAAAACTTTTAAATTTTCTCTAAATTTTTTTTATCTGTTGTACATGTATATTTTATTTCCATATATTAAACTTTTATCTTTTTAAAAAAAATCTTAATATAGGAAATAATTATAATTTAAAAAATGTTAATTAATAAGATGTCTAATCTTTATTAGTTGTTTTAAATCATATATGACACTTTAAGGGAGTGTATTGAACTTGATATTTTAGGAGATTTGATGGGATTTTAATATTTTAGAATTTTAAGAGATTTGAAATATTTATTTTAGGAGATTTTTGGTTATTTGTTAGAGATTAGGAAAAATGATTTGTGATTTGATGAGATTTTATAATTAGATTTTGCATGAATTTAGAATATTTAAAATAAAATATAAGGAAAACATCATTATAGTGTATATGTGATTGGTTTTGTTGTTCTTTTTTCTATTTCAACGTCACGGGGATGACAAGTGAACAAGCTAAGTGATCCCATCAAGATGATCCAAACATATGATCAACCTATATATCTAGTCCAAATGTTGGCAGTTGTCAAGATACCACTGACATCATTTCAATTTCAAGAGAGCTTCCCTAATATCACTACACCAATAAGAACTCCTACTTTTTATTAGTACAGATGTTTAAATTGACCAAAATTTAATCAAAATTAACAAACTGAACCGAAATGTATCAAAGTTGACCGAATGACTGAAAATGATATTTTTTCAGTCACTATTTTCGCAATTCTAAACGTCGTCGTTTAGTGGAATACAACAAAAATAAAATAAAAGAAAATAAAAAAGTAGTAAAATATCCCATTAGAAGAGAAAGAGAGAGAGGAGGAAACAGAGGAATCTATGGTTTATGCGCAAAGATGGTAACAACAAGCAGCGATCAAATCCAAGATGGATCCGATGAGCAATCGAAAAGATCGGAGATTTACACATACGAAGCACCATGGCAGATCTACGCAATGAACTGGAGCATTCGTCGAGACAAGAAGTATCGGCTCGCAATCACAAGCCTCATCGAGCAATATCCGAATCGCGTAGAGATTGTTCAGCTTGACGAATCAAATGGTGAGATTCGATCGGATCCGAATCTATGCTTCGAGCATCCGTACCCACCAACCAAAACCAGTTTCATCCCCGATAAAGAGTGTCAAAGACCCGATCTTTTAGCTACTTCTAGTGATTTCCTTCGTCTATGGCGGATCTCTGATGATGAGTCTCGTGTTGAGCTCAAGTCTTGTCTCAATAGTGATAAGAACAGTGAGTTTAGTGGTCCGATTACTTCTTTTGATTGGAATGAAGCTGAGCCTAGACGAATTGGTACTTCTAGTATTGATACCACTTGTACGATTTGGGATATAGAGCGTGAAGTTGTTGATACTCAGCTTATTGCTCATGATAAAGAGGTTTACGATATTGCTTGGGGTGGAGTTGGTGTTTTTGCCTCTGTCTCTGAAGATGGCTCTGTGAGAGTGTTTGATCTTCGTGACAAGGAGCATTCCACTATTATCTATGAGAGTAGTGGTGAGCCTAGTACCCCTTTGGTGCGTCTTAGTTGGAACAAGCAGGATCCTAGGTATATGGCTACTGTCATCATGGGCAGTGCTAAAGTTGTGGTCTTGGATATTCGGTTTCCGGCTCTTCCTGTCGTGGAGCTTCAGCGCCATCAGGCTAGTGTCAATGCTATTGCTTGGGCTCCTCATAGCTCCTCCCATATCTGCACTGCTGGTGATGATTCTCAGGCCTTGATTTGGGATATCTCTTCTATGGGACAGCATGTTGAAGGTGGTTTGGATCCGATTCTAGCTTACACTGCTGGTGCTGAGGTTGAGCAGCTGCAATGGTCATCTTCTCAGCCTGATTGGGTTGCTATTGCCTTCTCTAACAAGCTCCAGATTCTCAGGGTCTGATTATGCTTTCCACATTTCTGTTGAATGTAAAGACTCTTTGCTGTTGTTAATCAATATGATCCCTTTGATCTTTGTTTTAAGCCTCATTGAGTTTCCTCTCATCTGTGCAATGACTTTGTATCTTCTTCAAATTGTGAAGCTTTTAGCTTTGGATTTGGTTAGACGAATGGGAAGTTAGTTTTAAACAGGAATGTGTAGCTTTCTATGGTAGTTGGTATAAGCTGTGTCTCCAATGCCCGTGTCATTTTTGCAATGATACTTAAACACTTGATGGGTATGTCGAACTGTGACATTAGGCATTAAACAGATGATGTAATCTTCACTACTTCACATCAATACATGCATATAGACTCTCTGTCCAACTGAAAATGGCCACAATGGCTTCTGTTCGCATCTGTAGACTAGCAAACAAGTTCTTCTGTGGTTACTTTTCTTTGTTTCAGACGGTATGCTGCAGACAAGATAATATATGAAGTAATATTATGGTTTCTCTGTTGTAAAAAGTCTGAACTTTGAAAGGCAGAAAAATGGAGAGCAGCCTTATCCTCCTTGTATAACCGTGACCACACACACACACAAATGAAGAAGCCCAAGTGAAAAGCCCAAAAAAATCAAAAATGAGGTGGAGGAGAGACATTGTGAATGTGTGATCATGGAAACGAGAGAGATAAAACCACAACCATAGAAATGAGTAAGAATGCTATCCAGAATCTAATCCTCTTTGCCTCCAAGTCATCAATTCTTTATCCTATATTACCACTCTCTCCTTCACCAATCCTTTTTACTCTCTGCTGCTACAACCTTAACTTGGATTCTAGTTTCTGGTCACCATGGCTTCGGTTGCTTTCTCTCTGCCCAAACCATCTCTTCAGGTACCTTCCTTCTCATTCTTCCTTCTTTCTGGTTTCTCTTACACAAGTTTAAGTAAAAATGTTGTGTGTTTGTTTTCAGGGTTTCACTGAATTCTCAGGATTACGAAGCTCCTCTGCTTTTCTTCCCTTCGGCAAGAAACTTTCTTCCGATGAGTTCGTTTCCATCGTATCCTTCCAGACTTCGGCAGTGAGTTCACTGTTTTCCTCCAACATTGTCTATAGCTTATGATCCAATATTATGTACTCTTTCTAGAGCCATCTCATCTCATTCCTCTCCACTGCTCATCAACTAAATGAAATGTTTGTACCAAGAGTCTATCGATAAATTTATGTGATCGGACTTTGGCTGTTTCTCGCTGTTTTTGTGAACTATTTTGGATGGTTGTGTACTTGTGTCACAGATGGGAAGCAGTGGTGGATACAGGAAAGGTGTGACTGAGGCCAAGCTTAAGGTGGCCATCAATGGATTCGGTAGGATCGGGAGGAACTTCTTGAGATGCTGGCATGGTCGCAAGGACTCTCCTCTTGATGTCATTGCCATTAATGACACTGGTGGCGTCAAGCAAGCCTCTCATCTCCTTAAATACGACTCTACTCTCGGAATCTTTGATGCTGATGTCAAACCTTCTGGAGAGACTGCAATCTCTGTTGATGGAAAGATCATCCAAGTTGTGTCTAACCGAAACCCGTCTCTTCTCCCCTGGAAGTAAGTCTAATAAAAGCACGAGTCCTTAATCTGAAATCTAGATAAGTTAGTTTTTGAATTTGGCTTATGGTTGGTTTGATATGTCTTAATAAGGGAGTTGGGAATTGACATTGTCATCGAAGGAACCGGAGTGTTTGTCGACAGAGAAGGAGCAGGGAAACACATTGAAGCTGGAGCAAAGAAGGTTATCATTACCGCTCCAGGCAAAGGAGATATTCCAACTTACGTTGTTGGTGTCAATGCAGATGCTTACAGTCATGATGAACCTATCATCAGCAATGCATCTTGCACTACTAACTGTCTTGCTCCCTTTGTCAAAGTTCTTGACCAGAAATTTGGTACGCAATATATATAGTTACGCTTTCGCTTTCGTGTCCAATGAAACGGCGGTTTCTAACGTGTGTGTTTGTTACATTTCAGGTATCATAAAGGGTACAATGACAACAACTCACTCTTACACCGGTGACCAGAGGTTGCTAGACGCGAGTCACCGTGATCTAAGGAGAGCAAGAGCAGCTGCTTTAAACATTGTTCCAACATCTACAGGAGCAGCTAAAGCCGTGGCACTCGTGCTCCCTAACCTCAAAGGAAAACTAAACGGGATCGCTCTTCGTGTACCAACACCAAACGTGTCAGTGGTTGATCTCGTTGTGCAGGTCTCAAAGAAGACTTTTGCTGAGGAAGTTAACGCTGCTTTCAGAGACTCCGCTGAGAAAGAGCTTAAAGGTATACTCGAAGTCTGCGATGAGCCACTTGTGTCCGTTGACTTCAGATGCTCTGATTATTCTACAACCATTGATTCATCTCTCACTATGGTTATGGGAGATGACATGGTTAAGGTGATTGCTTGGTATGATAATGAATGGGGTTACTCACAGAGAGTTGTTGATTTGGCTGACATTGTTGCCAACAAGTGGAAGTGATTTTAGTAACCATCTGAAATCGACTTGTTTCATGTTTTCCCATTTTTTCTCTTCTCTTATATACATTATTATGATTCTCAAAATATCGGGCAAGACTGTATAATTATAGCCATGAGTTATGGATTTGTAATAATAATAAACTCGGGTCAAACTTGTTTACATTTTCTGTTTAAAATGAAACAGTTTTTTTATAGTGTAGCTATTGAAGTTGGATTTGATATGTTAGCCTTGTTGATATTAAGGCCTCTAGAATAATGATGAGTTTGCTGTATCATTGTTAGTGGTATTGTAAGAGGTTCATTATCTTTTTTAGTCAGAAACAGAAATGCAAAAGAGATTATTTTATTCAGAAAATCGTAAGATGAAACTGGGAGATATTACATAAACTGATCAGAATTTTGGGTTTGGCCAACTTTGGTTTGAGCAACAGCAACCTCAGCTTGAGTTTTGGCTAATTCATTCTGAGCATTCTGAATTTGAGTTTGAAGTAAATGAATAATGCCAACACATCCATAAACAGGATCATCTACTCTGCATTTTGCTTCAAAGCACAAAGACTCCACTGCTTCAGCTCTCGTCTGATCAGGAAGTTGCTGTTGTCAAAAAGATCACCAAAAATCCAAACATGAATATGCTTATATAGATATGCATAAACGTAAGTACGTGATCTTAAGTAGGATTTTAGAACAGATATACACACAAAAAAAAAAAAAAAAAAAAGATGTAATAGATATATTACCATAGATTCTGTGGATACATGCAAATTTTGCAGGATCGTTTGCAGGGAAATAAGGTGCGAAAATGCAATCTTTTGGACATCTTCTTCTCAGATATTTGCAGGCAGCACATCTTTTTGGATTCATCACAGATCTTCTCAGAAAGAACACAAAGATTGTGAAATCTAGACAAAGGATTTTGGCTATTTGTATCACTTTTCGTTTCCTTTCTTTTTTTCCAATTACACCAACGGCTACTTTCCAGTTTCTGAATGTTTAGGACATTTACTTAAGGTAACACTATTAATGTTGATTTCTCAAAGTGATTAATTACACTAATATTACCGTTGATGATATTACTGTTTAGGCAACATTAATGTTCGCTCCTCAAGAGAATGACTTGCACTAACTTATATTGAATTGATACAACACACTTATGTTTACTGAAACCAAAGACTACGTACCAAAATACAAAATCTCTTCAAAATTGAGTATATTGAAGCTCAAATTTCTCATACATTTTTAACATAACTGTTCCAGAAAAAACTTATGAGATAACATGGAAATGGACGATAATAGAGAGGGAGAGGCAGAGTAAAACAAACAAAAGTTCTCAGTCTTTCTTTTTCTTCAAATTCCAAATCCTTCTTCTTCAGATCTTCTTATACTCCTCAGACTTAATCTGAATCTTCGTAAACTTCCCCATCTGATAATTCATCGAATGTCCTCATATCAAGCTGGTACCGCAACAATCCACCAATTCCGCCAAAGCCTCTGCAAAATTGTGACCCTTCTTGGGACTTGTTAGTCACAAACTCAAGCGTACAACCAAAACGTTTATACTCATTAGCAAACCATTCAAGCAGAGGCATCTTCTCCTGAACTTCTAACTCCGCATTGGTCTCTGCATCATGGAAATTGCTTTGATTGTTCTCTTGATCTTTTCCCAAATGCTTAATCACAATTTCTCCAGTCGTGGTGTTCTTTAACTCATACCTATGGATATCCAGATTCTCCCACACTATCAGAGTTTCAACAGCACCCATTTCTAGAGCCTTTAAAGTATCATCAACACCGAAGACATATTTCCCAGTGTCTTGACTAATCTCCTCAAAGTACTTCCCAATCAATTTCTTTTCCTGTATGAACTTCACGTTAGATAGAATCTCAGCAGACAGCTCAATTGCTTGGTTGAAACCATTCTCTCCTCCGTAAGAAACATCAACCACATTCAGTATCTTAGCTTGAAGACGAGGATCAAACAGTTCTGACTGACTTAACTCGGTCTTGAAATCCGCTGAACCAGCAAGTATGAGACCAGAGACATTGGGCTGACTCGTAGCTGGATTAATGTAAAACTGAGTGGCAAGCTCCGCAGTTTTCCTCACATAGTTGTGTCTCTTCTCCATCCTAAGACGGGCAAACCGGAGCGCAGACTGACCTCCTCTTCCGTGCTTCTTAGGAAGATCGACAGTGAACTTGTGCAGAACCTCTCTGGTATTCCCACTCAAAGTACCAAACAAAGTTCCATTCCCATCCATAATAATGAAACCAAACTTGTCATCAGACTCTAAAAGCTCGTTCAAAGGCTCGGTGTGGAACTTATTGTCACACAAGTACAAGGAAGCATTGATGGGCTTGAAAGGCTCGAAATCAATCGTCACTTTCTTCTCCTTACCATCATCTGTAACAATGGTTCCAGTGTACAGAACAAGACCATTGGGAGGGACTTTGTTGTAGAGCTTCAATCTCTGTTGAGCCGAAGTAATAGCAGACAAAACAGATTGACGGTTCACACGACTCTTAATGTTTGAGGCGGTTCCATATTCATCAGAAAGCATCTTAGTTACACGAGCTACCTGATCTCTAGGAGGCATAATAAGAGAGATCATACTCGTTCCATTACCTCTAGCGGTTTCAAGACCCTTGATTAGCTTCTTAATCTTCCAAATCTCAATGTTCTTATCTGATTCTTGCTCTGCCATGTTCTTCCCCCCTTCAAGCTTATGACACAGCACGCGAATCAAAACCACAAAAACAACAACAAAAATCGAAACTTTAAAGCTTGAAATTAACTAAACGAAGCAAAACGAGTTTCGATTGATCTAAGCAGACCCAGATTGAAATTGGAAGTAAAAATCGAAAATTTAACATGCCCAAATTGATTCAATACAAAGAGAGATCGAAAGCTCGAAGATTTACGTACCTGAGTGTGTCAATCTCTCTTCTCTGTAAGCGATTCTCGACCCAGAAATGAGTCTCCTTTTTAGGGTTTGTTTTTCACTGGTTTCAACCCCTTTTCACCGAACACGTGACTCTCACGTGAAGAGATATGAAAGTAAATCAGTTTTTTTTTTTTTTAACGCGGGACTGATTTTTCTTGCTAAACACCAAAAATTACAGCATTAAATGTGGGCTTGGAATTAACGTTCAAAGCCACATTATAAACGGACAATTGTATTTTCTTGAACTGATATTTTGTTTTTTCCCTAATGCAAAATTAAATTTGCAATTTGGTAATATACTGAATTTAATTTTTTCTTAGAAGTGTAATTCCTATTTGGTACTACTATATATATGATATTCACTCTGTTCCAAAAATGAGTGTCATTTTAGAGATAAAAATTGTTTTGCAAAGAATGTAATTTTAGAATTAAAAAATTGTTTAACAAAGAGTGTCATTCTACATTTATAATAGGTTTTATGCTAAAAAAAATTAATTATCCCTGAAACCCAAAACTTATTTTATTAAATTTAAATTATTATTCACTTTTAATAAGAAAAACACATATAAAGTAAGTTTCTAATTAGGATTCTCATTTATTATACTTGTTATCCATCCTTGATTCCTTATACAAATATACTGTAATGTTTAAATGATTTAGAAATTAAAACACTGGTTGATTAAAGTGTTAAATAACTGAACTTATGTTGGATATGGACTATGCCCCTATATGCCTACTCGGCCCAACAAGGCTTGATAGACTAAACAAGCTGGAATTCTATCCCGACAGAAGGAAGAAAGCTCAACAAGCTAAATGGGCTGATCTCAGAGGACAATCTCAGAAATTTGTGTTGGAGCCCAAGGAATCCCTAACTCTACACTTCGCTTATAAATAGTATAATACATTTATTGGGATGATCCTCTTGACCCCCAAATATTACTTAGAGAGCAATATCTTATATCGAAAGCCGAGTTTATTATCCTCTTTATAATTCATTTTCTACTTTTGAGCTTGTCTTTATCTGGTCGTCAGCTTGCTTGTAAGTTACGAACAAATATTGACTCTTTGTTAGTGGCGACCTCATTTTTCGTTAATAAAAGGACATGCTTCGCTCTTACCCCCAAAATCTAGTTTATTAATATTGTGCGAACCTTGGTACAAACAATTGGCGCCCACTGTGGGGCTAGTTCAGAGCGCTCCTTTTTTTTTACATTCAAAACTGATGGTCAACACTCTCAAAAAAAACTCGAGACGACATGATAAACTCGGAGACCTCAAGTGAAGAAGGCTATGCTGCCTCCGTGCTACCAGCGCTCAGCACATCGACCACACCTCTAGAACCGCAGCTATGGGGGCACACCAGAGCTCACACACTATCGTTCTGACCTACCGTAGCAGCAACAACCAAAGGCACCACCCCGAACAATGTTACCGTTGAAGCAGCGCCCGACGCGTCGGTCCCACCTCCTACTGCCACACATGCCAAGCATCACAAAACCTTGGCTCCAGTTGTCATCGATGGTGCCGCCCTCCCAGCTCCCTTGCTTGTTGGACAGAGGAACAAACTCGACCATCTGATGTAGATTATCCTCGATAGGGTTAATAGCCGGGACACACAAACAGCCGAGCAAATCGACGCACTCGTTTAGCATAAGAAGCATTATAGGACCAAATCAACAGACTCCAACAAAGAAGGCACGACCATCGACATGCAAGCTACCCTGCCGACCCGGACACACTGCCACCCTTGTCACCACCAGTCAAGGAATGCTCAGAGAGTCACAGACGCCGATCGACGTCCATCATCAAAGGATCCATCGACGACCATCCTAGGGAAGGGGCGCCCACCGATCAAGACCGGACACACAGTCGTAGCAAGCGTAGTAGGATCCAGTCGACCCCAATGTTCCTGAACCACCATCTAATCGACAACCTGAACGATTGAAAGGATTTAAAAATCCAGCGACTCGAAGCGATCGTAAAGGACATCTCGGCCAAGATGCATCAAGCAACAAGCGCTGCCCCCAACTTGGAGAAGGTGCTCGAAGAGGCTCAACGTTCACCCTTCACGATGAGAATCTCTAGCATTCACGTTCGTTACATTAACAAGTTCAAGTTCATCCCATACAATGGGTAATCGACCCAAAACCTTTCTTAACATCGATGAGTTTTGCAATCAATCGAGCACACTTCAGTCCTGAAGAATATGATGCCGGCTGCTGTCAAATGTTTGTGGAAAACTTAACCCTTGACGCATTAAGTTGGTTTTCTCGTCTTGAAGCCAATTCCATAGATAGCTTCTACGAGCTCACCGCTACCTTCCTGCAACACCACTCGACTTTTATGATAAAGGGATCATCTAACGCCGACCTCTGGATGATGCACCAAGAGGACGACAAATCGCTTAGAGAGTTCATGGAGCGATTTAAGAAGGTTGTTTGGACGCTCTCCATCGCAGACGATACCGCGATATCCGCTCTCCGAAATGCGCTCGCATATGGGTCTCGCTTCAAGGACGATATTACCATATACGAGCCTCTAACTCTCGATGACGCGTTGCACCGGGCCAACAAGTGCATCAAGATATCCGGTCGTGGGACTCACCGAATCGAAGAATAACTAGGCGCCCTGCGCCAAAAAAAAAAAGAATGCATGTCATACCGAGCTCCCCTTTCGCAAAATGAACTACGAATGGCTTGATCCCTTTTCAAGGGTACGTAGGCAGATTTCTACAAGGCACAACTAGATAAGAAAAAAAATACAAATTACACTCGCAAGAGTACATTTAATCACAAATAAGCTTTCTCGAATTCCGCCGTCTTAATGAGTGTCCAGATTCTATATTGTCGCCTTGGCCAGGTGTACGATTTAAAACGTGTTCTACATGGATGCAGCGGTGAAATAATCCGCACAAAAAAGCCGACCCAGCTTCGCAATCAGCTAGCTGGCGGTCAAGTTTGGATAAGCCAAATCCTTACTTGTACTCTCTTGTCGACCTTATGGCACCCACAGGGTAAGCCGGACACCAGGGCCACACCTAAAAGGTATGATGAGCTCATCTCAACTACCACCCTAAAACTTGGTATCCGAAACACGTAACGGGATAGCCCGAGATAACACGTTTGAACAAGTCTCGCCCCGTAAAATACATGTCAAAACCAGCAAAAAAGCCAAGCAAGTCTCGCACTAGCTTGAGGGCGCCTTAACTAATAGGCCAAGCTACGGCTTGCAAGTTCTTGCCAACCTTAAGCATCCACAGGTTAAGCCGGACACGAAAGCCGCACTACCACTTTCCTCCAGTGAAGCACAAAGCCGAGTTGCATATCGAACATATGTTCGCATCCCTTATGCTTATCACTCTCGCGCTTACCTTCCTCACACTTGATGCTCTTGCGCTCACCTACCTCATGCTTCCCTTCCTTGTGCTTGCTCCCCTTGCGCTTGCCGCACTCGAGCTTACCGCCCTTACGCTCAAGGCCCTCGCGAATATCTCCCTCACGATCGATGCTCTTGAGCTTGCCTCCCTCACTCTTGCCACTCTCGTTCTCACCGCCCCCACACTCGATGTTCTCGCGCTTGCCTACCTCACGTTTGCCATTCTCATTATTTTCCACCCTCATTCTTGGTGTCGACTTCGACTCTCATTCTTGATGGAGACCTCCACTCTCATTCTTGATCACAGGTCAATTAAAACCCAAGGTGCGCTCAACCACCATCTAGTGGTGTCGTCGTAGCACTTCAGGGTCGAATCCACAGAGACCAAGCGATGCACTATGAAAATATATAGACCAAATATAGCTACTGCAATGAGAAAGACTATCACGAAATTAGATGATAGATTGGGAGAGCACTAAACACCGTTCTTGAACTCAAATCTCGAATGTAAAACTAACCTACTGTCGTAGCATTAGTTATCTATGCTAAAAATTGAATAAACCCTAAACCGTCGTTTGAATCTAGCAACCCTAGCAAGCAATAAGTTCAAGTTTGATTTTGTTCACAAGGTGCTTTAACTTCAACTTTTCTTGGCTAAGGATCACCTTGCTCACCTATGTTCTTTTCAAGCAATTCAACAACACTTTTGATGCCTAGATGAATTAAACCTAAGATCTTAATCTAGGGGATCAGTCTAGCTTAAGCATTAGGAACAACAATAGATGAAGAACAATAAGATCAATCCCAAATCTAACAACCTAAGTTTAGAGAGTCATAAACCCCCTTCTAAAATCCGAAACCCAACAGTAAAACTACTCAGACGTTGAATTCAAAGAACAACAAATCAAAGATGAAGAAAACATGTTTGAATTGCAAAGAGAAAATAAAAGGGTTCAGAATTCTTCTCCAAAGGGATGCAAAGGATTTGAGATCTTCTCCCAAGCTTAAAAGTCTCAAAAGCGGCGTAGAATAAAAGTTGTTTTTCTAGAGTTCGTGCCTCGTGCTTAAATAGTAAAATAAAACCCTAAAAGTCGGTTTAAAACGAAAAAGGAAAAGTTGCTTCGGGTTCAGGACTGGCCGATCCAAATGTGGATCAACCGATCCATGATGCTTTTTTCTGTATTTGCTTCATCTGCTTGCTAGTCCGATCAGTCTTCAATCAATTTAGCTCCAAATGCATGCTTTCATCCCCAAAACACTCAGTTTCCTTCAAAAGTAGCGTACAACCTGGACAAACTCATAAAAGACCAAAAAGACTCTAAAAGCACACTCAAACTCAATAAAAGACTCAAAACGAACCTAAAAACTATGGTTAAAACCTATAAAATACAGACACATCAATTCTCGGTGCCGACCTGCACTCTCAAGTTTGGTGCCGACCTCCACTCTTCTACCCAGTGCCGATCTCCAGCTTGGTGCCTACCTCCACTCTCAACCGTGGGGATAACCTCCACATTTCTACCCGGTACCGACCTCCAGGTTGGCGCCTTCCTCCGCTCTCAAGCTTGGCATCGATCTCCACTCTGAAGTTTGGTGCCTATCTCCACTCTCATTCTTAGTGCCGACCTCACAACCTTCTCCCACACTATCACAAGTGTCGACCTCAAGTTGACGATTGAACCACACTATCACAACATGAGCACCATTCTCATCTCGCCGACCTCCTCTCTCGCTCATAGTGTCAATCCGGCAATCTCCGTCTAGCGCATAAGTGTCGACCTCGATCGTGGATGTATCGCCTGCACGAGGAACAACCTCCAAGACACCACACAACGTTCCGCCGACCTCATTCTCTTCTTGCCGATCTCTTCTCTCGCTCGCAAGAACAACCTCTATCTCATTCCCAATCACACTTGAACCCAAATCATCATATTGGCGCCTACCAGCCACCTCGCGAAAGGGAAAAGAACCGATCTCTAGCTCACTTTCAATCTCATTTCGCCGAGCTTCGATCTCACAAAATCTATAAACCCCGCCGACCTCACCAAAGTTATGCAAGCTCTCATCTTCTTGATCTCGATCTCCTACCTCGAAGCCAGCACCACCCGCATCGAGATCGATGGAGACCTCACAGGAACTAGCCACAAAACCGATATGCCGCCCTTCGGTTTATCCAAAACTGCCAAGGACGACCTCGCGAGGAGTGTCGACCTCGCCATCGCCCACCTCTCTCTCCATCCTACTCGACGTCACGGGATGAGACCAATGAAGGTGACCACCGACCGATTGACCGTCAACAAGCGTGTGTCGACCAGCGACCGACGGCGGATCTGGCCGGCCGACCATTGACCAGTTCGGGAAGAAAGCAACGATGAAGGCGGCGGCTAGGTTTTAAGTGTGTGAGACAAACGACAAGAACATCCGGGCGAGTACCACGTTCCATGCTCTCCAAAGACAAGCTCAAGGCGCATAACATCCGGACGAGCTCCACGCTCCAAGATCCACACTCCAAGCTCCACGCTCCGAGCTCCATGTTGTGCGCTCTGCGAGGACGCGCTCAGAGCACATAACATTCAATCAAGCTCTGCAATCCACGACAACATACTCAGCGAATACAATATATGGACGAGCTCCATGCTTTACTAAAACTATTATTGTAAACATTTATACAAAGACGGATCTCCACCGAGGCAGTCCTGAACGCTCAATGTCGAGCAGGCATATGTGTAGATTCGAAGTACGCTCGCCGATCATAGAAAGACCTCGGCTCGCCGGACTAAGGGGGGACTATTGTTGGATATGGGCTATGTCCCTATATGCCTACTCGGCCCAACAAGGCTTGATAGACAAAACAAGCTGGAATTCTAGCCCGACAAAAGGAAGAAAGCCCAACATGCTAAATGGGCCGACCTCGGAAGGTAATCTCAGAAATTTGCGCTAGATTCCTAGGGAACTCTAACTTTACACTTCGCCTATAAATAGCATAATACATTTATTGGGATGATCATCTTGACCCCAGACATTACCTAGAGAGCAATATTTTATATCGAACCCCGAGTTTATCACCCTCTTTGTAATTCGTTTTCTACTTTTGAGCTTGTCTTACTCTGGTCGTCAGCTTGCTTGTAAGTTGACGAACACAGCTTGACTCTTTGTTAGTAACGACCTTATTTCTCGTTAATAAAAGGACCTTCTCTGCTCTTACCCCTAAATATAGTTTATTAATATTATGCGAACTTTAGTACAAACAACTTATATATGAATAACAAGTTGGATCTGGTAACCCCTAAATTTTGAAATATATATGAGAAAAGATAAGAAATACTAAACAATGTCTTTTTTTTTTGGGCAAACACTAAAGGATGTCTTACTTCACTATTTATAGCTAAAATGGGCCTAAAGACAAACATCTACTTCTCCAAATTTTAGTAATACTAGCTAGTTGGGGATTTTTTTTTTTTTTATTGGTAATGAGCTAGTTGGAGATTTTAATTAAGAAATATTGATAACCCAAAATATGTCTGTCATCTTAAAACAGTTTTATTTATTTACTACAATACAAAACGTATAAGCGAGACGGTCAAGTTTGTTTAATAATGTCTCTTTTGTTTATTGCTCTAGAACTTGTAATAAGTCAGCTCATCTACATGCTAAATATGGTAGAACTTGTATTAAGAATGTTTTACACTTCCATGTTAGCTTCTAAACCAGTTGTAGAAAGACTATTCAAATTCATTAATATAAATTTATTTTTGATGAAAAAAAAAAGCGAGACGGTCTCTATACCAAAGGCAGATGATTTTATCATACATTGAATTATTAGATAAGTCTATAATGTATTAAATTCCACCAAAACCAGTAAAATCCTATGCTCTCAGTAATATTTCCTAACAAAATCAATCATCCATATTAAAAGAAGTTGCATTTAACTAAAAAGTGAACTCCTAACATATGAACTATGTAACCAAGTCCTTAACTTAATAGAAAAAAATAACAACAATATGCATGTTTGTTGGAATATATATATTTGGAAAAAAAATAGGAAAAAGAAAGGAAAAAAGGGAAAATATAGGTAAAAACCCTTGTTTTAAAAATCCCCGCCTAGCACCGATTGCGTTCCGTAAAATCGTTAGGCCCATTCTCTCCGCCTCGATTAATGATTAATCCCCGCCTAGCATCCATTATCTGATTACACCGTCTAACCCGATTAATTCCCGCATAATTTTGTATATACCGATTATTTTTATAGCCAAATATAAATCAAATATATATATTTCTATTATTTAAACATTTAAATTAAGAGTTTATGATGTTTTACAATAATTAATATACAAACTTTTAATTAAAATTATTTTTTTTTCTTAATATTACGTTTTTATGTTTTTACCGTAATTTTAAAGACAATACTGTAGCTTTATATTTTATTTGATATTTTTCTTTTCACATAAACATAATTATACATATATTTATTACTATATATTTTTAATTTACTATTAATTTAATAAAATAACCCAAAAACTAGTCCCCAATTAATCCCCGTTTAATCTCCGATTTTCTCGTTATGCGCTAGGCCCATCCCAACCGCCCGATTAGCGCCTAGCGATTTCTAAAACAGGGGTAAAAACTAATAATAATAAAAAAAGATATATATGCGCGTGCGACATAGATTTTGATTAAAGAGAGCCTAAATGGACGGTGAAGAGTGAAGACCTAGCATGACTCTCACATATACTCATGACTTTTGAATATAATGCACCTACAAATTAATATATATCCCATTACTCGAGTCGAATTATGTCTTTTACATTCATAGTCATATATTTTCTTAGTTACAAACTTCTGCCTAATTTAATGTACTTCAAAACTATCATTTGAAGTATATAACCATTTTTCTTTTTTCTTTTTTTTTTTGTTTACAACTCTACACTATCTCAGTTAGTTATCGATGATATATAATATATTTGCCTAAAAAAACGTCAAGACTCAAGAGTGATTTCCACGAACATGAGTATGTATTTTATTTTTCTAATAATCAATACTGTGATTGATGGATGATTATTATTATATGAAAAGTTAGGTTTCATAGTTCGTAGCCATAAAATTATAGAAGAGAATGTGGCCTTTCCACCAAAGGCTAAGTACTAGTATTATACATTAATAAGTGCTTCTAAAACTCCACTAAAAAATCATTTACAAATATTCTTTTTCTGTTTGTAATTTTTCAGGAAATTAAAAGTTCTTACGTTCATAGTTCTCGTGATGAATATTCTCTTAATTCTGACTTATTGAGCCTTTTCTCCTTCTAAATTTTCTTTCCCAAGTTTATACATTTTTTTGTTGATCAACTTGCTAATTTAGTTTTTATAAAAAGAAAAGCTTGCACATTTCACTTTACAGTCTTAGTTCTTTTTAGTTATGCAACTAATACAGTAGAACTTCTATAAATTAATAAGGTCAGGACCATGAATTTTGTTAATTTATAGAGGTTTTAATTTATCGATAAATTAATAATTATTAATTTATGAAGATGATTTTTTATCAGAAATTCAGAGTTTAGAAGAAATTGCTGCTACTATATTTCAAGGTGATGATGAAGTTGAAGAAGATATGACGATACCTTTAGAACCAGTTACACATAAAGAACCAATTATCGCGTCAAAAACTCTCTACAATTTTTGGATGCGATTTGAGAAGACAACACCAGAAGTTTTTGATGCAGTCAGAAATATTAGAGATGCTCTCCAACAAGAATGCAAATTCAAGAACAAACAAACAACAATATATTCATATTTCACTAAATATTCTTATATATATATATATATATACTAGTTTATTTGATTATTAATTTATGATATTGATGGGACCATATTTTTACATGGGATTTTTAAAAAAATTATTAATTTATTATTTTATCGAATAATGTTCAAAATTATACTAGTCCCAACTTGGGACCGGAGAAATTTATTAATTTATAGAGATTATTAATTTACCGAGTATTAATTTATAGAGGTTCTACTATATATAATAAATGGCTAAGGGGGAGGTATTGGTTTAGGATTTAGAAAGAATTTTAATGACTTTACGTTCTTGCTGATTTTTAGAATCATAGAAAATTGAAAGTTAAAAATGAAGGATTCTAAGAGATTGTTTAGGAAGTTTTTTAAAATCTTGCTGATTTGTTTTTTCTAATTTTGTAAAATCTTTCTATTTGATGAAAGAGTTTTCATGACTTTTGTTATGAAGGAAATGATATAAAATCCTAAACCAATAACATAAAATTTGAATTCATTAACAATCCAAGATTCTTTTGTTTTACTTGAATAACATAAAACTTTTAATGATTTTATAAAACTCTTAATCCAATAACACTAGATTTATCAAGATTTTAGATAACTTTTTACAAATCCACAACCAATAACACCAAATTTTTAAAGAGTTTTAAAAAGTCTTGATTGAATAACAACATATTTACCTAATTTTTTAAAGTCATTAAATTTTTTTCTAAATCCTAAACCAATACCTCCCCCTAAAAACAACTTAACCGAGATATTATAAATCCTGAACATGGATCTGGAAAGTACTAAACCATTCTCGTCAATTCACATACCAAACTCCATCGGCCTAATTTAGATGGTGTAATACTACAAGCAATATGTAAAGAAATATTAAACCTCTGAAATTGGACATACATCATCATAACACTATGGAAAAAAATAAAAAAGCTGATACAATAGCCATCACCTTCTCACATCCACAAAAAGTAGCAGAAGGGAAGCAAAAGGATACATCATGATCTCCCAAAATAAACACAAAAGGAAATATAGTAAACATAAATACCTAGAATCGGTGGAGTTATTGACCTAGAACTCATCTGATGACCTCTAGCACTGAAAACCTAAATATTAGAGTTTGATTTTAAAGGTTTTATGAAGGGCAAATTTTGTCATAGGACCGAGCTACTTTTTGTGAATAATAACCACCAATATTACTCTTCCTCAAGCAATAGCCAATGCTTGAAGGAACCAAAGGCCCTTGTGTTTTGCCGTACGAGTTCCAACACAAAGCTTGTTGTTGCTGATGAGTTTGTAACCCTCTGATCCCTCCAGAAGATCTTAGCCTTATATCCATAAGATCCACGCCCATGCATGGCACGTTGTTGCTGCATGCGATACGTACCGGTTGCACCGTGAAGCTACCTACAATGTTGTTGTATTTGACCCCGGAAATCGACACTGCACGAGTCTGATTCTTGCACGTGGACTTGTCGCAGTAATATTGGTCGATTACTATTGGAACCTTCACGTCCGTTACTTGTATGTTCGAAAATGTTAGGTTCTTCACGACCCCCAATCCTCCCTGCGGATACATATATACACGTCATTCACTTGAAAGTTTACAATGTAAATCGAAAAATGAATCCGATAGCTATAACCATAAACAAACGTCACTCATGTATTATATATTAAAAAAAAAACGTAATGCAAAACATAAACATTTAACTGAGAAAGGCATATTAGACTCGTTTACATAGAAAGACTTGCGTTGTTTAGTGGGTTTTCTTAGAAACACAAAATTTTCATAAAAATTATCAACTATTTTATCTTATACTTTTGCATACTTCAATAATATCATATTTTAGATTCATATATTTTACTTGGGCCTTGGGGTCAGGGATGACAATATCATTTTTATAAGTAATAATGTCGTCTCTATATTAATTATAAGATGTACCTGCCAAGTCTTAATTCGAACACCAGCAAGAGTGTTCTGTATAGAGATATCCTCTACAATGATATCAGAAACACATGCCACACTTTTATCTTTCCCCAGTCCACCTATGCTGTGATCACACAAACGAAAACAAATACCATAAATAAAAATCAGTAAAAATTGAAAAAGGTAATATACTGATTACTATATGGAAATGTATTATTAAAGTATAAACCTGATGCCATGGCCAGGGCCACAATTGATGTGGTGGATATGAACATTGGAGGAGCCGGTTTGGATGGATACACAGTCATCTCCTGTTCAACAAGATTAAAATAGAAAATTTTAGAGTTAAATCCTCCCAAAATAGATGAATAGTATATAATTATTATAAATCGTTAAAGTTATTATAATATGATTTGTGATTAGTATTAATTTAAACATTTGAAATCTCTGGTCCATGTAACCTTTCTTAATTCATATATATTAAATATTAGTTATAGATTAAAGAGAAGAGAGCCTTTTCATTCTGCATGCTTGCTTGTTTGCATAAAAAAGTTAGTTTGGTGACAGTTATACCGTTATTAAGTGTTATCCTTTTTATTCAGCCAATGATGTCTTTTCCTGTTTCATGTCTTTATTCTATAGTACTTTTAAAATTTTACATTATCTTTGTCGTCCTAACTTTTTTTTTCTTTCACTTTGGCGTCTACAACGTGACAACCACTATGTTGAATTATATAAAAAAGATGTATTGTTATAGTCTTCTATATATGTATGTACACATAACACATGTATTTCCAATTGCATATATAATGATATAGAGTTGCATAAAACTGGAACAATGGAACGGTATAATGAAGAAATAATTCAAAATCTTAGGTGTCGTGATCACATGAAAAATTCAAAATCTATGGAATTATATATATATAGTTAATGAATATAGAAAATAAATTAAATGTAATTTAAAGTAAGAGAATATGAATTACCACAAGCGATGTTAGAGTGTTGAATCTCGACGTTACGTGTGTTCTGGAGGTGAATACCGTCGGTGTTAGGGCTATTCTCCGGCGACGAGATCGTAATGTTGTTGACTTTAACTCCGTCCGAGTCATCGAACTTCAGATGACACAGTGGGCTGTTCACGATGCTTATGTCACGGACCGTCACGGACCGTCACGTTCTCACTTGCATAAAACCTAAGTGCCTATACGTATAATTCACTTAAGCCATCAATAAATATTTTACGACTCTTAAGTTAAAATAAAATTATTTTGTAAAAATAGACTTACTCACCGTTGGTTTCATTGGTGGGATATACTTTCTCGACTGAAAATAGGAAACTTAAAACTTAAAATTAATCTCAAAATACAATTTCAAAAAAATATATATCAAACGAACATAAAGCAAAACGTTTTAAATTCTTTTAATCTTGATTGCAATTATAATAAAAGATTGTATTTTTCACTCTCTCAGTATAGTGATCTTCGAAATAAAAATAAAGCGTACCTGAGTCTGATAAGTGTCTAAGTTCCACCAGTTAGAGCCACGACCGTTAAGAGTCCCTGAGCCTTGGATGGTCACATGAGTGACCCATTTGAAGTTAAGCCACTGAAATAAGCTTGACTTAGGCCATGACCCTATCTTTTCCGGAGCCACTAAGGTCCCTTCTATTTGAATCACCGTCTCATCCTTGCACGGACCTCGCAGTGTTACTGCCTTCACCATAAACTGTTTTCCTGCTGGAACCTCCACTTTCCCACCGGCCACTTTGCAAGCCGCCTTCCACGCTCCGACCAATGCCTGCCCACCTCTCGATTAGAAAATGTTTTACACAAATGGCAAACGAAAACGAAATGCTTGAAAATATATGGACGACGTACCTTTGAGTCGTCGGAGAGTCCATCACCCATGGCACCGAAGGAGAGAATGTTGAAAACGCCATCGTGGGTGGACGGGTAAGGAGCCGGTGCGGGAGAGCCGGAAGGGGTAGTTTTGGAATGACGACGGTGTTTGGATTTGATCTTCTTGACGTGATGTTTACGACCCTCGACGGAGATGGTGGAGATGGCGGCGGCTACGATAATGGCACCGAGCAGCATAGCTAAAAGAGGCGAACTCTTTATTGTCTTCATATTTTATTTCTGATAACTTTTTTGTTGTGCTTAATTTGATTATTTGTGTTGGTGTATTGTGTGAAAGGCATTGGACACAAGAAAGGTATTATATAGCAATAGTTCTACTGAATCGACCCTTCCTTTTGTATTATTTTCAGAAATGCCCTATAAAACTCGAGCAAAAAAAAAATACTTTATATTTTGTATGTCAGCATGTATAGACTTACAGATTTTCGCACGCCAATTAAATCCCTCATACAATTTCTCCTACATTTACCAAAAATATATGACCTACTTATATATCTATAGGCTGTAAATCTGATTCTTCCTGAAGTAAGGTGCTGATTTTGACATTTACTATACATCCAAATTTTCTTTTAGCAACAATGAATGAAAAACTCATGCATGCAAGCATGCAACAAACCACAGTTTAATTTATGTTATTGCACTTCTTCTCCCCCTAACTCTTGGCACTCATTTATCTACGAAATCTAATGTAATGTACTCCTAAACTTGGGACGCATTATTTATCTACGATGTGTGATATTAAAAGAACAACAAAATTCATTTCTCGAGAGACTTTTTGCACATGTATCTTTAAAATTGTGGATTGACTAGTGCAAAATAAAAATACTTCTATTCGCGTCACCAAACTTTCATTTTCGGTATTAGTAATTAAATATAGTTATGCAACTCAAAACCAACTGATAAAAAATGAAGAGACCAATGTTACTATATATATTAGTCAAATTTGCCAATGTCTCCATGTGGGACGATTCGAATACTTGGGTCATACATCTTGCAAATATGGTTCTCCATGCCAATTTATTTTTAAAAGTTCACTGGAATTTTTTCTTCAAACATACATTTAGGTACAATCTAACACATCTTAGAATAAGTTATATTTGTCTAAATCTACACAGACAACTGCAAAACCAACGTACGAGGCACTTAATTTCTATCTTTCAACACTTTTTCATAGGCTTAAAATACATTATTTGGGTCTACTGTTAATTCATAGTTTCTCATGCATGAACAATAATTTTAAGCCTTTTTGATTCTTGAATTGGTTCCAAATTAACAGAACGATGAGAAATAGTGTAAAGGCCAGTTTTTAAGTGTGTTGCTCCACAACATCCAAAATGGTAACACAAATGCCAACTAAAAAGCAATAAAGCATTACAATAAATGACCAGAAATCTGCAATTCATGTATCTCTATGTACATTCTTTATATATTATGAAAAATCCATGAAACCTCCTAATTTTAATTAACTTATATAGATAAAGGTGGCTGCATATTAGTATTAAAAATAAAACAAAAAGCTGATAGCTAATTAATAATATGACATAGATTATGTTATGGATAATTATTTTAAAGACCCCATAATAGAAAAGGTGGTGAATTGTTGCGTAATAATAAAAATGAGTTAATGGGGGAATGATCTGTAGCAATGGTTTGTTCCTCAATCATAAGCAACCGTTATACACCCCTTTTCATTATAAAAGTAAAAAAAAGGCATTATCCAAAAATAAAAAGTTGGTTTCCGAAAAAATGTTTAAATCTCTTCAATGTACTTTCGCTAGTTTAACAAATTCAAGTGTGCTTAATTAGCTTAGTTAATCAAGGAAAAATTGTATTACATCTAGGTTTTTAACACAACACTAATTAAGTAGTAGAAAAGTTTACATCTTGTAAGTCTTAGAATATGTGGATTTAATATTGAACTTTTAACCTAACTGTTTTTCCATTACCAATTTACCATCGTTTTCGTGTTACCGCAGATCGATCCATGATTTATATATATGGTACCACACTATATATTCCTATGTCAATTGTAGCGGACAAATTACGAGTTATGATTGAAAAAAAAAAAAAAAAAAAAAAACGTTCCCAAAAAAATAATTGACTGTTTATTTATAGAGAGAACTATGAAAAGAAACAATAATTATCTAGTACAAAAAGAATTATTATTATGACCCTTTATATCACAGAGCAAGAGCTTAATATTAATTTGCCAAAAGAAGACAAAAATCAAAGTTGGGTGTTTGGTGGATTTAAAAGGTTATGAGTTCAGGACAAACTTAAGTTGGCAATACACCACTATTTCTCTAGTGATTTTTCGTGAGTTTTTAATTAAATTTAAATTGTCCTAGAAACATAATTCCTTAAATATTATAAGCCAAAAAGATGAATCAATAATTATAGAAAATAATATACCAGTTCAAAGTATTATGTTATAATACTATATATTTATATATATATATATAGATAATATTATTCATAAAAATATTTTTATTTTTAGATATCAGGCAATTAATATAAAAATGAATGAAAATTATTTAAAATTTTGAAGTCTTATTTAAAAAACCAAACATATATTATAACTTTGCAAATAAAACCTTCAATGCTAAGCTGAAAAAAAGGAAAAGAAAACGCATTCGTTTTAAAACTTATAAATGAAACAAAACAACAATGAACGCTTGTTTATCAAATCTTTTGCCTTTTAAGTTTTAACATATCAAAATCAAATCATTTCGTACCTACCAGCTTATGTGTGGTTTACTAATTTATAAATAGTAAGTTTTTTCAACACGATCCCATTAAACATTGGAACAAAACAATTAGGAGAAGACAGGATTGATAAATATGCAACCAACCATCAGCTTTGAGCTGTGTCTTCATCGTTAATATTTTGACTATCTTGTCTATCCAAAAAATTTTGTTATAAATTCAAAATTTTGATATTTACAGTTCGATTAATAATTTTATGAAAAATACTATTATGTTTTAAATTATACACTTTACTCTGTTTCTTTTTTGGAATAATGTTACTGTAGATATTTTACTTTATGAATTAAAACTTTTTTGCGACAAAAAAAATTAAAACTTTTTTTAGAACGCCACATCGAATCTTTTTTAAGTACGACTGTAGATTGAATATAACAAAATAAACATAGGTTTAAATAATGAATCAATTATGAAAAACCACTTTTCTTAGCGAAAATTGTGGATTTTCCATTTTCAATATTTTAAAATATAATTTATACATTAAATTTGAGTATTTTTTTTTAATTCTATTTTTAAAAAGTTTAGTATTTACTATGAAATATGTATTTTAGCAAAAAAAACAAATCACAAATATATAGCTTTTAGAGTGACCAATGACTACATATCTAAATATATATAAAAAAACTGACGGATTCAAAAGAGTTAGAATAAAATTTGGCAAAATCTATAATAATCTCTTAAATAATACAGGTCTAACTAGTTTTCATGGTTTTTATCTACAACTACAACTTTGCTCAATCATATAACTATATTTACTAAGAGATTGGATCCTTAGGGATTTATACAGTGATCAAACTTATTATGCGTTTAGGATTTTATCAATTTGTTTGAGTCTATGTTGAATTTATGAGCTTGATTTTAAGGAAGGAAGTAATAAGATCCACTTATAATCTATAAACAGCTATTATTTTCACTTGAACAGTATAAGAATATTAATATATTTTCTTATGGAAGTGAGATCATTAATACCTTAAATCGATCAATGTCATTTTTAAACTAATTCATCTAAGTAACATTGCTTTCTAACAAATTTTGTACACTCCCTTCAATTGTTTTTTTTTTTCTATTCATGAATTGTATTTGTCCATTCCGATATTACATGATTATTTGTCTAAAATATCTGAATTCATTTTTTTCTTTTAATTCTCACGGTAAAATTTTTCATTATAGCAAATTTTAAATAATAAAATTCCAATTTACATGATTTAGATTTCTTTTCTTATTGTGATGTTGAGTACATATTCTCTTTAAATATGTATTGGGAAGTAATTGGATTTTTCTTATATATGAGAGTACTCAAAGAATTATAGGAGTGGTATTCTCCATCGTAGTTGTGGCAAAGGTGTTTCCACAAACATGTGTTGGACTATTGTTTTAATAAAACACTAGATCAGGACCCGTAGAACAAATTTTTATTTTATTTTTCATAAATATAATCTATATATTATTAAAATATAATTTGTTTCTAAGTTTGTTGTATAATTATTTTCAAAAATCTATTTATCTAGCATCATTGTGTGACTTAATAAAATGAGTTAACGTGTATATAACTGAATGATATTATTTAATTTTATGTATATTCTAATCTAATAATATAGACAATTTTTGTCTAGTTTTTGTTAATCTAGTAATTATATTTTACTTGAATCTTATTGACTTGATCTTATTTTACTTGTTGGACTTTATTGGGCCATTGATTTTTTTACTTGATCTTACTTTACTTGCTGGACTTTATCGGGCTAGCAAAATTTTAAGAAAAACCAAAAAACAAATGAATTTGAGAAAAAGAAACAGACTTGAACGTTTTTTCTGGTTTTGTTGTTCTTCCAGATGCCACCTACATAGAAAAAAAAAAAGAAAAAAAAAACAAAGTCATCCGTGATCGATTCAATCTCAAGCAGTTTCACCCACCGATTTGAAAAAGACATCGATCTTGGTTCTTTGTATTTTTCGTTCTCTACTGCCGAAGAAGATTAGATCCTGGTAATTTTTTTGTGAAGGCGAATTGGGATTGTAGAAATGGAAGAGGTAAAATATCAGCTTTGATAAAATTGTTATTTTGAATGCTGCGATAATTTAATCAATCGTCCATGATTCTATAGTTCAGTCACAAAATATGTATTATTGTTATGATGGGTTCTACTTGTTTAGAAGATTTAGTTTTGGTAACAGGCTTTTTTTTTTTTTTCTGATTTGATGATCGGAAGGTAGTACAAACTATTATCTCAGATTATATTAGGGAGAACAAATTGTCAAATTATAGGTTTATGTAAAACTGTCAATATCATCGTTTGGTTAATTTCTGGGTTTCAGCAGGGATATCAATAGGCGGGTCAATGAATTAAGTTACTCGATAATGGATGGTTGCCGCGGATCCAAATTTTTTTTTTGCGATGATCTGCTTCGAGAAAGATAATAAATCTGTTTGTTATTTCTTCCATTTCTTATTTCCTTTTTCCTTACAACCATTTATTAACATGTACTTTTACTATTTGTAGGTGACAAATAGTGTAAACTGCTAATATGTTGTGTACACACATAAGGAAAGCTGTTTTTACATAAGCAATGGAAGAATGTCAGTATTCTTTCTTATGCAAAACTCGTAGAAATAACTGAAAAGCAGTGTGATTTAGAAAATAATTGTCTGCAAAACATATAGTTCTTTGAATAACAATACTCTAAACAATAGTTCTTGAGAAAAAGTAATAAAGATTGTCTTTGATTTATTTGTTGGATTTTTTAAAACCCTTAGATAGTCTTGAGTTGGTTGATCTTCACAGTCTTGGCTTTGACATTCGTCACCTTTAGCTTCACTTATCTGGGAGAAAAAGTAAACACCAGGTAATAGTAAGACTAACTTAACAAAATCCTGAGTCAAGTTAACATAATTAAGTTCAAACGTACCTTTGGTGCAAAGAGGTTTTGTAGAATCGATGGTTAGTTATCCAGATTTTGGAAAACCTATTTAAAAACAACGTTTGTTTTATTGTCAATCTTTCCATCTTCCCCCACAATATTAATTTTTAATCCCTTCTTCGACTTCGAGAGCAACATAGAGTTGGCCGTGAAAAAACACCGGTTTTGGCAAATAAAGTCCTATTTTCTCGAGAGATTGTCCCTGACTCTTGTTAATCGTCATAAAATGCCACAGATAGAGTATGTTGTACCTTATAAATCTTTCTTCACGGTTGCGGAACTAAATCCTTCTTCACAGTTGCATGTATTTTAACACCCTAAAATATTGATGAAACCTTATCAGGGTTAGACATATACCATAAAATTATCTTAAAAGTTATTTTGTAAAGCTCTGACTTGTGTATCTGCAAGCACCATCTCTAATGTTTTGCCTATTTGGACAATGTATTGGCGCCATGAATGCAAGATCTTGACTTGGATCCTCCATGAAGATTTGTAGGGACACAATTCACGGAGAAGAGCAAATGAAGTTGCCATTGAATTCTTGAAGAAGGTTTTGCTGGTAAGATATATGTGAGTTTGCTGTGATAAGATGTGAGGTGAGATTGTTAACACTATAATGTTATACTTTGTATAGCTTATATTATATAGTATAGTTGAGATGTATTAAGAGCTTGACTGGTTCTCCCGCTAGCTCCCGCAAACGTTGTGTTTGCGTTTGCGGACGGTTGCTAGCGTTTGGGGCCAATCACACAAATCGCTCCCAACCGTTGAATTCCAAAAGCTGGTTCCCGCAAGCGTTTGCGGTTGCGGGTGTTTGCGGTTGGAATTTAAAATTAAAAAAAAAAAAAAAAAAAAAAAAAAAAAAAAAAAAACCAACGATATTTTTTTTCTATCTTCTATATATGTTTAACACCTTCTCAACCCTAATCAAGCCGTAACCCTAGACTCTCAAACCTCCAAATTATGGCGTCAACCCAAGGTGATGAAAATCAAGATGGAAACGTAAGTATTGATCAATCTCTTTTATCATTCATTATATGTTATATATGTGTAACTCTTTCTATTTTTTTCATAGCATCATCTTTTTCATTCTATATATTGTTTTGAGTTTGGTGATTGAATATATGTCTCAACTTGTTTTCTCGAATAGAAAATTAGCTGGTCAGACGACATGACTCGTTTGTTGTTAGATTTGATAACACTAGAGAAACAAGCTGGAAATTCTAGAGGCAAAAGTTTAAGTGAGAAAGGAAAAGAAAACGTTCTTACAGAATTTAAAAAGGAATTTCCACTAACCTTAAACTGGAACAAAATTAAGAATAGACTTGATACTTTAAAGAGGCAATATGAATTGTATCGTAAAATCACGTTTGGAGCAACTGGACTTGGAGTTAATCCAAGGACAGGAAGTCTTGATGCCCCTGATCATTGGTGGAAAGATAAAATTAAGGTATGTAACCACATATTTGTGTAATTATTAATTTCTTGTTTTGTATTTTCATTGATTGGAATTTTGTTTTTGGTTTATAAGGCTTATCCTGAAGCTTTGAAACTCCGGTCGCACCCACTGCGGTTTATACCGCTTCTTCATGTGGTCTTCTGAGATGAAACGGTTGTGGTGGAGGAGTCATGGCAACCAAGACGTGGTGTAAATCGTCATGCTCCATTAGTTGACGTAAGTGAGAGTGAACGTACAAACGAAGAAGACGAGAGAGAAGATATGATGCGTGAGAACGAACCTCATCATATGGAAACAGAAGACCTAGATTGGATGTCACAAATTCCGAGGGAAAACTCTGCAAATCCAAATTCCGAGGCAGAACCATCATGTGCATCCAAAGAGACATCTTCTATGCACACTCAGGAGAAACGAAGTCGAAACCGAAAGCGTAAACAAAATCCAGTAGACTCGACGCTCGACCATATTGCTACTACTATGGAAGACCGAAATGATATTCTAGAGCAAATGACAAATGCAAAGTCAAAATCTCAGTCAACAAATTCAACTGAAGAACGAATGGCTCTTGTTGTGAAACATGTGAGGGCAGTACCGGATCTGGTTCCAATGACGGAGCTTTATTGGGCATCTCTTGATCTTATTGCAACAAATGATGTTGTGCGCGGTTTATTTCTTGCTCTCCCAGATGACGAGAAGCTACCTTTTCTAAAGAGACAAACCAAGGAGTCTCGTAATGATTTTGTTTGATGATTAGCTTTGGTTTTGTTGACGTAATCTTTTATGGAATTTTTATTTCTTGTTTGCATTTTGTTTACGACATTGAGGATTGTCTTTGGTTTTGATTTGACTTCAGTTTTTGTTGGCCTCTACAATATAATATTTTCTATTCATTTATTATGCATGAGGATGCTTTTTAAGAGTCAAAATGTAACAAAAATTTAATTTGTTACAGGAAGGAAGTGACATGGAGTTGAACACAGTCAGAAAAATAATAGAAGCAGATGACCAAGCTATTGAAGCAGTAATCTGCATTGATCATCTTCGCTTTTTTCAAAGAGAACAGTTGAGAACGGATCCTGAACGTGGACAACGTATAATGGAGCAACTAATGTATGAAAGTGATACACAATGCCTCCATGTTTTACGTATGAGACAAAGAGTGTTTTTTAAGCTCTCAGATACGCTAAAAAAGTATGGTCTTAAAGATTCTCATCGGGTAAGATCTGAGGTTGCATTAGGAATGTCGCTGAAGATTTTGGGACATAACTCATCACAAAGGAGCATAGCAGCAGATTTTCAAGTTGCACAATGGACTGTGGCAACAAAATTTGATGATGTTGTTAATGCCCTTTGTTGCTTGCATTCAGACATTGTATCATGGAAAAGAGAGGAACTTGTCGATATACCACCACGAATCATGCATGATAGGAGGTATTTTCCATATTTTCAAGATTGTATTGGAGCTATAGACGGTACTCATTTACGTGTTCGTGTTGGTGGCGATAAAAAGATCACGTACTGGAATCATCATAACTACACATCAATGAACATTTTGGTAGTGTGTGATTTCAATATGAGATTTATATACACACGTATTGGAGTCCCGGGACGTGCACACGACTCCAAGATATTGACATATTGTGCACGTCATGATAATTTTTTCCCATTCCCAAGCTCGTAGAAGTATTTTCTAGTGGATTCTGGCTATCCTAATCGAAGGGGGTTTTTAGCTCCTTATCGAGGTGAAGCGTACCATCCAAATCATTTTGCTGAGCGTAGACCAGGCACTGTACGCGAGACATTTAACAAGAGACATTCTTTGCTTCGATCAGTGATTGAAAGAACATTTGGAGTGTGGAAGGGAAAATGGTCTATTTTAGAAGGTCGTGTTCATTATGATGTGCAAATGCAGGAGAAGATGGTTGCTGCAACTATGGCATTGCATAATTTTATTCGAGATTCTAATATAGAGGACGACGACTTCAATGCTGCAGAAGAAACGGAGAACTATGATGCTGATCGGGAAGGAAACATGTCTCCATCTCATGATGATAATGTAGTCAATCGAAATTATGATCCAACGGCTGATCAATATATGTCAACAGTGAGAGACGACATAGCACGAGAGATATGGGATGCTCGTTAAAGATGCTCTTCATTGGCAATGAACGCATCATCTAAAGATGTTTCTGAAGTTTTCTGTACTAGCTAGTTATATTTAAAATTTAATAATTGAGAGAATGTAAGGATTCTCATTTTTGTATGATTTTACTCTCCAGGTTTTTCAAATTTCATTCATTGATCCTGGTTTTTTTTTTGTTAAGTAAAGTCTCTCTAAAGTCGACATTACGTTGGGTTAATTATCAAATGATTGTGATCTCAACGACATGAAACTTTCTCACATATTATAGCACCAACCATCACTATGGATACAGCGGGAAATATGATTACGGACACGGCGGGAATAATATGATTACCCGCCAAAAAGATATCAAAGAGATAACATTGAGAATAAAATATTCATTTGCTAAATAAATTAGATACAAAATCTTTTCTTTTTACCTAATAAACTAGTATAAAAGTGCAGTTCATCTCAACCCTAATATATAATATCTTCTTCTTCGTACAAGTCTTCATCGTTAGAGAACACAAGAAAAAGTCCCTTTTTTATTGTTGATTTCTTTTTTTATTATACAGTACGGTAGATGTGGTTATATTTTTTCTATTGATCATATCGATTTAGCTTTGACTATGTTTATATATATATATATATATATATATATATATATATATATATATATATCTAGGTGATAATCATGGCTTCGCAAGATGATCGTTTGGCTTCGACTCAGAGATTTATGTGGCCGAAGGAGGCAACGTGTGCTCTACTTCAACGGGTAATCCTGGAGAAACAAGAAGAAAAAAATCCCACAACAAAATTTCTAAGTGGTATTCAAAAGGAAAATATTCTTAAGAATATTAACGAGCAACTTGGAGTTGATTTGACTTGGAGCCAAGTCAAACATCGATTGGATTCATCGAAGAAATATTATCATAGTTATAAAAATAATCCAGAAGATCCACGGTATCAAGCACTTGTTTTGCCATTTGTCACATTACTTAATGCAATTTTTGGTGATAGACCAAATGCATAAAGTAATAAACATTTCACTATGAAATTTATTTGTTTTTCTAAATAATTATTGTAGTTTTTTTCATGATTTTTAATTATTAATCAAGTTTAAATTTTTTTTGATATTTTAAAACATTTATATATTATATATCACATTTATTATGTTCCAACCGCTATTGCACCCGGTCAACCAGTCGTAAACCTCCCGCAAACGCACCAATTTTAAACCGCTAAACCAGTCGTTCAAAACGCTTAATAACATTTGAAACCGCAACCGCAGCGTTTGAACCAGTCAGACCCTAAGTGTATTAAGTTTCCTTTTGCTTAATATGCTTAGTATATAACTAAGATGTAATTCTACCAAGTTTGGTTAATGAGAAATTAGATTCTTCTTTCATCTCTCTCTCTCTAACTGTCAACATGGTATCAAAGCTTTGAGTGTTAGTGAGAGAATCTTCTTCCGCTTGGTTGAGTTCGATCGATTCATCATCCGATCTTTCGATTTCTCATTCAGTCATCTTCTTCTCTTTGGGTTTCTCTTTTCTTCCGTTTTCGGAGCTCAAATCCAGCTCGATTTCACAAATTTGTTAGGCGATGAGTGAGACCTTTGATCAAATTGCTTCTCTTTTTGTTGTACATCTTTTAATGGTGATCGCAATGTTTGTTACTCTCGTTGTTGCTCTTGTAAGTGTTCTTGCTGTTTCTTTCTTCACTTGAGTGATTGGAATTTTCCGATTCATCTGTTATTATCAGATTCTTGGTTATGGCGAATTCAATATCTGATTCGGCTCAACAACCTGACCAATACAACAATCCTTACTTCCTCCATGACACTGATCATGCTGGATTGGTTTTAGTCTCCAATAGGTTGACAACAGGTGTAGAATTCAATTCATGGCGAAGATCCATGCGTATGGCTCTCAATGTCAGGAACAAATTGGGTTTTATTGACGGTACGATCTCTAAACCATCATCAGATCACCGTGATTATGGTTCTTGGAGTCGTTGCAATGATATGGTATCTACATGGTTGATGAATTCTGTGTCAAAGAAAATAGGCCAGAGTCTTTTGTTCATTCCAACAGCCGAGGAAATTTGGAAAGATATTATCTCCAGGTTCAAACAGGATGATGCTCCGAGAGTTTATAAAATAGAGCAGAAGCTGAGCTCAATTCATCAAGGAGCGATGGATGTGACTGCTTATTACACTGAATTAGTAACTCTCTGGGAGGAGCTTAAGAACTATGTAGAATTGTCTGTTTGTACTTGTGGCAAATGTGAGTGTAATGCTGCATTGTTGTGGGAGAAACTGCAGCAAAGGAGTCGCGTGAAAAAATTTTTGATGGGTTTGAATGACTCATATGAAGCCACTCGCCGTCACATCTTGATGATCAAGCCTATGCCATCTATTGAGAATGCTTTTCACATGGTGACTGAAGATGAGAGGCAACAGAGTATTGCTAAGCCTACTCGGACTGATGGTGTTGTTTTTCAGACTTCTGGTCCTCCTACCTATGATGGTCCAGTGGATAATCTAGCTTATGCTGTTCAGAACTCCTATCGTCCAAAGCAATCTCGTCCTCTCTGTACTTGTTGTGGCATGACAGGGCATGTTGTTCAGAAGTGTTTCAAGTTACATGGATATCCTCCTGGTTACATACCTGGTTTCAAGAGTGTCTCTTCTGGTTTTCACTCTCACCGTATGGCTAATCCACAGAGTGTTCAACCGAGGGCTCATGCAGTTGCGAATAACACTTCTTCTTCGCCATATGTCCCTCCTCCGGCCTTAAATGTGTTCAATCTGGATGTTAACAAGATGACCTCTGACCAGATGCAGACTCTGATCCAGAAACTCTCGACACACATGCAACTTCCAGAAAATCAGACTCCCTCCAAGGTTTCTTCCATTTCTGAACATGGTGCTATGGCTATTCAATCCTCTGCTGGTACTGTTCCTTTTCCTTCTTCATCTCTTCGTTATGAAAATCACCACCTTACTTTTCAACATCAGTGCTTATCACCCCTTTATTCCAAACTTCCACATGGTTCTTGGATTATAGATTCTGGTGCTACTACGCACTTTTGTTCTGATTTAGCCTTATTCAGAGAAACTGTTCATGTTTCTGGTGTAACAGTTTCCTTACCTGATGACACTAGGGTTGCTATTACACACACAGGCACAGTTCATCTCTCACATTCACTCATTTTGCATGATGTTTTACATGTACCATATTTCAAATTTAATCTCATCTCTGTTAGTAGTTTGTTAAAGGCTAGTAGTTGTTCTGCACATTTCTTTCCTAATTCATGTTTCATTCAGGAGTTTATTCACGGCTTGATGATTGGTAAAGGCATTCTACTGCATAATCTCTACATCTTGTAACTTGACTCTCCTGCACCACATGCTTCGTCTTCTTTAGCGTCTTCTTCTTCGCATTTCTTTGGATCCTTGATGGTTGATGGAGATCTCTGGTACTCGCCTTGGGCATCCATCCTCTGACAAGTTACAACACATTCCGGGTACAATATCGAAGTCTAAAACAAATTTAGCTCCTTGTCATGTCTGTCATTTAGCTAAACAGAAAAGGTTGTCTTTCGAGTCTCATAGTAAATTGTCTGCTTTACCATTTGATTTACTTCACTTGGATGTTTGGGGTCCATTTGCAATAGAGTCTGTAGATGGTTTCAAATTCTTTCTTACTATTGTTGACGATTGTACTAGAGCAACATGGGTTTATATGTTACAAAATAAAAGTGCAGTTCTTACTCATTTCAAGGATTTTATACAATTAGTTCAAACTCAATATAAGTCTACTATCAAGACAATTAGAACCGATAATGCTCCAGAACTAGCTTTTACAGATCTTGTTAATCAACATGGCATTGTTCATCAATTCTCTTGCGCATATACTCCTCAACAAAACTCCATTGTTGAACGGAAACATCAGCATCTTCTAAATGTTGCAAGGGCTCTCCTTTTTCAATCAAACATGCCATTAGCATATTGGAGTGATTAACAGAACACCATCTACTCATCTTCATAATGTGACTCCTTATGAACTTCTTACTAAACGGAAAGCGGATTATACCTTGCTTAGGATTTTTGGTTGCTTATGCTATGTTTCGATTTTACAAAAGGATCGACATAAATTTAGTCCTCATGATGATAGGTGTGTTTTCTTAGGATATGCATATGGCTATAAGGGTTATAAGGTTATGCATCTTGAATCTAATTGTGTTTCGATTTCACGTCATGTTGTTTTTCATGAAACCATTTTTCCTTTTCATGATATCTCTGTTTCTTCTCCACCAACAATTTTCAACCGCAGTATTTTACCTATGTTTGTCAATCTTCCTGTTGATGTGATGCATACATCGCCAATTCCTCATGCATCATTCACTCCTCCATCTACATCACATACACCATCTAGTGTAGAACAAACTCCTACGGAGACTGTTACATCAGACACAGGTATTGTTTCTTTGCCTAATGCTCGACCAAAACGGGCTGCTAGAGTACCAGGCTATTTGTCTGATTATCATTGTGCCCTGCTCATCTATCCCCACCTATCCCTCTTCCGGAAACGCATAAGACACCATATCCCCTATATTTTGTTCTATCTTACACCACTCTAAACACCCCATACCAGTCTGTTGTTCTTTCTTACTCACTCGAAAGAGAACCAACTTCTTTTAAACAAGATATCCAATGTAAGAAATGGACGAAGGCTATGGACGTGGAGCTTGAGAATATGGAGGTAAGTGGCACGTTCGGTGATGTGATTTCTTTACCCCCATGTAAGAATGTCGTTGGGTGTAAATGGGTTTATACTATTAAGTATAATGCTGATGGGAGTGTGGAGAGATATAAAGCTCGGTTAGTAGCTAAAGGTTACACACAACAAGAAGGTGTCGATTTCTTTGAAACTTATTCTCCAGTTGCTAGAATGGGAAGTGTGAAGTTTATCTTAGGACTAGCGGCTAAACGAGGTTGGAGTCTTTGTCAAATGGATGTCACTAGTGCTTTTCTGCACAGTGAACTTGATGAGGAGATTTACATGAGCTTACCTCTTGGTTACACTCCAGCTTTTGGTGTCTTGCCACCGAATCCAGTTTTTCGATTGAAGAAATCCATCTATGGCTTGAAGCAAGCTTCTCGTCAATGGTATAAGTGTTTCTCAACTATTCTTTTGAACAATGTTTTTTCACAGGCTCCATCTGAAAACACTTTATTTGTCAAAATGACTGATTCATCTTTCATAGCCCTCTTAGTGTATGTTGATGACATCATGATTGCAAGTAATAGTGATATGGAGGTCTCAGCTGTCAAAGCTCTTCTGGCCAAGGCTTTTAAGATTAAAGATTTAGGCCAGGCTCGGTTCTTCCTTGGGCTTGAGATTGCTCGCAATGCTAATGGGATTTCAGTTAGTCAACGGAAGTATTGCCTGAATCTGCTGAATGATACAGGTTATCTCGGGTGTAAACCTAAGAATGTTCCTATGGATCCAACGAAGGCATTGTTTAAGGATACTGGTGTACTTCTTCCCCCAGAAGAGATACGATCTTACAGAGCTTTGATTGGTCGTTTGCTTTATTTGACTATTACTCAGCCGGATATCACTTTTGCTGTGAACAAGTTGAGCCAATACCTTTCTTGTCCTACTGATGCACATCTTTAGGCTGCTCAACATGTTCTCAAATATCTTAAAGGGAATCCTGGACAAGGTCTGTTTTATTCTGCTCATGATGATATTCGCTTAACTGCCTTTTCCGATGCAGACTGGGGAACTTGTCAGGATACTCGCCGATCAGTCATAGGGATGTGTACTTTCCTTGGTACCTCTCTTATTACTAGGAAATCTACGAAGCATAAGATTGTCAGTAGTAGTAGTACTGAATCTGAGTATAGAGTTATGGCCCTTGCCTCTGATGAATTAGTTTGGTTGGTACAGCTACTACGAGATCTTTAGATTCCGATTAATGGTCTAGCTAAGCTGTTGTGTGACAACAAATCCGCTACTCGTATTGCCAATAATTCGGTCTTCCATGAGCGTATCAAGCATATGGAGATTGACTTACACAGAACCAGAGTTCGGGTACTTGCTAGTTCTCAGCAGGTTTTCCATGTTTCTACAGGGAATCAGCTCGCGGATATACTTACTAAACCTTTGCAGGCGGAACCGTTTCACTCTATCCTGGACAGGATGTCTGTTTCAAGTCTTTTTCTTCCATCTTCAGATTCCAGTTCAAAGACTTGAGAGGGGGGTGTTAACACTATAATGTTATACTTTGTATAGCTTATATTATACAGTATAGTTGAGATATATTAAGTGTATTAAGTTTCCTTTTGCTTAATATGCTTAGTATATAACTAAGATGTAATTCTACCAAGTTTGGTTAATGATAAATTAGATTCTTCTTTCATCTCTCTCTCTAACTGTCAACAGAGATGATAGGTAGTAGATTTATTTATAGTGGAGTGTAGAGTATCGTGATAAAGGTTGTAGTTAATGTTATTCTTGGTGACCAAGTATGAGATTGAAACAAAATTTAATTGAGCAATGTCTATCATCGATAATTGTTATCAATTTAATAAGGAAGGCTTTGATGATTTTCTTCCTTATTATGTCATTAGGAAATATTGTCAATTTGTTTAAGGAATCTAACATTCAATTATAAAGGAATGTGGGGAAGGTTTACATTGACAGATGATTGTTAAGGTAAGTAAATCATATCTCGATGTGTCGTACTTATTGCAATGTAATCAGATTTAGCCAAAGAGTATATTTTAGCGGGTCCTATGGAATTTTGGACATCACTATGTCGACAACCTAAATCTGAAGGCCTTTAAATTATGAATTATCAAGAGACCCATAAAATACTAAGAGGTCCATAAATTGCATAAACTTCAAAGAGGTCCATAGATTTCAATTGAAAGATGTCGAAAGAATTAATAGCATTTATTGCATAAACTTTCCATATATTAGTATTTTTGAGCAAAAACTAATTCAAAAATACTAGTATAGATAATTAGATAATGCTAAAACATGAAAATTCATGAATCTTAATCCAACACGATAATATAAAAAATGAATACTAGAGGTAATATAAGTAATTAACAAATGAAGATAATGTTAAAATTTTAAACTCTTGCGTGAGCATTAGTTATATTCTAATACTACTATAAAAACACTATAAAAAGGGAAATTTACCATTTAATCAAATTTACCATTTAATCAAATGATTGCATATGTCAGACACTCAAGATTCTGATCATTACATGCTCTTGAATGGAGTGATAGAAAACATGAAAATGGCAAACGATTTGAAGAGTTTAAAGATTTAAACCGATAAAAATGCTTAAACCTAAATTAAATTCGTTTTCAAGTACAAATATACACAAAATATACTACTATCTATGACATGATAGATACGTCTACATTTTTTTTTTTAGGTTTGATACTAATATAGATTGAATTAATAGTTTTCGTTACTTAAAATGTAAATATATATTGTGTCTACTTTTTTTTTTTAACAAAATATTGTGTCTACTAAAATGATAATTTTGCAGCTAAATGGGACCACAGATCCATTGTTTGCTAAATTTTGTGACGGCTAAGACAACCACACACGCATCTGTAATATTCGACTGGGCCACATAAGAGACAACTCGAGCAAAGCAAATTTCATTTTTCTTTTTTTTACACTAAAATCCTATGGTTTCCAAGCAAATCAGACAGAGCAAAGCAAGTTTTATTACCCTTCCATCTAATTATATTTGTTTCGTTTCATTTACAATGAAGGATTTTGATCAATCAACGATCACAAAATGAGAGATTCTGCTTTTGCTCTTTCTCTGTAAAAATCTAACAATGAAGATTCTGTCTGTACCATGAATCCAACAAACTGTAAGCTGTATCTTCTTGGCTTTTAAGGACCACCATACGATAGCATTTGACTATGGCTTCCTGCGTTGTATAGACTCAACTGATATATCGCTTTCGATACAAGTTCTCTCAACTCCATGTTCTGCAAACCCGCCAACCGTTCTGCACCTTCAAGCACCGTCAAAACCTTTGCTTGTTCCAGCTGCCCGTGGTTACTAGCGTTAATCGAAAGGTAACAAAGCAGCGCTAGACACTGTAGCTGCATTTGCTGCTCGAAGTTCCTAATCAGTTTCATCAGTAACGGGATCGCCCCGTATTCGATGATGTTCTTAGAGTGCTGTGAGCAGAGGAAGTTCTCGGGACAGACAAATTTCTGCAACGAAATCACAGCTGTTATCGCCACTTCTTTATTGCTACTACCGAGTTTCTCAACCAACGGCTCGATCATTCTCGTTTCTCTCGCAGGGAATGTCCGCGCCAACGACCCGATAGATTGAATCGCTGGGATTTTCAGGATCGGGCTATCAACATCTTTGATTAGCCACAACATCTGGTCAATAACAGCTTTAGCAGCCGGGGAATTGGTTTTGAAAGCTGCTCGTCTAAGGTCAGCGTTCGACTCTGCAGCAGCTGTTATCTCCATCAGAGTCATCAAACAATTGTACTGCAATTCACCAACTTCATTTTCCACAATCTTCGCCAAAGAAAGCAACCCTTTCGTTTCTGTAATCCTCCTACTATTAGCTACATTGCCTCTAGCAAGCATCCACAGAGCTTCTGCGCAATTAACCTTAAGCTCAAGTTTCACCTCAGGATTCTCATTATCCCTATCTTTCTTAATATTCCCTGTTCTACTTCCACTGCCACCAATGTCACGATACACATTCGACTTTGAACTCTTAAACGGCTTATAAACTTTCAAAGAAGGATCTCTCTCAATATCTTTGTTCATCTGAACAAGAGAGTGAATACTACTATGCTTACTCAACTGAAGATCATCAACAAACACATCCAAAGAAAGCAACGTAACTAGCGGCTTAATCACACTCTGCCTAGCGAACTCATCTTGAGCAATAGGATCATGCTCAGCCATTCTTGCAACCAATGTAGCTACCTTAATCTGAACTCTAACAGAAGAATCACCAAGAACCTGAACAAGAATAGGAACACCGAGTTCATTAACAATAGACCTAACCTTATCCCCATCACAAGCCAATAACCCTAAAGCCGTAGCCGCCGCGATTTGCCCCTCCGCTGATGAACTCTCCTTTAATAGCCTAAGCAACGGAGCAACACCACCTTCGTCAACAATAATCTTCTTATTCCGATCATTATCTCCGGCAAGAGAACCGAGCTGATTCGCCGCGTCAATCTTATCCACCAGTTTCCCCATCTGTACCGAAGCAGCCAAAGACCAAACCCAAGGCAAAATCGGATCATTCGTAGCAATCGGAGGAAGCGAAATCACAATCCCACCACCACCGAAACTTCCGTCACCGTCTGAATCGAACACACTCAGAATCCATTTCACATCGCCGTTGGAAGATTCTAGAAGGTTAACCACTTTGCGAAAATCGCCAGCGTTGATGATAGTACAAACTCGCCGGATCAGATTGTGTCTCCTACACTTGCGAACGAGAGCGAAACCTCGTTCTAGATTCTTCTTAACATCGACGATGACTCTACGAATCGGACGGTCGTAAACCGGTTGAGGAGAACCGGAGACGAATCGAACAAGCGTTCTAAGCATTTGAGCGAGACGATCTACTTGTTTACCTACCTCACCACACTCTGTTTTGAACGATTCAGCTTCATCCACCGCTACACGGAGTCGCTCCGCCGTGACTATCAAACTCGAGAGCTCGTCTCCAATTCGACTCTCTTCTTCCATTAAAAGAGTCGCTCTTCTTCCCACCTCCTCTCTCACTCTCGATTACTAGGGTTTTTGTTTTCACAATTGAAGCTGGTGGTGGTGGCTAGTGTGGTGGGTTCATCGTCGTATTCGCCATTGTTAAGTCGAGTCAAGTCCGTTTTTTTCTTTTGCTTTTTTTTTCTACGGTTTCTGATGTTGACCGGCGCGTGAAGTGCACGGCTTACGTGTGTGGTTGGTTTCCTTTTTTAAGTAAATTTAATTTAATGCGTGTGGAAAGATTAAATATAATACAGAATTAAGAAGCGTTAATGAAGTTACACGTTAAGGGTCATTAGTTCGAGATTTAACAAACATTCTTGGTAGTATCACTTTTAGGAATTGGGCATATTGTTGTTATACGCGATAAGTTTATGTTGTTGCTTGTGTAATACACAAAAAAAAATATAGGAAAAAGTGTGTAGGTTTAGGTTTTAATCATTGCTATGATGCTATCAAGTTGCTGGCGTTTTGCTTGTGAGTGTAGATTTTCAAATAGGCCTGGTGGAGTTTTCAATATATTTCGTGGGCTTAACCCTTAAAGGAAACAAACTTTGTGTGGGTTTAGTTTTTGTTGGTAGTGGGCATATAGTTCAGCCCATACTTTATTCATTATGGAGAGAAAGAAACTAGTAGTAGAAGGTCGGCCTGGAAATATTACCGGAACCGAGAATTCTGAACCGAACCGAACTGAGATTATTGGTTTTCGGTTTGGTTTCGGTTAAGAAAAGAAAACCGATCGGAAGGAGTTATAATATATAGTCGGTTATCGGTTAGGTCGGTTTGGTTCACCCTAACCGATCAGTTACCCGAATTTAACCGCATTACCCGAAATTATCCGATCCAAATTACCAAAACTACCCGAAAATAACCAAAATTACCCAAATTTACTTGAAAAAACAAGATTTTTGACCCAATTTAACTTAAACTAACCAAAAAACTAAAAACTTCGCTTAGTTTCGGTAACCAAAAATAATAACCAAAAAACTCGATACACGAACCGACCCGACCATTATTTAACTCGGTAATTTTCGGTAACACTTCTCAAATTCCGAATTACCTGACCTGAAGTATCCGACCCTACCCAAATTCGCAGGCCTAGTAGAACTGCAGGTAAAGGAAAAGTGTGATCGTGGAATTAAGACAATGAAAAAGAGGATGTTCTAGTATCTCATTTGGTGGTTGTCTGGTTATGCTAGGCTGCTAGAGTTGAGTCATTAGGACGTGGTTTAAGTTGCTGGTTCTATGGTTTATGTCGTTGAATTGCTGGTTTACTTATTATGAATTGATATTGATCATCTTATTGAATATTTATTGTTTATTGGTTTGAGTTGGTTGTTCCGCTGTTGATTGTTGTGGCTAGGTGGTTAGTGGTTATGAGACAACTAATTAATTAGTTATTATTATTATTTAAAAAAGAAATGGGTCTGGTCGTTTCAACTAAACTTTTTTATATGCCGACAACTATGAATGTGAATACATATGTTTAATGTAGTAGTCAATAATCACCCTATACCTATGGTTGAATCTCTAAGGTTTTATCAAACTAAAAGTTCCTTCATCCGTTTCATATTCATGAATATAATGTCGTAGTCAATAATGACCATTTTCACAAGATTTATTTTAGAGCAAAAACATAACATAAAAAAAAATGGCATAATCCTGAAAATTAAGGAACTTTTAGTTTGATAAAACCCTAGACTTTCAACCATATGCTGCAAATGGTGGTGACTAACAAACTGCACCAACTGAATAAATTGAATATTGATGGGCGGAACAAACTGAATGAGATAAATAAGCTGAGGAGAAAACAATAACGTTAAATTGAATGGCTGAATACAAAGAAATTTGATAATTTAATATGAATAATATATCTATAATATATATATATATATATATATTTGTTTTTGGCATCATATCCAAAGTTCTAGACTTCAATTTAAGAATTATAATAAGTTAACAAAAGAAAAAAAATTACTAATTCTTATTTTAATATAAATTCTTTATCACAAAAAATCTTGATGAGCGTATAGTATATAATAATTAACATTAACTAATATAAAAATAAATTTTCCAAAAGGTAAAAAAGAAATTGTTAGTCAAACAATCGTCTTTGCTCGTTTTTTTAAATATATTTAATCAGAAACTATAAATAAAATAAATATAATTAAAAAATCACAAAACAGATTTAAGTTTTAAATATAATATAGTATTTGAATTTCCTAGATTCTTTAAACAAACAAAATATTTTACATTAATTAATGTCCATCACCACAATGAGACTAATTAAAAGCGGACGTGATTCAACATTTCAATTCTCATAAAATTGCCTTATGTATACAGTATAAATACGTTATATACAGTTAACATTTTATGAGAACTGAAATGTTGAATCACATCCGCTTTTAATCTTAGCCGTCTATTGGGTGAAGATCAAGCAAATGACCTTATTACCCTTGTCATCACCACTGCAACAGTCCTACAAAAGCAGCATCCAACATGCTCTTGTTCTTCTCTGTAAATCGCCCTAAACAAACAGCAAATCGAGAAATAACAACAAAAATGTTTCCACAGCCGCCGAGAGTTCCGAACAACCCAATGCTACCACCCCTTCTGAGCTCTCCTTCCAACCGCAACCGCCGCAACTCAAATCCACATCCGGCTAACCTCCATCACCACAGCTAAAACATTTCTCAAATGTTATTTGTTGTACTCATCCTCATTTTGCCAAATAATCAATCTACAATTACATACGTTATCCAAGAAATAATAATCAATGAATCATCTTGAGAAATATTGTATTAATTTTTAATTTAAGAAACGAGATGATTACAACCATAAGAGTAAACATATTTGACATGATGATTGTGTTTGTGATGATTATACTTAGATATCATGGTGACTGAGTGAGTGTTTGGACGAATTGTACACATAATCAAATATCAATCGAATTAAATTTATTATTAAATAACCTTTTCTGTATTTAGTGACAAATAAATTCATAAAATATAATCGATTTTTCTATAATTTTTTTTTAGATTTTCTTGTTTCAAATCTCTATTAGACAAACAAAATAATAAAAAAAAATTGACGTTGGTGGAGATTTTCTACACTGGTAAGAACTCAAAAATAATCTAAGTATTATTTTCATCACTCATATTATAGAAGGCATGGAGAAGTTCCAATTTCATCATCTTAACTGATTTGTGGATTAGATATAGAAGTCTGAAATATAATATCCTCTTTTTTCCAGAACAAAGAGATAGAAGACATGATGGATGTATCATTTATGGCGATTTGGTTCATATCAAGATAAGAAAAGACACTCATCTTGATTTGATTTATTTTAGACCACTGTATTCTTAAAAAAAAGTTTAAACAACCAATGAAATAAGCTTTTATTCTAAGTGAGATAGATATATATTATAGCTTTTGAGAAAGATGAAACATAGATTTTTCTTCTTTCTACAAATGAAAAAAAACTTAATTAATTTGGAGTTGGTTAAAAGGAAAAGGCGGATAATTGCCTTTCTTCTTACTCATGTAGGGTTAAAAGAAACATATATACTTGTTTTTACCATAGTTAGATTTGTCAACTTCTTGAACCCTACTTAAGCCTTAAGAAAAAAAAAATCTTGGGTTTAGGTTTGCTCGTAGTGGGTATTTTAGTTCAGCCCATATTCTTAATCAACTTCTCAAAATATTGAGAACTAAAAATCATTTATTGGTATTTTCTTCATGGAAAAAATGTATGTACTCTCTGCATCATCACAGCCGGTGTAAAGATTTGAAGGGCTACAAGCGAGGGGGGGGGGGAATATTTCGACTTCTCTGTTGAAATTTGAAAAAAAAAAATATATGAATGCAATTTTGCAACCTTATAAGGTGAGGGTCAAAATATGTATATAAAATAATTTAGGGTAATATTAATAGATACCATAATTCTGAAACAAAATTAACGAAATACCATCGGTTGGCTAAATGAGAGTAAGTATAAAGTCATAAACACCCTCCTATATATGTGTGAGAAAGAGTTTGAATGTGTACGTAAACTACATGTGTATTAAAATATAACATTTGTGATGGAAACTAATTACTTGTAAGTTGTAACATCAAGAAATAACATGTCACATTACAAAATAGTGTGAAATTATTAGATCCAAAGATAAGCAAAATGCTATGAAAAGGAGAAAAAGAGAAATATGGTAGCTAAGAATTGAGAATCCAAAAGAGGGCACATGAAATGATCCAACAACAATATTCTTGGGAATTTTCACTTTTTCAGATTCAAGGCTAGGGAGGAGAGGATGAGAGAGAGAGGGAAGAGAGAGAAGAAGGGAGAGAGAGGGGGAGAGAGAGACGTAGGGAGAGAGAGAGGAAGGGAGAGAGAGACGTAGAGAGAGAGGGGAAGGGAGACAGGGGAGAGAGGGGAGTCGTTGTGTACTTAAACTCATAGGGAGAGAGAAGGGAGAGAGAAGGGAGAGAGAAGGGAGAGAGGGGGAGAGAGAGAAGAGGGGAGAGAGAGAAGAAGGGAGAGAGTGGGAGAGAGAAGGGCTAAATAGTCACATAAAGTTGCAAAAAATTGAATATGAGCCGAGAGTGTACTATTGTGGTATTTACCAAAATTGTGCTATATTGAATGCATATTCTCAATAATTTACCACAAACACACAAACATGAACTTTATTGGCCTGTCCAAAATGATTGACTTTCTTTTATAACTCATGTAGGGTTTTTAAGTCTCTAAAATTAATTTGCATATTCTCCCGACAAAGTTTACTAATTAATCGATAACCATATGTATTCATATAATTAACAAGGTTTGTTTATGACTTATGTCTTCAAAACAACAAATCTATTTTCTTGCTAAACTATAAAACAGCATTACGATTTCTTATTCAAGATGGTTAAAATTTTAACATATATATACTATATAATATATATATATAGACTAGTAGTATTACTTGACTCAAGTTTTAATCAAAAAAATAAATAAAAATACTGACACAGAAGTATCATTAAATAATATGACCAAAACAAAACACATGTGGATGTAATTCAACCAAAATGTCACTATAATTTGATTAACACAGCGATATTTTTCCAACATGTAGCAATTTTTTTTAATTAAAATGCTAGTTGCTATATTACATTTTATTTTTATTTTTTTATCACTTGATTGCTATACAACTCTGATTTTTCTTAAAGCATCTTTTTGTCAAAAACACATCAACTATTTATTTCTATATAATTCATGAACGATTAAACCCAAAGATCCTCACACGTTGGTCTTTATATAGTCTTTGACCTCCCTTTAATCTCTCCACATCTTTCTCTCTCTCTCTCTCTCAAGATGGTAAAAGACAAAAATCTCACGGAGACACTTCTCTCTACGCCGGCGGATGATCGTCCTTTCTCATCGGCCGACGATATACCTCCGATCACAACCGTTGGTGGATTCGTTAGGGAGTTTAACGTGGAGACCAAGAAGTTATGGTACTTAGCCGGCCCCGCCATTTTCACGTCGATGAACCAATATTCTCTCGGCGCTGTTACTCAGGTTTTCGCCGGTCACATCAGCACCATCTCTCTTGCTGCCGTCTCCGTCGAAAACTCAGTCGTCGCCGGCTTCTCATTCGGGATCATGGTAAGTTACATTCTTAGCTCGTCGTTTAACATGTGTAGTTTATATTTATCATTTCAAGATTTTTTTCCTTTTTTGTGGTGTGCATTTCTTATTCAAGATTATGTTTTGTTTCACTCAATTTTAAAATAATTAAATATTCACAAAATTAAAGAATTGGGAGATGTTCGTATTTTACATTTTTATACCAAAAAAAATATTATCATTTAAATTTTGGTTTAGGATATAAAATACAAAGACAAATAAATCCGTGACTATTTGGTTTGTTGTCAAAGTATTTATTTATTAAAAAGACCATTTCTATTCAGTTGTATAGTTTTAAATCTTTTATACTTTTCCAGTTATATTTTGAAAGAAGTTTCCTCTGTTTTGTTCTGAATTGTAATGTGTGCGTGGTACACAACTAGCTTGGAATGGGAAGTGCGTTAGAAACGCTATGTGGACAAGCGTTTGGAGCGGGGAAATTGTCAATGCTTGGCGTTTACTTACAACGATCATGGGTGATCCTAAACGTGACCGCTCTTATCCTCACTCTCCTTTACATTTTCGCGGCCCCAATCCTCGCGTTCATCGGCCAAACGGCCGCGATCTCTAGCACCGCCGGGATATTTTCCATCTACATGATCCCTCAAATATTTGCTTACGCCGTTAACTTCCCAACCGCTAAGTTCTTACAGTCGCAAAGCAAGATCATGGTCATGGCCGCGATCTCGGCTGTTGCACTTGTTGTACACGTGCCCCTCACGTGGTTTGTCATTGAGAGGCTCCAGTGGGGTATGCCGGGTCTAGCCGTCGTGCTTAACCTCTCGTGGTGGTTAATTGTCACGGCTCAGCTCGTGTACATATTTAGTGGTGCGTGTGGTGAGGCTTGGTCTGGTTTATCGTGGGAGGCTTTTCATAATCTATGGAGTTTCGTTAGATTGTCTTTGGCTTCTGCTGTTATGCTCTGGTGAGTCTATAACCAAACCCTACTTATGCTTTTTTTGTTTTGTTTTGTTTTGTTATTGTTAGTTTGATTGAATTTTTTACTTTACTTTGAAGTTTGGAGGTATGGTACTTTATGGCAATCATATTATTTGCTGGATATTTGAAGGATGCTGAAATCTCCGTAGCCGCCCTCTCCATCTGGTAAATTTTTTTGTGTTTTTTTTGGTATTTTTACAAGTACGTTTTTTTATTTTTAAAAGTAATTTAAGGTTTATAAGATTCCTTGTCTGATTTGTTCAGTTTCTTTATTTTAAAAATGTTATCATCAAGAATCTCTAGGAATTAGCACTGTGATCCGTCGTGCGTAGTAGACTTAATCGTTATTCGTTGGTTGGTGGTCTTGGGCAGTGAAAACCCTAGCTAGCTACGTTAAATAATTTGCTGCGCATTAATATAGTATTATTCTTCTTCTTCTTCTATTTTTTTTTTTAATTTTTTTTTGTCTGCAACATTTTGTTTTTAGTCATATAGTTAGTTGTATAAATACACCCAATTTTTTCATGGGAGTGTCAAATGTGTGTATACTATGTTTTTGTTCCAACATTATTTTTTCATGGGAGTGTAGTAGTGTACATATTTGACCAGGTTCAATCAATATAAAAGTTATATATAATAAAATTAAAGAATTATAGTAGTTGATAATTTTTCCTTAGTCTGACCCCACTATACTCTAATTCAACACATACATATAGTAATTATTATTGCTGTCAAAAACAAATTATAGTACTAGTTATTTATTGTTAAATCTTTATATTATGTAAGAAAACATTATTACTGTATTTTGGTCCACCACTATACGTCTAAACCTTTTTTTTTTTTGGTAACGATATGAAAAATGAAGCATGAATATATTGGGGTGGACGGCAATGATTGCTATTGGGATGAACACCGCCGTAAGGTAATTAACCACGTTCAAAAGTCGAACTCGTTTTGTCTAAACCTCTCTCTTTGGTATATATACTAAATACTAAAACAATTAATCTCGAAATGGTGCAGTGTGAGAGTGTCTAATGAATTAGGAGCTAACCATCCAAGAACCGCAAAGTTCTCACTACTGGTAGCAGTGATAACATCGACGCTGATAGGATTCATTGTATCAATGGTTCTACTCATCTTTAGAGACCAATATCCATCTCTTTTTGTGAAAGACGAACAAGTCATCATTCTTGTTAAACAACTCACGCCAATACTTGCACTCTCCATTGTCATCAACAACGTCCAGCCTGTCTTATCAGGTAATTTATTTAACTCATCAAATTAAAATCATATATATCTAGTTCAACTCGGGTTGAAACAATCTCAGTTTTCGTCTTAGATCGACCATAGGTTTCTTTTATATTTTTACCATTACGTTTAAAATTTGGTATGATTAATTTCGCTTTTGTACCTACTTCTTTTTTTTTTGGTAGGATTTGTACCTACTTCTTTGTGGAGGAGTCTCTTGGTTTGATTTGTTACTGTTTAACCAGATAGGAACATATTACTATAACTCGATTAAGACATTGGTTATTTGAGAAGCTTAATTAATGAATTTGATGGCATTATGGTAACATACTGAAATATCAGGGGTGGCTGTGGGAGCTGGATGGCAAGCAGTGGTGGCGTACGTGAACATCGCCTGCTATTACTTGTTTGGAATCCCATTTGGTCTATTATTAGGATACACGTTTAAATTTGGTGTAACGGTAATGAAACTCAAATATCTTCTATCATTATACAAATCCTTGAAAATATAAAAGAACCATAACTAACGTACAGACCGTTAATGCTAAAAATCTTTGATGTGTTAGGGAATTTGGTGCGGGATGTTGACGGGAACAGTGGTTCAGACAATAGTCTTAACATGGATGATCTGCAAAACGAATTGGGACACAGAGGTAAGTAAAAAAAGAATATTAAATATCAATCGATATATGCATGTCTAAACTCGAGCCTTCAAAGTTCTAATGCATGCAACCACTATATGTATTGTATAATTATGTAGGCTTCAATGGCTGAGGATAGGATAAAAGAATGGGGAGGAGAAGCATCTGAAATAAAGCAACTCGTAAACTAAAAAGAGATCATAAGCCGGCCAGGTTATTGAAATCACATTTTAGTTTTAAAATCAAAGAAACTCTTTCTTCACCTTTGTTGTATTTTGGTAACAGTAGGGTCATGTATTTGTTTTGGCTATTAACTCTTTGACAGAGAGATTAAGTCTAATAATAAGGCGCTAGATAATGTTTCATGAATTGAAAAGTACAACAACCATATCAGAGTGACACTTCCGATTTATTGAGCATGAATTAGGTTCATCTATATTTCCTACCTACACAATTAGGTATTATTTTTGTTATTAATGTTATGTGCCGACAAATACAAGTTGGAAATTAATTCTCAGTATGAGAGAATCTATTGATATATATGTTGGTTTCATCAGTGACTATATTAAGACAAGGCTCATGTTCACCTTGGAGATTTGGTTCAAATTGCTTTGCATATAACTTATCCGCTCATTGGATTTGTGTTATAACTTATATAAGTCTGTCTACTAATTAATGTACAGTCCACACGTTCATACACTAAAGTTAAATCTAATAATTAGGAATTCTTAATTTATAAATGGAGTTGTCCTTTGATAATTGTTTCTTCATATTTATTGTTGGCATTAATTTTAGACTTGCACCAATCAAGTGTCTGGCCAGGCCAGTGGGCACCAATGCCATTGACAATATTTATTGTTGGATTTAATTTTATACTCGTACCAACACCAGTGTCTGGACAATGCCATTTCCATATTTTTTAGCTTAGCTTAAGATTGTTTCCATCACTTTGCTTCCTCTTGTTATATTAATTACATGTTGTGACTTGTGGTCTTTCATAGAGGAAAGGTTTTGAACTTTTTGAGGTGCTCATCCACCACACTCGAACAAGATAGTTTCCCAATTTTGGTAGTTTGAGATTTACCTGTTATCAAGTATGACTATGTTCAACGAGATGTTAAAACAACCAATTTAGGTAGTAAGAAGATGAATGTAACTATGAAGAGATATAACACATACAAATCAAGTATACAACGTTATATATATTTCCGTCAAATACTTTATATACAATGAAATACGATTTCGTCTGCTTACAAATTTATACATGAAATCAAATATAATTTCAAGACAATGTAGAAGAAACGGTAACCAAACCATAATTGAAAGAGAGATGAAAAACGTTTCTTCATGTCTTCAACTTATCTTTGTAAGATGAGTGCTGCTCCAACCAAACCGAACCACAGTGTCAAAGCAAGCCAAAAGACTCGGTTCTTCTCCATACCAACCACCGGTCGCCAAACCAAGAGCTTCCCTAGAAAGTCGTCTTGGCTCGAGTTGAGCTGATTCGTAGTCGACTCATTCATTCGCCGCTCCTTATCCCTGTCTTTGTCAGTCCATGTCACTGCATAGCTGTGCACACAACACAATGACCATTTCAAGTGATGTCAATACATTCACTATCCATGAGAAGTCAATTGCTTTTACCTGTCGTAACTTGAACCAATCATGGGAATAGTAACCATTTCCTCCTGAGATATCTTAAGCTTAGGAGCTTGCAAGATATACCGAAGCTCAGAAGCTTGACGACGGATACCAGGACTCGGGTGTTTCTTCTCTAATTGCTGATAAAGATCAATGCAATCAGCGTGGCGATTATTAGCCTCATATGCCATAGCTAACCAAATTTGAATCTGGCCAAATCAATCAATCCCCCCCCAACCAGAGAACATTAGCAATCACACCAAATTCCAAAAAACCAAAAGACAACAAGTACCTAAAAACTGGTGTTATTTTCAACCAACCTCACCACCAAAGAGTGTTGGCCGTGGGATAATCGTAAGAGCTCCTTCAAGAAACTCGATTGCTCGTCCATACATGCCTTTACCGTAAGCCTTTTGACCCAATTCAAACATCAATTCCGCAGTTTTTCTCCTCTCTGCTTGCTCCTGTGCTACCTGCTCTCACCAATCTCTTCCATAAGCACATCAACTCTTAACATTTCATCAGTAACTTAGCCAATTCGAAGTTGAATCCTCACATCAGTAACACTAAGATAAGCTAAACCAATCTAAGAGTGTTGCTAAGGCCAAAAACTACACATTCCTTTCCAAGAGAATATGAGCTAATACGAATGTGAAATGTTCAAAGTATTGTCTCAGTTCAATCGAAACAAAACGAACCTTCTCGAGCTCTCGTTTAACTCTCATCCTCTTCTTCTCCTCTGAATCGTCTCCTTCTTCATCAATCTTATACTGTAACTCCTCTGCTTTCCTCTCAAGCTCCTTCATATCCTGATACTCCTTTACTCTACTCTTCATCTCCTTCTCTTTATCGTTAGCTTTCTCCTCGTCATTCTCCTTGCCGTCACCACCACCGTCCTCGTCGTTAGATCCCGCGTCGTCGAAATCGACGGCGTTAGCCCTGGAATTCGCCTTGCCGCGAGCCAAAAACCGGCGATTCCTAGCCTCTCCGTCAGATTCGAGAGGCTTATTGGAAGAGAGAGCCGCCGCGTAGTGAGAAACGTGACTGTGCGAATGATCTCTCTTTTGTAGATTCAGAACGACGTCAACCACCGTTAAACGAATCCTCCGATCAGTTACTACCGTACGGTGAGAGTTAACGTCAAGTACCAACGCCACGTTTCCGATAACCGCCGCCATGAGAGCCACCACAATCGAAGGAAGAAGTAAGAACCAGAGAAGCTGAAGAGATTAGCTTAGAAGGTGTGAGAGAGATAGATATTTCTAATAATTGATTTTACTCAAATACCCTCGATTTTCTGATTTGAGATCTCTGACACTGACGATGCGTGTAAGGGTAGTTTCGTGTTTTAAGAAGCAAATCATGTCAAGCTTTCTTCGAGGACGCGTGTACGAAAAGCAAGAGATGCGCGCGTCTCACGTTTACTTCTCCGGAAGAAACGTCGTCGTTTGGAATAGTTATGACGTTTTAAGATTAGTTTACAAACACCAAGACGTTTTTGTAGGAAACAAACGTCACCCACTTTGATTTGAGTTTACTCGGACGTCAAGACGAACACTGAACAAGAAAGCTTCAAGCTTTGAGAATGGAGATGATACATACTTCACCGATAGGTGAAAAAAATCAGATTTTTGAATCGAAAGATCATAACTTTAGGGTTTATCAAATCCGAATCATTCAAGCCAACATAGAAGAAGATCAATTTCATGTTCTTCGTATCACAAAACCAAAAAAAAAAAAACTGATAAAATCAGAAACTCACAACACGAAAGCTAAGATCTTGGTGAAGATCCAAGTGTAGATGACGGCGAGTGTAGCACCAACGGGAATAGTAACTAGCCACGAAGCAACGATCTCTCTCACAGTCTCAGCTCTCACACTATTAAGCCCTCTAGCGAATCCAACACCCATCACAGCTCCAACAAGCGTATGTGTCGCCGATATCGGAAGCCCTAACTTTGAAGCAAACAAAACCACCGACGCAGCGGCGAACTCCGCCGCGAATCCTCTTGTCGGTGTAAGCTCAGTGATCTTCTTACCTATCGTTGCAATCACTCTGTATCCCCACATTGTGAGACCAGCAACGATTCCGAATCCTCCCCAAGCAAGAACATCCATGGGGATCACGATCTCAGCTCCTCCTGCAGCTGCTCCGTTTTGGAGGATGCTTAATGCGGCGGCTAATGGTCCGATTGCGTTGGATACGTCGTTGCCTCCGTGAGCGAAGGACATGAAGCAAGCGGAGAGGACTTGCATATAGCCGAAGATTCCGTAGACTATCTCCAGCTGTGTACCTGTTGGTCCTGCGATATCGGAGAGGAAACCGATTGCTTTGGGCTGGTTTGGGGATGTTTCTGGTGATTTGGTTTTAGCTAGGAGGTGACCGAGCTGTTTCCTGATGATTCTGTCAAAGACTATGGCTCCTGCTACTCCACAGGCTAAGGCTTGTGATAATGCTATTGGAAAAATCTTACTTAGAGGCAATGCGACTGAGGAGATACTAGCCACACCTACGAATACAGCGACAGGAGCGGCTGCAGCAGCCGCTTGTCCCGGGTTTGGTGCACTGTAAACAAACTACACACAACAAAAGAAGCCTGAGTATGATGACTTCAGTGATTTATCAGAAGTTGAAAGTTAGTTTCTTCATTTGTTTTACTTACTCTCCTGATGCATTTGTAGACAAGGAAGGAGACAAGGGCTCCTAATAGAGGAGAGATAACCCAAGATGAAGCCACTTTAGCTAGAGAACTCCAGAAAACAGCACCAGCTCCTCCATAGACAAGGCCAAACCCAACCATCGATCCGACAATACAGTGAGTTGTCGACACTGGCCATCCATAGTAAGAAGCCACCTGTTAAATTCACAATTACGCAACCGTGATCTCAATTAGGTTCTGTACTTGTATCATTTGTAAATGCCATCCTAAAAAGGTTCTAACTTTACTAAATCCTGTCATGAAACTAGAAGAAGCAAAAGATAAGTTGGAACCTGTAACCAAGTTCCAGCTGCAGCCAGTGAAGAGAGGAGACCAGCAAAGAGCAACATATCTTTCCCTTGGAACACATTAGCCATGATAATCCCTTTCTGCATCGTGCTCGTCACGTGAGTTCCCATCAAAAGGGCACCTGAGAATTCAAGAACTGCAGCCGTCATCACAGCCTGTCGGATTGTCAGGGCTCCGGATCCAACAGAAGTTCCCATAGCATTGGCGACATCATTAGCTCCGATGTTCCAGGCCATGTAGAAACCAAAGAGCAGTGTTGCGTAAGAGAGGAGCTTGGTCTTGAGAGCCAGTCCTTGTCCCAGGGACTTCATGAATAGTGGAAGGCAGAGAGCAGAAAAGGCAATGACTATGGAGATTGCCCTGGCTGTGGTGGACGAAATGTGAAAGGCTTGAGCCATTCCAGAGAAGTCTCCAGTTGCTTCTGCATTACCTTTCCCATCGGATCCGCTTGAATCGGTAGAAGATTCGTGAGAGTTCTGTATCGGTTGATCAGCATGGTGTTGCTCATCTCCCTCAGAATCTGCATAAGAAGAGAAACTAGCTAAAGGACAGACGAGTTTCAGAGGCAGGGAAGTGTGTTTCTGAGGAGAAAGGAATCGGGCAGTGTTCTTCTTGAATAAAGGAGATTCCTTGGGAGAGAAACAACCGAGAGCTGATCTGGGTGTGCAGAGATGAGGAGAAGTCTTAAGTAGCAGCGAGTGGTTTCTAACGGAAGAGAAACGATAAGGAAGAGTCATGACTGAAAAGGAGAAGAGAGTATAGATTGTTTGAGAATCAGGAGAAGAACATGAGATGAAGGTAAAGAGATGAGAATCTACATAGATGGGATATGGGCCATGGATGATGAGAATGAAGATGGTGATGATGATGAAAATGGATTTGCATAATGGGATTTTGATTTCAGGAGAGACGAGAAAGGGTAAGTGTTGGTGGCACCGGGGAATGTGAGGTGGAGGTGAGAGGATTGTGTTTGGATGTTTCTTGCCTAAAGAGTGAGACTTTTGAACTTGTGTGGTTCTTGTGGAATGTTGAGTAATAGAGAGAGAGGGAGCTTGACAAAAAAAAATTAAAAGAGAGAGAGAGGGGCTGTCTGGTTGGGCCTCACAAATGCCCACTTGTAAAAGACGAGTGAAGAAAAGATTTGGGAATTTTGTTCTTTGGATGTGTAGTCAAAGAAGAGAATTAGATGCAATTCCTAAGATCTTTTTCTATCTTTGCTGGGAATTAGATTTTAAAAATCAGCTTGCTTGACTCAAATTGTTTTAATTTTAAGTCTTATAAAACATTGTTTGTATGATTTAAATGATTTATATAATATGTGTGAAATTTGTCAAAATAATTTTTAGAATGAAACAAAGAGGGTATGATTTAATGATATTATAGATTTGTTTTTATAATACTGAGACAATCTCTAGTTTTTGTAGAATTATATTGCTCTTCATATAATACTTTAAACGATAATGATCGGATCATATACACATAAGATTTGTAACCCGTACAATATATTTTTTTTTTTACCAAAACTCTTAGTTATGACTTATGAGTTATAATAAAACATACACTTGACCAAAAGCTCGATTTCTTCATGTGTTTATTAAGGTAGGTGAAACTGGTTGGTTAGGTGATACCTTCTTCAGTTATGACATTCTTCTTTTTTTCGTTAGAAAAAAACTTAAAAACATTACTTAGATCAATATTCTCTCATTTAAGGAATCCTTTGGGAATCCTGTTTACTTTGGTTTTTTTTTGAACAATCAATTTGGTTTTTACTTTTTACAAAACTTGTGTTTCTTATAAATAAAAGAACTGTTTGGACGCCCTAATGGCGAATGCATGTCGACGAAATAGGTCCAATTCTTATTAGGCTCCTTTGATCAACAACTCTTTGCGGATCCTTTGATATTTTACTTAATTCTTTTTTTTAAGCTGATTTGTTTCCCCAAACATATTGATTATAGTCTTGTTATTAGTGGTGACATCCTTGTTATCTACTTAGAATTTGCTGTTTCAACAACTAGAACACCTACAAGAAAAAGATAACAAGTTAGAAATTAATATGATAATTAGAAATTGCTCGAGAGTTAACTTGAGGGTTATTTGGTGTAACTTGAGACCAATGTTGGTGTAAATTGATTGGTCTTTCAAGCTTGCTTTTTAGATTAGTAGAAAACGAAAAGTTCCTTCATCCGTTTCATATTCATGAATATAATGTAGTAGTCAACAATCACCATTTTCAAAAGATTTGTTTTAGAGCGAAAACATAACATAAATAAAACAAATGGCATAGTCCTGAAAATGAAAATTGATAAAACCCTAGACCTTCAACCATAGGCTGTAAATGGTGATTAAGACCATCTTTATCGGGACCTCTTACGTCAAATTCTTAGATTTTGTCAGATTTAAAATTAAATCAAAAATCATAATATTGGTAAGAAGTACCTCTTAATTAAGAGGTTTAAGAATCTTTAAGAGGCGTCGACGTGGTCAATACTGGTTGGCGATTTTTTTTTCTCTTCTTCCTCTCTCCTTTTTTTGTTCGCTTCCGTCTCATCTCTCTCTCTCTCTCCCTGTATTTCTCGAATGCTCCGACCGCGAAAGCTCTCCGACAAGGATTGTCTTAAGATTGAATTCCCCTTTTTGCAGAGCTGGTGTTGGAGAATTCTAGTAAAGGTTCCTTTTTTTTTTATGTGTGTTTCAAACGAATCTGGTGTTGTTATTCACTAATTCAGAATTTTTGTGAAGTTAAATTCTCCAGAATTTTCATATTTAAAGAGATTAATTTAGTCAATCGTCTCTTATTCCTGAATAATTCAGTTTGTATTGTCCAAAGAATTTGGCCTTTAAGATTGAAAAGGTAGCAACTTTGGGATTAGGCTGAGATCATCTATAAAAAGTACATAAGTATTGTTTGTGGTTTCTCTGTTTACTGTTTTGTACCTGAAAACATTAAGCATTGTCGACAAAACCCCTCTTTGATTTGATCATATGGATGAGTTTTCCTAACTTTTAACTGAGCCGGTGAACATTTGCAAAGTTGTATTTAAGGATTGTCTTAAGATTGAATTCCTCTTTTTGCTTTGTATCTTGTTCGTGTGTTGTTGGAACTGCTTTTTGTTTAGGGTTTGATTAGAGAGAAATCGGGGATTTTTTTTTTGTTTTTGAATGTCTTTGGATGTTGTTATATATGTTGTGATTGCTGAATCGTGTTTATCCAACCCAAATTCTGAATCTTGTTGTTTAATGCTAACAGACCATGATTTATACTTGTTACTTTGAAAATGCCTTTATAGAAATGATACAGTTTTTTTTCCCAATATGTTTGGTGTTATTGTTGTTGCTAATGCTTGTAGTCTTTTGAATTAGAGTTCATTCATTCTCTGTACTCCCCCCGTCTTGATATAGAAATGGTCACAAGTCTGCTTAAGCATCTTATGTTATAGTCACAGGACATGACTTGTACAGTTAAGTGGATGCTTTCACCATAAAAAGAGAGAGGTAGCCGAAGGTGTTGGTCTAATTGGTTGTAAAAGAGCTTACATGAGGTCAGTTTAGTTAGTTTATTAAAACTGATCGTAATTCTTTTTTTTTTTCTCAATCTGTAGTGAGACAATATCTTTAAGTATTTGGTAATCTCTGATCTAAAGAGGAAGCAAAGAAGACGAGTCCCTGGAAAAGTCCTCTTCCGATTACATATTGATGGGCAGAATAAACCGAATGAGATGAATAAGCTGTAGAGAAAATAATAAAACAGTATGTTAAATAATGATCGTTAACTTGAATAGTTAAATACAAAAAAAAGTATATATATGAATAATATATCCATAATATATGTATATATATATATATATATATTTTGTTTTTGGCATCATATCCAAAGTTCTGGACTTCAATTTAAAAATTATAATAAGTTAGCAAAAAAAAATTTACTAATTATTGTTTGGACAAAAGTAATCAATTCGTTTAGAGATTACAGAAACAAGAAATAGATATTGAATGGTCGTTTTTATTGATCAAAGTATCGAGCTTAAATACAAGAGTTTAAGGCAAAACGAGTCAATCCACGAACCCTAGCAAAGTTTTGGAATTGAGTTATGTGGTCTCATGTTTTGCTCTCGATTTCGAGTTATATCATGTCGAAATCGTTTCATATTTATAGGGAAATCTCTTTACCCTAACCGTCATGGGATTTGGGTTTGAGTAACCGCCTCTTCATGAGATAAGGTTGTTCCAAATATTCTCTCCACGAGATTGAGTCAAGTATTTTCTTGATAATGTCGTAGCAAATCAGAGTCGGTCACAAAGTCTAATTACAGCCCGTATTGACTCGTTGTTTGTCGTTACAGCTCGTATTGGCCTGTTAATTGTTGTGTCGGCCCGTATCGGCTTGATGCTTACCATTATGGCTTGTATTGGCTCGATGTCTACCGTACTGCCCGTATTAACTCAATGTTTACTTTTCTGGCCGGTATTGACTCAATGTTTACCGTTACGGCCAGTATTGACTCAATGTTCTTGAGAATGCATAATTCTCTATTATTTATAGAATATATCGTAATTGTAATAGAATTTATCTATTATAATTTATATGATTAAAATTATGTCTACCAGTTTGCCCTCCACTCTCTATTTTCTTAGTAACAATTTAGAGAGTAGTATAGACAAATGATATCATTTTAATAAACCATAAATAGAAAAGCTAAATATTTGTATAAGAGGGGGTATTCAACTTATATTTTAGAAGATTTTAAGGTATTTTCAAAATCACTTGTTATTCAATTGATGATTTTTAAAAACCTTTTGAAATCTTATATTATTGAACTTGACATTTATGTAAAATCATTTAAAATGATTCACAATCTCTTGTTATTCAATCCATAATTTGTAAAACTTACCTAAAATCTACTGTTATTCAAAATATCACAATTTTTTTTAAAAGAGCTACATTGAATGATTTTAAGAGACTATTTTTGTTTTTTAATTGAAAAATGTGACTTATAAAATCACACCCTTTAAGATGGAATTTTGAAGGATTTCTAAAATTCTTAAAAGCTTTGTTCGTGCAACTGGCTATAGCACGGGTTAGTCTAAGTAACAATCCTGCAACTGGTCATCACCTAAATTAGCCTAATTAACGATCCTGCAACTGGTCATCACCAAGAGTTCTACGTTTTTCTCTCTCTATTACTAAAGCTAAGACAAACCAGAAAATCAAATTCAACTATCCAAACCGCCTTTTTGCAAGGCGAATTCCTGGCAGCTCCCGACGAACTGGAAGACAAATAACCCATCAATGGATTGCCCCGGAAACCAGCTTTCCGTAGAACCAAATTTTGTTTCAATCCGAGCTCCCTTATGAGAGATATCGCAGTTTCTCTGCAACATACTCTATCCTTCAAAGACAGATCTGTCTGTTTTCGACCAGCCCGCCTCGGGATCGATTTCCCAGCTGAGTACGACGAACCAGGTTTTGAGTAACCTACTCATAGATCGCCCCGAGAATCATCTTTCTATAGAACCCATTTTGATGTTGATCGGACCTGTCAGCCGAGAGATATCGCCGTCTCTCTGCAGCGTACTCAATCTGTTGAAACACAGATTCGTCTTTATCGCATCAGTCAGCTTCAAAATCGATTTCCGCACAAAACACTATGAATCAGATTATGTATAACCTATCCACGGATAGATCTTGGAGTCATCTTTCCAGAAAGGCCGACCTCAACTCAAACCGACGTATCTACCGAAGGATATCACCCTATCTCCGAAACAAACACATCCTGTTCAAAACCCTAACTATCAGCTTGCCGTTACGACTTGGAGAGCAGTTTGCCACCGATCTAGAAGAAATCCAGAGCTGGTATGCATATAAATTTGAAGCCCCAAGGCTTATCGTTCTAATGAGGCCGACCTCGTCTCAATCAGCAGTGTCTACCGGAAGATATCACTCTATCTCCGCAGATGATCAATAATGTTAAAAACAAAGATGATGGTGTGTTTTGAAACATTCTAAAATCACTCACAAAATCTGTCAAAATCTCACAGATTGTCATTTCATTTTCATTTTCTTAATATAAAAATTCTAACAAATTACTTAAATCTTCTAAAATCATACTCAAATCTTGCAAAATTCTAAAATATTAAAATCCCACCAAATCCTCTAAAACATAAGTTCAATACTCCCTCTAAGTCATGACGATCTAAGATAATAGTCATAACTCTTGGATTTCGATCAACAACATAACGATTTCGGTTATGTCTATTATCATATGTATGTTGTTGATCCTAAAGTGGGATTTAGTACGATCTAATTAAGATAATAGACATAACTCTTGGAGTTCATTCATCTCTTACTGAATCCCACTTTAGGATCAACAACATACTGATTTCGGTTATGTCTATTATCTTAGATCCTTATAAGATGTGAGATTAGTATTACCCCCTCTCAAGATGATGAACTTTATGTCCATTCATCTTTGACCGAATCTTATTTTTAGATCGGTTATATTTGGGGTTTGATATGGGGATTTATTAAGGAAATCATACCATTATATATATATATACAATGAGCTTTTAATCCAAAGGGATGGTGAATGGGCCAACACTATATGATTCTGGAGGCATAACCCTCTACAAAATTAAGGAGGAGGTATATAACCATAGACTCCATAAACAATAAATAGAAATTTAAATGAATTTAAATAAACTTCAATAAATTCAACATAAATTAGATGTTACCTGAAATATGAATGAAGTGCAATGCTTATAACCTCATGAAATATGAACGGGTATATCCAATACTTTTGAAAGTACGTTTGTTCATCTGAACAAATTCTCAATGATTTTTAATAGAGAAAAAAACTAGATTGACCCAAATTAAGAGGTTAATTACTAAACTAACTCATAAAATGTGAGGGTTAGATGAGTTATTTTTTTTACCTAAAATACCCTTTTGTGCTTTGTTAATAAAAAAACAAAGTCAAGTTTACCCTCCGAGCATTTTTTTAAAAAAAAGTCAAAATATTTTCAAAAGTCTGTCGACTAGTTGTGACAGATTTGTTATTATACGACAGATTTGTTTTTGCACAACAGATTTATTTTTACATGACAGATTTAGTATGACAGACTTTTTTAGGATGCCAAATTTTTTTAATGATAATTACGACAGATTTATAATTAGTGGCAGATTTATTTTTCACGACAAACTTATTTATATAGACACAACATATTTTCATAATATATGGTAAGTTTTATATAATGTCTGGCAGATTTATTTTTACAGTTATTTCAGAATTATAGAAAAACAAAATTTTTGAATATTTTTTTATACATTATATTTTGAAATCATATTTTTTATTTTTTATTTTTAAATCATATTTTAAATCATAGATGTAAACATTGTATTTTTAAATTATATTTTTATACATTATATTTTTTTGTTGTTTCGATTTTTTTTCTTTTAAAAAGTTAAAAAAAATATTTGGAGGGTTTTTAGTCTTTTTACATAAAATTTGTGTCATTTTAGTAATGAGATAGGATGGAGTGTTAATCTAGCAATTAATTGCCAAATTTGAGTCAAACTGGTGTATTTTCACTTTTTAATATCATTGATTGACCGGGATAGCTTGACCGGTAATGTTATACTTGAAGCATAAAAGAATTACATATTTACTATTATTTTGTCGTCGTTGTTTTTGCATGATATAATCATATACATGCGTGTCTCCAATATGGCCGATCTTGCAATACCATATTTATTTATAGTCTTAACATAATAATTTTATCAAGACAAAGTGTCTTTGAAACTCCATGAGTTTTGTTTGAGACTTCGGAGAATAGTAGACATCGATAGTTATGAATTTGATGTCTTTGAAAGTCGAGTGACTAGCTCATCTAGACCTTCCAATTACTTTTGCATTGTATAAAATATATGTACACATGCTTTATATATTCTCATAAGAGAAATATATTTTTGATTATAAAGACATTTTCTTGTCTTTAAATCTTATATAACACATATAATTATTCTTTACGAATAAACAAACTATAAATTCAGAAAATAAAATAAGAGTTATAGCCTTATATATAAGAATTTAATAGACATAACTTTTCTTTGATCGTAGAGTAGGCAGAGCCTATCATATATAACGATCAATCCGGAAAAAACAAAGCTTTTTATTTGATCATGAATGAGGCAGAACCTCTATATGTATAACGATCAATCCGAAAATGACATAGTCTTTATATTTGATCATATAGAAGGTAAAGCCGATCTTTCAGGAAATGACATAGCCTTTTGTTAGATCGTAAAGGAGGGGCGAAGCCTACCATATCAAATGATCAATTCAAATATTATATAGCTTTATATATGATCAGTCAAAATATTATATAGTTTTATATATGATCAATCCAAATATGATATAGCCTTTATATTTGATCATATAGGAGGCATAGCCTGCCATTTTTAACGATCTTTCCGGGAAAGACATAGTCTTTTGTTAGATTTGGAAAGAGGCAAAGCCTATCATATAAAACGATCCATCCAAAATTGTATAGCTTTATATTTGATCGTAAAGGAGGCAAAGCCTACCATATATAACGATCTATCTATCCAAAAAAACAAAGTTTTTATTTGATCGTGAAGGAGACAGAGCCTAACATATATCAAACGATATATCCGGATATGATTTAGCTATAGATTTGATCGTAAAAGAGGCAACACCTACAACTTATGACGATCAATCCACAAAAAGACATAATTTCACGATGTCTATAATATTTATGTTCTATAAACATATAAATAATATAGATTTACTTATCTCATAAAAGCTCCAGCTGTAAAGACATCATGCGATAACGTGTTATAAAACATAACAAAAATATATAATAAAATTATATTATATGTATATGTGTAAATGTATGTATAATAATATATACTACTATTATAGAAAGAGAGTGACGAGAGGTAAGCAAACTAATGAAGTTATAACTTCTTCTTCTCTCTTATTGTTATGTTGTTCTCTATTACAACAATGATCTCATGTATATACTATGGTAACTTTGTGCCCAAGCTAAAACAAGATAAGCATAAATTACTTAGAGTAAAAGTAAATAATAAAATAATAGAAAGAGATAGGTTGTTAGTGATGGGTACTTTTTTTTTAACACGGCAAATCGATAATATTATATAACCAAAGTTTTACATGATACATAAAAACCATTCAAATACAACTGTTGAAACAAATAAAGGAAATTGAACATAATTTCGATGAAGAAGTGAAAGTAACCCTGCTGGCCAGACGGAAGCATTACGGGCAACAAAAAGAATCTGTTAAGACCCCTCTTCATATACTCATAAAAGGCTAACATCTTATAGATGAAACTCCAAAATGCTTTTCGCATCACTCTGATTAAAAGAATATATTGATATATTGCTTGAATATGATCTTGATCATGTTTTTTGTAGGACCCTACACATCGTTGCCGCTTAGTAATACATGGTGGTATCTTCTCTTCCTTTGATATGTTGGTTCTCTGTAAACTTGATTTCTCGGGATCCCATATTCGCCGACCAATACACCAACATGTTGTCAGAAGTTTGTATTGAAACCCTTTACCAAAATGGTTTTGGGAATCTCCGGCATCATGGAGAGTCAAAAAACCCTTCACGGAGATAACATGCTCAATTTGGATGAAATTGTAAGATCTATCCACTCCAACGAACCATAAATAAATCGTTCCCACTATGGGAGAGTGTTGGCTGAACCAAAATTGTTTCCAACCACAAAAGAACTCAACTCTTACCGAATGTGAATGTGATTGTATTTGATTCATCCTAACTGATTGGATCAAATTAAGATTTGATGGTTCCAAACCTTGATGAACCATCATCTTTAGGTCAAACTTAAGCATAATCATCATCACGACTAAGAGGAAAAGAACGACACCACCAGAGACTGACAAAGGCCAATCCACCGTATGAAACACAAGATTATCCAAATTCATTGCCAAATCAATCTTCAGATCACCACCAGAGGTCAACAGAAACCACCGCCAAAGATGATCGGTTGAAGATGAAGCGGTTCAGGATTTGGTTTTGCAGAAAAATAGAAAACTATACAAAGAAACGAAAAATGAAACAACTAAAGAGGCACGGAGCTGGCAGAGATGCCGGACACCGGCCAGAAAATCAAAAAAAGAGATGAAGCAGAGATCTATGAATCGACTTTAGTATCGCCCTGAGAGAGCGTCAGTTTTTTTACTGACAATTCAGTATGATTATCCTAAGTGATGGGTAGTTATCCATTTTATAACATCTAAGTACAGTAAAACCTCTATAAATTAATAAAGTTGGAACCATGAAATTTTATTAATTTATAGAGGATTTAATTTATCGATAAATTAATAATTATTAATTTATCGATAAAATAATAAAATATTAATTTATCAATTTTTTTTTCATTTTCATAGTTTTGAACATTTTTATTAAAAATAAGATACTTTTGTTATTATTCACACTTTTATAAAATTTTCTTAATTTATAATTTTGGCTATCTTAATATGATGGATGTTAGTGGTTTACTAGATTATCAAGTTCAGAGTTTAAAATACAATTGATGTTACTATCCTTCATGATGAAGTCCAAGAAAATATTGCAGTATTTTTAGAACTAATTATATGTAAGGAAGCAACTATCGCGTCTAGGATGCTCAACAATTGTTTGATGCAATTTGAGAAAACAATACAAAAGTTTTTTTGATGCAATGAGAAATATTATAGATGAGTTCAAACAAGAATGCAAATTCAAGAATAAGCAAACAACAATATAGTCATATTTTACTAAATATTTTAAATATATATATATATATATATATATTTAGTTTATATCATTATTAATTTATGATATTTATAGGACTATATTTTTATATAGGATTTCAAAAAAAATATTATCTTATTATTTTATCGAATTGTATCATTTTTTACATCGGCCCAACTTAGAACCTGAAAATTTTATTAATTTATAGTAAATATTAATTTAAAAAGTATTAATTTATCCATGGTCTACCGTATTATTTTCATCACTCATATAATCAGATTACTATTATTTTCGCCAATGCCCAATAGCTTATTATAATCTGCTTGAAAGGTAACAGTAAAGCCCATTGACTTTTAAAAGTTGTTTTGCATCGGCCCAAATATAAAACAATACGAAAATGTTATAATTTCTGTTTCTTTTTTTCCTTTAGTCGGCTACAAATTTTCGAAACGCAGCGTTTCAAGACTATTTCCCTTTTTTTTTTTTTTTTTTTTTTTTTTTTTTTTTGTTGTCAAATAGACTATTTAACAAATAAACCCTAAAAATCGATTTATCCAGAAACCAGTTCGCCTTCTTCGATTCTCATTGTGATTGCTTTCGATTTCGGCAATGGAGAAAGAAGAGCTTAGCAAATTGAATCACCTCTCTCTCGTATCCAATGTCTGCAACGAGTTAGAAACGCATCTAGGATCTGCGGAGAAAGTTTTGGCAGAGTTCATCATCGATCTCGGTCGTCACTCCGATACTGTAGATGAATTCGATAAGAAGCTCAAGGAGCAAGGTGCGGAGATGCCTGATTACTTCGTCCGGTCGCTGTTAACTGTAATCCACGCGATTTATCCTCCGAAGCCTAAGTCTGAGAAGAAGAGAGAGGAAGGTGAGGATGTTAAATTCAAAGGTTTGGCGATTAAGGATACTAAGGATAAGGTTAAGGAGCTTGAGAAGGAGATTGAAAGAGAAGCTGAGGAGCGACGGAGAGCGGAGGATGGGAATAGGGATAGAGAGAGGGGTCGGGATCGGAGGGATTCGGGTAGGGATAGGGATAGAGGTAGAGATAGGAATCGTGATGATAGAAGGGATCGACATAGGGATGATAGAGAGAGGAACCGTGGAGATGATGAAGGTGAATATGATAGAAGAAGTGATAGGAGGCATAGAGATAGAGGTCGTGGCGATGAGGAAGGGGAAGATAAGCGTAGAGATAGGCGTGGTAAGGATGAGTATGTGGAGGAAGATAGAGGCGGTGCGGTTGCGAATGAGCCTGAGTTGTATCAGGTATACAAAGGGAGGGTTACTAGGGTTATGGATGCTGGTTGTTTTGTTCAGTTTGATAAATTTAGGGGAAAGGAAGGTCTTGTTCATGTTTCTCAGATGGCTACTAGAAGGGTTGATAAGCCTAAGGAGTTTGTGAAGCGGGATATGGAGGTTTATGTGAAAGTAATATCTATCAATAATGAGAAGTGCAGTCTTTCTATGAGAGATGTTGATCAGAATACGGGTAGAGATTTGATTCCTCTGAGGAAGCCTTCAGATGAAGATGATTCGTCTAGGAGTAATCCATCGTATAGAACAAAGGATGGACAAGTAACTAAGACTGGGATTTCAGGAATCAGGATTGTAGAGGAGAATGATGTTGCTCCTTCACGTAGGCCATTGAAGAAGATGAGCTCTCCTGAGAGATGGGAAGCGAAACAGTTGATTGCCTCTGGTGTCTTGAGAGTTGATGAGTTTCCTATGTATGATGAGGATGGAGATGGGATGCTTTATCAAGAGGAAGGTGCTGAAGAAGAACTTGAGATTGAGATGAATGAAGACGAACCTGCTTTCTTACAAGGGCAAACTAGGTATTCTGTTGACATGTCTCCGGTTAAGATCTTCAAAAATCCTGAAGGTTCCTTGAGTCGCGCAGCTGCACTTCAGTCCGCCCTCACCAAGGAGAGGAGAGAAATGAGGGAACAGCAGCAAAGAACAATGCTTGACTCAATCCCCAAGGATCTGAATCGTCCATGGGAAGACCCTATGCCTGAAACTGGTGAAAGGCATCTTGCTCAAGAGCTTAGAGGTGTTGGGTTGTCAGCTTATGACATGCCTGAGTGGAAGAAGGATGCCTTTGGAAAAACTCCTACTTTTGGACAGAGATCTAAGCTTTCTATTCAGGAACAAAGGGAGAGCCTTCCGATATACAAGTTGAAAAAAGAACTTATACAGGCTGTGCATGATAATCAAGTTTTGGTTGTCATTGGTGAGACTGGGTCTGGAAAGACAACACAGGTAACTCAGTATCTTGCCGAATCAGGTTACACAACAAGGGGAAAGATCGGGTGTACTCAGCCTCGTAGGGTTGCTGCGATGTCTGTGGCCAAGAGAGTAGCTGAGGAGTTTGGTTGTCGTTTAGGAGAGGAGGTAGGGTATGCGATTCGGTTTGAGGATTGTACTGGACCAGATACAGTGATCAAGTACATGACTGATGGTATGCTTCTTAGGGAGATTCTTATAGATGAAAACCTCTCTCAATACTCTGTAATCATGCTTGATGAAGCTCACGAGCGGACAATCCACACTGATGTGCTTTTTGGTCTTCTAAAGAAGCTGATGAAACGTCGACTTGATCTTCGTCTGATTGTCACGTCTGCCACATTGGATGCAGAGAAGTTCTCTGGGTATTTCTTCAACTGCAACATCTTTACCATTCCTGGAAGAACCTTTCCTGTTGAGATACTGTATACCAAACAGCCAGAAACAGATTACTTGGATGCAGCTCTGATTACAGTCCTTCAGATTCACTTGACCGAACCTGAGGGCGACATTCTCGTCTTCTTGACTGGACAGGAAGAAATCGATTCTGCATGCCAATCTCTATATGAGAGAATGAAAGGTCTAGGTAAAAATGTTCCTGAACTCATCATACTTCCAGTTTACAGTGCCCTTCCTAGTGAAATGCAATCTAGAATATTTGATCCTCCACCTCCTGGTAAACGGAAAGTGGTCGTAGCTACAAATATTGCAGAAGCTTCTTTAACAATAGATGGTATATACTATGTTGTTGATCCTGGGTTTGCAAAGCAGAACGTGTACAATCCTAAGCAAGGGCTAGAATCGCTAGTTATTACTCCAATTTCACAGGCATCGGCAAAGCAAAGAGCTGGTCGTGCTGGTCGTACTGGGCCCGGGAAATGTTACCGTCTCTACACGGAGAGCGCATATCGTAATGAGATGCCTCCTACATCAATCCCTGAAATTCAAAGAATTAATCTTGGAATGACAACCCTGACCATGAAAGCCATGGGTATTAATGACCTGCTATCGTTTGACTTCATGGATCCACCTCAACCACAAGCATTGATCTCTGCAATGGAACAGTTGTACAGCCTGGGGGCTTTGGATGAAGAAGGTTTGTTGACGAAGCTTGGTAGAAAAATGGCAGAGTTTCCTCTTGAACCGCCGCTTTCTAAAATGTTGCTAGCAAGTGTGGATCTCGGGTGCAGCGATGAGATTTTAACGATGATTGCTATGATCCAGACGGGCAACATATTTTATAGACCGAGGGAGAAGCAAGCTCAGGCAGACCAAAAACGGGCAAAGTTTTTCCAGCCCGAGGGTGATCACCTGACATTATTGGCTGTATATGAGGCGTGGAAGGCAAAAAACTTCTCAGGTCCATGGTGTTTTGAAAATTTCATACAGTCAAGATCGTTACGACGTGCTCAAGATGTGAGGAAACAACTTCTCAGCATTATGGACAAGTAACTAAACTAGTATTGAGCTCAACTTGTAATGATAATGTGTGACAATCCAAGTCCAGTTTCTGAACGTTTAATTTTTCTGTTTTGCAGATATAAACTAGATGTGGTGAGTGCGGGGAAGAATTTCACGAAGATAAGGAAAGCAATCACGGCAGGATTCTTCTTCCATGGAGCAAGAAAAGATCCACAGGAAGGTTACAGGACACTAGTGGAGAATCAACCGGTGTATATACACCCGAGCAGCGCGCTGTTCCAGAGACAACCAGACTGGGTTATATATCATGATCTTGTGATGACGACCAAAGAGTACATGAGGGAAGTAACTGTGATTGACCCAAAGTGGCTTGTTGAGTTAGCTCCAAGGTTTTTCAAAGTCTCTGACCCAACGAAAATGAGCAAGCGCAAGCGCCAAGAACGCATTGAGCCTTTGTATGACCGGTACCACGAGCCTAACTCATGGCGTCTCAGCAAAAGACGTGCTTGAGAGTCTTTTCCTTTTTTTGGTAAACCTATTCTTCTTCCTTACGTTTATTTTGTCTTCTTCAAATGTACTCTTGTTTATGTATTGAAAGCTAAAAAAGCTAACAGAAGTGATGGATGAGCCACATAGACTATAGCTGCATCATCGTTTTTTGTAGACATGTATGAAAATTCATCTTTCCTTGTGCTTAGTCCAAATTGATTGTTAATCTGTCTAGGACATGCAGGTATGTTGTTTATCAGATGTAGTATAGAGGAATAGAGATGAAGTATGATGTGAGTTTAGGCATTCCTGCGACTAGTTATTAGATATATCAATCAGAAAACACCTAGAAAAAAAAAACAGAAATCGATTTTGACAGTCAAATTTATGTATGTTATGAGCTTTCAGATCAGTTCATATACGGTTGAGTTTAGAAGACCTCTTAGTCCAAAGGACATTGTAAATGTATTGTGGTTTACTCCTTTTTACCTACTAATGCAATAATGCATACAAGAAAAGATAAGACATCAATTGTTTGAACCTAAGATTTTGTAATAATATACAAAACTAAACTTTAGGGACAAGATCATGATTACTAAAAAAACAAATTTGTTTATCTTCTCTAAACGAGGTTACCAAGAAAACCAATAGTACCGCGATTGTAAATCAATAAAAAATAACTCATTTGGGGCCACTCAAACTCAAATATCGAGAACTTTTCTATAACAAAGAATATAAAAAGACCAAGCTTAGCTGTATTCCCAAGTTTTATATTCAAGATCAACAGAGTGTATGTGTAATATATTGCAAGAGGGAGAGACTGGGAAGAATAATATCACAAAAAAAATCCAATACCCGTTGTAGCAGCCATGAGTTCCATGGGTGTATTTCGTAAAGTGGAAATGGATGGAAAATCATATTTAGTATACACATCAATACAAACAGACCACCCAACCTCCTCCGATGAAGCTCTAGCAGTGGCTTCTAGCGGTGATGACCTCCTTCTCCAACCTCAATTTTTTTGTCCTCATGCTCGTATCAGATCTCATAAATTCATAGTAGAGAATAACTATGATGGTGTTGATTTCTTCAAGTTTCATCCATTCACTTCTTACCCTAACTTCCCAAGCACAAGAAGCGGTGATCAACAGGGTGAATCTTTGCTTGACTGCGACCACCATGGTATCTGTAAGCTCCCTGTACTCCCTCTGTTTTGGTGCAACAATAAAAAATCAGATTCTCAAGATTTTAAGTGTGGTGCATGCCAACTAGAAATTCTTAGTGTAAGCTATTATACATGCCTTGAATGTGAAGAGAAGTTTCACAAAGAATGTGTAGAGTCTCCTCTTAAGATTAAACACCCATCCCACCCCTTTCATTCTCTACGACTTTACAGTCATCCAATGCATATGGTTTGCGTTTGTTGTGGAAGACTTGTGTCCAACATGTTTTATCATTGTGCGACATGTGATTTGAGTATGGACCCGATTTGTGCAATGGAAACCATACCCTTTGTTTTAGACCATCCAAAAAGCCATCCCCACCCTCTCACCTTTTTCCCTACACAAGCTTCTCTAGTTTGCAATATTTGTGCCCTTGTTAAGAAGCTTGATCCCACATACATATGTATCCAATGTGTCTTCGTCATTCATAAAGATTGTATCGGTTACCCACATGTTATAAGAATATCTCGACACCAACACCGTATCTCATTTACCTCTTCTCTACCATCGGGGAAGTTGTCTTGCGGAGTCTGTCGTCAACAGGTTGACAACAACTATGGAGCATACTCTTGCAAGAAATGTGATGATTATTTTGTACATTCAAAATGTGCGTTTCATAGACACGTGTGGGATGGAAAAGAACTCGAAGGAGTATCAGAAGAAGATGATATAATAGATGATGGTGAGCCGTTCGAGAGGATAGCTGATGGAATCATACTCCATCAGCTATCCTCTCGAACGGCTCCATCACCACAATCACTATCTACGACTTGAGATCAGCAGAGTTTATGATGAAAATAAGTCTTGTGGAGGGTGTGCTCTTCCGATCTACGAAGGTCAATTCTATTCATGTATGGAATGTGACTTTATCCTTCATGAAAGTTGTGCAAATGCTCCACGTGTGAAACGACATCCCTTACATCCACATCCACTTACACTAAATGTTGCGACAAAGGAGCTTGGTAATAACGAAGGCATATACCATTGTAGTGTTTGTGGTCGTAACGGTACTGGCTTCTTCTATGACCATCAGGTAGGAGAAGGAAGATTCCAGCTAGATTTAAGGTGCGCCTTCATTAGCGAACCATTTGAATATGAATGCCACAAATATCCCTTGTTCATAGCTTCGGAGCTAGAGAAAAAAGTACGGTGTCAAACATGCAGAGGAAAAAGCTATTCAAAGTTAAATTGCATGGAATGCGATTATGTTATATGTTTTCGTTGCGTTACCTTCCCATACAAGGTAAGATACAAGCATGACAGTCATTTTCTTAAAATATGTGATGGGAAAAAAAGGCAAGTGATGAACCAGACTGGTGTGAGATTTGCGAAGGCAAAATAGAAGAAGTAAAAGAAAGAGAGTCTCCGTGGGACGAAAGAAAAGAAATGCGGTATTATAAATGCAATGAGTGTTGCACGACTCTTCATGTTGAATGTTTACTTGGGAGAGACATGTACAAAGATTACATTTCTTTTTCTAAGCACTCGCTAGGAAATGAAGGTTCAAAATGGACAGATGTTATAATTCTTCTCAGCAGTTCCTCTCTCGACCAATATGCACTGGATGTATGCGCCGTTGTCCATTACCAATAGTTTTCAAAGGCTACAACACAATATTTTGTTCTTGGGATTGTATTGGATATGGCGACGTGGTGACCGAGCTTCCATCGAGTTATCCTTTTTTCTCTATCACAGAAGTAGACTTAAACTGAAGTATGCTGGTATTTCACTTTTGTCAATCATTGTTTAATAAATTATTTAGTTTACAATGAGCAGATGAAGTTTGATCTATGGCATAGTGAAGTAATCTTTGCCTTGTATTTAAAACAGCTGAGTTGCATAGAAACATCTAAATCACTTTGCAAATCTTAAGCCCAACCCGTTTAAGGCCCAACAAAACCTTATATACATTAAACGACGTCGTTTTTTCCGTTCCGCTCTTGTATGATCAAACCTTTCAATACTGTTTTAAAATCTTCGTTGTTACGCGTGAATCATCCCTTATCGGGGTTTTAGGTTGCGGGGTTTTAGGGTCTCTGTGTCTCAACCTTTAAACTTACTTGTATAAGATTCAGATAGCTTACAAGTTACAGTGATCTGTTAAAGTCTCAATCTTTGCAGGGAACCATGGCAGTGACCGGAGTTGCTTCTGTCTTTAACCGTATTCTGAAACAAGATAAAACCCACAAGCGTGTTATCCCTACCCGACCCAAGTTTACAGTGACCCGTCAAATCATTGAGCACCTCGAAGGCGGCAGTGTATCGAAAGCCGTCTCTGTTCTCTTTGCTTCTCCAGAGCCAGTTTCGTACTGGCTATACGAGCGTCTTCTCCGTTGCTGTTCCTCGAAGTCACTAGTTGTGCAAGCCCGTAAGGTCCAATCCCATTTAGTAACTTTCTCTCCGTTTCCTCCGATTTTTTTATTGAATAGAGCTATTGAGGCTTATGGGAAATGTGGGTGTGTGGATGATGCACGTGAACTGTTTGAGCAAATGCCTGAACGAGATGGTGGGTCTTGGAACGCTGTGATTACAGCTTGTGCCCTAAACGGTGTCTCGGATGAGGTGTTTCGTACGTTTCGTAGGATGAGTAGGGATGGAGTACGAGCTACAGAGAATTCTTTTGCTGGTGTGTTTAAGTCTTGTGGTTTAGTCTTGGACCTGAGGTTATTAAAGCAGCTTCATTGTTCTGTTGTGAAGTATGGGTATTCGGGTAATGTGGATTTGGAGACTTCGGTTGTTGATGTTTACGGGAAGTGTGGAGTTATGAGTGATGCGAGGAGAGTGTTTGATGAGATTGGAAACCCTAGTGATGTTTCGTGGAATGTGATTGTGCGGCGGTATCTAGAGATGGGTTTTAATGATGAGGCGGTGGGGATGTTCTTTAAGATGCTAGAGTTGAATGTGAGACCTTTGAATCATACGGTTTCTAGTGTTATGTTAGCTTGTTCAAGATCCTTGGCCCTTGAGGTGGGAAAGGTGATCCACGCCATTGCTGTCAAAATTTGTGTTGTGGAAGATACAGTTGTGTCTACTTCTATCTTTGATATGTATGTGAAATGTGACAGATTGGAGAGTGCTCGCAGAGCATTTGACCAAACCAAATCAAAAGATTTGAAATCTTGGACTTCGGCCATGTCGGGATATGCAATGAGTGGTATAACTAGAGAGGCAAGGGAGCTCTTTGATCTGATGCCTGAACGGAATATAATCTCATGGAATGCAATGTTGGGTGGATATGTACGTGCTCATGAATGGGATGAGGCACTGGATTTTCTCACTTTGATGCGCAAGGAGGTTGAAGATATTGATAATGTCACTCTTGTCTGGATTCTAAATGTCTGCTCAGGTGTCTCAGATGTTCAGATGGGGAAGCAAGCTCATGCTTTTATGTACCGACATGGATATGATGTGAATGTAATTGTAGCCAATGCACTTCTTGATATGTACGGAAAATGTGGTGCCTTGCAGAGTGCCAATGTTTGGTTCCGACAAATGAGTGAACTAAGGGATGAGGTTTCATGGAATGCTTTATTGACTGGTGTAGCTCGAGTTGGCAGGAGTGAACAAGCCTTATCTTTCTTTGAAGGAATGCAAGTGGAGGCCAAACCTAGCAAATACACACTCGCAACGCTCTTAGCAGGTTGTGCAAACATTCCTGCTTTAAATATAGGCAAAGCAATCCACGGGTTCTTGATCAGAAATGGTTATAACATTGATGTTGTTATACGGGGTGCTATGGTTGACATGTATTCCAAATGCCGATGTTTCGACTATGCTATTGACGTATTCAAAGAGGCAGCTACACGGGACTTGATTCTATGGAACTCTATTATCCGTGGATGTTGTCGTAATGGAAGAAGCAAGGAAGTCTTTGAGTTGTTCATGCTTTTGGAAGATGAAGGAGTTAAGCCTGACCATGTCACCTTTTTGGGAATCTTACAAGCTTGCATACGTGAAGGTCATGTCGAACTCGGTTTTCAATATTTCAGTTCTATGAGCACCAAATACCTTATATCACCACAGGTTGAGCATTATGATTGTATGGTTGAACTCTACTGCAAGTATGGATGTTTGCATCAGCTTGAAGAATTTCTCCTCTTGATGCCTTTTGATCCACCTATTCAAATGCTGACAAGTATATATGATGCTTGCCAAAGATACGGCTGGAAAAAATTAGGAGCATGGGCTGCTAAACGGCTTGATGAGTGATCATCACCTTCAGCCAACATGTATGACTGGAACAAAGAAATTGTGTCCTGCAGTCATGTCGGAGCATATGCATTCAGAAGGATTACAGAAAAATCCGGTGTCTTTTGAAGACCAGGAAGAGCAACGGGAATGAAGCTGTTAAAAGAGGACGTGAACAGATTAGAGAGACAGCATTAGTCTATCCTGACTCTCGAAATCATTTGTTTCTTCAGAAGGTAATCACAAATTCTCTACTCTTTTTTTTTCAATTGCTTCTCATGGAGTGTGTGTTCGCCTAGTTCTCACTATTTGTATTCATTGATCACATTTCGTTTTTCCTTGGTAACTCTATGTTCTACTTCTAGGTAGTGCTTTGGTGCCTTGGTGGTGACTATCTGATCACTGGTCTCTTTTGTAATTAATATCTTGCGTTATGTAGTAGTTCCCAGTCAGTGCTAGATTGAAGATTGTATAAAGATATCTGTTAATGAATGAGCAGAAGTGTTTTCAATCTGTCAGTTTTGCTTCTCAAATTCATTACACTGTTTTGATTGAAATCAGGCAAAAGGATTTGTCTTAACCCCAAAACAAGCCAGAGCAATAGAGCTCTGAGTCTTTTCGCTTTGAATGCCTTAGACCCCAGATATGGTAAGCTTGCAAGTCTTCTTTATGGTCCATATGGTATTTGATGCTGCTATATTCATGGTCAAAAGTTAGAAAGAAGTTTGATGTTTGAGGTTTTAAATTTTTTGTGATCAGTGATCAGATGTGTCCAAGCAAGTTCTTCTGCAGTTCCTTGATGAAGCGACAGCTACAAAGCTTACGATTTGGCTTCCATCCATAGGGTAAAGTTATTCACTCTCATGCAAATAGAGTGTATAAATATTGCAGCTTGATCTCGACTTTTCCCATTTTTGTAACCAATTTAACACCATTTTTTGTTTGTTTAATCTCTGTTTCTATATTCACAGTCTTGAGGTTTAAAGAATTCAGATGTGTATACCAAGCGCAGCTCTGGACGTTGAGGGCTTCATATTGATCTTCAATGGTAGTATCTAGGAATTTGATATTGGTTTAGTTTGCTATTCAAGATTGATATCAAATATCAAAATACAGTATGTATATTTTACACAAATTTATAGAAAAATGACTGCTTTTTTTTCGGCTGTAGCATTTGAAACATAATAAACAAGTAGTTCATAAAAATAAAAAGTTAACCCAACATTTGCCGCTAGAAGTAGAACAACACCATGGGCCACATTATTTAAATCGTTCGAATGTAGGTCTGTGGTTCCCCTCCTAAACCACGTTAGCCTCCTGAGGAGGCGGTTGAAGCCGCAGTTGAGCCTCAACCAGAGACGTGGGATTGGGAATGGTTCCTTCCGCAGCATTGGTTCCATCCAAAGCATCCACACATGTTTGCAACACCAAGTGAGTACTGTCCCCTTGCCAAACACGTGGGAATGGTTCCCTCCCCATCCACATGTTTGCATTGCAACCTTGGTGATTTTAGTTATGACTCTAAACTCCACTGTTACGTCATAACTAAAATGTCCAATGTGTTGAAGAAGCAACAGCCCGAATCATTTACGGGGATCAGGGTTTAGCCATGACCGGCACACTTTCAGTCCTTCCTTGAGTTCATTTAATGATGGACCTTCCCCACCAGACACTTTCAAAAGTCTGAAGAACTCTTTGTGTTCCTCTTCAAGTTCAAACCGTTCTGTCGGCATTGGGTCTATGTTTAACCTCGTCATATGAGTAAATTCATTCAACCCAAACCTGATAGGTTGACCACCAACGACAAACCAAAGCTCCTTCTTATGTACCCTTAACTAGTTACATAGTAGGAAATGTACTAGCTTACCAGACTAGAAAAATTGGCTATCAACTAGCTTAGAGATTATTCCAATAAGTAGATCCTTCGTTTTTTCCCACACATCCTGTTCTATTGCTTCCCTAATCGCAGGGAATTCTCCCATCCTGAAATTGGTATTAATTTCTCTTAACTCTAGATTAGAGTTTCCTTCCGCGTATAATCTTGGGGGATAATCCCTTGCTTGTTCTTCAGAAATATTCACCATCGACATCTGATAAATAATATAATTTATAAGTAAATCATAAAATAAATCAGCCATAACATAAAACAAACTCATACACAAAGCATAACATAACTCAGATCTAAAGCACAAAATAACTCAGTCACCAATACAAAACTCAGTCGTAACTCAGCCGCAAAATAAAATAAATCAGCCATCGAAATCAAATAGATCTAACAAATCAGACGTAAACCCTAAAAGTAAATCATCCATTGAATCAAATATATCTAACAAATCAGCCGTCATTAACGACAGCGACAGTCAGCCGTAAATCATCGATAAAAACCCACATTCAGCCGGAAAACTCGAAACTAAACACTCGACACATACCGGAACGTTTAAACGAAGACGAACACGACAACGAAGATAGAGAGAGAGCGACGACGAAGATAGAGAGAGAGCGACGACGAAGAGAGAGAGAGAGAGAGAGAGAGAGAGAGAGAGAGAGAGAGAGAGAGAGAGAGAGAGAGAGAGAGAGCAAAGACGGTGAGAGATGACGGCGAGAGATTGACGGCAAGAGAGTGGACAATGACAGAGTATCGCCGGCGACGAGAGACGACGAGAGAGTTTTTTTTTTAATTTCGCGGTTTGTGAACAGTGAAAACTATTCACTTTCCCTCTCTTTGATATAAACAAGAAAAAACAATTGTCGATCTAAAAAAACTGCTTAGTGATGTGTTAAATTATATCTGATGTGTATTTTAATTTGCTGATATGTATATATATTTTTTTTACTCAAAATCAAAAAACTAAACCCAATGAGTAAATTGTAATTACACTCAGGATATTAAACATTTGAGTAATTTTCAAAAGATTGTTAGATATGGTAATAAACCTTTGGATAATTATTTCTTTGATTAATGATAAAATAATACGAATTAGTATTTGTGATCAAAAATATACATTCAATCGATATGTTTTGTGGGTTATTAGTGTTGCATAATATTCAACATTATTATAAGATTTCTAAACCATCTAATTACGCTGATTAAAAACATTTGCATCAAATTACAAGAAGAAAACAACTTTTGTCGTCGTCTATTGCATTATTGTTATATTCATCAAGATCATCTTATAAAGTAGACACAACATGTACTATATACGTTGCAATTTTCGTGTATCAATGATTGATAAAAAATCATATACTATAAACTTTTTAACTCCAAAAAAGTGATATTATTAGTCAACCAAAAGACAAGAGCACTTCTACGCCATTTCTGTGTGTCTTGTATATCAAATAAATTAACTCATATAGTTTTCTTTCTAAGCCCTATCTAAAACTTTGAAGAAGCCAAACATGTACACTTACACGTGGTGCACGTATACCCGACCATGACCTTTTTATTTCTCTTGTTTATTAGCTTACGGACGTATTAAAAGTTCATCAAATGATTAGATGCTCTCATTAGTTTTAATTATTTAAACTAATCTGTTTGTTATGCATAATGAGATCATAAGTTTTGTTAGCCGTATCCTAAAAGCATATTCTTCTTGCCAGTTTTGTAACGAAGTGGTCAGTCTTCTTTTGGCATATTATATGCAGTCTAAATTAATTAGTCCAATTCTTATAATTATCTAAATTAGCTAAAGATAACTTTAACAATTCCAGTTTTTCTTAAAAATGATGCAATCCACAGGAAAATAATATTTTATGTAGCCTTGTAATTAAATAAAGCATATATAATTATGACAATTTAAACTTTCTGTATATTTTAAGATTTTACAGTTAGAAAAAAGAATGGTGTTTAGTGTTTTTACTTTACAGTTAAATATTTACTGGATATGACTGTTTTGTAATCGCAAAAATCACAAATTGATGTCAATAATAATTCAAGGATTCCTATCTATAATTAAAGAAAAACGTCACTTCAATTTTCAAAAAAATTACTTTAAATCTGAAAATTTGATACATTTTGTATACAGCATTTCTAATCCTATTTAATCTCGTTCACTAATCACACAAAACAAGGCCTTCTACACTAACTATATTTTGGGTCTGAATGGTAATTGCGGTCGAGGCGGACAAATCCGTTTGCGGATCAGACCGCTCTGTTTTAAGTATGGACAACAGACTGCAGTGGTCCAACTCTATTGGTAAAGAAAAGCGGTCCATAGTTAGTCCGCTGCGGTTTTATTTCTGTTTTCTGTATACCGCACTACTACAAACTACACATGATAAATGGTAAATAAAAATCAGTCTGATCCGCAGATGGATTGTCCGTCCCAACCGCTCCAACCATTCACATGTACCGCGCTTTCTAATATCACCATTTGAATTTTCATCAATGTAAATGTCAGTTTATATATAAATACTTTGTTTGGTCAAGATATAAATATATTTATATCTTAAAATTTGAGCATGTATATTTGATTTGATTATTTATGTTAATGTGTGGAGAACTTGAGAGGTCCAAAAACCCCACCGGCCATGGTGTCAGGCCGGCGATAATGGAGAAAAAAGTTTCACGTCACGGACCTGTCCACATTATTGTGTTCTTGTATAATAATTAGTTTGATTTGACAATAGTGAATAATAATGTTTTGTTTTCTGAACATTTTAAAGTGATAACGATTGTGATTAATTACTCGTTTCTACGAAATATGAGGTGTATTATTTTCGTAATAACGAAAAGACAAAAATGATATAAAAACGAATAAAAACAAGAATTTTTTAAAAAAAAAAACTCTCAATTTTTTAAACTGTTTCTTCACTTTCTTCTATCTATTTTTTTTTTGTACATTTTTTTAACTATTTACGTACTGCAAAACTAATTTTTTTTCCCCACTAGATTGTTTTGTACTTCTTTGTGGTATCAATTGAACTCAACATTTCAAAATTTAGATGATTAACAGTCGAACGATTGCTAACTAATTGGGTTATTGACAAAAAGTGGAACCAAGATGACACAAAATTTATAATCACAATCACATTTATAGTCTACTATGATGAATTATGATATTATTAAAATCAATTTCTTGAATCTTATACTAAAATATGTATAAAAAGATTGAGAAACACCAAAAATTCACAAATATATATATTTTTTACAAAAGAAATTAAATCAAGTTTAAGAAAATCAAAAACAATTTTAATACTTTTTTATTAAACATTAGGAATCACAAACATAAATTAAATATAGAGAATATCTGACTTTTTGTGGAGTTTTAGGATTCATAACTTTTAAACTTAGGACCTATGTTGCATGGAAACTCTTTTGAGGTGCGTTTCCCGTTTCCGAAACGTTTCGGAAACGGAAACTCATGGAAACTCGGAAACAAGGCACAGAAACACGTTTCCTAAAAATCCCAGTTTGGAAACACGATGGAAACTCCATTTCTGTTTTGGAAACACGTTGGAAACGCGAAGGAAACTCTTTTTTATAATTTTGAAATTTAATAAATAAATAATATAATTTCAACTCTTAAATAATATGTTACCTGTCTGTGATCAACTCTGCAATAAATAATATAATTTCAACACAAACAGTCTATGATCAATTCTGTAATAATATGTTACAGTTTTTAATTAAACTATTTAATATTTATGTTTTGAATTTGTGTTGTTTCAGAATTTTTTTTATTATGATTTTTATGTTTAGGGATTTATTATATCTATATTATATATATATAGATATATAAATATATATCTATATATATATATATATACGTTTCCATTACCTATTTTTCAAAAAAACCCGTTTCCCGTTTCCGAAACGTTTCGTTTCCGTGTTTCTGTTTCCGTTTCCATGCAACATAGCTTAGGACTATCTTATTTTAGAAAAAAAAAAATTTACAAAAAGATTTAGACCAGACTTCTTTTTTTTTAAATGAGAGAATATTGGAGGAAAAATAAGATGGGAAAATTAATGGAAAGAAAGGTCTTAAAAGTGGAAGAGGGTAAGGACAGGCTGGCACTTGTGATTGGTCAGTGACAAATCCAGCTGTAACCCATTCACTAACCTTATCTCTCTCCCTTAGCCGACGGACACGTGATCAATTAGACCCCACCCATGTGACTTTTTTTTTATCCCTAACCGTCGCGGTTCGGGACAAACCGGCTTATTGGTCTGGTTCGACCCCCTAAATATCTTGTGTCTGAAACCCCTCAACCTCAATCCAATTAGGCGATTGTTAAACCCACACTCACCCATTTCTTTTTTTTTTCTTTTTTTTTTTTTCAGTTTTTGATATCATCTATTACATTAATATTTACTGACTAATTAAAAATATTGTAAATGGTAGTATCTATTATATGCAAGAGGTATATATTGTAAATGGTAGTATATATTATATGCAAGAGGTATATAACATTGTAAATGGTAGTATATAATATTACATTATACAGAGGTTAAATTTTTTTACAAAATACAGAACTTTTATAATAAATGATGTAACATTTGCTGGAAAATCCTAAGTATATTGTACTATTTTTAGAATAGAAAATCTAATTGGTAAGACATACCTATCTTAGACGATTCAATATATAGTATGTTAGGATTTTCCAGCAAACTTTTCATCTAATTTTCTATAAAAAATTTCTATTCTATAAAAAAACGACTGTCTCACATACTCTGTATAATAAAGATGTATTCAAGTAAAACATATGTTGAAACTTGAAACGCCAACATAAATAACGAAAAAAATGCGATCATATTTTTTACTGTGTAATGTATTACTATTTTAATCTACTAAAATAAATTATTATAGATCATCTAATGGCTCTCTATTGTTAATGTTTTTCAGCGTTAAATATCAAAATTACGTGTTAAATTATGGCTAAAATACCATCATATATATACCCTCTAGTTTTAACTTTTAACACCCGGTAAAAAAAAAAAAAAAATCGTTTATGTGACATGAAATGGATTAGATAGATCATACTTGGCTAGCTATATATATATATATACCTCCAACACAAAAGAAAAACCAAACCAATCATCTCACAAAAGCCATCACTCTCTACCAAAAGCTTTAACCTCAGCCGTTCGATCTTTCTCCGACCATGCCGACCAGAAACATAGCCATTGGTGGAGTCCAACAAGAGGTCACTCACCCCGACGCACTTAGAGCGGCGCTCGCTGAGTTTATCTCGACTTTGATCTTTGTATTCGCCGGTTCAGGCTCCGGAATTGCTTACAACAAGCTCACTAACTATGGAGCCACCACTCCTTCCGGCCTCGTCGCAGCTGCCTTAGCTCATGCTTTCGGTCTTTTCGTCGCTGTTTCAGTCGGCGCTAACATCTCCGGTGGTCATGTTAACCCCGCTGTTACCTTCGGTGCCTTCGTCGGTGGTAACATCACTCTCCTCCGTGGTCTTCTTTACTGGATTGCTCAGCTTCTTGGCTCAGTCGCCGCTTGTTTCCTCCTTAGCTTTGCCACCGGTGGCGAGGTAACTTCACTTACTTCTTGCCCTACTAATTAAATTGGTTTAGTGTTTCCGTTGAAAAAATACCCCAAGCAACTATAATCTAATCTAGTACTTATATGTCTGATCTGTGGTCTTACTCTGATTTGTGTCGAGCAAAAATGCAAATATGTTATTAGTTTTGTAATTATAAAACCATCCTAATCGTATGAATGCTAATTTTGTTCTTCCTACCATTTCTTGTCTGATGAAATGATTTTACTAGTATGGTTTCTCTGTTTTGTGGCATTGGTTCGAAATTATATTCAATTTAATTTTCGAACTGATTTTTTCGTTGGTTATCCATATTGAACATTCCAAATTTCCAACTCATTAAGACTCGTCCGTTTGACCTAACTTCTCCGGCAAGTACATAAACCTAAATTTCATATTACTATTTTTCAGGCAATTCCAGCGTTCGGTCTATCTGCTGGAGTCGGATCCTTAAACGGTTTGGTCTTCGAGATCGTGATGACCTTCGGGCTAGTCTACACCGTATACGCCACAGCCGTTGACCCAAAGAACGGTAGTCTCGGAACAATCGCACCAATCGCCATTGGTTTCATCGTTGGAGCTAACATCCTAGCCGGTGGAGCTTTCAGTGGAGCCTCAATGAACCCAGCCGTCGCTTTCGGACCAGCAGTCGTGAGCTGGACATGGACCAACCACTGGGTTTACTGGGCTGGCCCTCTCGTCGGTGGTGGACTCGCCGGACTCATCTACGAGTTCGTCTTCATCAACGGAAACGACCACGAGCAATTGCCCACCACCGATTACTGAAAATGCAGATTCACTGTTTCTTAATTTCATGAATTTTTCGTGATTTGTTTCCTATTTTGTATTGTAATGGGTTTCTGGCCGTTGGATCTTTTAAAATGAATCTTTTGTCTATGTGTATTTGGATTTGTTATTTGAGTTCTAATTTCCTTGGAATGTTCTTGTGCAATTATAAGGTATGAGTGTATGGTATAGTTAATGTTTATAACTGAGAAAACCAGGGAACGTGATCAGTTAGGTAAAAGGAGGTTTTCTCTTTATTTTAGGCTTTTTAAAGAGCCGTAGCTAATTAGATCAAAACTTTATGAGAAAATTAAAATGTTTTTTTTTAGAATGAATTATGAATGTGATTGTGTTTGATTTTATTTTAAAGAGATTTTATTTTAGTTCTATAAAAAGAATCGATTCATCTTTGATCTTTCAATTTATAGCATAACTCCACAAAGACAAGTCATGAGATCTCAATTTGGCGTTTTATTATTAAAGCGGAAGCAAAATACCAATCGGGGTTAGCAACGACATGTTTTTTTTTAGCAACGACATGTTTTGATCACTCACAGTATTATTATTTTTCTTCCAACATTTCGGCGGGAATATGTATGGACATTTTCGTCATTCGATTGTCAATTTGCTTGGTTTCGAAACGTGAATAGCAATAGATGGATGGGAATAGATTCGCTAAAATCTTGTGGGGTTCATTGGATAATAAAGTTCGTGAAACGATTGGACGCATGAACCATCTACCTCTAAAGAACCTACCCTACAAGCCAGGCCAGCCACAACATGATTTAATAGCTCTTCTGCTAAGAAACAAAAAGTTTATAAACTCTAGCAAACGCATACTGTTACCCTAATTTATTACACCAAAAATATATCCATCGTGTATCCAAAAACATCCAATCCTTCAGCTGAAGAGAAGACCAATGAAACCAAACCAAACCAAAACAGCACAAGCAATTGTCAAATTTTTGGATTTATAACGGTTCCATGCATGTGGATTGTGGTCTAATACATTGATCATTTTTTTTTGTTCTTTCTAATATATCAGATTGATTTTGATAGTGCATGTGGACGTAAAGATTTGCGAAGATATAAACTAGAACTAATACAACCAGCTAACTCTAGGCTTACCAAACCACGAACGAAGAATCAAAGGCAATAAATTATACACATGCAGATGCAGATGCAATTCATATATACGGCTATGCAATTACCATGTGCAGCGTTGGACTATTCGTACACCACACCATTACTTAATTGTTCCTACCATCTTTTTGGTTCTTTCCATATAAATCTATTCCATAATCTGACACACACAAACCCGTATATCTTCCCATTGACGGCATTTAAATAGAAAGAGAGAGAGAGGGAGATTGATGTCGGTAATTTCTTAGAAAAACGAAGAATAACACATGCAAAACTTAACATCTAAAAGAAACCTTGAAATCAGTTATCACCTAAACTTCAACTTAGATTCTAAAATTTTGGTTTTCTTGATGATGGACAAAATTTCTTTTACATTATAAGTAAAAAATATAGTAAATTTTAGATTTGGCTCGATAAAAATATGTGGGATACACTAATTGACTGAGAGAGCTATTCTGAAATAATTACAGCAGTGTGGCACATGGCTGATTTTTCATTTACGGTGCATCCCAGTCAATTTTGTTTAGTCTTGTTACTTAAATTTTGTTTCAGACAATGTAATAACAGTTTTCAAATATTGAACTGGTGATATGTTGGATTGTACCGGCTCTGTTTAAGAATAAAAAGAAAAAATTGGTAACACAAAAACAAGTTCACACTAAAACTCAAAACTAATTTTGAAATCTTATCTGGTATATAATTTTGAAATTTCAAACGTAATTAAAAACCTTTAAAGTTCATGTAGTATTATATATATTAGTAATTAGCGAACAAGTTTAATTTGCCAAAAAAAAAAAAGTAATTAGCGAACATAAAAATTATGCTTAATAGACTCACTATAATCATACGTACCACTACTCGAGTACTCAGTACTCACCATAATCACAGTTCCAAAATTCTCCGTGAAGCACGGGGTTAAGTCATTTAGAAGGTGGACAATCACAGAATTACATATACACTTTCCAATATTTCTTATATTATCATATTCATTGCCACAGATTAGAAAATTATGTTTTTTTCTCCCATTTTGCCTTTGTTTTGATTTGGACATCATTTTCCCATTTGTTTAGGATCATTTATGAAGCACAAAATTTTAGTCTTTTTTGAAAAATTTAAAAGTTGGCATGGCTTGGTCGGTTTGGAGCAAGTAAAGAGTTCAAAAATCTAATTCATTGAGACCACATATCTAAGTTTTTTGGTCGGTACGTTCACGTCCCCCCATCATTCTCCGACCAACTACGTCCACGTCTCTCTGTCTCTTCTACCCAATAAACGTAATCATTTTCAGGATTTTACACACATTTAATTTCTTAGGAAGTTATGCCCTACACCATAAAGTCACAATTTAGAGTAGAGAAAGGGCTAATTATGCTATATGTCGATATATAATAAGTAAAAAAATATTATGTGTGTGTTTGTGATTTTGTGTGGAGGATAAGTAAACAGTATACTGTTGTAAATTGTGAATTCCGATTTCAAAATATGAAAACTTATGACTATTTGTTCATAATGTTGTGTTAGTAAGATATATATATATATATATATATATATATATATATATATATGACCTCTTTCAGTTTTGGTGTAATTAAATATATTTTTTGTCTTTGAGAAAAATTTGGTAAAAATAATAAGAATATCTTAAATTTAATATATAAATATATATATATATATATATATATATATACTTGAAAAGTCTTAGTGAACAATATAGGTGTGCTTTTCAACATTTTCAATATTGCTTGTTCTATCTTCAATGCCTTATTTGTGCAAAAAATAAAGCATCAATTGTCTTTTGAAGATTTAATCTACTTTCAATATTCTAGAACAAATATTGTTTGATCAAAACAGCATGTAAATTACTGGTTTTGTCATGTAACATCCGACCTAATTAAACATCAGAATAATGCATCTTTTTACCCAAAAAAAAAACACAAATTAAATATTTTCAGTTAATAAACAAGACAATTAATCAACCTACAGATTTTCATTTGATAAAAAATATCAAGAAAACTAGAATGTAAAAAAATATCTAACATTATGGGTTAAATGTTTTGGACTCTCATATACTCAAATCATGGGGATGGGGACTTCAACATCTGGCATGATATTGGTTGGTTTGTACAATTTAATCTTGTCACTATAAAGTATCAACAAACACTCAAATCTTTTTTGTCATCGTTGTGACTTGTGAGTGAACGTTTATATCGCTCTCCCTACTCTTTGTCACCAGCAACCATTTTGACGTAAAAGAAAGAAAATAACGAACTCAAAAAATGAATTTGGGCTACAATAGTTGAAAAGATTGTAAGCCCATTTATTTTGTTATATGAATGATGGGATTCTCTGAAGAGGCGTTGTGAGAAGTTTCTCTTATACGGTTATACGAGGCCTGACCGAGTTCCAATGGGCAATGATCCAGGACAAAATATATAAATTTATGTCTTAAGGTTTGTCTTGTGGGTTTATTACTTGATTCTATATACATTCTCCAAAGTTTATGCAATGTAAAAGTTCGTGAAATTAATCAAATTTTAAAATAATAGCAACACACGGTAGTAAACGTTATAACTTTTCTCTAACTAATCCGTAACAAATTTACAAAAACAATATTAGGTTGATTGGTAATTTCATATTTCTATAAATGTAAGGAATCGGTTAAGTTCTTTTTGGAATCAAGGAGATTACTCGTACGACGATATGATGGTCTCGCCCTATGATTTGCCACTCGCATCCTATAGCACTTATCAAAGAGGATGGAGAACTGATTTATTTTGAGTGTTTTACATCCAAATCTTATATTTTGAGTATTTTCCAATCTTATATTGTAAAAACAGTTTATTTTGTTTGAATAAATTTTATATTGAATATTAAAAAATTTCGGTAATTCTTTGGTACACCACTCACAAAAATAATATCAACAACATTATCCTTATTTTTCGTACTATGTTTTTACTTTTTTTTTTACTATTCTAGTATCGTTTATGTTTCATTTATCCACTAAGTGGACTTATCCATTTGATGGTGGGAGTGGGACTACCCACACAAAACAAAATATGGGCTCATCAATCCTTTGCAATGCACCGAGTCGGAGTGGAAGCGTTGAATGTGTCTCATTCGATGCAAATTGCCTTTAATATAGCATGATTTCATATTTTACATTATAAATGCTTTTTTGCTAGATTCCAACATTTATTTGATAATGCTTTTTTTTGTTCTTTATAAAGACTGGTTTTATATTTGATAATGTTCATTCTACGCATTAAATTAAATACTAAATTATACTTTGTAACTTTCAACCGGCTTGTATGCAACTATGCATCATCTATATCGTAGACGATATACCTTATCGTCAGTGTTTGTTATCTTTTGTAATATCAGTTTAGTTGTCACATGTCACTTTCTTATTCATATTTTGATCTTAGCTTAAAACGTTTTACTTCTATTTTCTATGCGTATTCACTACCAGAAAACGAGAGCAGTACTCCATCAAATTAAGATTTGTAAATATTTATCTTCGGTTGAATCATTCACCAACTAATAATGTATTAGGCAACTATATAAATCATAAATCGCTTCTTCTCTTTTTTGTTTTTGTTTTTGTAAACGGAAAAAGGACAATAATATGTACTTTACTTAAAAATGATCCAAAGATTCCCACGTACATAACCGTAAAACAAAAGAAGTAAGAATTACATTGAACCAAAATAGTATGGATCAACAAAAAACACCTAAAAATGGGAATGCCTCGTTGGATACACGTATCACCCGTGCCATGCCAAATCGACAATTGCCTTGTATTTTGCAAAGTCGATCCAACTTGCTCAATTCAAGCCAACTCTCGTTATCCTAGTCACCTTTTTGGGTCCCAATACACCCTACATTAGAGGATCACAATCCATCAGTATGTGTGTGACTAGGCATTGAAGACTTTTAAAAAATTTGTAACTGACAATAGCATTTAAGTTGATTTTAAATTCGTTTTTGGATTTTAAACTTTTGGTTATTTGAATTTTACGGTGGATGAATCTTATGGATTTCTTATGGGACAAGCTGTTAACTAGACTAAAGTTCAAGTCTTTTATCGTCTTCAACTTTTATTAAAAATTTACAGTTAAGATTTTATTATTCAATTTCTCTCCGCTCTCCGTTTTTTAGGTAACACTCTCCAAAATTTCAATTCTGTGCAAATCCATTTTTTAGTCTTCAAGGGTGTTGTTTTTGGGTCCAACTATAAAACTTCCTTCGTAAATGTTCGGTAACAATTAAACTACCCCTTAAAAACAAAAAAGAAGATGTCCTAGGATATGGAAAATTGGTCATAATCAATATAAATTCACAGTTTACATCATGCATTAGTTTTTTTTTCCTTTTCACTCTCTACCGACAAAGAGTTCGTCCTAGCCATCAACAACCTTTAGATTTGCATTTGCCCTCTCTGATGGTCGGTGCTCCCCGCCGTTGCTGTGAGAGGGTATCTTAGTCTCTCTATAATTTGCCTTTCGTTTGCAGTTCTTTTGGCTTTCGAGTGGGGAACCATCAATCTGTTTCAAGTAGTGGTTCTGAGATTTTGTGGAAGCGGTCGAGTGGTTAGAAAGTTTGTTTGGGTGGTTCTTGTAAAGAAGATGGAGGTGGATCTGTTAGATCTACGATGTAAGTCATGAAAAATTACCTTTTTTGCTCTCCGACCTAGATCTGGTTCCCGCTCTGGTGTTTGTAGTCGCTCCTATGCCGTCGGTGGAGGTTGGATTTGGGCTCTAGTCAGTCCAGCATTTGTCTTTCCGCGCTCTTTTTATCCCTTTGAATTAGCCATCAACTCTTTTTTTGGTTCGTTCCCTTTCCAAAAGGAAGCTTTGATTGTTCTGAATTTGGTCTAGTTTCTTTAGTTGCAAGTGGTCTCTCTTCTTGGTGTTGGTGGCGGTGGGTCGTTGTGGGTGTTAACCGGCTCGTGTTGTCGTTATCGCTTTTGAGAATAGTCTGAATCATGGGGTTAGACTTCTCTCTTTGTCTCCGCTTTCGAGATCTGTTTAGGTCTGCTAGGTTTTTGGAAAACTTTTTATCTAGGTGTTCATTGGCATTAATGTCGTCGTCATATCCAAAAGTCAAGCATTGTTATTCTCCAAATTGGGTCTTGCTTGTCGGGTTTTGAGCTCTTAGTTTGGAGAGATCGACTCTCACTATGATAGGAAGAGGTAGATGTTATCATTGGATTGGCCTGGGGCAATTTTGATAAATCTCATTTACTGGTTTCTTGTAAAGAAGAGATCGCTTTGCTTTCTTGGGATGTATTGACTCGTTTCGGTTTAGATTCTTGTTGCTTTTATTCTTGGTGTAAGGTTATGTGTTATTTCGAGTTGAGTTTAAAAATTCTGAGTTGTATTTCTAGTTTATATCAGTTCCCTTGTATAGGGTTTAGTTTTCAAAAAAATCTCGTCTTCCCTTGACTGTAACTCTGGGGACATTATGTCGTCTGCCGGCTTTAGTATCCCTCTTTTGGGTGTTTGTATTCTACTTGTTTTGAAAACAAGTTAATCAATATAATTTATGTGACAAAAAAATCAATATAAACTAAATTTCAAGTGCCAAAAACAACATAATATATGGTGTTTTTTTTTTCTGCAATTTTCTGCATAAACAATTTAAAATCCCCATTTGAATTCTTGGTTAAAGATTAAAATCTGATTTAACATCAATTTATTTCCCTATCATTATTAAAATAACATCATTTTTATTATTTGAAAACTCATAAAATTTTTCTCCACCAAGAACTCAAATATAACTAAGGGAGAAGGTTAGTCAAACCGTAATATTTCTAAGATTATAGTTATTACATATGTTTTATTAGTGATAATTATATATTTTGGTTTGAAGTTTCTTGACCTTCATACCATGTGATCGTTCATGTTTTTGACCATACATATTCATTTTCTTGTTTAACCTTAATTTCCTTTCCAATTTTATTTTGATTTATTTCTTCTTCCAAATGGCTACATATCTAAAACATCGTCCATTCTAATTATCCTTTCTTTATTCAGAAAGTATTCTTAACAAAAATAATGTGATTTTTAACGTATAAATTAATATATATCTAAAACATCATTATATATACTTCCTTTACAAGACAATTCCTAAGAACCAACCAATTTAGATTAACTTTGTTCTCTTTGAAAAATGATCACAACATACTGAGATTTATAGATATGTTTGTTTTAAAGTGGTAGCAAAGTAACAACAAAAAATAAATTCCTTCAGGCATGAATTTACTTGATACTCTCACATAGACTATATGAAATCCAGAATTTAGAGTAACATAAATTTGTTAAGATTTTCTCCTAATACCTACAATTTAGAAAACTTAGGGAGTACAATTTTACGTAGGAGTATAAACAAATTAAAAAAAAAATTATTGGATAAAGATCTTTTAGAATGGATCTTATGATAGTCCACCATATAGATCGTCGTGTTTTGTATTGTTGTCTTGTTATATCATCTTCGTCGTCGAGGAGGATATTTGTATCGAAATTGTTTCGAGGAATTTTTCTTTGCCTCTACTTTTCTTGGATCCGGAGGATGAAATTGTTGATTCTGTAGGACTTGGTGGTTTGCGGGAATTTTTTTTGTTTGAATAGGTGGCAATGCTCGGGATACTGTAGCGATGGATTGCTTTATTTGTTGATGCGTCTGAATCCATTTCTCCAAGTTGGTTAAGGAGCAGTGGTCAAGGTTGTATTTTTCCCACCATTTGATTCTGAATTCGCGGACTAGTGAGTATGGCATGTCTAGTAAGAAGGGTAAAAGGTTGTAGTGCCAAGATAGTATCCAGGGTATTCCTATATCAATGTGGAAGACTATCTTAGGTTGACGGCCAATAAGTTGGTGTTTTTCGTGTTTAGTGTAGTAGGATAGTGAAACTTTAGATATTTGGGGAGGATATATGTCATCGGACGGGCCAAACTAGTACCACCATTCGTAGAACCATCCTGGTATTTTCTTGGGGCAATGAAAGTCAAAGGAGAGAAACCAGGAGTGATCATAGGTCCGCGTGTAAATCTTGGAATATGGTGGGTTATTTCTACTGATTTTGTGTCTACGAAAATGAATTCATAGAATGTGCAGTTTTTGGTAAGGATATCGGTAAGGTATTGGCTTTCTCGTAAAATATGCAGTTGGTATATTGGATTAGGTTTTGAGAGATATTGGTTTGATAAACGAGGTTGTAATATGGTGTTGGCGTTGTGGTTGGAGGAAGTAGGACGACTTTTGGTATGTGGTTTTTTGTGAGGAGGATGGATTGGGTATTTTTTGTGGCTGGGGATTGATGGCTTTTGCATAGGATAAAGGAGAAAATTTCGCCAAGGCAGAGAATTTGTTACTAGTGGTTAATTTCTTCTCTTGTAAGTGCGGTTGATTCTTGACGTAGTCCGATGCACTCATTGGTTTCTTTTGTGTTTCACTCATTTTAGTGATCCTGAGATTTAACCTATAAATACTCTCTTGTTAGAAAATCAGGTAAATAATTATTTTCTCCTTTTAGATATTGTATATCAAAATAAAAAAAAAAACAGATAAAAATAGCTTGCCATCTAGCAAATATTTGTTTAGAAACTAAGTTTTTAACATCCTTTTGTAAAATCTTTTTAGCTGATTTGCAATCGACATGTAATAAAAACTTTTTGTTTATTAAATCATCTTGAAATTTAGAAATACAGTTTACTATAGATAAAACTTCATTTTTAACTGTAGAGTAAATCTTTTGTGGTCCAAGCCAAACTCCTGAGTGAAAACGGATTATAGACTCTTGGGAAGACTTTGGCATTTTCTGTTTAAAGATCTCCCGTAACCTATTTCTGATGCATCTGCCTCAACTATTATGAATGCATTTGGGTGTGGGATGACTAGACATTGTTCTCTTATTACCTTTTTTTTTATATCCTGGACTAGACTAGTATGCAGACTCGACCATGGTATGGGGTTCTTTTGCAATCTTTGAAACAATGGTTGTATAGTTTTTCGTAGATTAGGTAAAAAAATCATTGATGTAATTAAACAGCCTAAAATTTTGTAATTGTGATTTCTCTTTTATTTCATATGAAAATTTATTTGTGAATTCTATAGATCTAAATATTGGTGTAATAGTATCTTGATGTCTGTTATGGCCTAAAAATCGTATTTTTGTTTGAAATATTTGCATCTTTTTTGCGGATACTACTAGTCCAAGTTTTTTAAAATGTTCAGAAAGGTGTATAGAAGTTTAAAGTGCTGATCAATAGATTTCAAAAATATTAAAACATCATCTATGTATAAGATAATAAAGGTGGAGTAAGGGTTGAATATTTTTTTCATAATACTTTGAAGTTCGGATAGGTTTTTTAAACCGAAAAGGATAACAAACCATTCGTAATGTCCAAAATTAGGCACTATGAATGTTATTTTATATTTATCCTTCTCGGCAATTTGTATTTGCCAAAATCCACTTTTCATGTCAAATTTAGAGAATATGCAAGCATCATATAATCATTTTAATAGTTTTCGTTTGTTTGGTATTGGGTATCTTATCTATTGTATTACATTGTTTAAGGGATTATAGTTGATTACTTAGCGTGGTACTCCTGTTTTCTTTTCAGTTTAGTTGTTTACATAAAATTCTGAAAAACTCCAAGGAGATTTAGATTTTCTTATTAAATTTTATTAACTCTTTTTTTTGCAATGTTATAAAAGTTCTTGATTCATTTGAATAGGTCTAGCTTTAATTGGAATAATTTTTTCATAAATTTTGTTTTTTTAGGGTATTTCAACAATATGTTTTTTCCCCCAAAAGGCATTTGGGAGTTCATAACATACTTGGTTTAGTAGTTTGACTTCTAATTTTTTACTTTTATTTCTGACTTGTGGATCACTTAATTGTTGTTCTATTTGCTGGTATTTTATTTCCTGTTGTAAATATCTTATCTGTTTTTGCTTCCCATCTATTAAATATAGATTTCTCTATTGTTGAATTTTGTAAAGCTAAGATTTATTTTGTTTTCATTGGGGATAGAAATTCAAATGTTATTTTTTCTTCTACAATTTTTATGATGATTCCTAGATTTGTAACTTTAAATGGATAAATTTGTGTAAAAAATGGAGTTCCTAGTATAACTTCTTGACTTAAGTTTTTTACAAGGATAAATTGAGTTTTAAAACAATAATTTTTGTTAGAGATTTTTGCTTTGGGTAATTTGTAGTTGACCTTCAAACTACTTCCATTTGCTCCGCTAAGCTTTTCATACGTTTTTTCATAGAATTTTGTAGGAACTATTCCTTCTCTAATACAATTATAGTCAGATCTTGTATCTAGAAGTGCTATTGTTTCTAGTTTAAAATCATACCCTATATGTAATGTGATTTTTGTATACCATTTTTGATAGTTTATTTTCTTTATTATCTCCATATATTATTCTTCTTCTTCTTTTGTTTTGTTTGCTTATGGTTTTCAGAGTTGCTTGTGGAGGGTTCGTCTGTTGTTGTGGGTAGAGACCGGTGGAATTTTGGTTCTATAAGGGCTAATCTAGCATACTTGCAGTTGGTGAAGTTGATGTTAGAGAACTATTTGTTATAATTCTTTTATTTATGTTTTAAATTTTTTAACTTCTTCTTGTAATTCAACAGTAGTTACTTGTTTAAATAGTGCTGGGGAAATATATTTTTCTATTATTTGGGGAAGTGAAGGAGAAAGCTAAGAACTTGGCTGAAGAAGACTAGAAGGAAGCTAGGAAGAAGATGAAGAAGAAAGAAGAGAAGAAGAGAAGAAAACATTAAAACCATAATCATGATGAAGCTGAACTAAAACGGTGGCTGATTGATTCATTTGCTTGATGTTTTTAGTTTATTTGGTAATTGAGTATTTTAAGTTTAATCTTATAACATGTTTTTAAATGTTTTTTCTTGGTAACAAATATTATAATGTCTCTAATTTTCCCTAACAGCAAATAGCTGCAATCTTAAAAAAGTGTTGAAATATTTATTATATTTGAAATATTTGGTATCTAACCCTTGGATGCCACCAGTGTGCACGCACTATAAGAAGATTGGGCACAGTCTCTGACATTGCAGAGAAGCTCCTATCACCTGCTCTCTCTGCTCTTCAACCACCCATATCCCCGAGACCTGCCCTAAATCCACTACTAATGGTCCCAAGAAACGTAGAAGTCAAAGAAGAAGGTCTAGAATGATTCCCAAATCCTGCCAGATAAGGATGTTGTGGGTGGGAAGGGAGTTGCAAGACAGGAATGGCAAATCAAGGTCTCTCCAGGGGCTACAGAATCTCTAAGTCCGCGTGAAGTGGTAGAAGCTGGCAGCATGGTACTGGCAAAACCTGCGAGTCAACCCAAGGAGGCTGGAAAAGACATTTGTAGAGGTGAATCCAGCATCTCTCAATCGCTCGAACAACCCCCTGGGTCCGCAACTCTCTTGGTCCCTGCCTCTTCCCTAGATTCTGATGACTTGGTCGAAGAAGACTCGTCTGACGTTTTGTCCTCTGACTCTGAGGAGGCGAGATTTAAAATAGTGTTGTCAAAGAGACTACGTAAGATTCAGCGAGGCAAGAGCCTCAAACCATATCACTAAGTATGAGTATAAAACTTTTTTGTCGTAATGTCTGTGGCTTTAATATTACTAGCCATCAGAGCGAATTTAAAGAATGTTTTAAGGCTAATAAGCCTATTTTTGGTGGCATCATTGAGACGCATGTCAAACCCAAGGATAAGAAGTTTATAAATGTGCTTATGCCTGGCTGGTCTTTTGTTGAGAATTATGCATTCTCAGAATTGGGTAAGATTTGGGTGTTGTGGGATCCAAGTGTTCAGGTTGTACTGGTTACGAAGTCTCTACAAATGATCACGTGTGAGGTTCTACTCCTGGATTCTTTGACTTGGATTGTTGTTTCTGTGGTTTACGCTGCAAATGAGGATGATAAACGACAAGACCTTTGGAAAGAAATTATGGAGCTAGCTGCCTCTCCTATTCTATCTAACAAGCCGTGTATTGTGTTGGGTGACTTCAATCAAGTGATTCACCCCCATGAACACTCAGCGAACGTCTCTCCAAATGTTGATAGAAGAATAAGAGATTTCAGACACTGCCTCCTAGAAGCGGAATTGGCGGACCTAGTCTAAAAGGGAAATGAATTCACGTGGTGGAATAAGAGCAAGACTAGGCTTGTGGCAAAGAAGATTGATCATATCTTGGTAAATGAATGCTGGAGTGACTTGTATCCTTCTTCTTATGGTGTTTTTGGTGAACCGGACTTCTTGGATCATGCCTCCTGTGAAGTAGTTCTGGATGCTTCTGTACCAAGAGTGAAGAGGCCCTTCAAATTCTTCAACTTCCTCTTTCAGAATCATGATTTCCTGGACCTGGTTAGTCACAATTGGTACTCCTTGAGTTTCCCTAGTTCTGCCATGTTTCGGGTTTCTAAGAAGCTAAAAGCTCTGAAGAAACCAATAAAAGAATTCAATAAACAGAATTACTCTAATCTGGAAAAAAGAACAAAGGAAGCACATGACCTCCTCCTGAATGAACAACGCCTCATTCTCGCAGATCCTTCTTTGGTCAACGCAGCTCAGGAGTTAGAAGCCCAACAAAAATTCAATATCTTATCTGTAGCAGAAGAGAGCTTCTTCCTCCAAAAATCCAGGGTCACTTGGTTCGCTGAGGGAGATTATAGCTCTCGATACTTTCAAAAAATGGCGGATGTAAGGAAATCAGTCAACACCATCACCACCATGATCGATGATGATGGAGTGCAAATTCAAACTCAGTAAGGCATTGTTGATCACTGTGTTGATTACTTCCCAAACCTACTTGGTGGAGATACTAACACTTTCACGATGGAGCAAGCGGATATGAACCTCCTGTTAACCTACCGATGCTCACCTTCCCAGATTGATGATCTCAACAGGATGGTCACTGACAATGAAATTAAGTTGGCTTTTCAATCTCTCCCTAGGAACAAAGCGTGTGGACCAGACGGCTTCCCCGCTGAATTCTTTAGAGAGTCCTAGAGCATCGTAGGACCAGAGGTAACTGTAGCTGTCAAGGAATTCTTCATATGCGGAAGATTACTCAAACAGTGTAACCCAACCACTCTGGTCCTCATCCCAAAATCAACCACAACTTCCCGAACAACATACTTCAGACCTACATCCTACTTGAACACGCTCTACAAGGTCATCGCTAAGCTCCTTAACTCCAGGCTTCAGAATCTTCTGTCTTCCGTCATTTCTACATCCTAGTGAGACTTCCTACCTGGTCGTCCCAGTGAGAACATTTTATTAGCCACTGAAATGGTCCACGGCTACAATTAGAGAAATGTCTCCCCGCGGGCTATGCTCAAAGTTGATCTGCAGAAGGCTTTAGATTAGGTCAGATGGGAATTCATTCTTGCTGCCATGAGAGCTTCTAGCCATCCCTGACCGTTTCATCAATTGGGTACATCAATGAATCTCCACACCAACCTTTACTGTTTGCGTCAATGACATTAATGGCGGATTCTCTCAGAGTACATAAGGACTAAGACAAGGAGATCCCCTCTCTCCTTATCTTTTTGTTCTGGCCATGGAGGTGTTCTCAAAGCTGATGCAGTCTAGGTTTGACGCTGGGTATATTCATTATCATCCTAAGGCGGCAGACTAATCTATCTCCCATTTGATGTTCGCTGATGATGTAATGATCTTCTTCGACGGTGGTAGCTCCTCCTAGCACGGAATCTGTGAAACCCTTGATGACTTTGCATCTTGGTCCGGCTTGAGGGTGAACAAGGACAAGAGTCAACTCTTTCATGCTGGGTTGTATTTGATTGAGGCTACCACAATTGCAGCTTATGGTTTCCCTATTGGAACCTTGCCTATCCGGTACTTGGGACTTCCACTAATGTCAAGCAAGCTCCGTATTGCTGAATACAAGCCCCTTTTAGAGAAAATCTCTAAGCGATTCAGGTCTTGCTCAGTTAAAACCCTAAGTTTCACGGGCCGTGTTCAGTTAATCTCTACTGTCATCTATGGGACCATCAACTTTTGGATGTCCAACTTTCTACTACTAAAGGGTTGCTCAAAGAAGATTGAGAGCCTCTGTTCAAGATTCCAATGGTCAGGCAACATCGAGGAGGTAGAGTTTCATGGGCCATGCTGTGTCTGCCTAAAGCTGAAGGGGGTCTTGGCTTTAGGAGTCTGACTGATTGGAATAAAACCTATGTTTGAGGCTTATCTGGATCCTATTTGATCAGAATGTTTCTTTATGGGCAAATTGGCATCGTCACCATCATATAAGAAACCATTCCTTTTGGAAATCACTCTGTACCCAAGTGATCCTTGGACTTGGCACATGCTCCTGTACTTACGACCGTTAGCTCACCAAATCCTCAGAAGCGAAGTAGGTGATGGTCTAAAATCTTTCTTTTGGCAGGAAAACTGGACAAACCTAGGGCCATTGATCACAAAGATTGGAGACTTTGGCTCCCGAACCCTGCACATCCCTTTAAACGCAAAGGTTTCAGACGCTTATGGTGAATCTGGTTGGAAACTCCCCTTGACAAGGCATCAACAAGCTTCTGACATTCACCAACTTATTAAAACCTTCCCTGCCCCTACCAATGATCTCCCGAATGACTCATTCGTGTGGTGCATAGGCTTCCCACTCAAGAAAGGCTTTTGTCTTGGGGACAGATCCAAAATACAGTGTGCCGCCTCTACTGTTTTGCTTTAGAGTCCCGTGATCATCTCTTCTTGACATGTGACTATTCTTCTCAGCTTTGGACCATGGTCTTCGATCGTCTTTGCCCGCACCAATGTCTGTTCTGCTCTTGGGCAGAACTACTCGCTTGGACAAGAATTTCTTCCCAAGCAACACCAACTCTCCTCCAGAAAATAGCAGCTCATGCATTTGTTTACAACATCTGGCGCCAGCATAACAATGTTCTACACAACTCCCAGAGGCTATCTCCACTCCTAGTCTTCAAGTCGGGCGATCGTGAAATTCGCAATATCATTACTGCTAGAAGATTTCGTAAGCGTTGGAATAATCTTATGCTTCTTTTGGATCCACTAATACACCCATTTCTTTGTTCTCTTTATTGTAGCCTTGTTTTTTTTTTTTTTGTCTTGACTACTCTAAACTAGGTTCTTTTTTGTAAAACCTAACTCTTTCATTTATAATGATATTTACATGCTTAGCAAAAAAAAAAAGTGTTGAAATAATTCAAAATCGTAAATGGTTGTGGAGTTAAAGAATTGATTTTCTCTTTGTACTAAATCTTTTAATTTTAATTAATATTCTTTTTTTATTTATTGATCATCTATTTTGTCGATAATATCTATTAAAAACTGTTTGTCAATGTTTTTTGTAATTACGTTTATTGTTTTACAATTGCATATTCTATCTGAGATATTTTCAGAATTTTTAGAGGATGTATCACTTACATCTTCTATTATGTTTAGAGAAGGGTCACTACTAAGTTATTCAGTATTTTCGGTTTCTATTATGTCATGTTCAGAAATGAGTCGCGGCGACAGCGATCAGCAAACAAAAAAAATTTTACTTCTCTTTCAATTATTCTTCATCTCTTTTTTTTTTCAGTCGCTGCGATTTAAATTTTAAAATTTTGTAGTCGCCATATTAATTGGTAACACTATCCATGCTTTAAATTTGCAGTAGCGATCGTTGCTGGTTTTGAATCTATTGATTCAAATCTGCTATGTACAGAATAATTATCGACATAAAAATAAATTTTAATTATAAATTATGGAATTTACATTATTATTCTTTTAAATGTTCATATTTACAATATATAGTTGGCTAGAAAACAGTTGCCAGGTGGAGTCGCGACAGGAAAAAAAACAGAGCTTAAGACATGTAGTCCGATGGTCTTCCATGTAGCCAAACGGTCAGTTAAAACGGTTCGCTCATCGTATGCGTCATTGGGATAATATGTAACTAATGCCAACGGTGGACTAACAATTTTTCTGTCAAATTACATATACAACATAAATAAAACTGTTAATAAAAAAAAGAAGAAAAAACGGTATCACGGCCTATATATAGTTAAATTAAATCCAAAGGAAATACATCAATCAATATTAAATATTATTTGTAAATTGTAATGAGTTTGGTTCATGTTATATGGGTACTCGAGTATAATAGATACATACGTCCAACATTTATGATGAGATGGGCTTATCCTCTTCGATGGGAGAAGCAATGGCACTTTGCGTGTCTGCCGCAGAAATAGCAACTCGTCCATTTTATCTCTATTCCATACCATACGTGTCTACTTGTCCTTTTGTCAATTCGTCTCCAATTAATTTACACAAAAAATAAATACTATTTAGATTTTCTTGTACATTAATAAAATCAATACCCTAAATTATGTTAAATACAATGAGTTTTATTTTTATTCTTTTAGGTCTATATATTTTTCCTCCAAATTAACAGACTAAAATGAAACCAGACAATGAATAATTTATGAAACCGTGGAACAACATATCATCTTGAATTGTATATTTTATTAGAGTATGAATGCGTATATGAAATTTGTTTTTGCATAATTTTTTATTATTGTTTAAGAAGTCGTTGAAAAACGATTGATGGAAAATAAATAAATTTTTGAGAAAAAAAAAGAAATTAAATAAATTTAAATTTTTTGTGTTATAGTATAATAATGCATTATAGTATCCAGTTGTGTATTTCTGTAAATTCTTATAAAATCCAAAATTATAAATTAAAAGTGATCAATAAATCACTTTCTTTTTCAAATATTCAACACTCCACATACTCATATATTTACACTAAACTCCAACTCGTACTTGTGATTTTTAATTATTGTTTTTGTTATTATTAGTAATTATATTCTAGACATTTTTAATAACAAAAATATTTAGATTACACAAATTCTAAACAATTATAAGGTTTTGTTTGCTTCGAAGCGTTGTCACGCGAGCTTGTGATCTTGAAATACCGAATTTATTTATTCGGATACGTTGCATGAAGAAAAAGAAAAAAAATATTATTATATTTTTAATGTTTATCTCTGCATGTTCAAGATATGGGTGATGTCAAATACATGAGAAGGATGTATGTGAGGAAGGGAACTTAAATTATGAGGAAATCGGCAAACCAAAGTAAAAAAAAAAAAAAAATTATCAAAACAGGAAAAAAGCCAAATAATCTAAAATAAATACTTATTTCCATCTTTAAAGGTTTTTTTTTAAAAAAATATAGTAATATATTTGTATAGATTTTATGTCGGTGAATATAGAGAAGAGTAAATTAAACACAGTTTTTCAATCAATCGTAAATAATATTTTATGTTGTATTTGTCATGGACACCTATCACATTTATAGGAGATCGATTGAATGACTAGTGTTTATGAAAAAAAAATGAGGGAGTCTCAAAAACTTTATAACGCTAGCTATTACTTGATGTATTATCTTCTAAATCCAATTTTGTTAAAACAATTTAAAATTTGTACATCCTAATCAGTTATTACATCCATACACTGATACACATAGTGTGTGGATAACCTAATACGCCGTCCCCCAATAAATTCATTAATATATATATATATATATATATATAACACATATAATTTCAAAAGTGTAGAGATAAAGCAAGAGAGACATTATTTAACATATAATCATTGATAATGAAATTAACAAAATATGGATACGGTTTTAAAAAAATTTGTCAGTTTTTGGATAAAAATAGAAAACGAAAGTGTTAAGTATACTACAAGAGTTATGAAAAAAATTTGGTCGTCAAACACTATATAACATAGGGTTTTATCATTAAATTTAGTTTTTGACGACGGTTTTAATTAGTCATATATAATCCAGAAAACAAGTACAATATTATTACTACTAAACTAAGAATACCGTACATATAACATGTCGAAGTTGTAGTTGAAGGAACCTTTAATCTTTGTCTTGTATAACACTTGTTTCTAAAATAAGAAGTTTTAGCAAAAGAATTAAAAACTAATAGCATTCTGAAGTGGTATGTTGAATATTATGGACACGGAGAGACGAACTGTTCGTCAATAACAAAAGAACCAAACTGTCTATAATCAAAGGGACATGATCATGCATCCTATTTTAAAATCTTGTTGTTAACATCTAAACTCGTTAGTTTGGTGTTAACTCTAACTAACATGTTGATCATGGTATATGTTTATAATTCAGTAGGCATGACCACCCGATATCTTGCGATCTATAAATTTAGTATATATACGTACTCTTTTTATATATCGGTATCAAAACAATAAAACCTAAAGATATTGGTATATGTTTATAGTTAATTTCCTTACAAAAAAAGTAGGACCACTAAAATAATCGGACATAGAGATCGGGCGATACTGATACACAACACACGTAGGTGGTGTACACAAGATAATCATTATCATTTCCAAATTTTTGTCATACATAAAAATATGTGTGTGTATATATATATATATATATCTACTTATTATATAAATATATATATATATATATATGTATGTATTATAGGGAAAACAAGAGCATATTTACAAAAGAATATTCGATTTTGCATTTTTCATATTTTTTTGATGGGTCTGTGTGTATTAGTGTATACATGACATCATTGGATAATGTTGATGTAACCTTGAATTTGTTTTTTCACTTTAATGTTTATCTCTTTTCTTTTGTTATCCACCTTTAATATTATCTTTATATAAATTATGTCTATAGCTAGTTGCAGATTAGCATACAGCATAAACTATCAAAAAATTTAAACACTTTTCATCATATATAATATTTGTGAATTAAAATGGCTACAGGGTTAGTTATAAATTTTAATAATGATCTTTATTAAACACTTAAAGTTTCAAAGCAAAATTATGTATTGATGTGTAATGTGTATGGTACTCACTATCTATAAAATTATCTACCATCACAAATACTTGAATAGTTGAATGGGTTTTTGCATTGCGGCCATGCAAAGTCCTATGGACCATCTCCATGTGTGTCCCACGTGATAAACGGGTCCCAATTATTCTCTCTTTATTTCATTTTTTTTTTGGGTATATCTTTGTCAATTTTGTTCACAACAGTTGGGAACAATGTCCACTAGTTGAAGCTAGAAGTGGCGTTTAACCGCACGAAACTAAGCATGTATATTAGGCTTTTTAGCAAACTAATCAAACCGAAGTCTAACCAAACTAAAAGAGAAGAAAATCGAAAACATGTTTTTAAGAATTCTCAATGTCTCATCTTGTTTAGCTATTATTTTTGGTCGAACTCGATACTTTCACTACATAATATATTCCAAAGAAAAAGAATTTCAGAGTACAGAGAACCATCATATTTATGGAATCTGTCATAGAATTGAGCTTTAAGGAAATTTTAATGATGAATATTTAGTTCAAAGACAAACAAGCATATTACTCACCACTAAAATTTAACCATTCCTCTAACGAAATAATCAAATTTAACCATACCTATTCACTATCTTCTAAATCAAATTGAATATATGTAAAATATAAGACACAACCGATCACCATAAACATACTCTAACCCAGCAAAATGACTTTGGTTAAGGATTATTTATATATAGTCTTACTAAGTCTAAAATAATTTAGTTTCAAAAAAAAAAAAAAATCTAAAATAACCCAATATAAAACCGAAGCTAAATTATTTTTCTAAAAACATAGCTATTTTTTCGTACATTAGTGTCGTTTAAAAAATGATTCTATGTTTATGTAATTTGTGAAGTCTAGTTGTTTTCCCAAATTTGTGAAGTCTAGTTATTTTCCCAAATTTTTAATAATATATTACAAATAGTTAGTTGGTAATAGTTTTTCAGTAAACTCATTGTAGTTGTACTAATGATTGCGGCAGAAGAAAGTCCTTCACTAAAATTCAAGAGATGAAGGTAAAAAGCAAATAAAACCGTCTATATAAGTTTGGAGAAGTGTTTTATTCGAAGAACATATTTTTTAAGACAAACTAGCATTTCGATAATCATCAGTTGAGCTTGATAAATATTTGGTAAATCTCAATTATGACAATAAAATTATTGTATAGTTAAAGCAATTAATGTTGCTGTGAATCTTTTATGTTTGTATTTATATTTCTAAAGTATTTTTTTCTTAACTGTTATATCTGGTTGGGTTTAAATAAAAGTGAAAATTTTGTAAAAGAGTAAGTCTAAAAAATATATTTTATGTATCCCCGAAGGTTTAAATACAAAGCTCAATTAAAACCTTTATAGACTGTTCAAACATTTTTTGTACAAACTTTTGTAGGCTAGTCTTTAGTATATGTTTTGCAAACATTATTTGTTAAACATATATGTTTTGTGCAAATTTGTGTAGGGTAAGTTTGAGTTTGAGTAGACTTATTTTTTGTGATTTTCCAATAAAAAAGTTATATGTTCTCATATCAAAAAAGTTTTAAAAATAAAAGCCAACTTAAATAAAAAACATATAAATTTTAAATGGTTGGATGAAATGGCTAATGTATAGTATATTAGTATTCATTTTTTGCAAACTCTCTAGAAAGGGCAATTGCTTTGTCCACTTCATAACTGAGTCTTGGGTTAGCTGGGAGTTTATCTAGTTTTGTTAAAATTCTACCAAGTGAAAAAATCTCGTTGTCCGCTCTAGAATAACTGCTTCTTTTTCTCTGAAATGAGAAATACAACACAAGTTTTGTCAACAGTTATCTGACAATCGACAATAGTCTCAAACCGAGAAAATGCTAGAAAACATTGTACTAGTGTGCTTCGTAGACAAATTCCCAACCACAATTGTGTTTTGTAATGCCATTGAAGATGATTTTGTCACCGTTCCACCATTCATCATAAATGTATTGAATCATACTAGGGCTTAGTCACTATCCAAAGTACCAAACCCATTTATGTTAGAGGGTTTAGTAGTAACAAGAATAAGGTACAAGGAAGGAAGAATAATTTACTTAGAGGGGGTATTGGACACCAGACTGTGAAAAAATTTAATAGACAGGAATTAATGACAAAATAATATATATTTTATATATTGTAAAGGATTTACAAATCTTTATGTCTGATTCTAACTACTATATTTTATCAGAATCGAATAGAATTAAAAATAGATAAGTCTTCTAATTCCCCTCTAGCGTAGGAAATTAGCTACCAAACATAATGAAGAAGATGATGATCTTCAACCAGAATCTGATGGAACAAAACAGAGAATTGAATTCCAAACAGAGAACGAATTTGATGATACAACTGAATATTACTGTAATGAATCTTACATCTGAATACTGACTCCTAGCTCAAATACAGAAACATGAAAAGACAAATCTTGAAATGAACGGGAGAGAGATTATCAGAAACTCAATCGTTCGTTCCCCACAATTTTTTCGAAAGGAAGACCATAATAAGACATTAATCTCAATGCTGCAATTAAAATCAAATAGAATCAAATCATCAAGGAGAGATATATAACAATAGATTCGTAAATCACAAGGGATAATTCTTCTTCATCTCTACCGCCAAGTACAGTCCCACTGCGATTGCCGCAGTCGTCGTAGTCACTCGCTGCCGATGATTGTTCTTCGTGAATCTGGAGTAATCAGTCGTTAGTGAGTGGTGATTGTTCTTCGTGTATCCAAAATGGAAGAACACATGTGAGGTTGTCTCTATATCTAACCAAATCTCCGCTTAAAAGGTCAGAATTCATTATTCACATTTTACACTAACAATTCTTTCACATTCTTGTTAAATTATGTTGCTTTAAAAATTCTATAACATCGAATAACACTAGAATTTAAAAGAATGATTAAAAGTACTAATCCAATAACACCTGAATTTAGAAGAATCTGTAAAACGTGTAAACGAATAACACTGGAATTGAACATTCTAATAAATTCCTTCACATTCCAGTGTCCAATACCCCCCCCCCCCCCTTAATTGTGAAGTACTAATCTATGATTAAGTATACATTCCAAAGAAATATTTTTTAAAAGAGTAAGTCTAAAAAATATACTTTATGTATCACGGAAGGTTTAAAAATAAAACTCAAATAAAACTTAGAATTTGTTAGAAATACCCCTATTGAGAATACACATTTCAAAAATACCTCTTTTTTTAAACATTTTCATTTTTGCACTCTTTTGCATAATTACAATATGTTAAATTAATTTAAAAAAAAAATCTTTTAAATTCGGGTTCTCTATTTTATGTTTAAGGTATAATTTTAAAGGGTTAGAATTTAGTATTTGAGATTTAGGGTTTATAATTTTGTCATTTATATATTAAAAAGAGGTATTTTTGAAAATGTACACCATGAAAGGGTATTTTTGAAAATGTCCCTTAAAACTTTCGTAGACTGGTCAAATATTTTTTGTGCAGACTTTTGTAGGCTAATCTTTAGCACATGTTTTGCAAACTATGTTTTTGTGCAAATTTTGTAGGGTAAACTTGAGTTTGAGTAGACTTTTTTTTTTTTTTTTTGACAACACAGTACAAGATGAGCTCAAATGAGCCAATTGGAAGGAAAAACGTTTACAAAAGTAATTGGGTGTAACTCGGGAAGGAATAACGTTTACAAAAGTAACTGGGTGTAACTCGGCTCTAGCATGCCGTGCCAGTTTGTCTGCATTATCATTCTGCGTTCAGGGGATTTGGACTAATGCAAAGTATAGGAACTCCTCCTTGTCCGCCTCAATCTCATCCAAATATGTCTTGAAAGCAGGCCACTCGGTTGGCGAAGACACCATCTTCACCAAATCAGAACAGTCTGTGAGAAAAACAACATTTTCAATATCTGCACCGATCATACAGCGCATTGCCCAGAGTAAGGCTTCCACTTCTGCGTGGAGGGATGACAAGCTACGACGAAGGTTAGATGCACCCATGGTGTGAGACTCCCCCTCAGGGGAAATGCAATATCATCCTCGGCCTGTATACTGATTAGTCCCCTTCCAAGATCCATCCACATAGCATCGGAAGCTATTCCCATATCTGTTGGCTGGAGCCATTTCCGTAAGCATAGTACCAGTAGTGGGAAGAGCCCCATTCCGAGGAGATATTTCTACTATGTGTCTGCTTGTGCCAAGAACCAAAGTTTTGCTTCCTCCTCCGCTAACTGTAGAATTGCTAGCGGGTTGGAATCCAAGTTGCTAAAAATTTTATCGTTCCGGGCCTTCCAAATATACCATAGAATCCATGGGAAAATATCCGCTGAAGGATTCTGCGGGGATCTCCAAAATAAATAATCCATGTTTGCATAGACCGATTATGAAGGGAAACAGTCTGGGGATGTCGGAAAGGAGGACATGGCCCAGACCTGCCAAGCCGGAGGACATAAAAATAAAGCATGATTGATTGTTTGCTCAGATCCACCACAACGGCCACAATCAAACTCACAGGACATACCGCGCCGCCGTAGATTAGTTGTGGTCACCATACAAACCGTAATTGTTTGCATAAAAAAAAAAGCCTAATTTTTGGTGGACACCGTATCTGCCAAGCAAACGCCTGTAAAGAAATAATGTTAGGGCCATAAGCAGATGCAGAGACCGTCTGGCTATGACGTAAGGCATTATATCCAGATTTAAATGTGTATAGACCCGTCTTTGTCAAATGCCAATCCAACTTATCCGGTGAACCTGGTTTACCAATAGGTAAAGCAGAAATAATGGCAACATCCTCCGGCTTGAAAGAAGCCGAAAGTAAAGCCAGATTCCAGGAATGTGAACTCCTATCAATAAAGGTTTCAACTCTAAGTGAGGGATCAATGGGTGATCCCGAATGCAATGCTGGTCTCGGGGGTTGAGCAGGGATCCAAGGATCTGACCATACTAAAATGGAATCACCGGATCCTACTCGTTTAATGAGTCCTTCGTTTACGAGAGAGAGAGTAGACACCATACTTTGCCATCCATAAGATGGCGAATAAGATTTGATTGGATCCAACGGGTTGCAATCCCTATAGTACCGACCTTTAAAAACCTTAGCAAATAATGAGTCTGGAGCTGTGATCAACCGCCAAAGTTGTTTAGCTAACAAAGCAGTGTTAAAATCATCCAAACACCCAAACCCAGACCACCATCAAGCTTACCAACACATAACTTATCCCAGGCTAGCCAGTGTAACCCTCGTGTGTCCCCGGAAGCACTCCACCAAAAATTGGAAACTGCAATAGTGAGTTTCCGTGTGACCTGTTTTGGAAGACGGAAGCATTACATAACAAAGGTAGGGACGGCGGTCGCTACTGATTTTATCATTACCTCTTTTCTCCCCCTAGACAGCAACCGGGCAGGCCATCCACCTGTCCGTTTTTGCAAACGATCCTGGACAAAAGAAAAAACCTTTGTTTTTGAGCCTCCTAGGCTCTCGGGGATGCCCAAATAAGAGCTCATACCACCCAAATTGTTTATCCCCAGTATTCCTTTTAGTTCCTCTCGTAAGTTCGCATCAACTGTATGCCCAAATTGGACCGATGATTTCTGAAAGTTTATTTGCTGTCCAGAAACCCGTTCATACTGTCGAAGGACCACAAGGACAGTCTCACACTGCTCCTTCGTAGCTCGACAGAAAAAAAGACTGCCGTCTGCAAATAACAAGTGCAAGACTGCATGACAGGCAGCCGACACCTTAATACCCGTGATAAGCTTGGACCACTCCGCCTTGTGGAGATTAGCAATGAGAACCTCAGTGCAAAGAATAAAGAGGTATGGTGACAAAGGATCTCCCTGCCTAAGCCCTCTAGAGGGAAGTATGGACCCACGTGGTTGACCATTTATTAGGACTTTATATTGAACAGAAGTGACACACCACATAACCCATGAGGTCCATTTTTCGCAAAAACCAAGTTTCCGCAACAAATGTTCAATAAAGGACCATTCTACCCGATCATAGACCTTGCTCATATCTGTTTTACTGGCCATATACTTACCCTTGCAAGAGGGGTTAGTACGGAGACCATAAAACATCTCTTGAGCAATCAAAATATTATCCGTAATCAAACGCCCCTCCAAAAAGGCCGATTGTGTCTCAGAGACCAATGCTGGCAAAAAGGAACGCAGACGTTGGCATATTATCTTTGAGATAATATTATAGCCAACATAACAAAGACTGATGGGCCTCCATTCAGTCATCCGGGTTGGTTTATCCACTTTGGGAATAAGAAAAATATTTGTCATATTTAGTCTTTTGTCAAAAATACCATCCTGAAAGAAAGAATTTACCAAGAGCGTTAGATCATATCTAACTATATCCCATGCACGCTGATAAAAAAGGGCCATCATCCCATCCGGTCCTGGAGCTTTATCAGGATGCATCATAAACAGAGCCTCTTTAATTCCTGTTCTGTGACTGATCTTGTCAAGGATTCATTAATTTCACCCGTAATAGACAAAACCACTTCACCCAGAGTCTCCTCAAAATCCGAGGGTCAGAGGATGTGAAAAGGTCCTGGAAATAGGAGGTAGCTATGCTTTGAAACTTCGTCTCTTCCGTAACCCAATTACCATTCTCATCATGAAGACCCACAATGTGGTTCTTAGCTCGTCTTTGTTTTGTCTGGGCATGAAAATAACTAGTATTTTGATCCCCAAAGCGCATCCATCGACTCCTACTCTTCTGATACCAATAAATTTCTTCGTCACGATAAGCCTCACAAAGTTTCCAAGTCAGTTCCGAAATGGTCTCAACAAAGACAGAATCATCCGCCCGGGCATCCGCCAATTGGTTCTTTAGATCCTCAATCGTTTCCCGACCATAAGGGGCCTGTGCTTTCCGCCACTGGGAGATTGCTTGGCGGCATTTAATGATCTTGTCCATAAAATTGCCCGTTGGGATCGCTACCCCAGCATCCCAGCCTACTGAAATGGCACCAAATAAACCCTCTTTATCAAGCCACCGTCGGTTGAACCGAAAACCACATCTCCCTTTCCGGGTTTTATCCTCGAGGAGAGCTAAAACCGGTTTATGGTCTGATGCTACCATAGGTAAATATTCGTGAAGGCATTACTAAATATATCATGTAACTTCTCATTGGCCAAGATAGACTGTCCCCAACCGCAGGAAAATCTAGTAAACCGCAATGTCGAATCATTGTGTTAAAACTAACAAAAGAGGATACGTGGCGGAGTTTCCCTCCACGCTTCTCATGATTGCTTTTTAATTCATTGAAATCACCAATAAGGAACCAAGGAGAATCTCTAGATAAACTAATTCGCGTTAAACGTTCCCATACTTGGCCGCGGTTTGCTGGAACCGGATCACCATAAACGAAAGTAAAAAAAAATATTTGTCCTTTATAAGTAAGTTCCACATCAATCAATCTATTAGATTCAAATAAAACCGAAACATCATAATCATTATTATAAAATAAGGCTAAACCGCCACTACAACCGATAGGATCAACCGTTTTTAAGGTTGAATAACCAAAATGGCCAACAAAAGATTCCAAACAAGATAAAGGCTGTCTAGTTTTAGATAAAAATAAAAAATCAGGCCTATGCTTTCTCCATAAATCCCTAAGATATCCAATAGTTGCTTTGTTTCCAAGCCCTTGGCAATTCTAACTCAAGATCTTCATTTACTCAGGATGATGAAAAAGTGGAGGCTCCTCTGGAGGAGCCCACTGTGGTATCTCGGATTCGACTGCCATCGATGGTGATGATGCTTCTGCAGAGGAGGAGTCCACCGACATGAATGTTGATGCCAATGTTGAGTTCGTTCCGCCGATGGATAAAGTCCGTAAGCCCAAGCTTCCTTTGACACTTAAAGGAATTGCTTCTGAAAAATTGAATGTTTATTTGCGTACAACATCAAGGAAACATCCTGCTCTAAAAGCTAATGATTCGGTGGGAGAAAGACCAAACCCGAGGAACCAGGATCAGGAAAAAGGGATAACTGGTGTGTTAAAGCCACCTAAACCAAGTTTGAGTAAACTTTTTTTTTTGCGATTTTCTAACAAAAAAAATTATATGTTATGGTATCAAAAATATTTAAAAAACAAAGGCCAAATTAAAAAGAAAAACATATAAATTTTAAATGGTTTGGATGAAATGAATAATGATTTTGTATAGTACTATTCATTCATAGTACACTTTACAAAACGTTAAAAAAACACAAAACAAAAAAAAAACTCATCATAAATCTTGTTATCTGTTACGATTTTTTTTCACTAAAGAAAAATAAAATAAAGAAGACTATCGCTTACGTAACTTAACGGGTCCACCAAATGACGATCCTACCCTTCACTATCTCTCTCTCTCTTTTGTTAATTCGATTCGATGAATGAAATCGCTATAAATACGCTCTTAACGTTACTCTTCACTTGGCTTGCTCACAACAATCCAATCTTCTAGATCCTTCTTCCTTCCTTCTTCAACTCTCTCTCTCTATATACAGTTATGGTTACATCGTCGTCGAACTCAACAATCAAATTCCTCTGTAGCTACGGCGGAAAGATTCTACCTCGTTACCCCGACGGCAAGCTCCGTTATAACGGTGGTCACACTCGCGTCCTCGCCGTTCCTCGCTCCATCTCATTCTCCGGTTAGTTTCCCACTCCCCCGATCTCATTTTTTCCGGTTTGTTAATTTTTGATTTTCCAAAAAAAAAAAAAATACGAAATCGGTTTTTGAGGCGGCGCGTGTGATGCGTGTTAAACAGAGCTAGCGTCGAAGATGGCGGAGATGTGCGGATCTACAACCGTAACGATCCGGTGTCAGCTCCCTACTGAAGATCTCGACGCGCTCGTTTCGATTACTTCCGACGAGGATCTGACGAATCTAATCGAGGAGTACGATCTCGTTTCCTCGTCTTCTCCGATGAAGATCAGAGTCTTTTTAAATCCACCAAAATCCGCCGCCGGATCTAAAAAAAGATCAACGATCGCTCCTCCTTCGTTAGCGTTACCTTCATTTTCAACCACCACTACGACGTCATCATCTTCTACTACTTCATCTTCTTCATCAAGTCCTAGATCTCCGTCGCTGTCTAAACCACCGCTTCCTCCGTCGCCACCAAGGTTGACGACGACGGTGAAGAATCCGTGTTACGGTTGTTATGTACACCGTAATTCGAGAAATATCTACCTTGTTCACAACGGCAACCACTGGCAATAACATCACCGGGGAAAAAAAAAAGATGCGAAGGAATCATCGGAATATACAATTAAAAAAAAAAAAAGTTGGAAATATATCTTCTTCGTTTTTTTTTTGAAAAATGAAAATGTAAAAAGAAAACGAGAGAGATATAATAGAAGGGTGTGTGTACGTGTTCGTGATCTGACCGTCGCCATTAATGAAATCAATCATCCCAAAGCTTTTTTAGTTTTTGTTGGTGATGATGATGAATTGGGTGAGTTTGTTTAATTCCTTCATTTTTTTTTTCTTTTTCTTTTGAAACTTTCTCCGTTTATCTTACCGTCACTCCGTCTGTTGCCGTTTGCATTGTTCCCATTATCTTCTAACCAAACACCACGTGTCACCTATACCTTATCTGCTCTTCCGTTACATTTGATCTGATTTGTTTTGCTTGCGTCGTTACCGTTTTCCTGGCGTTATTATCGCCGTCTGTTTCCGATTTTTTTTTTTTTGAAATTCTTTTATTTTAAGGTTATATTCAATTTCTGTTGAACTAACTTTTTTAAAATAATCCCTTTTTTTAATTTGCAGGTAAATTGCCTCCAATCCTTCTAAAATTGGAACCAAGATGATCGATTTTTCTGGTTTATGGTAAGTGGTTCAGTTTTTATTTTATTATAAGGTTTTACTACATATGAACTATAGAAGATGATGTGTGTGTTATTCTGATTAATTTTGATCGGTTTTTTTTTGGTAGGGGAAATTCGAAATGGGGATAAGCTTGGAGAAATTGTGGGGAAAAAGACAAAATAATGAAGGAAAAAACAAATATTTAAGAAAGTTGAGAATAAAAGAAGAAGAGATGATAGTGATGATGATAAGATTCGATTTAAAATCAAAATGGGTCCGAAATATACAGCTGGTGTTGGAGAAGTACATATTTTAATAACACTTTAAAGTCATAAAATTGAGTTTGGGTGGGGGAGGAGAAGACACCAGGTTACGATTTATATTTAAGAGAACAAAATCGAGGTCTTTGGACAGTGGAAAACGAAAACTCTAGTTGTGTAAAAGGGACGTGAGTTTTGAATTTTCAGATATTTGATGCTCACAAAATTAGGTGGTGGACGTATTATAGGGGACTATGATGAATGATATCACTAGAGGAATTAGGCGGTGTAACACAAAATTAGGCATTTTTTTAGGCCATCAATCATTTCTCCTAAGAATTTGGTTGCTTATGTTAATTGATCTAACGATGACGTGAAAGCCATCTCATGACTTCTATTTTTCTCTTAGTAGTTAGGAAAGTCATTGGGGTTATGATTCTATCTATAGCTTTTTTTGGGTCCCAAGTTCATTTGACTTACGTTAGGATTATAAACTGGATTTGCTCATTCACAACCAAATTGAAAAAGAAAACTGTTGGTGAAAGCAAGAGGATCATAGAAGTTGAGTTGAATCTTCTTTCTTTGTAGTTCCGGAAGTTGTGGGTCGGATTAACCGGATATTTGACTTTGGAAACAAGCATTAATAAGCTTTGTTCCTTTCTGACTATTAGGTGAGTAAAAAAAAAAACCTTACTTGCTTATTGAATTTTAGTAAAGAACAATGTGAAGTGGTTTCATGGACCAAGTCGGTCCCAACATTTTGAATCAAGCCCAAAAGCCACAGTGGTTTCATGGACCAAGTCTTTAGATTAAAATTCAAACGAGATTAACGGTTGTTTTTTCATATGCGGACTTATGCAATCGAAAATGCTATACACCTACCATCTGGTCCATATCCGAGTGCATAACTGGACCGGATTGGTCTTGAACTTGATTCGATTATTCTAAAAAGATGGCTGATTGACTTGTTCATCATGGAATCTTATGATTAACTTCTTTGGTCAACTTGGGCAGTTTTCAACCCACTAGACTTGTTGTGATCACAAACATGGCAACATCAACTTCAATATTTATGACCTTTTCAACCATGAATATACCTTTACTAAAACCCTCTCTTAATTTTCGATTAACTTTGACTAAATAATAATCACACACAAAACAATGGATCACGATCTCGACAAATTCCCTTTACTCTCCTACGTCCTTCACCAACTCGACTCCAATCTCCACGCGCCGCCGTCTATGGCCGCGCAACAAACCCTCCTTCCTTCTTTTCCTCTTCTCTCCGACCCTCAAGTCATGTCCTCGTTGACTCAGTTCATCCCTACAACCATCACTCAGACGCTTTCCGTTTACAACTCTCTCGGATCTCGTCCCGATCCCTTAGCCGTTTCCTCTGCTCGCTCCATGATCGCTCAGATTATGGATTCGCTCTCGCCCGAAGCAGCGGCTAAGGAGACGGAGTTATACACTGGGATTGTGCGGTTGGACGAAGTGCACGATAGCTACGAGAAGAAGTTGAAGGATTTGGAGGAGGAGCTTTCTAGGGTGTATGCTACGGAGGTGGAATCGATGTTGAGAAGTGGCCAAGAAATGAACGAGGAGGTTGTTGCGGTGCTCAAGGCTGCGGAGTCTGGCGGAGTCGTTGAGAGGATAGATTTATCCGGCCAAGAACTTAAGCTTCTCCCTGAAGCTTTTGGAAAAATCGTTGGCTTAGTTTACTTGAATCTCTCCCGCAACGACTTGACGGTAAATACTAAACTTCCCAAATTTTGAATTATCTCACAGGGTTGCTCAATTATAGCTTCGATAGTGTCAAGGATTATACAAAAAAACACACTGATAGGTTTAGTCAATGCTTCCTGCAATGTCTGAAACTGTTAACGTAGAGTCTTGGACTGCAAGAGACTATATATGTTTACTTAGAGTCTTGGACTGCAAGTAACTATCACTGTATTTGATACCTCCTGCAATGTCTTAAACTGTTTTTGAATTTTTTTTTACAGTTTATACCCGATGCAGTCTCGAAACTCAAGAATCTAGAAGAGCTCGATGTATCTTCGAATTCTCTTGAATCTCTTCCTGACTCTATTGGAATGTTGCTTAACCTTAGGATCCTTAATGTGAATGGGAACAATCTAACTACACTCCCTGAAAGTATCGCGCATTGCAGGTTTGTTTCTTTTTTTTTTTTTGTAAATTTTCTGTAATATTGTTTCTACATTTGTCCTGAAGTATCAGATATTTTCATAAAAATTAGGTCACTGGTTGAGTTAGATGCGAGCTACAACAACTTGACCTCATTACCTACAAACATCGGATACGGATTACAAAACCTTGAGAAACTATCGATCCAGTTGAACAAACTCAGATACTTTCCAGGTTCGATAAGCGAAATGTATAATCTAAAGTATCTTGACGCACACATGAACGAGATCCACGGGATTCCAAATTCTATCGGGAGGTTAACGAAACTCGAGTTTCTAAACCTGAGCAGCAATTTCAACAACTTGATGGGTGTCCCTGACACAATCACTGATCTAACTAACCTGAGGGATCTTGATCTAAGCAACAACCAAATCCAAACGATACCGGACTCGTTTTACAGGCTGAGGAAGCTGGAGAAACTGAACTTGGACCAGAACCCGCTTGAGATCCCATCTCAAGAAGTGGCTAAACAAGGAGCTGAAGCGGTTAGAAAGTTTATGAGGAAGAGATGGGATGAGATTATGGCAGAGCAGCAACAGAGGATTGGCGTTGAGGCTGAGAGACATGGAGTTGAAACAGGGTGGGTCTATTGGGGAACCTCCATGGTTACTAATCTTGTTTCTGGAATGACTCAGACCATTGGACTTGGAGGAGGATCTAGTGATGGTAAAGATAAGAAACCTGGAGACTCTTATTATTATCACCAACTCTAACTTCTGCTGTTTTAAAAAAATTTTGGTTTACTTTCTTGTGAACTTATCGTTCCTCATTCTACCCTTGTGTGTAAGTTGTAACATAAGTATATGTATTTTATTTCTATACATTTTTTTTAATACGTTTCCCCACGAAATGAGTGTGGATAATGGATATAATGTGCTTAAAGACTAAAAAGTTGCTACTAGCAAACTTCCCCTCTTTGATTGTTATTTGGTAAGAAACAGAAGATGCTCTGTTTTGTCCTAGTGTCATTATTATCTGTATTATTCCTTTTAGTTATAACGAGAAAAAATAATATAATTGATTTAAGATTCGAATAGCTTGAATCAAATAGCATATCTGAAAATTTAGTATACTCACAAGGGATTGAAACACACGTTGCAGAGGAAGATCAAGACTTTGCACACATCAAAGCTAATTCCATTTCATTAGGATTCAGTACATTTGGAAAAAGGTACAAACAAGATTTTTATTCTTCCAACAACTTAATAAGGGATGATTCATTGCACCACCAAACAAGATTTATCGGTCATAATATATTACCAAGTATGTTCAAGCAGACCAGATCCCTTAAATTTTTCTTGCATCAATCCATCGATCCGAGCAGCCATCTCTGGAGTCAGGTAATTTTGCCAATCTCCAACCTTTCCTTTCCTGAAATACGCGCTATTCGGATAATAACCGAAGGACTGATCTCTCTGTTTTTGTCTCCTTGGTTGACATCAAGATTCTTCAGCGTCTCGAAACTGCAAAGGTTCACAACTTTCTCAACGACACCTTTTTCCTCTTCCTGGACTGTGAATCCATCACCCATAAACTGAGCCAATGTTTTCACATGCGGCAAAGGATCAGCTCTCAACTTCTCGTACTTGAGAAACAAAACCGTATCTGGATGCTCTTGGTAAGCTTTCCAATACCCCAAGACATGATCTAGATAAGGACCGCAGATCGAAATACCTCGACAGAACATATCAAAAGACTCATCAAGACTGTTGAGAGAGCCAACATCTGATTTTTCCTTTTCAAAGAAAGCCCACTTGGAGATGAACGTGTCCTTTGGATCTCTCCAGATGTAAACCATTTTACAACCCGATTTTGCAACCGATTCGGGTAACAAATCGTGCGGCATATGAGTCGCAAACAAAGTGTTTTCTTTGAGGGCATCACCGTTAGGGAACATAGGGAGATCTGTCTCAATGAAAGGAACAAGATCGTGAGGGTTGCGTTTTAGGAGAGGATTGGAGGAATCGTCGTCCAAGCGAGATCGATTGGCGATGGTGAAAGTTAGAGCTTTGAGCCAAGTGGTACCCGACTTTGGGTAGGTACAAACGAGGATGTCAGTGGGCCGTGCTTAGAAAAAGTCTTGCACGTGAAGGCACCCTTCTAGGCCAGCCTGTATGTACCAGTGACCACAATACTCGATCAGGGGAGCTTTGGAAAACCAGCCTTTTACGTGAGGAAACGTGGCGATCAAGTCTTGGTACCGTTTCTGATTCTTCTTGAATTCTGTGGACTCCGTCTTGGTCTCGTCTTTGTTGCTCGGTATGGTCGTCTCTGATTCCATTAATGGAGATATGAGGAACTCCTGTTGTGCTCTGTGTCTGGACAAAGTTTGGTTTGGGTAAAGTAATGAAGTTAGTTTCACACATGTTCTAAAAGTTTCATAACTAAACCATCCCCACAGCCCTCATATCTTTCTTACCGTCACGATCCTCAGCAATTCGATTCCGATATCTAGAAATCTAAAATTTAGACAAGATAACTTAGAATCTTAGATAGACAGCTCCAATAATGTAGATAAGTTAAAGTTACATGCGGTGCAATGCATGCCTTCGATTATTTAGACATAAGTGACACGTAGTGTACAAAACTGAAAAAGATTTTGTCGACTTGTTTAGTTACCATCGGTAATAGGATGTCTTAAGATTATGTTTGGTAATCAATATAATGATAACAATCTCAATAAATGTCAATCGCAAAATAATATAATAATAATATCGCCGTGATAAGATTCTCGATTTGAAATCAAAATGGGTCCGAAATATACAGCTGGTGTTGGAGAAGTACAATTTTAATAAACACTTTTATAAGTCATAGAATTGAGTCTGGGTGGTAGACGCATGCCCTCGGTTATTAGACATAAGTGACATGTAGCGTAGAAAACTAAAAAAGATTTTGTCGACTTGTTTAGTTACATCGGTAATAGGATATCTTAAGATTATGTTTGGTATTAAAGATAATAGATGTATTTTTATACAGTATATTTTAACTTTTAACAGATTTTTTCATTTTTTTAAATGTTAAATTGCTAACTAGGCTAATATTTGTATATAAATATCTTATTATATAAAGTAGAGTTACGAAAGTTAGCCATTAATAAGATATTGACATATGTCAAATTATTCGAATGGCTGACAATAGAAGCTGCAGCGTTGTTGGTATTGGATAGATCAAATTTCGGATGCATGATGGCACTTTCAGGATTTTGACTGAAGTAAGGCATCTTCCAGCAGTGAAGAAGAATCTGATATCTCTTAGTTCACTTCACATAGACGGATTCAGGTTCGAAACTAATAATGATAACTGTGTGAATGTACGCAAAGGATATATGGTGTTGATGAAGGGTCAGCTCACAGCAGGGAGTGTTTATCGATTACTTGGAAACGTGGCTGTAGGTGGAGTTGCAGCCGTGGTAACTGAATCTAGTAACACAGCTCTATGGCATATGCCATTGGGGCATATTGCAGAGCATGGTTTGTCTGAACTTCACAAGAGAGGTCTTCTGGATGGTTTGAAGAATTGTAAGATGAAGTTTTGTAGGTTATGCGTGATGGGGAAGCAGTCCAAGGCATCTTTCAAGGCAGGTCTACACACCACAAAGAGTCTTTTAGACTATGTGCATTCTTATGTGTGGGGGCCTACACAAGAACATTTATTAGGAGGAAGCAGATACTATGTCATCTTTATAGATGATTTTTCTAAGAAGGTTTGGGTTTACTTCATGAGGCAAAAATCTGAAGTTTTTGAGAAATTTAAGATTGGGAAGGCTAAAGTGGAAAACCTAACAGAGAGGAAGATGAAAGATCTGAGATCTGATAATGGTACAAAGTATACAATGGAGAGTTTCAGAAGATGTGTGAGGAGCAGGGTATTCAGAGGCACTTTACAGTGCGGAAAACACCACAATAGAACGGTATAAGTGAAAGGATGAATCGTTCTATTGCAAAGAAAGCAAGGTGTTTACGGTTGAATGTAGGACTCCCAAAGATCTTCTGGGCTGAAGCAGTATACATGGCGGTCTACCTCATCAATAGATCGCCAAGGGTTTCTTTAGAAGGAAAGGTTGCTGAAGAGGTATGGACAAGGGTAGACATTGATTTATCAAACTTGAGAATCTTTGGATGTCCAGCTTATGTGTTAGTTCCCAACAATGAATTATCAAAGCTGGATTCAAAGTCCAAGAAGTGCGTTTTTCTGGGATTTGAGAAAGGCGTGAAAGGTTTCAAGTTATGGGTTCTTGAGGCTAAGAAAAGAGTGATCAGCCGAGCTGTGGTGTTTGATGAGCAGTACAAGCTGCTGTAGGTGAGTTCAGAACGAGTTCCTATAACCATTGAGGCTGATAATGGTTCAGATATAGCGGAGGATGAAGACGAGTCTGGTGAAGCTAGACTAGCAGCGGAAGCAGATGAGCAAGCTCCTGAGGTGGAGCAGTCTCCTAAAGTGCGGAAGAAGGGTAATCAGATACGTACAAAGAGGAGTCTGGCTGCAACCAAGGAAAAGCGTGTAGTGAAGGCACCTGTCAGATATGGGTATGAAGATATGGCTAGCTATGCTCTGATGATTGGTACAGATGATCCATCTAGTTTTCGTGAAGCTATTAACAGTCCTGAAAAGGAAGAATGGATTGCTGCTATGACAGAGGAGACAGTTAGTCTGAACAAGAATCAGACATGGGAGCTTACAACACTTCCAAAGGGGAAGATAGCAATTGGTTGCAAGTGGGTCTTCAAGAGGAAAACATGAGTCTCTAAGAAGGAAGTTGTGACTTTTCAAGACGAGACTAGTTGCAAAAGGGTACTCACAGAGTGCAGGGGTTGATTATGACGAGATTTTCTCCCTTGTAGTTCGACCCACATCCATTCGTGTTATGTTGGGACTGGTAGCTTGCTGGAATTTGCATCTTGAGCAGATGGATGTGAAGACATCATTTCTCCATGGGAATTTGGAGGAAGAGATCTATATGGAGCAACCTGAAGGGTTTGTCAAGTCTGGAGGGGAGGCGCTTGTATGCAGACTGAAAAGATCTTTATACGGGATGAAGCATGCTCTTAGACAGTGGTACAAACGTTTTGATACTTACATGTTGCAGATAGAGTACCAGAGATGTGAATATGACTGTTGTGTTTATGTGAAGAACGTTGGTAACAATTCTCCTATATTTTTGTTATTGTATGTTGATGATATGCTCATTGCTGGAAGCAATATGGATGATATTGTTGAGTTGAAAGGGCTATTGGGAGAAGAGTTTGAGATGAAAGATCTTGGTGCTGCAAAGAAGATTCTTGGGATGGAGATTCGCAGGGATAGGAGTTCTTAGAGATTGTGGTTATCTCATAGAAGCTACATAGAAAAGATACTTGAAAGGTTTGACATGAAGAATGCAAAACCTGTGTCTACTCCTCTGGTGAATAAAATCAAGCTCTCAGCACGTCAGTGCCCTATTTCTGATGAGGAGATCAGTAACATGGCACAAGTTCCTTATGCTAGTGCAGTTGGTTGTCTGATGTATGCGATGGTTTGCACAAGACCAGATTTGGCTCAAGCTATTAGTCAAGTCAGTAAGTATATGTATAAACCTGGGAGGGAGCACTGGAATGCAGTGAAATAGATTCTCAGGTATTTGAAGGGTACTACAGATCGTGGTCTCATGTTTGGAGGACATGAGTGCAAGGCAGAAGTCGTGGGTTTCGTAGATTCAGATTATGCAGGTGATCTTGATAATAGGAGGTCTACGACAGGTTATGTGTTTACTCTTGTTGGAGCACCTATAAGTTGGAGGTCTGTGTTGCAGTCTGTAGTTGTAATGTCAACCACTGAAGCCGAGTACATGGCAATTGGAGAGGCAACTAAGGAGGCATTATGGGTTAGAGGACTTGTAATGGAATTGGGTGTTGAGCAAGGTGGAGTTCAGCTACACTGTGATAGTCAGAGTGCTTTATATCTGGCTAAGAATCAAGTGTATCATGGTAGGACGAATCACATTGAGGTAAGATATCACAAGATCATAGAGTTATCGGTTTTTGGTGTGAGTTTACTGCAGAAGGTGCACACGTCTGAGAATGCAGCTGATATGTTGACCAAGCCAATCACCATGGAGAAGTTCAAGCACTGCTTGGATGTGCTACAGGTCTTTTATTGCTTGATGAAGACAAAAGGTTTCCCCCAAAAGCTAGCAAGGAGTTGAAGTTGAAGTCAGTGAGATTTTGTCGTCAAGGTGGATTTTTTTTGTTAAAGTGACTTGAAATCTCTGAAGATGTCTACAAAGATGTAAAAGACTGTGTAAGGCATACAAGACTTTTATTGGGCTTTTGTAGAGACTGACTCAAGGCAACTTAGGGGCGGCGCAGCCGCCTGTATGGTGTAATAGATTCTAGAAGATTCACAATATCTTTTATTTCGTATTGTATCAGGTTTTTTGAGGTCTATATAAGGAGACTAGTGGTTTGTAAGGTTGAGTATCAGATTAATAATATAAACCCTAGTCAAAGGGTATTCGCCTCAAGAACACTCTTTTTTTTTTTTTTCAAAGCTTTCTTATTTCTGTTTCTGTTCATCCGAATTCACAACAAAGAGGAACAATGAAATCAAACGATAAATCAAATTTCAAATTTAAAATTGAAATCAGCTTAATGAATTTCTTACCAGAGAGTTTAAGGAGGGTGATTTAGATATTATCTTGTTATCTGTTGACGACCAGGGGTCTCTAGTAACTCCTCAAACGTCATATTGTGTACACATTGAGGCATAGACCTAGATGGTGGAGACGCATCAATGGCTGGAGATGTAGGAGTGGTTGGAGCCAAACCAATGGGTGGAGATGCAGCAGTGGCTGGAGGCGCATCAATGGGTGGAGTTGAATCAGTTTGTGGAGATCAATGCTGTGAGGTTGCATGGCAAGAATCCTGAACCCAGATGCGGTCCCTCGAGAACCACCACTGCAGGGACTTGGAGCATTCATCTGAGATAAGAAGAAGAATAAGGTTAACTGGAGAAGAAGAAGAAGAAGGTTAACTGGAGAAGAAGAAGGAAGAAGAAAGAAATTTAGGGATTTAGTTGCGGCTGGGTTTGAGCTCGCTCAAACTAGCTCTTCCATATATATATATATATATATATATATACTTATTTAGCCTCGCAATTCCGTAGCAAATATTGTGACGGCTTTCCTAGGCACCCTCGCAAATAAGTCGCAATACAAAAATCTTCATATATTGTGAGGCATTTGCAAGGGAAGCCTCGGTAATCCGTTGTATTTTTGCGAGAGATTAGCTACGATGTCTCGCAAAAACCTCGCAAATGCCTCGCAAATGATCTTGACTCCCAATTACATAGCAGTACCATCGTAAAATTTATATAATTATAGAAAAAACACAACAAAACACCATTACAATTTATTCATATTCATTTTATGATTCATTATAAAGTTCATTATCCTCATTAGAATCTACTCTATCATTGGATAATAAAAATTCACCTAGTTATACCACTTCTATGAATCCATCAAAGATATCTTCTACTTCTCTAATTTGTGGATCAATTGTGGGTGACATTTTCTGTTGGTATGGTTAGAATCGAAACTTCCCCTACTCTTTCTTATTCTAACAACACATCATCAACTAACCTGTTTAACTTTAATGACTAATAACCAAATGTCATCTGTTCACTACATAATAACCAAATGTTAGCCCTCCTTGTGATGCTACCATATAAGGGTCAAATATAGCATATATACGTTTTCTCATTCATACCATGTAGATACATCTAAAATGATTAATATAAGCGCTAAAAACAATAAAACAAGAAGAAGTATAACATAAATTTTCATATATTTAGGAATTCTTGCAAGCCATTTGCGAGGAGCACCTCCAAAAAAACTCGAAAATGATCTAAACCTCGCAACTACATAGCAAAGTAGTGTTTATGGAATACGATTTTGCGAGGGATTACCGAGGTCAGTAAGCAGTCACTCGCAAATCCCTCGCATACGTGTTTTGGGTATACAATTTTTCATGGTATTTGCGATATTTCATCACAAATCCCTCACATATTGAGAGTCTTTTGTGATGCCCAGTTAGTAGTGCCTCGCAAAACCAACACAAATCCCTCTCAAATTTAGAAATATTTTTTTTAACAACAAAAACTACAATTACTCAATGAGATTCATTTTCTGTATTACTAGAAAGCACATTATCATCATTAGAACCTACTCCATCATCGGACTATTCGAATATGTCTAATTCAACATCTTCTTCAAAGACATTACCAACATCTTCTACTTGTCGGTTTTGTTGATCAATGTGGATAACATCTTCTGTTGATATGTTTGGAATAAAAATTTCATCGATTGCAACACGACTTGATCATCAACTAATTAACCCGATTATACGGCCACGAGGATTACCTTTGATGACTGATAACCACATTTTACGTCTTGGCCGCAAACGAGGATAGGAAAGAAAGCTCGTTTGTTGTGATTGTGATGCTAGGATGAAAGGTTAAAATTTGGCGTATGATCTGTTCACATTTACATCGACAACTCCCTAATTAATTACTTGCACGCCTAGTAGGGGCGATGGATCATACCAGTTACATTTGAAAAGTACGCATCTCAGATTCATAAGGCCTGGATTTTCAACTTCTACTATTTGTTGCAAAGCACCATAAAAATCGCTATCACCAACTTGTACGTAGATTCCATAATTTGCTGTAGTTTTTCGACTTCCATTTGCATATGCATGAAAAGTGTAACCGTGAGTAAAGTAAATCGGAGCAGTGGTGATCTTTGCTCTTGGTTCTTGAACAAGCTCAAGCAACCAAAGAGGCAAGGATTCATTCCCACGTACATTTTGAACCCATATAAACAAATAAAATATTTATACCATAAGTTTATTTAAATTAGTTAATAAATAATATACATATTTTTTAAGTTTATTATTATATATATATATATATATACTTACATAGTATTTTAACCAATTAGCAATATCAGCTTCATAGTCAGCTTTTTCTAAATTACGATAGGCTTCATGAATCTGCATTTCCTTTGTTAAACTTCTGGCGACTATCGATCCCTCAACTATGGCAATAGTTTCGTCTTTCCTCGAAGAGATTTCATAAACCGTTTAAAAAGATACATCCACCGAAATTGCACTGGCCCACCAAGATCTGCTTCATGTAGTAGATGGACAGGAAGATGTTACATTATGTCAAAAAAGTAGGAAGAAAGATTTTCTCTTACAAATCAACACTGGAATATTATTTTGTAACTACTCTATGCCGTCAATGGTTAATGTTCTATTGCATAAGTCCCGGAAAAATGCTATGATTCCTACGAGCCAATGCATAATCAATTAATGGGTGAATTAATTAAATAATCTTTATATAAATATATGATATTTTGTAAATATATACCTGCAATAGCTTCATGAACGTTTCCTGACAATAGCTCAAGAAATACAAATGGTAGTAGTCGTTGCATGAATACATGATAATCATGGCTCTTCATCACTGAAAATTTTGGCCTTGCTCTACACATCTTGAAAAGTTTGAGACAAATCCATCTGGAAACTTTGCTTCAGATCTAACCCACTCGAACAACACCTTCTTAGCCTTCGTTGTCAATCGAAATTGGGGTACTGCTAATTTTCCATCTCTTGTAATATATAACTCGATCCTTGCGCATATTTCTGCCAAACCCAACCTTGATTTCATAATATCTTTTGTTTTACCCTGCACATTCAAAAATATAGTGATAAAATTATTAAAAAATGTTTTTCTCGATGTGCATCACGTCAAGGTTATGCCGCAAGAAAATATCTTTCCAATATTTAAGCTCCCCAAAAATACTCTGCTTATGCCAATTGTGAGCGCTTCCATATCCACTTGCCATGTTTGCTGGTGTGTGCCAGTTGCCCCCACATTTACATGTTTCTTGAGCACCATAGTAATCGATTTGTTCAAAAAAATCATTGCTAGGGACGTAAGTTGGTGGAGGAACACACAGAACTTTATTCTTTCTAAACAACTTCTTGTTCTTCCGATACGGATGCTGAAAGGAAAGAAACCGACAATAACAATCAAATCAACAAGGTTTTTGCCAATACTCTAACTGAAATGCCTAATATATACAATAAGGACATAATAATCTTCCATGTGTTGTCCACCCAGATAACATTCCGTATGCGAGGAAGTCACTAATCGTCCACATTAGCACTGCTAGCATATTGAAATTCTGTTTTTTCGAGGAATCGAACGTCTGAACACCTTCATACCACAATTGCTTCAGTTCATGAATCAGAGGTTGCAATAAGATATCTAGAGCTCACTTCGGATGCTTAGGACCTGGTACCAAAATACTCAAAAGCAGTAATTCGCTTCGCATACACATATCTGGAGAAATATTGTATGGCGTCAATATAACAGGCCATAAAGAATACTGCCTCCCTAACATACCAAATGGACTAAAACCATTTGTACACAAGCCAAGACTGAAAATGTTTACACGCCTTTGCATCAGATGGGTGTGTAATTTCTCCTTCTTTAGTAGAATGTTCTGCATGCCATCTCATTGCCACTACAGTACATTTTTGATTGATAGAAAAGTTCCAATCTATCAGCAATAGACAAGTACCACATTCGTTTATATGGCACTCGTGTCCTTCCCTCAGTAGGCTAATATCTCGACTTCCTGCAAATCAACATTCCTGCAGCTTAGCATCATCTTTCCAAAAAATCATGCAATAGTCAACGCACACATCAATCATTTCAGATGGTAATCCAAGACTCGCAACCAACTTATTTATTTCATAGTAGTTCTCAGCCGATACATTATCATCTTGCAAATATTCTTTAATTAGTTCAGTCCAAGAATCCATGCAATTCTCACTTAAGTTATTATCAGCTTTAATTGTCATCATCCTAGATGCCAGTAATAAGTTAGAATGCCCTTCTCTACATATAGGTGGATTTGTAGCATCTAACATAGCATAAAACGTTGTGCATCTACCTTGGGTTGTTCCATATTATTCTCATGAAATGCAGCAGTAGTTTCATGAAATGCAACATTAACAATATCATGAAATCTATTTTCCTCGTTATACCCATTAAAACCAAACTGATCAGATTCTTGATTCCCATAATTACTAGGTTGATCAACAACATAATTTATATTACTACTTCCAGCGTTACTGCTACAACTATCTCCATGACGTAACCATACATAGTAATTCGGCATAAATCCTCTATTATAAATATGCTTCTTCACTAGATTAAATTTCAAATATTTATTTTTTAAGCACTTGCGACATGGACAAAATATTGTATTGTTTTCACGAGTAAAGTCTTGGTTTGTCGTCTGGTACATAAAACCGCGCAAGCCATCACAAAACTCTTTCGTCACATCACCGGTCTCCGGATCTCTATGAATGTACATCCACCATCGTATTGTATATATCTCATGCTTCCCACTTCCAAATATTATTATGAAATTTAAAATTTTCTAGGCTTTTTCTGTAGCTTTTTTTCTTGAGTTTTTAAATAAATCTACCACGTTTCAAAACATATTTATTGGTTTCTACCACATTCCATAACTTCTTTTGTAGACTACCACGTACATCCCATGAATTGACTAAACTATCCCTCTCTCATTACTTCATTTACTTTTACAAAATTAAAAATATATATATATATATATATATATGTGTCTCGTCATTTCATATTCTGTCAGTTTTTTTTCCCAAATTAAACTTACAACACATGCAAGAAGGATGTTTTGTCTTCCATTGTATCTCTTCTATTTGTTAACAAACCAAAAATCGATTAAATCCTGTTTTTCTTCAAAACTCCTCCTAGTAAAATTAAAAATAAAACACTAACTATTATTTATGGAGATTCACTGATTACAATAATTTAAAATAAACTTGATAAAAATGGAAAATCACTAACGTTAATATCTATATATATATATATATATATTTTTTTTGGAGACATTTATGAAATAAATACTAAAGTTCAGATCTATTTACATTGACATTTATGGAATGTCATTGACATTTTTTTTTTACTCTAAATAATATTAAATTTGGAATCTAATTGAAGAAGATTTTCTCCTATTCAAATTTCCAAAAGTATTGGACCAACACCCATTAGCATTAAATATCTTATATTTAATTAATCCATTTTCTAAAAAAACTATACTAAACATTAAACACAATTGATTTACCGTAGACAATAATAACAGTCGAGATTTCTGATTAAACTTCATGTAGACAATGAAAATTATACACTACATATAAACCACTACATGTAGACAATGGAAATTAAACACTACATAATAAATTGATGTAAAACTATAGTAGATTTAAAAAATACAAAAAATATCATTTACATATATAGTTAATATAATAAATAAATTTTATTTTGCCTTTCTAAACAAAAAATATAGTCCCGCGGGTGTATAGCTAGTTTATTATCAAACTACATGACTACAAGTGAAAATCGAATGATACTAGTAAATTGCAGTTTACTATCCTGATTTGCAAGTGAAAATAAAGTGAAAACCGATTCATATTAATAAAAATATTAACAGTTTTTATACCATGTTTAATCAGTAATATCGACACATTAGTTTCTTTTTTTCTAATACAACTTTCTACTTCATTTCTTGTTTAACCCCATATGAATCCTTTATGGACTACATTTTGCAAAAGGATTATCCAAAAGACAAAATGTAATACTGTGATAGCCAAAATGTCCATAATTTATTTATAAACATGTTTTTCCCACCGAAATATATGGACCAGTTTTTGAGTAATAGACAAGTTTACATCTTATGTATACACAATTCTAGCATAAAATAAATCTTGTTCACCAATTGAGAAATACATAACAATAAAATTTTTGGTAGACAACATGGAACTTTTAAGTGGACAACATTGAAATATCCAGTGGACAACTTTTATACTCTTACATATTAGATCATATCAGCTTTCCCAAGTTATATTGACGGACAAAAGTTTGAAACAAAAAAAAATATTACTAAATTTTGGTGGCAATAATTATTGTCCATGAAGTTTGTGTTTTAGCTATTTGTCTTTTTGCACTTTTGTTCTTCCTTTTATCCACATTAAGTATCAATATTGTGGGATCATGCCGAACACCTCTGTCTCAAATAAAGAAATAGAATAAAATAAGGGATCATAAAATAATATATTCCTTTTGCTTATACAAATGCTTTTTTTATGGCCATTATATGCAGGTCAATTTGGTCTTTTTATATATCCCTTTTGGGAGATCAGAAAAAGGTTTTTAAAATGTGGCAGACTCAAAAGTTTGAAAAAAATGTGGTAGTTAACAAAATTCCCTTTTTTCTTTCACAAGATTTTTTTTTTTTGGTGGCAAAAGTGTTTTTTTGTCTAAGCGTTTTGTATTGTGGTTTTCATGTCCCATAGACTTGCTAGGGATATTTGCAAAGGATTTGCGAGGGATATTTTTAAAATTTTATTTTTTGCTAAAAATTTACGAGGCCTCTAGATTTTTGAAGACATAGCAGTTAGACTCGGGTAAAACGTGCTTTCCGACATCTATGTCCCCTGCAACTCCTTCGCAAATTTGCTATGCAATGAGTTATCGCTAATGCATCGCAAATTTGCGAGCGATTTCCATTTTATTTGCAAGGGTTTTACTCGGTCTCAAAAATCTGTTTCACGTCCCTTACAAATTTGCGAGGGAGTATTCCGTCGCAAAATTTGAGAGGGAATTGCAAGGAATCTTGTCTCCGTAAAAAGTTACTCGCAAATCCATAGCAAATTTACGAGAATATATTATCGTCGCAAATTTCCGTTTCAAAGAGCGCGTTTTCTTGTAGTGAAAGAAAAAAAACTGTGAAAATTTTATAAACATAAGTGGTGGTGATCAATTAAATATGAAAATGACATTAATTTCTGATTATAAAAATGTTTCGTTAAATGAATTGGGTTTGGATATGCGAAGTCACCAGTTCAATCCGTCTAGGCACAATTGATTTTTTTATATTAAAATATTATATATCTAAAAGAAATATTATGAATTAATAGTAATGTAATATTTTTTATAAGATATTATTTCATAATTGTTATCAATTATACATAATTTTTACTTAAATATATCAAATAAATATACGCCATAAGGAAGCTAATTAAAGACAATGAGGGGTATAAAAGAGAAGACGTAAAAGTAAAGTCTAACGACAAAAACTCACACTGGTGATTTTTCTTTTTTTTTTTTTAATAGTCTAAATATTAATGTTATCAAACTTAGTTAAACCTAAAAAGAGAAAATCAAAACCTTACGTTACCAGGAAGCTAATTAAAGACAATGAGGCCATGAGGGATATAAAAGTAGAGTCGAACGACAAAAACTTAACGTGAAACTTCGTAAGCAAAGCTAGGGTAACTTTCTAATTGATTGAACGTAGACTATTCAGGCAAGCTAATCAGCTACAATCATATCCAACTTCGTAAATAGTTTTAGCAAAGTGTTATATGTAGTTTGATTGAATATAAAATTTATTTAATCAAAAACCATACTATGCATATTTTGATCATTGATTGATTAAATGCAAAAGTTATTCAATCATTGATCCAAATATTTTACAGGAAGAAGTAGAAGACCATTTTTCTTTCCCGCAGAGAATCCAAGACATTCTTCCATGTCAATATCTTTGACGTCCATGCCTTCTTGTAATTGCCAGTCAAAATGGTACAGCAAATTCGCCAGACCAAACTCCACCATTGTTTCTCCCATGTACATTCCAGGACAGATTCTCCTGCCACTTCCAAAGGCTAATAACTCAAAGCTCTGTCCTTTTGTATCAATCTTGCTATCAAGAAACCTCTCGGGAAGAAACTCCTCTGGGTCTTTCCAGGTATTGGGATCACGCCCAATAGCCCATATATTCACATGTATATGTGTCTTTGGTTGAATCTTGTAGCCATTGATCTCAAATTCAGTCATTACTTCTCTCGGGAGCAGAAGAGGTGCTAAAGGATGTAGCCTGTATGTTTCTTTAATTACCATTCTCAAGTATTGGAGTTGGTCGATGTCTTCCAAGCTGATTAGTTCTCTCTTCCCAAATTTGTTTCGGATTTCAGATTGAACTTTGCTCATCACTCGCGGGTTCCTCGCTAGTTCTGCCATCGCCCATGTCATGGTTCCTGATGAAGTTTCAATCCCCGCTAAAAGAATGTCCTGTTACAAGAACATATTATATATAAGTCAAGAATCTTAGGTTTTGTTACAAAATTTCTTCACCATTAGGTTTTGAATATTTAAATAGTTACCATCAAGATTGCTTTAGTATTGTTTCTTGTGAACTTGTCATTTCCAACAACAGCTTCTTCTTTCTCCAAATTCAATAGCAAGTCCACAAAATCTTTACTGCCTACTTCCTTTTCCTCTTTATGCAGATCAATAATTTGTTCATAGAACGCATCGAGATCTCGCCCGATTTTTTCTCTCCGCCCTTGCATACCAGTGAGCCGGTCGATGATCCAGCCGATGTATGGGATAAAATCTGAGGCAGAGAAACTTCCCAACATCTCGAATGCTTCACGGATTAGCTTGTTGAACCTGTCATTGCTAAGCACAGTTCCCTCAAAACTCACACCAAATGCTGTCCTACATACTATACTTACACTTAAAGCAAGACACTTCTCGTTCAGGTTGACCAGTGTCTTCCGAGAAGCTGATTCCGCGATTGAATGGATCATTTTCTTGACCTCCTCGTCCTTGATGGGTTGAATTGAGTTAATTCTTTTAGCACTGAAGATTTCTTGAGTACAAAGCTTTCTTATTTCTTTCCAGTAGTCATTGTAAGGAGAGAAAGATATGTCCCGATTGTTGTAAGAGAGCTCTCTTCCCCCTGAGGATTGAGATATGAATGAAGTAACAACTAAACAATTCAAGACTTTTGTAAGTGAACTGATTTATTTAGTACCTGCTAAGGAAGGACGGCTACAACAATGGACGTCATGGTCTCTTAGAGCTTGTTTTGCTGTTCCGGATGACGAAAGTATAACTGTTGGGACTTTTCCTAGATTCAAAAGCATCACAGGACCATACTCTTTTGAGAGCTTCCATAGAGACTGATGTGGTAAGTCTTCTAGCTGATGTAAGTTTCCAATGATAGGTAAACCAGGAGGAGACGGTATTGATCGATATTGCCGCCGCTGTGCATGTTTTAAGGCGGTGAGAAGAAGAAAGATAATTAGAAGGAGAAGTGACAGAATCAAAATGTTAGCCATTTTGTATATTGTATTATTTTATTAATTTACTGAGTTGTGTAGATATATATAATATATATACAACTTTAATATATGCTCACTTCAATAATTTAATTGATGAAAACGACATGAAAATTAAATTGTCAAATTATAATAATTGATGAAGACAAGAGAGAGAGCCACGTTAAACTTTTAACAATTTTTTTTCCTCGTTATAAAAAAATATCTACCACAATAATTATTGATTCATTGAGATCGATAGAAATGGGACTCTTCAATATGTGACATAGATCTAAAAACAAAAATCTCGTCAATCTAGAGACAAAATATCAGAGATCGAGAACCAAAAAATTAACGTCGACAGATACAAAAATAATAAATAATTGATTTAGAAATCAAATACTAAAAATCGAAATAAAAGAAAATCTCTTACATCTAAAAACGAAATACCGAAGTTTTTTTCTTTTATTTTAATTTTTATATATATAAATGAAATATCAGAGATCTAGATTTAGAACTTTTTATTTTATTTTATTGTTTCAAGATGCATTTGTGTTTTGTTTTACATCAATAATTTTTTTCACTTTCATTTATTGTTTTTAGATATATTTGTGTTATGATTTTTAATATTTTGTTTCTAGATCTATGTGATTTCTTTCATTATATTTGTTATTTTAAAGTGATTTAAAATTTCTAGAAGACTGAGTATGAGTGACTCAGCACGCAAGGAGCACAGTTGTGTAAAACTGAGCACGATTGTGCAAGACAGAATATGACTGTTCAAGACGACCACGACTGTGCAAGATGGAGCACTTTTCTCTAAATTTTCAAAATGAATGAATCTCTAAAATCTCAAAATGAATGAATCTCTAAAATCCCAAAGTCTCAAGTCGTAGAAAAACAAACGTAGTTTGTTGTAGAAAAACAAACATAGTTTGTGATATAGATTTTGGGAGGTTTTATATTCATTACAGAAAAAAACAGAAATAAAAGCCGGCTAAGGAAAATTGGTTTGGCCATCAGAGAAGCGGACCGATCGGTCCTTTAGTCTCATATTTTAAACTCTTCGTCGTGATAGATAGGGACCGATCGGTCCAAATAAAAAACCGATCGCTCCTTCAGAAAATATGCATCGGTCACCTTTGATTGGAGATCGATCGGTTGGTATAAGGGGCTAATCTATCCTTGTCCCTTATCTCTACTTCTCGCACTAATTTGACCCAACTAGTCTAACAGTCTCCAACTCGGCTGACTTCCTAGCACCTGCTGAAGATTAATATGGACACATACGTGACAAACAACTCAAAATGAATACTAAACAAACGACAAAATATTCTTAAAACACCATATATCAATTGGCTTAGAAACTATGTCCTTATATGTATGTCCCTGGATTGATATTTTGTGACATGGTAGGATGATTTTAAGCATGGTAGAATGAATTGATATATGACATGATGATTTATGTACAATGATATGAGATGACGTGATGGACGAACCATAGGTTGGTTTTGTACCTAGTGACTGGACGAGGCTGAGATTGGTTTCGTGTCGTGTAAGTTGACGGACCTGAGATTGGTTGCGTGCCTTGTGTTACGTTGAACTTGAGATTGGCTGGGATCCTTGTGGCTAAGCTGATGAGATTTCAGTTTAGCGAAATTGATGATTGTGTATATTGATGAAAATCATGGTTTGAGAAATATATGTGGTGTAAAATAGTATTGAAATCATATGTTAGGTTGAGTATTGCATTGAACCTTTATGATTGCTGGATGTGCTTTAAGAGTGTGGTGTCTAACTATGTTATGTTGTAGTTATATTATAGTGAGCAGAATTGATCTTCACTGAGTAATTACTCACTCCTCACTTCTTTAATGTTTTTCCCAACTTAGTTTTATTCGTTATTTAGATTGCAGTTTTCGACCAGGCGGTGCGGCGGGTTGGGGGTATTACAAAAATTTATCAGCTATAGTAATCAGACTCAGCCTCTCATAGAAATTCAATGAACCAGTTGTTATCTGTAACATTTCTTTAAATAAAATATAAAATTCTATTCATTAAAAAATTGTATTACTTACTTTATCTGCATTCGAATTTTAAATATTTTTGAAAATCATATTTGCTTCAAAAATGATTAGTAGAAGGTTATAAAAAGATTAATTACTTCTTGATTTCTTTTCAATAATCTACGTTACATTTTAGGGAAAAAATAATTTTCATTTATTATATAGGAAGAAAGAATCCGACAATTTCGTAACCCTAACACAAAGTCTCTTACCATCCAATGGCAGTGTGAAATCAGAACTTAGATAACGGCTCTCTAATGGAGGATTTCGACGAGTTAATTCTTTGCGCGAGGAGCATAGTAAACCAAATTAGCGATTCGGAATTTCATATGTTAGGATGATTTTAAAGCTGATTATGTAATTGACGTACAAGTTACGTTACCAATGAAAAGTTTCTTTCAGACACTTCCTTAAACACTTAATTGGCTAACAAAAGAAACAGATGATCTTCGGATTGGGCAGGGGCGAATCTACAGCCAAAGGGGGTGGGGCACGTGCCCCACACTCCTTTTTAATAATTATTCAGTTAGGCTTTACTGTAATGTATCTGATAGCTCATTTGGAGAGGAATGCCTTATATTGAGTCTCAGGACAGAGGTTCAAATCCCCTCATCTGCATTTATTTTTCATTGGGATTGCGTGTTCTGTTTAGGTATAAACGATGCTACACTTTATTCCGAAGTCTCATGATGCCCCAAATACTTCACTGGCACAAGTAGAAGCTCATTTTTCTTGTTCACAGTGAGTCCAGGAGCTTCTTCCACGTCGATATCTTCGGCAGCTATCCCTTCTGGTAACTTCCAGTCAAAATGATACAACATATTGGCTAGACCAAACTCCACCATTGCTGTCCCCATGTACATTGCAGGACACATTCTCCTGCCCGCCCCAAACGGTAACAACTCAAAGCTCTGTCCTTTTGTATCAATGTTACTATCAAGAAACCTCTCCGGAAGAAACTCCTCTGGGTCTTTCCAGGTATTGGGATCACGTCCGATAGCCCATACATTGACATGAATCTGTGTCTTGGGTTGCATCTTGTAGCCATTGATCTCAAATTCAGTCATTACTTCTCTTGGGAGCAAAAGAGGTGCTGGAGGATGTAGCCTCCATGTTTCTTTAATCACCATTTTCATGTAATGGAGCTGATCTATGTCTTCGGATCTGATTAGTTCTGTCTTGCCAAATTTGTTTCGAATTTCAGATTGAACTTTCCTCATCACTCGTGGGTTCCTCGCAAGTTCTGCCATCACCCATGTCAGGGTTCCTGCAGAAGTTTCGATTCCCGCTAAAAGAATGTCCTGTTACAAGAAAACATTACTAAGTCGAAGATTATATTTCTTGCCATTAGGTTTTGAATATTTAAATAGCTAATTACCATCAAGATTGCTTTGATATTGTTTCTTGTGAACTTGTCATTTCCAACAACAGCTTCTTCTTTCTCCAATTTCAAGAGCAAGTCCACAAAGTCTTCACTGCCTACTTCCTTTTCCTCTTTATGCAGATTAATAACTTGTTCATAGAACGCATCGAGATCTCGTGCGCTTTTTTCTGTCCTCCCTTGCAAACCAGTGAACCAATCAATGATCCAACCGATGTAGGGAATAAAATCTGAGGCAGAGAAACTTCCCAACATCTCGAATGCTTCACGGATTAGCTTGTTAAACCCATCATTGCTAAGCACAGTTCCTTCAAAACTCACACCAAATGCTATCCTACATACTATACTTACAGTCAAAGCAAGACACTTCTCGTTCAGTTTGACCGGAGTCTTTTGAGAAGCTGATTCTGCGATTGAACCGATCAATTTCTTGACTTCCTCGTCCTTGATGGGTTGCGTTGAGTGAATATTCTTAGCACTGAAGAGCTCTTGAGTACAAAGTTTCCTTAATTCTTTCCAGTATTCATTATAAGGAGAGAAAGATATGTCCCGATTGTTGTAAGAAAGCTCTCGTCCCCCTGTGGAGTAAGATATGAATGAAGTATAAATTCAAGACTTAAAGTATGTGAACTGATTTATAGTGCACCTGCTAAGGAAGGACGGCTACAACAAAGGAGGTCATGGTCTCTTAGAGCTTGTTTTGCTGTCTCTGAGGACGAAAGTATGATTGTTGGGACTTTTCCAAGCTTCAAAAGCATCACAGGACCATACTCTTTTGACAACCTCCATAGAGACTGATGTGGTAATTCTCCGAGCTGATGTAAGTTTCCGATGATAGGTAAAGCAGGAGGAGACGGTATTGGTTGATGTTGTCGCCGCTTTGCGCGTTTCAAGGCGGTGAGAAGAAGAAAGATGATTAGGAAGAGAAGTGATAGAATCAAAATGTTAGCCATCTTTGTTATTATATTGTTTTACCGAGTTATGAAGAAAACTCATGCCTTAATATATATATATACAACTTTGGGAATTGCTCAGTTGATTAATTTAATTGATGAAGGCGACATGAAAATTTGACTAAAATTATAATAACTGATGATGACAAAAAGAGAGCCTAGCTCAGCCACGTTAACTAACTTTTCTTAGTCATCACCACGTTAACTAACTATTAACATTTTTTTGCCTCCTTATTAAATAAGAGTATATATATACCACAATTATGACTTTGTATCATGAAAATCCATAGAAATTCGACATGTCAACTACTATATCTATAGAAAATAAAAAACTTTAGAAGTGCTTTCATATACATATTTTACGCTAAATTAATCATAATCTATTTATAGAGAAATTGTAGCTTTTTATATATTTTTTCTCTCTTTTTTTTTTTTTTTTTTTTTTTTTTTTTTTTTTTTTATGTTACTGAGACTTCAAAAGTTACTAAACTTTATGTTTTAAACAAGCATGTAGCCTCGGTTCAAAGGACAAATAAAAGTGTAAACTCGTCAGTCGTCACAATCCTGTCGCGATTCACTGTGTGCATGTACAGCATGCAGACCACTTGGACTTGGTTAAATGGACTTTGACCCAACTCCCAAGTGTTTCTTATTCGTAATGCACTAGTAGAAATTTTATTTCATCAGAAAAACATCCTCGATGCAAACGTGAATTAACAGTACTAAACGAGAATCAATATATAATCTAAAAATTGAGCTTTACTTCCCAAAATTAAGTAGAGTATATTCTTCACTAAGTCTTTCATATTCTTAACAGCTTTGTGAGTATGACAATAACAACATGCATGACATTGTGTTCAGTATTATGTCAGCTTAGATATATATTCTCCTTCAAACCACATCCACTCAACTTGTTGATTAACCAGAAGATCTCAACAGCTTTACCTGACTAGATAACCCACCAAGAACATATTTGCTTCAATGATTTAAGAAGCTCCCAGCTTGCTTGTAACCAAGTCAAACTGATTAAGTATTTACTATTATTTTTACCTCACAAAAAAAAGTATTGATTATTTCAGTCATACTAACTTTTGGTAACTTGATATCATTACCTAGAAATGACTCATTGCAAAATGCTTGATGAACGTTATGTAACTTTCAAGAATCAACAAGAACCTCAACGCTTTTTAGGTCACACCTAGGCTTGCACCAGAAGGATTACCTTCTCTTATTACTCGCATTGAATGTAATAATTAATAAATACACAAAGTTTACAACTCAAGACGACATCAGTCACATCACATAAATTAATAATATCGTGCTGCATTGACCAAAACATAATTCAGTGAGCATTACATTGTTGAATTTATTAATATTGACACATTATATATTTATGCATAGGGATACGACACAGTCTGGTTCTTCTTAACATAATATTGACATCGTTTTAATATTAATGCACAGTGAAACGACTTTTTCTAGTTTCTAACCTATTCTATATGCTAGAAGCCCGTCTAGCCGAGTTGAAAAATATTGTCGTCGTCAATTATGTCGAGATACCGAAACGACAGATTCTTGTACTTTTTTTTATATAAACGAAAGATTCTTGGTCCTTTACCTAGTAATCATGTTCATGAATCATGTATAACCAAACGATTTATTGTGGTTCTTACCTTTTCTGTAGCGGAGAAGTACGCCGACGAATTGCAAAATAATGTGGAAGTATCAGTAGTGGAACCGCAAGAAAAACTTATCATGCATAGGGAAATGACATATTCAGTTGAATTTGCAATTAACATACTCATAAGTCATAACAAGAAAGGTAATATGAGATTTTGTTCTATCAAGATTTATTATTCCTTATGATGAACTTTAGTTTTTTAAGGATTTAAATACTTCGTTGGCACAAGTAGAAGGTCGTTTTTCTTGTTGACAGTGAGTCCAGGAGCTTCTTCCATGTCGATATCTTCGACCACCATGGCTTCTGGTAACTTCCAGTCAAAATGATACAAAAGATTAGCCAGACCAAACTCCACCATTGTTGTCCCCATGTAAATTGCAGGACAAATTCTCCGGCCACCCCCAAAGGGTAACAGCTCAAAGTGTTGTCCTTTAGCATCAATGTCGCTATCCATAAACCTCTCTGGGAGAAACACTTCAGGGTCTTTCCAGGTTTTGGGATCACGCCCGATAGCCCAAACATTTACATGAATCCGTGTCTTGACCGGAATCGTGTAACCATCGATCTGAACTTCAGACATCACTTCTCTTGGGAGTAGAAGAGGTGTTGTAGGATGTAGTCTCCATGTTTCTTTGATCACCATTTTCAGGTAATGGAACTGTTCTATGTCATCCATGCTGACTATTTCTCTGTTTCCCATTTGAGTTCTGATGTCAGTTTGAACTTTTCTCATCACTCGTGGATTCCTTGCAAGTTCTGTCATTGCCCATGTCATTGTTATTGCAGAAGTATCCATTCCCGCGAGAAGAACGTCCTGTGTCATTCAAACATATCAAAAACTCAAGTACTATGACTATGACATAAGAGATCAATGCTAAAACTTTTTTTTTTTAGTTACCAGCAAGATTGCTTTGATATGGTTTCTTGTGAGTTTATCATTTCCAAGAACTGCTTCTTCTTTCTCCAATCTTAATAGCAAGTCCACAAAGTCCTCACTGCCTACTTCCTTTCCCTCTTTATGCAGATCAATAACTTGTTCATAGAACGCATCGAGATCTCGTGCGCTTTTTTCTCTACTCCCTTGCAAACCAGTGAACCAGTCAATGATCCAACCGATGTAAGGGATAAAATCTGAGGCAGAGAAACTTCCCAACATCTCGAATGCTTCACGGATTAACTTGTTGAACCTGTCATTGCTAAGTAAAGTTCCTTCAGAACTCACACCAAACGCTGCTCTGCATACTACACTTACAGTTAAAGCAAGACACTTCTTGTTCAAGTTAACAGGACTCTTCTGAGAAGCTGATTCCGAAATTGAATCGATCAGTTTCTTGACCTCCTCTTCCTTAATGGGTTGAATAGAGTGAACTTGTTTAGTACTAAAGAGTTCTTGAACACAAAGCTTCCTTACTTCTTTCCAGTAATCATCAAAAGGAGAGAAAGCAATGTTCAAATAGTTGTAAGAGAGCTCTCTTTGCCCTAAAGAATGATCAAGATCCAAGATTCAAGATTCATGATGTTTGTTGAACTCTTATGGAACAGAGAAACAAAAAGTAGTACCTATCAAGCCTGGACGGGTACAACAGTTTAGGTCATGAACTTTCAGAACTTGTCTTGCTGTTTCAGCGGAAGAAACTACGACTGTTGGTACTCTTCCAAGTTTCAAATGCATCACAGGACCATACTTCTTTGAGAGTTTCCATAGAGACTGATGTGGTAATTCTCCAATCTGGTGTAAGTTTCCAATGACCGGTAAGCCTGGCGGAGATGGTAACTGCCGATATTTTCGATGCCTCTTGTGGTTGCAAACGGCGAGAAGAATACAGATGATGAAGATAAGTGAGAGAAGCCAAATGTTAGCCATTTCGGATTTGATTGCTGTAGGGAAACCGTTATAAATGTATTACCTCCTTGCTGTCATCAAATTATTTTCTTCAAATATATTTAATATTTTCAAAAATTCTTAATTTTACATTTTTAGAAAATTATTTTGTTTTTTTTCCCCTTTGTCTGAATTTTTTTTAATAGTAAAGTCTTTTTTTTCTAATGGTGTCAAGTTAGGGACCTAAATTATCTTTTGTTTTTTCTTGCTGTCTACATATATTATATTAGTTTTATTGAAAAATATATATTTAATATATTTAAAAAAAAACAGTTAGTTTTATATTCAAAGATATAGATATTTGTTTTCTTGTTTATGAAAAATTTGTCACAGTAGACTGTAGACTCCTAAACCACAACTAGACCAAAAATATCTTATCATGATGAGAAACAAAGGAACACAAGGTTTAGTTTTATTCAGTGCAATCTATGATGTATTATATTTTGTAATCTCAAGGAAAAAGAACATAGTTTTAGTGATCAATGATCTAACTATCTCACAGGAACCAGTACAAGCTCATTTTTCTTGCTTGTATTGAGTCCAGGAGATTCTTCCATGTCAATATCTTCAACCACCATACCTTCTGGTAATGTCCAGTCAAACTGATACAACATATTAACTAGGCCAAACTCCACCATTGTTGTCCCCATGTACATGGCAGGACACATTCTCGTACCACTTCCAAACGGTAACAACTCAAAGTTCCGACCTTTTGAGTCAATCCCACTATTAATAAACGTTTCTGGAAGAAACTCCTCTGGGTCTTTCCAGATATCCGGATAACGGCCGATAGCCCATATATTCACATAAAGCCGTGTCTTGATAGGGATCGTGTAGCCATTGATCTCAAATTCAGACATTACTTCTCTTGGAACCATAAGAGGCGATGGAGGATGTAGCCTCCATGTTTCATTGATCACCATTTTAAGGTAATGGAGCTGATTTATGTCATTCAAGCTGATCACTGACTTGCTACCAATTTGACTTCTGATTTCAGATTGCACCTTCTTCATTACTCGCGGGTTTCTCATAAGTTCTGTCATTGCCCATGTCATTGTTATTGCAGATGTGCCTATGCCCCCAATAAGAATATTCTGTGACACGATCACACCAAAAAAAAAAAAAAAAAATCTTAGAAACTTCATGTGTTACAGTTTAAGTTGGATTATGAATCGTATATGTAGCTAATTAGTTACCATGCATTAATATTGCTTTCATATGGTTCCTTGTGAGCTTGCCATATCCAATAACAGTTTCCTCTTTCTCCAACCTCAAGAGCAAGTCAACGAAATCTTCAACTCCTTCTTTTTTTCCATATTTATGTAGATCAAACATTTGTTCATAGAATGCATCAAGAATACTCACGCTTCTCTCTCTCTGCCCTTGTAACCCTGTGAGCCAGTCGATGATCCAGCCACCATTTGGAAAAAAATCTGTGGCAGAGAAGCTCCCCAAAAACAAAAATGTATCGAGGATTAACTTCTTGAATTTGTCACTATCGAGCACTGTTCCTTGGAAACTCACTCCAAAGGCTGACTTGCATATCACGCTTACCGTTAAAGCAGTAAACTTCTCGCTCAAGTTAACCGGTGTTCCCTGAGAAGCCGATTCAGAGACTGTATCGATCAGTTTCTTGACTTCCTCTTCCTTGATGGGTTGAAAAGAATGAACTCGTTTAACGCTGAAGAGTTCTTGCACACACATCCTCCTTAGTTCTTTCCAGTAATCACCAAAAGGAGAGAAAGCAATGTCCAGATAATTGTAAGAGAGCGCTCTTGGTCCTAAATAATCATTGGCCTTTGTTTAAACCTACGAATACACAAACAAAATCTAAAACTTCAGTATGCTTTGAGTGATAGTCACGGTACCTGCTAAGGTTGGACGGCTACAACAATGGAGGTCATGGACTTTCAGAACTTGCTTTGCAGTTTCAGAGGTAGAAACTACGACCGTTGGGATACTTCCAAACTTTAAAAGCATCACAGGACCATACGTTTTGGAGAGTTTCCATAGAGATTGATGTGGTAATTCTCCGAGCTGATGTAAGTTTCCGATGATCGGAAAACCAGGAGGAGACGGTGGTTTCTGTTGATCATGTTGCCGCTGCTTCTTGTGTTTGAAGGCGGTGAGAAGAATACAAGAGAGAAATGAAAGTGAGAGAAATTAAGATCTGAAAAATTTGAATAACGATTTCTTTAAACACTTTTTGATTGATAGAAAATCTGTTTACAAGTTTGTTCTAAACAATTTTCGAATCTCTCAAAACTTTCTTAAAAAACTCTCTTGCTCTCCCTAAGTTCTTAGCTCTTTTTCTTTTAGACTAAAACTTAGTAGCTAGATAAACTTTCTTTTGTTTGTGCTCAAGCTCAACCTAGCTATAGCACCCCTATTTATAGATCTAGGTATTAGCTATTTAATTAGCAAACTACCTAATCTAATCCTAATAGGAATTGGACAATTTCCTTTTTCTTTATGGTTTAGGAAATTTCTCAATTTCTTCATGTTTACATTCCAATTGTAAACATGAAGCTCTTCGACCTTCTAGAAGTTTCTCTTGCCTTCTAGTCCTGTATGAGTCTTGATAATCGCCGCCATAGATCACTTGATACTCTGTTCTTGTATTAGTGTTGTGTCCTTCTAAAGTAGTTCAAACACTTGTTCAAATGCTGCATCTTCAATCTCCCCCTTTTTGACTTTGTGCTTCACAAGCATCTGCACTTTAAATCTTTTTCATGCATTCAAATTAATCTAAATGAAACCTTTAATAAACTAAAATCCTTAACACATAAATGTCATAAATTATGCAAACAACAAACCAGCTGACAAACGAACTAATGTTCATATAGTTTTTTTTAAAAACAAAACAAAACACTGCTCCCCCAGAACTGTAGCTCCCCCATACTTGTAGCTCCCCAGAATATCAGAACCAGACTCCATTTCTCCCCCTACTTGTGAGCACAACAGTTAAAAACCACTAAATCATCTTTGACAATGGATGATTCTGAATCAACCTGTGAACCACATCTGTAAGCCTCTGAAGAGCTTGAGCAGTATCAACCAATGCTTCATATGAAATCTCTGCACTATCCTGACCAATATGCGGCAATCGTATACTACCCAATTGAACAACGTCAGACGCAGAAGAAGACCCTTCTTCAGCTTGTCTTCCAAATGGTGATCTTTGCATCGGTTCATCACATTCTGGAATCAGATTATGCTTAACCTCATAGATATGTCTGGCATCCTTTGTATAAAACTCAGCATACATATCTTCTTCTTCATCTGACCACTCAAGCGGACCTTCTTGAACTCTAAGAGTTTCAAAGATTGTTCTTGGAAAAACCATATAGCGAGTAGGATCTGTCCAACTTATGTTCATAATCTGATTATAAACCAACTGCCCAAAATCAAACCGGATGCTCTTGATAATCTTGTAAACTACTCGAGCTCGTTTAACCAAAAGATGATTCCTGTGTTTCGAAGGAACCCAATTGTATGCTGCCAACATTAAAAGAGCTGCACTCTCCTAAGGTAGATCCGCAACTTTTAAATTAGCCCAAGTCGATTTGTCTTCACCACTTAAAAACTCTGCAAGTTCATCTTTACTCAATTTATCCACTGCTGCATCAGCTTTCTTTTCAGCTTTAGTCAAAGGCGAAATACTAAAAGCTCGATTAATCGCCTTAGGAGAAAACTCATACCAATGTCCCCTCACAAACACTTGAACACCATCCCTAGCCTTTCCATTAGGCAAATTAGCATAAAATTCACAAATAATTTTTTTGACATAAACAGAAGGATCATCAACTGTAGCTCCAAGTCCTAACGACAATATCTTCCCAATAAATCCAAATTCATCCGTTCGAGACATATTCAATTGTCTCTCAGCTGTAAATTTCCTAGAGAAGAACTAAGAGTACCTTAATTTGGCTGCCTTGGAGATAAACACATCAGATTGAAACCCAAATTTAGTCCGAATATTCCTGGTATTTGGTTATGCGGATCTTGGTCGTTTTGATTTCTTCTTGCTAGCGAAGGCAACTTCTCTCTGTTTCTTGCTCCTCTGCTTCTCTGTGTGTCTCTCAATCTGCTCTTGTACAGAGATTTCTTCAACCCCAACCTCTGTATCAGACTCTGAAACAAAAGCCTTCTCTATACTCTTGCCAACAAATTCCACCTCGTCATCCATTAGATCTTCTCCTTCGAGATCATCTACCCCTTGATCTATTTGATTCTTCTTCGATTCTCCTTTAGATGAATCATCATCGCTATCAGATCCATACGGCACAATCCTTGGTTGAACTTCTTCATCACACTCGAATCATCAACCAATTGAGGTCGATTGACAGCCCCATCATCTCGAGACATCTCCGACTTCCTCGCTCTTCGCACCAATCCACTTCGAGTTGCACCTACCATCTCCGACTTTTTTTTTCCGACACACACGAAGTAGAGACTCTTAGACTTTCCTCTTCTTATTTTGTAAATTACAAAACAAATATTGTGTTTCCCCTTTTTTTTTAAACAACAAAAAACACAAATTCTGCCCATACTCGAGAAATCTTTTCCAATATCTTATCCATGTATCTCAGATTCCACTAAACCATAACCAAAATCAATAATCCAAACACCAATACCAGCTTTATAAATCATATCTCCTCCTGTACCAGCTCCGATCTTGTGAGTAATTCACATCTCATAAACACCAATCGAATTTCGGAAGAACGAAAAACGATTAAAATCTAAAGCTTTGGTGAAAATATCTGCTAGCTGTTCTTCAGTGTCAACATGCTCAATCAAAACTTGCTTTTTTTCAACCAATTCTCTGATAAATTGATGTCTCACATCAATGTGCTTGGTTCTTGAATGTTGAACTGGATTTTTAGAAATATCAATTGCACTCCTATTGTCACAATACACTTGTAGCACTCCTGACTCCATACCATAATCTACTGACATCTGCTTCATCCATAACAATTGAGTACAACAACTCCCCATAGCTATATATTCTGATTCAGCTGTAGACAAAGACACTGAATTTTGTTTCTTACTCAACCAGGCTATTAGATTGTTACCTAGGAAAAAGCAACCTCCATTTGTACTCTTCCGATCTGTTACACTTCCTGCATAATCTGCATCACAATAACCAACCAATCCTTTGTTTGAACCTTTGGAATACCAAATCCCAAAATCAACAGTTCCTTTGACATATTTGATAATTCACTTTACTGCTTCAAGATGAGACTGTTTTGGTTTTGACTGAAACCTTGCACATATCCCCACACTAAAACTCAAATCTGGTCTACTAGCAGTAAGATATAGCAAACTCCCAATCATTCCTCTATACTGCTTGACATCCACATCTTTACCATCAACATCTTTTGATAGTTTCAATGAAGTACTCATAGGTATCAAAGCTTCTTTGCACTTATCCATCTGAATTTTTTTAAGAAGTTGTCTAGCCTAAGTGCTTTGTGAAATAAAAATTCCTTGATCTGACTGTGTAATCTGCTTTAATTCTCCAACCAGACTCATCTCAAATTCTTGTGTCATACTACTCACAAACTTATCCACCAACTCTTTTGAAGTACTTCCAAAAATTATGTCATCAACATAAATCTGAACCATCATGATATCATCATCTTGTTCCAAGATAAATAAGATCTTGTCCACACTTCCTCTATTATAGTTCTGCTCTAACAAGAAACTAGTTAGCCTTTCATACCAAGCTCTTGGAGCTTGTTTCAACCCATAAAGAGCTTTCTTAAGCTTATATACATACTCAAGCCTGACTGGATCTTCAAAACCTTTGGGTTGTTCAACATATACTTCTTCTTGTAAAATCCCATTCAAGAAGGCACTCTTAACATCCATCTGAAAAACCTTGAAATTCAGAATGCAAGTCATTCCTAGAAACAGTCTAATGGACTCAAGTCTTGCTACTGGTGCAAAAGTTTCTTCAAAATCTATACCTCCGATCTGCGTATACCCTTGTGCAACCAATCTAGCTTTATTGCGAACCACAACACCACTCTCATCAATTTTGTTCTTGAAAATCCACTTTGTACCAATGATATTCACATCTAATGGTCTACGAACCAGTTCCCAAACATCATTACGCTCAAACTGTTCCAGTTCTTCTTCCATGGCTATAATCCAAAAATCATCTTGAACAGCTTCTATATGATCCTTCGGTTCGATCATCGACACAAAACACTCATAGAAAACTGTTTCTAGAGTTGTAAGGTAGCTTGTCATCTTCTAAAAGTCAAGCTGAATTCCTCTAGTCTTCATTTTTTCCATTAAAGTCTCCAATGACATCAGATGCAGAGTGATTCTTATGAACTTGTTGTACTTCTTCCGGTTTTGTAACAGGAGTATCCAACTCAGAAACTTCATTGCGTACTTTAGTGATACTTACTTGTTCTGACTCACTATCTGAATCATCTTCTCGTACAGCTACAGACTGATCATCAAAAACCACATTTACTGATTCCATGATTAAGCCTGTACGTCTGTTGTACACTATAAACGTTGTGCTACTCTCCGCATAACCCAAAAGCATGCCTTCATCACTTCTGGAATCGAATTTACCAAGATAATCTTTGTCATTTAAAATGTAGCATTTGCACCCAAAAACATGGAAATAGCTCAGATTTGGTGTTTTGCCTTTCCACAGCTCATAAGGCGTTTTCGTCGTATCTCTTCATACATAGACTCTGTTAACTATATAACAAGCAGTGTTCAAAGCTTCAGCCCAAAACTTTTTAGGAACAAGGTTTCCATGTATCATTGCTCTTGCCATTTCCTAAAGAGTTCTATTCTTTCTTTCTACCACTCCATTCTGCTGTGGAGTTCTCGGTGCTGATAACTGATGTGCAATCCCATGTTGTTCACAAAAGTTTTTCATAGCTTCGTTTTGAAACTTTCCACCATGATCACTCCAAATTTTCTTGATGCCTCCACGTTCATTAAGTAGTTGTAAAGCTAAGATCTTGAAACTGTCTACTGTATCTGACTTCTCACAGATAAAACGTACCCAAGTGTATCTGGAGTAATCATCAACTAGTACAAACACATACTTATTTCCAGCTAAGCTTTCCACTTGCATTGGTCCCATCAAATCCTTGTGAATCAGATCCAAAACTGACTTTGATTGAATGTCTGGAACCTTTTTGTGCTGAATCTTGACTTGTTTTCCCTGATTACAAGGTCCACACACAATATTGTCCTCAATTTTAAGCTTGGTTACCCCTCGTATTATCTCTTTATTCACAAGAGTAGTAAGATTTCTTGTATTCATATGACCAAGTCGTTGATGCCAGAGATCTATACTGCCTTGAGCAGTGTAGCATTTGATTGAATGTTTCTCCCACATGTAACAATTATTTCCAGATCTCACACCATATAACTTGATATTACCTGATTCATCCAATGCTTTGCAATCGACCTTTGTGAATAAGACTGACAATCCTTCGTCACAGAGTTGACTAATACTTATCAGATTTGCACACAATCCTTGAACTAGATAGACATTCACAAGCTGTGGAAGTTCTTTATCACATGTTGTACCTTTGCCTTGTATGAACCCATGACTTCCATCTCCAAATGTTACTGTACCTCCCTTCAATTTCTTAATATTCTGTAAATTACTTTTGGTTCCAGTCATGTGTCTTGAGCAACCGCTATCGAAGAACCAAGGTTCCGTATCTTCTTGTTCTTCAGTAATCATGGCCATATTGCATCTAAATCCTGATCCAGAAGCTACACTTGACCCTGACTAATATATGTCAGCTTTCTTCATCCAAACATGTCTTCTAACTCCATTCCAAAAGACTCTTCCTTGGCGCTTTAAGGTACATACCTTCTGCCAATACTTATAACAAAACCGTTTGAAGTGACCCATTTTCCCACAAAAATAACAGCTTAAAGACCCGTTAGAAATACTCGTAGATGTCTCCTTCTCATATTGATATGCTTCAGCCGACATGATGCTAAGATTTTTGTGTGTCTCCTAGTAGGTTCAATTAACCTTATGCAGTTGTAGTACTTAAGGTGTCAATCCAAATGGGATGTTGCTACCACTCAAGATGCAATCAAGAAATCACAAGTTAAGCCAATTCAAAAAGAGTGTTTTTATGTCTAACAATCCTAGAGTGATCAGAAAACAAAACGGAAATGAGTCACAGAACTAGAAACAAAAATGTATGACAAGAAGCGAAAATGAATAAAAACAAAAATGAGTCTAAGCATGAACTAAAAGGCAAGAAATGAAACAGTCTCAGGAATGTAATAAAATTCAGAAAGAAAGAGGTCCTAAAGATGGGAGTAATTGATGTCGGTGAAGTCTCCTAGTCTAGAAAGTGTTTAAGATGCCACAAGCAATCTGTCCCTAGACAATGAACATCACAACTTAGCTAATCCAATCTCTTGGTAAAAGCTACTCAGACTCAACCACTTCCATACCCAGATCTCGCTAGAGAAACATGGTTGAGCAGGCATGACAAACAAGTTCATTCATGTCAACAAACATCCTAGACAACTAATCTCTTAGGCTATGAACGTAAGTCTCTGGCACTAGTTGGTCAGACATTTCATCAAACACCTTTTGGGTGTGGAAATGTCTCGAACCTAATTCCAATTGATTAGAGAGAAACTAGCATTTCTAACACTAGTCCAGAAGGGAATCATAAAATCAAAGCTTAAACATTCTGCATCCTAAGATCCTCCACCTAATTTATCCCATCCTCAAGGACTACTACACTACTCAGATCTGAAAATCATTATCCAAGATACAGACACAGAAAACATTGAACCAAGCATAATAAGATAGATAAAAATGAGAAGAACAACTTTGTAGAAGGAAACAAATGAAAATACTAAATAAACTCGGAGATGTCGGATTACAAGTCTGAGAACGTTTTTAGGTGGCTAGGTTAACCTTAAGAACAAAAACGAAAATGAGATAAAAGATGAGATGTCTCTGCCAAGACTTAGCAAAACTTATTTATAGTAAAAACATGTAAATCCCTAAAACATAAAACAACAAGGTGAAACGTCGGTTTGGGAATCTCCTAAAGCGTGTAAAACAGAACGTCTTCCTGAAATGTGAATCGAATCGGAGTGGGCGACAATGGCTCAATTATTTGGATGAGAATGGCTCGATTGGTGGCGGTTGAGAGTGGCTCGATTGTGGAGGTTGAGAGTGGCTCAATTGTGGAGCTGAGAGTGTCTCGATTGGTGCAGGTGAGAGTGGCTCGATTGGTGCAGGTGTGAGTGGCTCGATTGCCTGGCTCGATCGTCTGCGTTTCTGACGTCTCCTAGACACCTGAAATACTCCAAAATGCACAATGTATGTAAGGATGATGCAAAAACTTCCTAAACATGCAAAGTGTATAAAAGAGGTTCTAAAATGACGTAAAATGACTAGTTATCCTAGCTAAATGCATGTCAAATACATGCTAAGGAGACGCAAAATATAGACATATCAACTCTCCCAAACTTATTCTTTGCTTGCCCTCAAGCAAACGATCAAGAACGAAGTATGGAGAAAAGGTATGAAGATGGGGTCTCAGAACCTAAAACATGCTAAATAAAATAGTTAGAGTCAATGTCCTTGTTTTTAGTTCTATGATGCATGGTGAAGGAACTTTATTTTTTTGATCTACACATGCAATCCTATCAACCACTCCCTTTAATATTCATTAGGAAAACAGATCAACTAGTGAAAGGAACCGGGAATGAGGAAAGTATTGTTCGTCCTTCTCTTCCCCGTGGTTCTAAATCGGCCCACAAGTTTATCACAGATCCTCAAGCCTCTAAAGCTGTCCAGGTTCCGGCCTGGAAGAAAAAGAACTTGAGGAAAAAACCTTAATGTCAGGGTTTTTTTGGAATGTTCGTGGGTTTAATACAGTTTCAAAACACTCGATCATTCGCAGTTGGGTATAGAGTCAGTCTATGCAGTTTGGGTGCTTATTGGAGACGCGAGTCAAAGAAAGTAATGCCCAAGCACTTGTAAATAAAGTTTTTCCACATTGGTATTTTATGTCAAATTATGAACACCACCGGCTGGGGCGTATATGGATCCTATGGAGTCCAACAACACGACTAACTCTGGTGTTTAAAAGCAGTCAGATGATTTCTTTTGGGGTACTTCTGGCGGGTGAGACAGAGGAATTCTTATGCTCTTTTGTTTACGCATATAACACGGTTGAGGGTAGGAAGGAGCTCTGGGATGATATGAGAGCTCATCATGATTCTCCATTATTTTGTAATAAGCCATGGCTGATTAGTGGTGATTTTAATGAAACACTTGATGGGGTGGAGCATTCCCGGTTTGAGGACACTCCAATGGTACGTTACGGTATGCGGGATTTCCAGGAGGCTGTTCGGTATTGCTCCCTGATCGACCTCAAACACCATGGATCGCAGTTCACATGGTGTAATAAGAGAGATGGTGATTTAATTTGTAAAAAAGCTGGATCGGGGATTAGTCAATCAAGCTTGGACGCATATATATCCACACTCTTATTGTGTGTTTGATTCGGGAGGTTGCTCAGATCATTCTCGAAGTCGATTCTGTCTAGGTGTTGAACCATTAAAGAAACGATGACCTTTTAAGTTCTCAAATGTTCTAACATCGTTGCCTCAGTTCCTGACACAAGTGCAGGAGTTTTGGCAAACTTCAGCACCGTTGTTTGTCTCTACCTCTACGCTATTCCGTCTTTCTAAGAAACTCAAGAGTTTAAAGCCAGTGTTGCGTCTCCTAGGGAGAGAAGCTCTAGCTGATATTACTTGTCGAACACGAGATGCTCATGAGGAACTATGTCATCGACAGGACGCCACTTTAGCCAATCCCACGTCTCAAAGCATGGAAGCCGAAACACATGCCTTCCAGCGATGGGATTTTTTATCAACGCTGGAGGAAGGCTACATGAAACAAAAATCAAAGCTTCACTGGTTGAATGTGGGTGATCAGAACAATGCCTATTTCTATCGCTCTGCAGAGCAACGGAAAATGCAGAACAGTATCCGAGAAGTTACGAATCAACATGGTGTTGTTCTCCAGCAGCCAGAGGATATTAAGGAGGAGGCTGTGAGGTTCTTTCAAGAATTTCTCACACATTCTCCGGCAGATTACTGTGGAATGTCAGTAGACAGTTTGCAGAAATTATTGTCTTTTAAGTGCTCTGTTACTGATCAGGAATTGCTCATAAAGGGGGTGACACCTTCTGAGATTAAAGCGGTCCTCTGCTCCATGCCATCAAACAAAGCTCCAGGACCTGACGGTTACACCATTGAGTTCTACAAGTCTGCTTGGCCAATAATTGGTAATGATTTTACTGTTGCTATCCAATCCTTTTTTGTAAAGGGGTTTCTACCGAAGGGACTCAACGCCACAATATTGGCTTTAATCCCGAAATCAGAATCAGCAAGTGCCATGAAGGAATATAGGCCTATCTCCTGCTGCAATGTGTTGTATAAGGTTATCTCGAAAATTCTAGCCAATCGGCTAAAGGTGCTTCTGCCTAAGTTCATTTCTACGAATCAGTCTGCGTTTGTTAAGGATCGGTTGCTATTGGAGAATGTTTTACTTGCCTCAGAAGTTGTTAAAGACTATCACAAAGACATGATCTCTCCACGTTGTGCAATGCAAATCGACATTTCAAAAGCCTTTGATTCAGTGCAATGGGATTTCTTGTTAAACATCCTTGAAGCGTTGGAGTTGTCTGCAAGGTTTATTCATTGGATCCGGTTGTGTATTTCCACTGCCTCATTTTCTGTTCAGGTAAATGGGGAGCTTGCGAGGTTTTTTCAAAGTGCAATGGGACTCAGACATGGGTGTTCATTGTCTCCTTATCTATTTGTAATTTGCATGAACGTGTTGTCTAAGCTCCTTGATAAAGCCGCGGCTGAGAAGCACATTGGTTACCATCCAAAATGTCAACCTATCCAATTGACTCATTTGTGTTTTGCTGACGACCTGATGGTCTTTGTGGATGGACAAAAATGGTCTGTTGAAGGTATCCTAGAAATATTTGATCGGTTTGCTGCAATCTCTGGCCTAAGGATCAGTATTGAAAAATCCTCTATATACATGGTTGGCGTCTCTTATACATGCTGTTTAGACATTCTCCACCAGTTCCCCTTTGCTCATGGCCAGCTTCCAGATCGCTACCTCGGTTTGCCTCTGCTCACAAAGCAAATGTCATCTGTTGACTGTCTTCCTTTGTTAGAAAAGTTCCGAGCCCGTTTGACATCATGGAGTGCACGTCCTCTCTCTTGTGCAGGTCCTCTGCAGCTTCTTAATTCCGTAATTTCTGGTACACTCAACTTTTGGATCTCTGCATATCGTCTCCCTAGTTGGTGTATAACAGAGATCGACAAATTATGCTCTGCTTTCCTCTGGTCTGGTCCTGAGATGAGTGGCAAGAAGGCAAAGGTCTCTTGGAAAGAAGTCTGTCGCCCAAAAGCAGAAGGGTGTTTGGGACTCCAATCTCTCCGTCTTGCCAACAAGGTTAGCTGTCTTAAACTCATATGGCGAATAATTTCTGGATGAGATTCTCTCTGGAACAGGTGGATCTCTGTCACTCTACTCAAAAACAGACCCTTTTGGGAACTCAAATCTACTACTAGTATGGGATCATGGATGTGGAGGAAGCTCCTAAAGTATAGATCACTTGCGAAGCAGCTTTACAAAGTGCAGGTTAATAATGGGACATCAACATCGTTTTGGTATGACAGTTTGAGTAGCTTGGGTTGTCTCCAAGAGATCACTGGTAGCAACCGACATATTGAACTCGGCATTCCTTTGACTGCAACCGTGGCAACGGCCAAAGAGGGCCACCGTAGGCGTCAGCATCGTTCTGCCTTTCTCAATACCATTGAAACTGAACTAGCGGCTCTCACTCTCACTGCAGCTGAGGATATCCCCATCTGGAAGGGTCAACACAATACCTATCGTGCGAGGTTCATAACTAAGGAGACCATTACTCTGCTTCATGAATCTCAGCCGGCGGAACCTTGGTCTCAAAGTGTTTGGTTCATGCATGCAACCCCCAAGTATGCGTTTGTATCATGGCTGGCTGTTAAGAATCGACTTCCTACGGGGGACCGCATGCAACAATGGAATACCAATCAACGAACAGATTGTGTTTTTTGTGGTTCTGTGGAAACCCGTGATCACCTCTTCTTTTCCTGTCCGTATGCCGCAGCGGTATGGGTTCCACTTGCGACTAGACTCCTTGGAAACCTTTTCACAATTGATTGGAACACTCTTCAGGCTACACTCCGAAATACCAACATCGATCGAATCCGTCTCTTCACTATTCGTTATAGTTACCAAACCACGGTCTATCATCTTTGGCATGAACGCAACAAGCGAAGACATGGAGCAACTCCCATACCCTCTTCTCATCTGGTCAAGCTCATTGACAAGATAGTACGCAACAGGTTCACTTCAATCCGCAACCTGGGAAACTACTCTTACGACGATGGGATGAACTTATGGTTTGCCACTCGCCCTACTTGACTAATCTCTGCTGTAAATCTTGTCTTCTCTTTTTTCGGTTTTGTTTAAGCAAACTCAAAAACTGGTAACAGTCATTGTAAAACAGTCTTTTTTGGTTTGAATTAATTTAACATTCAATTCAAAAAAAAAAAAAATATATTCATTAACAAAGAACCGTGAATCAAGCTAAACAATGTCATTGAACTCATTTGGCTAGGGTAAAAGGTCAGAGATATAGATGATCTCCTTCTCAAGTGGTTTTATCAATACAGAACAAGGTTCTCTCACGAAAAGGAGTTAAGCTTAAGAGAATGCTAAAGGTTGAAACCAACTGATACATACAAGAGCAGCGTACTGTCTACCCAAAGAACATTCCAAACCGAAGTTGGTCCTATCTCTACCCTTCATCAGAAACTTCATCTCAAACCCATTTTTTCGTTCTTTAGATTTGGTATTAGGAGGAGTTCACTTCTTATCATTCTAGCGGATTGGGAGATCTTTACTATCAGTAAGGTTCTTTTTCTTTTCTTCTAAGGACTCTAGACATTTTAAACATTTTACTTTCTTTTCTTTGTCTAATCTTTTCGTTTTATGCCCATAACCAATAACTCATTATTTCGCTCAACCCAAATCCTTTACTAGACTTGTAAACCTTGAAAACACATCCCCCTCCTAAAGACTTTCTACCCTTAACTTTCTTTTTACTCTTCGCTTTTCTGCACAAATCCATACCCAATGCCCAAAATCGAGTTCTCACCTAGTCCTACTAGTCCGGATAACGCGAACTAGAACTACACAGGATCCTACTCTTGTCGGTTAGAACCTAACACTTTCTAACTAGCTCAACTCGGAAAAAAGGCCTGACACTCAAGAATACAATTGACTTGAAAGAAGGGTTGGTTAATGGTGCGGGGAACTGTTCCAAAGATGGGAATCAGCTATTTGGATTAACAAGGGTGGTAAAAAGGAGAAAGATAATCCAAGTATGTATGTAGTATCCATGAGTTCAATTTCAATGCATAACAGGATAATTGCAAGTCAGGATTAGGTTCAGGTATATAGGGAATGATATCAATTCAAAACATGCTTCAATCTTACAATTTCAAGTTCAATCAACATGCATCAAAGAACTAATAACAATGGCCTTGATCCTATCCTATTGAATTCAGCATGCTACCAAGGTTACAATCATCATCAACCCCTATGCTAAATGAAACGACCCTATATGAATGACACTAGACTCAATCCTAATATGCAAGTGAAAGCTACATGAACACACTCTGTTTTTTTTTTGAAATTTTCAAATTTTTTTTTCAATTTTTTTGGTTTGTCTATGCAAATAAATGAATGCAAACTCACATATGATATGATACAAAAATATGAAATATGAATCACAGAACACAACATCAGATATATCATCTCAAACCCTCCCCCAAACTTAAATAACACAGTCTCCTGTGTAAGAAAAATTTGCAGAAGGATTTGAGAATCACAACAGAAACAATGCAGGAATGAAATGGTATATACAAAAGAAGGTAGGAGTACCTCAGTAGTAGAAGAAGGAGTCGGTGCTCGCCCAAGGAGGAGCGTTGTACTGGCTTTGTCCCTCGCATTGATTCGGATCTGCGGGAGTTACCTCAACTGCTTCCATGTTCTGAATTGTGTTCGGTTGGTCATCGCATTGCATGTCCTCGACTCTAGACTCACCATGGTCCGATACTACCACCTTGGTAGGCTGATGATCGTCTTGATGTTCGACCTGCTGCTCAACCTCCTGCATACCTTGATAATCACCTTGACCTTCATTTCGCTGCTCAACGTCTTGCTTGAGCTGCGGAACGACGCGCTGATCGCCGACTAGAAGAGGCTCTGGTACCTCGCGAACCGCGAATCTGTCTCTCTCTAGACTCGTGTGACAAGTGGCGTGAAGGAACGGGTCAGGGCTGACGCTCCCGAGGTACATATGAAGATTGACGTGCAGGAGAAGGATTCGGAGAAGTTATTCGCGCTAGGGTCGCGGAAGGGCGTCCTGACATTGGTCTAGTGTCCTCGGAGAAAGAACTAGGGATAGCGGTTGTGGAAGTCGAGCAGCTAAACTTGCGCATGAAGCCCTGGATAGTCTTGGTGAAGCTGCTGAGCGCCTTGTCTCTGGCTTTCCCCCATCGCTGAAGCTGGTTGAGGCGTTGATGAGCTGCTCTGACCCCCTTAGCCATTCTCGGGTCTGAGTAATCTTCGAAGTAGAACTGCTCTGGGCGGTACTCCTCAGTGTCTTCCTCCATTGGCATGGCCTCTGCTTCAACGTCTACAATCTCTACCCGCTGCACCTCATCCCCAGACTCGTACAGAGTGTCCATGGGAGGTATGAACTCTACATGTTCACCCCTTAAGATAGTAGTCTGCTCGACGCAAGGCGGGAGTAATCTCGAGGCACCGGCCTACGGATGCACAAAATTGTAAATCAAACTTCCCTGCCTCAGACCCCGCTCCAGAGTACGCAACTGCCGCATGTTGTTCAAGTCGATCCAGCGTAGTGAGTGTGGCTCGTAATGTAATGGGACACCAGCTGCCTCAAGAAACCAAGTCACCACGCCGCCCATACACATAACTCCGGGAGAGTTGTTGCTGTTGAGTCTCGAGACCCAAGTTTTGTATGACGTCATGTAGTTGAGGAGGTAGAACGAGAGGGAAGTGTTGGACGTGTCACCTTGCAGCTCGGTGCCATCCATTGCCGTGAATGAGAGTCCTTTAAGCGCTAGATATATCATCTCGAGCTCGCCGTTCGTGATGTATCCCTTAATTTTCTTAGCGTAGAATGCATTAGCCACTGCCTTCTGGAAGTAACGCAACACTGGACTTCTTAGGTTCAACGCTTTCGTTTTTGATGAAGTGAATATGGGCGTGCTTCCAATCATCGCCCAAAGTGCTGATATTTCGTTCCGGTCGAACTGCGGCGTAGTCCCCGTCCCGCCGAGAAATCCAAGCATCTCTTTGACGGTTCTGAGGGTGAGAGTGTAGAATTGGCCGTGAACGCGAAATGTAATGTAACCCAGACCTCCATCAGACATCATTCCCGGCTCATCCGCATAAAAGTGCATCTCCAGAGTGCAGAGGAACTGAATTGTCTCCTCCCTGTATCCATTCTTAGGTGTGTTCATGAATCTCTCCAGATGGCACTGCCTAAACAGATACTGAACATCCTCTGCAATCCCAAGTTGCTGCATTTTCTCCACATGGGGATACCTTGTGCCATCGAATTCCAACTGCTGGAACAGCTCGTAGTATTCCTTGGGAGTTAGTTTCGTCTCAGCGCTCTTCCGTCGGACCGATTTCTGGGAGCTTGTTTTGAGCGCAACGCAGGTTCCTCTTGTTGTAATCACTCCCGTCCTCCTTTGAGTTTGAAGCTCGGGCCGGCCTCTTTCCGCGACTCTTGCTCTTGGAGAGTGGTTTGTCTGGTCTGCTTGACCCAGAGACTTGCATAGGCGGCTTAGAAGTAGCAACACATCCTGGTACCTCACAACCTTACTTCTCATACATCTCGTCCCAAAAAATGTCAGACATTGTGGAAGAATTAACTAGAGTGAGTATGGCTCGATTGTGCTCGACGGATGCTGGCTCGACTGAGTGGGGGAGGACGATGACGGATCGAGTGGACACGGATGCTTGTGGTCGAGGGAGAGGAGGGTGACTCGAACAGGACGGTCCAGCGAGGGTCGAGCCGTGATGGTGCAACTTGAAGGAGATGGCGAGATGTTGGTTCGATGGAGACAAACAAGGCAGCTCGAACGGACCTTCACAGAGATGGCTCGAGAGACGTGGATGAGGGTAGATCGAGTCGGAACGTGAACAGTCGGCGGTGGTAAGATGAGACTGGCTCGAGTGGGGGCGTGTTGGATCGAGTAAGCAACGCAGTGGCTCGATTGAGGTGCTACGTGTGTCTACTCGAGCGAGGTCTCGAGAGTAGCTCGACCGGAATACGGACGGAGCTTGAGATGTTGGCTCGAGCAAGTTTTGGGCGAATCGAGTTGAGTGGTGAGGTCGAACGGTGACGCTTTCGGGACAGCGGATCAAGCGGTGTTGCCTCGCGGATAGCTCGAACGGAACAGTACCGGGAGTCCGGCGAGATACGGAGACGGCTCGATCGGTGTGCTGCTCGAGCGACGGCGAAGATTGCTTCGGGTGGTGGGGGTGACAAGAGAGATGAGAGAAAATAAAAGTGAGATGATAATGGTGAGGTTGAGGGTGAGTGAAGAAGAGAGAGGAGAGTTTAATTTAAAGAGGAAGAGGGTTGCGAGAGTGATGGGGGTGGGTGAGAGATGACACAAACTTTTTGTGTCTCATGAGAGGGAGCAAGGAGGATGGGAGTTGAAGTGACAAGAGCATTGAATATTACGTGGTGGGGGAGAAAAGCAAATGGAGTGAAAGAGAGTGAGTGAAGATTGAATGAAGAGTGAGTGGAGAGGGAGAGTTCACGTGGGCGTTCTCTTTATATTTTTTTTTTTTTGTGTTTCACCCCACTCTCCCTTTTGACTCTGTATCCTTTATTTATGTTGTCTATACTCCTTTCTGTAGATTCCTGAATACATAGAAAACCAAAAACAAAAATCAAAAACAAAAGGATCCTAAAGAATATTTACCGTGATACCTTTGGGACTTCCTCCCAAGTGAGCTTGTTTAAAGTCTCTAGCTTGAATTTTCAGCTTTTTATGCTTTCTAGGGTTCATAGAGGAGCACAGAAGACCCCTCTGGTCGGACTTGATCAGCTAAATATTTCTTGACTCTCTGACCATTTACAGTGAACTTGCTACCATCCTTGTTTAGAAGAGTGATGGCTCCGAAAGGCAGAACTTCCTTGACGTCAAAAGGTCCAGACCACCTAGACTTAAGCTTTCTAGGAAATAACTTAAGTCTGGAATTGAACAGCAAAACCTGATCTCCAGCTTTGAGCTCCTTGACAACAATTTTCTTATCATGAAAACTCTTGGTTCTTTCTTTGTAAATCTTTGAGCTCTCATAGGCATCAAGTCTGATTTCTTTCAACTCATGTAGATCAAGAGTCCTCTTAGCCTGAGCTATATCAATATCCAAGTTCAGCAGCTTGATAGCCCAAAGTGCCTTGTACTCAACCTCCACTGGGAGATGACATGCTTTACCATATATTAGCTGAAATGGTGTTCTGCCTATTGGCGTCTTGTATTCTGTTCTGTACGCCCAAAGAGTCTCGTCTAGCTTAACGGACAAATCTTTCTTCGAAACCCCAAAAATTCTTGACAAGATTCCCTTGATTTGCTTATTCGAGACTTCAACATGTCCGGTGGTCTGAAGATGATACGCAGTAGATACCTTGTGTTTGACCCCATACTTTTTCAGCATACTCTCAAACACCTTGTTGACGAAGTGAGACCCACCATCGCTTATCACTGCTCTGGGTATCCCATACCTTGGAAATATTGTACTTTTGAACAGCTTCAGAATAACCTTGTGATCATTGGTAGGACTGGCAATGGCTTCGACCCACTTGGAAACATAATCAACTGCTACCAGAATGTAGACATTACCATCAGATGAAGGGTTGAAAGGTCCCATAAAGTCTATCCCCCAAACATCAAATATCTCTACTTCCAGTATTGGATTCTGGGGCATCTCGTTCCTCCTCGTGATGTTGCCCATCCTCTGACAAGCATCACAATTGGTGATGAAACTGTGAGCGTCTTTAAACAAAGTTGGCCACCAGAGACCTGCTTGAAGAACCTTCTGAGCTGTCTTGAATGTGGCGAAGTGACCTCCATAGGTGGAGCCGTGACAATGCTCAAGCACTCCTTGTACTTCCCCTTCTGCTATGCATCTCCTGAACAGACCGTCAGAACCTCTCTTGTACAGATAGGGTTCATCCCAGAAGTAGTGGTTGACCTCTCTGAAAAGCTTCTTCTTCCTGTAAGGATCCATGTCATTAGGAACTTCTCCACCGACCTTGTAATTCACGACATCTGCATACCATGGCGCAGTCTCACAAGTGATCGTCATGCATCTGATTTTTAGGTTGTCAAGCTCTGTGTCATGCATCTGCTCGCAGACCCGGGCGACCAGAAGTTGTTCCTCAGGCATTGAGTCATCAATTGGAACAGCATCTTCAATCCTCATTCTTGACAAGTGATATGCAACTCCGTTTTCTATGCCTTTCTTGTCAACTATCTCCATGTCAAACTCCTGAAGTAGCAGAATCCATCTCAGCAGTCTTGGCTTGGTATCCTTCTTCGAATAGATGTGTCTCAATGCAGCATGGTCGGTATACACTGTGACTTTCGAACCCATAGGATAACTCCTGAATTTTTCGAAAGCAAACACAACTGCTAGGAGCTCCTTCTCTGTGGTTGCATACCTCCCTTGAGTCTCGTCCAAGGTGCGACTTGCATAGTAGATAACATGGAGCTTTTTGTCAATACGTTGTCCCAGAACTGCTCCAACTGCGAAGGGCTGAAGCATCACACATAATCTCAAACGGATAATCCCAATTTGGAGCTTGTACTATTAGTGCTGAAACCAAAGCCTCCTTGATCATGCTGAAAGCTTCTAAGCATGCTGCATCAAATTCGAACTCCACCTCCTTGCATAGCAACCTTGTTAGTGGTCTTGCAATTTTTGAGAAATCCTTGATGAATCTTCTGTAAAACCCAGCATGTCCCAGAAAACTTCTGATATCCTTCACTGTCTTAGGCGGTTGAAGCTGAACCATGACCTCAATCTTAGCTTTGTCAACCTCAATTCCTTTCTCAGAGATCTTGTGTCCCAGAACGATCCCTTCTTCAACCATGAAGTGGCACTTCTCCTTGTTCAGCACCAGGTTCGTCTCCTCACATCGCGTCAATACCCTGCACAGATTTAACAAACAGGAGGAGAAAGTGGAACTATATACAGAGAAGTCGTCCATAAATACTTCCACTGACTCCTCAATCAGATCCGAAAATATTGACGTCATGCACCTCTGAAAGGTAGCAGGAGCATTACACAAACCAAATGGCATGCGTCTGTAGGCAAATGTGCCATAAGGACAAGTAAATGTTGTCTTTTCCTGATCATTTGGGTGGATAGGGATTTGGAAAAATCCACTATACCCATCAAGGAAACAGTAGTAGGGATGACTAGCTAATCTTTCTAACATTTGATCAATGAAAAGAAGAGGAAAATGATCCTTCCTAGATACAACATTTAACTTCCTATAGTCTATGCACATCCTATGTCATGTGATAGTTCTAGTTGGGATTAACTCATTTTTTTCTTTTTTGATCACAGTAATTCCCCCCTTTTTAGGTACACAGTGCACTAGAGATACCCAAGTACTATCAGAGATAGGATAGATAACTCCAGCAACAAGCAGTTTTAAGATCTCTTTCTTTACTACTTCCTTCACGTTAGGATTTAATCTCCTTTGCGGTTCAATGCTATCATAAGACTCATTTTCAAGATTGATCTTATGTGTGCAAAGACTAGGTGAGATTCCCTTGATATCATCTAAGGAATAACCTATAGCCTTTCTATACTTCTTAAGCTCAGTTACTAGCAACCTCAATTCATCATCACTCAACCTAGCATTCACTATGACAGGATAAGTAGAATTGTTTCCCAGAAAAACGTACCTGAGTCTGAAAGGGAGAGTTTTGAGTTCTACGTTTGGAGCTTTCAGTTCCGACCAGTCGTCAGCATGGGGGTCAGGAGTGATCACGGTCGAGTGGGAGGGGTGCGACTCGATTGAGCAGGACGTCAGTGTTTTGAGTCGGGTCTTGACGTCGGTCGTGCGGGAGATATCACGTTCTGAACTCTCTGTCTCAACTGCACGTACCTCCTTTGCGTCAGATAGCTGCTCGAATTCCTCTGATCCATCCGTTTCTCTGTGGGAATCTAGCAGATTCTTGTAACAAGTGGTCTCCTCATGCAAGAACCCTTCTTCTCCATCCTTGGTTAGAGCAGTTTTGAGATGATCCTCCTCAGCTAATTCCTCCAACAACTCATCAGCCAACTTATCCATCTCTTCAATGTAGAAGACTTGTCCTCCTATTGTCGGCTTCTTCAAAGTATCCTTGATGTCAAACCTCATAATGAAGTCGTCGCCCAGATTGAGATCAATCTTGCCATTTCTGACATCAATGATGGCGTCAGCAGTCGCAAGGAACGGTCTTCCTAAGATCAGAGGATCTTTCGGTTCTTCATCCATCTCCAGAACCACAAAGTCGGTTGGCACTTCCACGTCTCTGATCCTGACAGGTAAGTCTTCTAAAATACCATGTGGAAGTCTCACTGATCTATCTGCAAGGATGCGGGAGATGTCGCAACCTTTAAACCTTGTGAAACCCAACCTCTTAGCCACAGAGAATGGCAGCAGATTAACTGAAGCGCCAAGATCACATAAACACCTATCAAAAGACATAGGTCCAATGGAGCAGGGTAGAGTGAATGATCCAGAATCTTTGAGATTCTTGGGTACAACCTTCTTCTGGATGATTGCACTGCACTCAAGACTTAGTACCACCATGCCTTGAACTTCTTTTGATCTCTCCATCACTAAATCTTTGAGGAATTTCTGGTAGTGGGGAACAAGTGCGAATGCATCCAGCAATGGCATCCTCAACTCAATCTCCTTGACTTGTTGTTCGAACAAAGCTTTGTATTTCTCAGTAAGTTGCTTCTTGAACCTCACTGGAAATGGTAGAGGAGGCTTGTATGGCGGAGGGATGAATCTCGTAGGTTTGTCATCAGAAACGACAGGTTCCTTAACTGGTTCAGGTTCGGACTGCTTCACTGGCTCGATTGGATCTTTGACTGCTTCGACTGGATCTTTGATCTGAGCTTCATCTTGAACAAAATCCTCCCAATCTAATTCCTCACTGTCCTCAGTGACGTCAGGTACTCTTTGTCTGGGAGGCAATGTTTTCCCACTTTGCAGCGTAATGGCATTGGCGAACTTCTTGGGGTTTTGAACAGCTTTCCCTGGGAATTAGCCTGGTTTTGGTGCAGAAGTAGAAGCGGATTGGCCTTCCATATACCTTATCTTCGAATTCAAAGCTTCAAATTTGACGTTCAGATCATTGTAAGAACATTCCATCCTCTGACTAAGGTCAGCGAACTTCTTAGCAGTATCCATAGATCTGCTAGCTTGACCCTGAAGAAGTTGCTGCATCATTTGCTTCATTTCTTGATATGGTGCTGGAGTAGGCTGAACTGGTTGTGGGCGGAATCCTGGCGGTGGTCCTGAGGGAGCTTGGTAACCCTGCTGGAACTGTTGTTTTGGAGCGAATCCCGGATTGTAAGGCACAAAAAGTTTTTGTTGACCTTGCTGTTGTTGTTGAGGCGGGTACACCTGATCTTGTGGATTAGCAACATTGGTACTTCAGTAAGACAAATTGGGGTTCGTCTTAGGGGTTGTAACCTTTGTTGTATCCACCCTGATTCTGAACATAACTGATCTCCTCAGACTGCTCACCCTCCCCATCTTGAACTTGGAAAGGGTCATCCTCAGATACGTAGTGGATGCTCCTTTGCTGACTTAGCAAGAGACGGTCTAGCTTCTCATTGACGTTCTTGAGGTCTTTCTTGTACTTCTCCTCAGAACTGGCGTCACGCCGAACTGTGCACTCAGCAGCTTCACCAAGACTATCAAGGGCTTCATGTGCAAGTTTAGCTGCTCGACTTCCACAACCGCTATCCCTAGGTCTATCCCCGAGGACACTAGACCAATGTCAGGACGCCCTTCCGCGACCCTAGCGCGAACACCTTCTCGGAATCCTTCTCAAGCACGTCAATCTTCGTATGTACCTCGGGAGCGTCAGCCCTCACCCGTTCCTTCACGCCACTCGTCACACGAGTCTAGGGAGAGACAGAGACGCGGTTCGCGAGGTTCCAGAGCCTCTTCTAGTCGGCGATCAGCGCGTCGTTCCGCAGCTCAAGCTGAGTAAGAGGTTGAGCAGCGAAATGAAGGTCAAAGTGATTATCAGGGTATGCAGGAGGTTGAGCAGCAGGTCGAACATCAAGACGATCATCAGCCTACCGAGGTGGTAGTATCGGACCATGGTGAGTCTAGAGTCGACGACATGCAATGCGATGACCAACCGAACACAATTCAGAACACGCAAGCAGTTGAGGTAACTCCCGCAGATCCAGATCAAGGCGAGGGCGAGGGACAAAGCCAGTACAACGCTCTTCCTTGGGCGAGCACCGACTCCTTCTTCTACTACTGAGGTACTCCTACCTTCCTTTGTATATACCATTTCATTCCTGCATTTTTTCTGTTGTGATTTAAGTTTGGGGGAGGGTTTGAGATGATATATCTGATGTTGTGTTCTGCGATTCTAATTTCATATTTTTGTATCATATCATGTTTGAGTCTGCATTCATTTATTTGCATAGAAAAACCAAAAAAATTGAAAAAAAAATTCGAAAATTTTGACAAAAAAACAAAGTGTGTTCATGTAGCTTGCCCTTGCATATTAGGATTGAGTCTAGTGTCATTCATATAGGGTCTTTTCATTTAGCATAGGGGTTGATGACGATTGTAACCTTGGTAGCATGATGAATTCAAAAGGATAGGATCAAGGCCCTTGTTATTAGTTCTTTGATGCATGTTGATTGAACTTGAAATTGTAAGATTGAAGCATGTTTTGAATTAAAATCATTCCCTATATACCTGAACCTAATCCTGGCTTGCAATTATCCTGTTATGCATTGAAATTGAACTCATGGATACCACATACATACTTGGATTATCTTTCTCCTTTTTACCACCCTTGTTAATCCAAATAGCTGATTCCCATCTTTGGAACAGTTCCCGCACCATTAACCAACCCTTCTTTCAAGCCAATTGTATTCTTGAGTGCCTTTTTTTCCGAGTTGAGCTAAGTGTTAGGTTCTAACCGATAAGAGGAGGATCCTGTGTAGTTCTAGTTCGCGTTATCCGGACTAGTAAGACTAGGTGAGAACTCGATTTTGGGCATTGGGTATGGATTTGTGCAGAAAAGCGAAGAGTAAAAAGAAAGTTAAGGGTAGAAAGTCTTTAGGAGGGGGATGTGTTTTCAAGGTTTACAAGTCTAGTAAAGGATTTGGGTTGAGCGAAATAATGAGTTATTGGTTCTGGGCATAAAACGAAAAGATTAGAAAAAGAAAAGAAAGTAAAATGTTTAAAATGTCTAGAGTCCTTAGAAGAAAAGAAAAAGAACCTTACTGATAGTAAAGATCTCCCAATCCGCTAGAATGATAAGAAGTGAACTCCTCCTAAGACCAAATCTAAAGAATGAAAGAATGGGTTTGAGATGAAGTTTCTGATGAAAGATAGAAAGAGGACCAGCTTCGGTTTGGAATGTTCCTTGGGTAGACAGGATGCTGCTCTTGTATGTATCAGTTGGTTTCAACCTTTAGCCTTCTCTTAAGCTCAACTCCTTTTCGTGAGAGAACCTTGTTATGTATTGATAAAACCACTTGAGAAGGAGATCATCTATATCTCTGACCTTTTACCCTAGCCAAATGAGTTCAATGACATTGTTTAGCTTGATTCACGGTTCTTTGTTAATGAATGTTAAAGGGAGTGGTTGATAGGATTGCATGTGTAGATCAAAGAAATAAAGTTCCTTCACCATGCATCATAGAACTAAAAACAAGGACATTGACTCTAACTATTTTATTTAGCATGTTTTAGGTTCTGAGACCCCATCTTCACACCTCTTCTCTATACTTCGTTCTTGATCGTTTGCTTGAGGGCAAGCAAAGAATAAGTGTGGGGAGTTGATATGTCTATATTTTGCGTCTCCTTAGCATGTATTTGACATGCATTTAGCTAGAATAACTAGTCATTTTACGTCATTTTAGAACCTCTTTTATACACTTTGCATGTTTAGGAAGTTTTTGCATCATCCTTGCATACAATGTGCATTTTGGAGTATTTCAGGTGTCTAGGAGATGTTAGAAACGCAGACGATCGAGCCAAGCAATCGAGCCACTCTCAGCTGCACCAATCGAGCCACTCTCAACCTCCACAATCGAGCCACTCTCAACCGCCACCAATCGAGGCATTCTCACCCAAGCAATCGAGCCATTGTCGCCCACTCCGATTCGATGCACATGTCAGGAAGACGTTCTGTTTTACACGCTTCAGGAGATTCCCAAACCGGCGTTTCACCTTGTCGTTTTAAGTTTTAGGGATTTACATGTTTTTTCTATAAATAAGTTTTGCTAAGTCTTGGCAGAGACATCTCATCTTTTATCTCATTTTCATTTTTGTTCTTAAGGTTAACCTAGCCACCTAAAAACGTTCTCAGACTTGTAATCCGACATCTCCGAGTTTATTCAGTATTTTCATTTGATTCATTCTACAAAGTTTTTCTTCTCATTTTTATCTATCTTATTATGCTTGGTTCAATGTTTTCTGTGTTTGTATCTTGGATAATGATTTTCGGATCTGAGTAGTGTAGTAGTCCTTGAGGATGGGATAGATTAGGTGGAGGATCTTAGGATGCAGAGTGTTTAAGCTTTGATTTGATGATTCCCTTCTGGACTAGTGTTAGAAATGCTAGTTTCTCTCTGATCAATTGGAATTAGGTTCTAGCCTAAGAGATTAGTTGTCTAGGATATTTGTTGACATGAACAAACTTGTTTGTCATGCCTGCTCAACCATGTTTCTCTAGCGAGAGCTGGGTATGGAAGTGGTTGAGTCTGAGTAGCTTTTACCAAGAGATTGAATTAGCTAAGTTGTGATGTTCGTTGTCTAGGGACAGATTGCTTGTGGCATGTTAAACACTTTGTAGATTAGGAGACTTCACCGACCTCAATTACTCCCATCCTTAGGACCTCTTTCTTTCTGAATTTTATTACATTCCTGAGACTGTTTCATTTCTTGCCTTTTAGTTCATGCTTAAACTCGTTTTTGTTTTTATTCATTTTCGCTTCTTGTCATACATTTTTGTTTCTAGTTCTGTGACTCATTTCCGTTTTGCACTCTGATCACTCTAGGATTGTTAGACATAAAAACACTCTTTTTGAATTGGCTTAACTTGTGATTTCTTGATTGCATCTTAAGTGGTAGCAACATCCCATTTGGATTGACACCTTAAGTACTACAATTGCATAAGGTTAATTGAACCTACTAGGAGACACACAAAAATCTTAGTATCACGACACAAATTTAGTTGTCTGTGATTTAGCTCCCTTGTTCTCATTATAGCCTAATCCTCTATGAGTATACTCAGTTCTCCCATAGCTCAAAATCTTGTCAAGTTGCTTTGTGCCTGCGAACATGTGAATCTTCCTATACTGTTGATCTAATTTAGATTGTAGTTCTGCGGTTATTTTTTCATTAAGCAGCTCTTCTTCAAACTTGTCTGCTTTTGCTGATAGAACCAACTTCTCTTTCATCAAATAAAGCGAATCCTTAGCAATCCGTTTTTCATTCATCAATTCATCTTGCAAGGACATAACAAGTGCTTCTAGATGAAATTTTTCTTTCACCAACCCTTGATTTTTCTTTCCAAGAGTAATAAGTGTGTTTCGCACTTCTTTGTAACTCTGAACAATGTCAAGAACTTCTTCTCCTTCTGAGTCTGAATCAGTTACCTCTTCCCCATTCTCAAATTCAGTGATTCCTACCATAGCCACTAAATTAATGAGCTCTTCTTCACTGCTGCTGTCATTATCTGATTCATCCTCAATGCTAATCATAGATTTTTCTTTCTTAGCATTAGGGTTACTCACACACTCTTCATGTGTATGTCCCGTACCTTTGCAAATTGTGCACTTGGCATCTCGCAACTTGATTGTCGGACACTCTCGAATAAAATGACCATATCCCTTACATTCATGACACTGCATATCAGCCTTTTTGTCCTCACTTGTCTTTTTGAATGAGTTACCTTTCCTTTGACCTTGACCTCGTTCTATTCTTCTTAAAGCTCGATCAAACCTTCTTACCAACAGGCTCACAACATCTTCTTCTCCTTGGTCAGTTACGTCTTTGCTAACTGCTAGAGCTATTCCTCTTGGTTTCTTAATTCCATTAAGTTCCATCTCGTGTGCCTGTAGCATTCCGCCCACTTCACCATAACTGAGATTGTCTAAGTCTTGAAAGACAGTTAAGGCTGTCTTGTATCCCATGAATCTTGATGGAAGACATCTTAAAAACTTTTTGACTAACTTCTGATCCTTATAAGTTTTCCCAAGAGTTAAGGCTTCTTGTGCCAGAGCACTCAACTTTGAACTAAAGTCTGAAATTGATTCATGCTCCTCCATCCTTAGATTCTCAAATCTAGAGGCCAACATATCTTTTCTCAAACTCTGTACTTTTGTTGTTCCTTCATAATGAATTTGAAGGATATCCCATGCCTCTTTAGCAGTTTCACATCCTTGAATCAATTCCAACTGTTTTCTTCCAACACTACAATGAATGGCGCTTAATGCTCTTGAGTTGAACTTTGATCTCTTTTGTTCTTCATCGGTCCAGTCTGATTCAGGTTTGGGAATTTTCTTGCATGATTCATCTTTGATTGTCGATTCCTCCCACTTTTCCAGAACAGTCTTCCAAGCAAGACGATCAATACCTCCGATGATAGATTTGATCCTCGACTTCCAGAACCCATAGTTTCCGTCATCCAAGACAACCTTGTTGTTGTTGATCAGATCTCTGTAGCTCTCCATCTTGTCCACAGAATCTCACCTGTAATAATCTGAACAAGCCCCGCTCTGATACCAATTGAAAGTGCGAGAACTGAAGATCTGAACAATTTGAATAACGATTTCTTTAAACACTTTTTGATTGATAGAAAATCTGTTTACAAGTTTGTTCTAAACAATTTTCTAATCTCTCAAAACTTTCTTAAAGAACTCTCTTGCTCTCCCTAAGTTCTTAGCTCTTTTTCTTTTATACTAAAACTTAGTAGCTAGATAAACTTTCTTTTGTTTCTGCTCAAGCTCAACCTAGCTATAGCACTCCTATTTATAGATCTAGGTATTAGCTATTTAATTAGCAAACTACCTAATCTAATCCTAATAGGAATTGGACAATTTTCTTTTTCTTTATGGTTTAGGAAATTTCCCACTTTCTTCATGTTTACATTCCAATTGTAAACATGAAGCTCTTCGACCTTCTAGAAGCTTCTCTTGCCTTCTCATCCTGTATGAGTCTTGATAATCGCCGCCATAGATCACTCGATACTCTGTTCTTGTATTAGTGTCGTGTCCTTCTAAAGTAGTTCAAACACTTGTTCAAATACTGCATCTTCAAGAAATAGAAGTGATAGAAACAAAATCGTAGCCATATCTAATTTTATGGCTGATGAACAGCTATACAGTTAAGGTGATTTCTATCTTCTCTTATTATGGTAGCAATGAGCTTACGGATTAGGGGCTTGACGCTACTAGTATTATTGATTATTGAATATTCTTCGTCTACGGGAAAAAATGGTTTAGCTTAACTTTGGTCACGAAAATTTGAAGAAGCGTATGTCCTTTTAAAAATTACAACTTATCGACTAGAATTAAATGCTCTACGAAAATAACATGTATATCAAAGATCAAATAGATATGTAGTGGACCAAATACGTATATAGTTTGTACATACATATATGTCGTGGATCAAGATTTTTTAACCATATAATTTACAAGTAATTACCGTTCCGATGCCGACTAAGCGTGAGAAAAGTCATGTCTCTCGTTCATCTTCGCCGTTGTCATCTTTTTTTTTTTGTTGAAGAACAAACGGAAGCCGTTGTCGGGATCCAACACCAACTGGCAACAATGTTACACCGTGTTCTCCTTCATTCAAACTAAGCCAAATTCCTATTTTTAATCTTCAACTATTTCGATTGAGCATCTGGGATGTAGATATGGGATATTGTTAGGAAAAATAGTAAAATTAAATATTGAGTTGGGGCAGATATATAAAAAGGAGAAAGTAAACAAAATGAAGTAAAAAGCAAAAACACTATCTGAAATTTGGTGAATAATTGTCCACATGTACGGACCACATGAGATGAGGGTATAATCATCCGTTTACATGAAAAATGGTAATTCTTATATGTCAAGAAAAAAAAAGAAGATGTAAAAAAATATGGTAATTCTTGAAAGTAGTAAGTTTACTTTAAGGATGAAACACTATGGCATTCTTCCTAATTTTATTGCTTGTTTGGTCCATCAAATTGTCATTGTGTGCCCCGACTATAATCCATACGATAGTGGTCCATCAATTGACCATCTTATCTCCTCTACGTTATTGACAGCCATCGTTGTCTTAGTTAAGGCTTAGCTGGTGATCCGGGTTGATAGTAATACAAAAATTTATCAAGCCACTTCATTTACAACCAATAATGTCTTCTTCATGAAAAACTGGATTAAAAAAAAAAAAGACATGACTTTAAGTGAAAAATACCAGAAGAAGAGTTCAAATAACTAGATGTGATTTTCAAAATATAAAATTTAGAAAATTATAGATAAATCTATATTAACATTTTCACAGCAGTTTTAGTAAAGTGGATTTGAAGTTGAGAACTATTTACATTTTATGCCATTATAATTAATAGATTTAAAAAAAATAAAGCACAAAATCGAAAAAAACAGTTGCAAAATCAATATTAACATTTCCGTATAACCCGAAAAATCAAATTAAGATTCTCCAGTCATTAATTTCCATAATTTTAGCATATTAACATTAGTCTATTCATATATACCCGAAATTATAGAAACTATTACAATTTTTCTTAATATCCTACGACTCCCTGCCTAATTTTCTGCAAAATTTTGAAAAACAGATTCATCAATCAATCATCAATATTTTGCATCATCACATTTTAATATATATACATGATAAATACGGAATGTAAAAATCTCAGTTCTAACGAAAAAATCAAAACTTCCCAAAAAGCTTGGACAAGGAATATTCTAAATATTAGTTTTATTTTTTTGTTTCCTTTTTAAACTCGGATCAGGAATATTTTAAATATTAATTTTTATATTTTTTAGTTTGACCTAACAACATACGTACTCTAAACCTCTCCTCCTCTATATATACAGATCAAGTCCGAACAAACTCTAACCTTCATCATCATAAACTAATCTATTGGTTTTTCTGTCATTTCAATGATTCTGCAAAAACATAAGGGTTTTGGCCCCGCATCAGTGCTGTATTTCATAGTTCATTAAGTTTTCTATTCTATGAAAATATTCAGGTTCATTGGCCTGATATAGATTTGAGTCGTGATCAAAACTGTTGTGAAAGGTAGGGTTCTCATTAGGTTTTGTTTCTTTTGGTTTAGTTTATTCTATACATTTTAAATTTATATTATGATTATGTTGAAATCATAATAATTCCTTTTATTATAATTTTTTATTTTTGATTGCCAAAAATTCTAGGAATCAGAACTTTCAAAAACAAGTTTTAATTCAGTTAATCCTATGATATTGAATGAAATAAATAGAAATCAAAGGATAAAAATATTATTATTTTGTCTATATTAATCAAATAAATTTAAAAAATTAGTTTATTAAATTGTTTAGTATTTTTGATGAAACTGACTATTTCTAATTTAATATTTTTTAGTAGCTAAGAAAATGACTATTTTTAATAATATTTTTTAGTCAAAGAAAGAGCATAGGTTCAAAAAAATCCTTTTAACATATCTTTCTAATCAAATTTTGAAAAAATTATGAAATTTTATTTTAACTAATAACAATAATAGAAGTGCATATGTTTAAAAGTGTATATACTTCAATATTACTGAACAAATCTTTCTAATAAAATCTTTACACAACTATCTGACAAAGATAATTCATTTTTGATTATTGATGATGACAAAAACTATCTATTAACGACAAACTTTAAATTAACGCTATTGTAATGCTTCATTTTTGATTATTTGTTTTTCTAAATAATATTTTTAGATCTCAAAATAGTACACTTAATAATATCATTCCACATTTATAGGAAAATTGGTGATTACGGGTTATAATCAATGATAAAAATGAGAATATATATATATATATATAAACAAATAAATACAACTTAATTTTAAAATATTTAATTTAAAGAATAAGTCTGCAGTGCACCGCTGGTTAAAATTGAGTATATTACAAAACATAAGATCAAATACATAGTAGTTGATGCATTTTTTAGAAAAAATATTATTAGTAAATTATAGTTATTTTTAAATATATATATATAATGTATAAATAATTAAATATACTATGATATTTGATGAAAATGATTTATTTTATTATTATTTTCTAAAATTCTATAAAATGTTAAAGTTGTAGTGAGCTAAAAAACAATCATTATATCCTACTTATTAATACAAATATTAAGGCTTTTGATTCAGTACAATGGTATTTTATCCTCAACATTTTTACTGCGTTGAACTTTCCCCCCTCAGTTCACTCACTGGATTCATCTCTGCATCTCTACTGCATCATTATTTGTACAAGTGAATGGGCAATTGACGGGTTTCTTCAGAAGTAAGTGAGGGCTGCGTCAGAGTTGTTCTCTCTTACCCTATCTTTTTGTCATGCAGCCAGAGTTGTTCTCTCTTACCCTATCTTTTTGTCATGTGCATGAACGTTTTGTCAAAGATGCTGGATAGGACTGCAGTGAACAGAGAGTTTGGTTTTAATCCGAAATGTAAAAATCTCCAGCTCACTCATCTATGTTTTGCTGATGACATCATGGTGTTTTTGGATGACAAAGTTAGTTCTCTGGATCAGATCTTGGGAATCTTTAATGAGTTTGCTGCAATCTCAGGGTTGCAGATAAGTTTGGAGAAATCCACTTTTTTTTTGCGGGTGTTGCAGGCTCAGTTCGTGAAGAGATCCTAAAGAGGTTTCTAATGGAGAATATATATTATTTACATATCTTATAGATTTATCGTATCTTTTCTTAACTTGGTCTCCAAGACAATACCTCTTTGTAGAGTTGTATATATACTCGATTTCTGGGTACGAAAGAATACACAGAAAATTCATTATTCAACCTCTTCTTTATTTATCATGGTATCAGAGCAAGCATAAAATCTTTTGATTTGATCCTGGTTTTGTGACATAATTTACGATCTCTTTATTGAACCTGTTTTATTTTTTCTGTGACGATGACCGAAGACAACAAAATGATGGTGTCTACGAAACCGACAACGATGGAGATTCAACGACGAACGATTTCTCCATACGACTTGACCTCGAACGACAATCCCGGAAGCATCATATCACGTCCTCTCTTGAGAGGAGATAACTACGAAGAGTGGGCCATCAACTTGGAGACGGCTCTTTACTCACGAAAGAAATTTGGATTTCTCGATGGCTCCATCAAAGCCCCAACCAAAGGATCACCAGATTATGATGATTGGAAGCCAATCAATGCATTGATTGTCTCTTGGATTAAGATGACAATCGAACCGAAGCTGCTGTCCAATATCTCACACAAGCCACTAGCACGAGATTTGTGGAAACACATAAGAAAGAGATTTCGTGTTACCAACGGACCTCGAGTACAACAATTGCGCAAAGAACTTGCAAATTGTCAACAAGCTGGGATGAGTATTGAGGCATACTATGGAAAGCTTACGAAGATTTGGGATTGTCTTGGATGTTATCGACCTCCGCTGAGCTGTACATGTGGACTTTGTACATGTAATTTCGGTGCCGAAGAAGAGAAGACAAGAGAGGAAGATAAGGTTCATGACTTTGTGATGGGACTTGACGAAGAAGTTTATGGAATGGTGAAATCTAACCTTCTTTCTCAAGAACCGTTGCATACGCTTGAGTATGTTTACTTGAAGGTGACACAAGATGAGGATGCTCGGTTGAAGAAAAAGAATCCAGAAGAAAAATCGGAGAACATGGCATTTGTGGCACAAACACAAAAGCCAAAGTATCGAGGAGATGATAGAGACGTTGGAATTGTCTGTTCAAACTGTGGACGAACAGGACATCGATCTGAGACTTGTTTTCACATCTTGGGATTTCCGGAGTGGTGGGGTGATAGACCACAAAACCGTGTGGGTCGTGGAAGAGGAGTCGTACCATCAACTGGGATTTCACAAGGAAGAGGTGGAGTTGCTCGTGCAAACGTGGCAAGAGTAGTTGGACAGACCAACATTGGAGTGGCAAATGTGGCGGTCACGGATGCAGACAGAACAGCTGTGTGCGGACTCACAGACAAACAGTGGCTCAATGTTAAGCGTGTGATGAACGCTGCGGCCATCGGAGCGGACGAACAATCATCGGGTAAGTTGCTTTCTCCTTCTTGGATAATAGATAGCGGAGTGACTCATCACTTGACTTGTAAGAAAGAGATTCTTACGAATTTAAGAACATCGACACCAACACAAATAATTTTGGCTGATGGACGGACAATGGTAGGAAACACAGTTGGAACAGTTGTATTAAACTCTCATCTACGATTGATTGATGTGTTCTACATAGAAAATCTAGGGTTTGATTTGATATCGGTTTCACAGTTGATGGAGGAAAATAATTGTGTTATACAAATGTCTGTTCCATTTTGCGTTGTTCAGGACCGCACTACGAGGATGCTGATTGGGATAGGTAGACCAGTTGGAGGTTTGATGTACTTTCAGAATATGGAGATAGTCGCAACGGCAAAGGGTCACACAAGTCAGTCTGTGGAGTTGTGGCATAGGCGTTTGGGACATCCATCTTTGAAAGTAGTGCAAAAGTTGTCTGGTTTTGGTTTTATTAGCAATAGTAGTGATTTATCGAATAAGGTGTGTGAAACTTGTATCCACGCAAAACAAACCTGTTGTCCTTTTCCGTTAAGCAATAATAAGACTTCAGAGATTTTTGAAATGATTCATTGTGACGTTTGGGGTCCGTATAGAACTACGTCATTCTCAGGAGCAAGATACTTCCTCACCATAGTTGATGATTTTGTCGTGGTACTTGGTTTTATCTTATGAATACAAAGAGGTATTGTCTTGGAGACCAAGTTATGAAAAGATACGATAAATCTATAAGATATGTAAATAATATATATTCTCCATTATGAATGCAAAGAGTGAAACTCCGACACAATTGAAATACTTTCTTGCTTTGGTTAAACGACAGTTTGGGAAGGAAGTTCGAACGATCCGTAGCGACAATGGCAGTGAATTCATGTCATTAACGACATATTTTTTAGAGGAAGGGATCCAGCATGAGACATCGTGTGTTGGAACACCACAACGAAACGGTCGGGTGGAGCGAAAGCACCGGCACTTACTTAACGTGGCTCGAGCGGTAATGTTTGAGGGACACTTACCGGTTGAATTTTGGGGAGAGTGTGCACTTGCAGCTGCATATCTGATTAATCGAACACCATCGATGGTGTTGAATGGCAAGACACCCTATGAAGTGTTGTATGGAAACAACCTTCTTACGATCATCTTCGTGTGATAGGATGTGTTTGTTATATACATAATCAAGATAATAAGGGTGACAAGTTTGTAAGTCGCAGCAGGAAATGTGTGTTTGTAGGCTATCCTCATGGAAAGAAAGGGTCGCGTGTGTTTGACTTGGAAAAAGAAGTTTTTTTTGTTTCACGATATGTGGTGTTTCGTGAAGACACCATTCATTTCCTGTCTACACAAAGGAGTATAACTGAAGATCCTTTTGCTGATATTGCACATGCGGCTCTCACAACTGATGATGATCAAGGAGGTCTGGTGGGAACTGATCCGATGGTAGTAACTAGTGAAAATACGAATGTAGTTCTTGATAGAATTGAAGTGTCTCTGCCAGTGAATATAGAATCGATGAAAACGATATTGATCACGTTTCTACTGATAATACTGAAGAAGATGATGATGTTGAGCAGCACGCCAGCGACACTCCTGCACAGGAACACGTCACGGCTCCTTAGCGTGTTGGTGAACGGGAACGCAAAAAGCATGGGTATCTTAAAGATTATGATACCAGTTTCGTTTGTGTAGACTCCGACAAGCCTTATCCTATTGCAGCTGTGGTTTCGTGTAGTCGGTTCTCTGAAAATCATAAAGTGTTTCTGGCCGCGATCACTAGTGCGCATGAACCACGAAGTTTTGCAGAAGCAATGAAAGATGATCGATGGAAAAATGCAGTGGGTAGTGAAATAGGTTCACTTGAGTTAAATAAGACATGGACACTTGAAGATCTTCCAAAGAACAAAAAGGCAATTGGTTGTCAATGGGTGTTTCATATAAAGCATCATTCCGATGGGACAATCGAACGGTACAAAGTGAGACTGGTGGTGTTAGGAAATCGACAAGTTGCTGGAGTAGACTATGGTGAAACTTTCGCTCCAGTTGTTAAAATGACTACGGTTAGATCCTTTCTCTCTGTGGTTGCAGCTCGAAACTGGGAAGTCCATCAGATGGATGTACATAACGCATTTCTTCATGGAGATCTCGAAGAAGAAGTGTATATGACGTTGCCACCTGGATTTCCTTCACGCAATGATGGTAAGGTATGTAGACTGCGGAAGTCGCTGTACGGGCTAAAGCAAGCTCCACGTTGTTGGTTTGCCAAGCATGCGTCTTCACTCGAACAATATGGTTTTGAACAGTCATTTGCGGATTATTCTCTTTTTATCTACAAGAAGAATGGAGTAGAAATCAGGGTACTTGTTTATGTGGATGACTTGGTCATCACGAGAAACACAGTTCAAGCGATAGAAGACTTTGAAAAATATCTCAGCACATGTTTTTACATGAAGGATTTAGGTGTGTTAAAATATTTTTTGGGTATCGAAGTTGCAAGGAGTCCAAAAGGGATTTACTTGAGTCAAAGGAAATATGTACTTGATATCTTGGCTGAGACCGGATTGTTGGATTTGAAATCGATATTCTTTCCTCTTGAACAACATCATCGACTTGGTTTGGCAGTTGGTCCGTTTCTCTCAAACCCGGAACAGTATCTACGTCTAGTTGGTAAATTGATTTATCTTGGTGTTACTAGACCCGACCTAGCATACTCGGTGAATATCTTATCACAATTTATGAGTGCTACGCGAAAAAAAAATTGGGAAGCTGCTATTCGAGTTCTTCATTATTTGAAAAGCAGCCCATGCCAAGGAATATTGCTTCGTGCGGACAGTGATCTTCAAATTTATGGGTGGTGTGATTCCGACTATGCAGGTTGCCCAATGACATGACGATCTTCGACTGGTTGGTTTATTCAGCTCGGACAGTCACCAATCCCTTGGAAAACAAAGAAACAAGATGTGGTGAGTCAATCTTCTGCTGAAGCAGAGTACAGAGCAATGGCTATGACGACCAAGGAGTTGAAATGGCTGAAAACCTCCTTTTAGATTTGGGTGTAGTTTTGATGCAACCGATGCGGCTTTACTGTGATAATAAAGCTGCTTTACATATTAGTGCGAATCCGGTTTTTCATGAAAGAACCAATCATATCGAAAAAGACTGCCACTTTATCCGAGATGAAATCAAGTCGGGCAACATTGCCACAGCTTATGTCTCACAACAATACAACTTGCGGACATTTTTACAAAAGCTTCGGGACAAGCTGGGCATTTTGGATCTTCATGCTCCAGCTTGAGAAGGGGGGGGGGGGGTAATGGAGAATATATATTATTTACATATCTTATAGATTTATCGTATCTTTTCTTAACTTGGTCTCCAAGACAATACCTCTTTGTAGAGTTGTATATATACTCGACTTCTGGGTACGAAGGAATACACAGAAAATTCATTATTCAATCTCTTCTTTATTTATCAGTTTCCTTTTGAAGCGGGAACTTTACCCCGTCTGATATTTGGGGTTACCTCTCTTAACCAAGCAAATGTCTTTGGATGATTGCCTCCCTCTGCTTGAAAAGATACGTTCCTGTATAAGAGCTTGGAAGAATCGGTTTCTCTCATATGCAGGCCGACTGCAACTGCTCAGCTCTATCATATCTAGCTTGACAAATTTTTGGATTTCGGCTTTCCGTTTACCTAGTGGGTGTATTGTAGAGATTGAACGTATTTTCTCTGCTTTCCTCTGGTCTAGGCCTGATTTGAATACCAACAAGGCAAAAGTTGCTTAGCGTGATGTGTGTAGACCTAAAGCTGAAGGCGGTTTGGGCCTAAAATCCATTTTGGAAGCTAATAAAGTCAGTTGTTTCAAGCTTATTTGGCGTGTCGTCTCTGCTAGTTCCCTTTGGGTGGATTGGATAAAACGTGAGCTTTCACGGGACGAGTCTTTTTGGTCTGTTAAGGGGCATACAACCTCAGGTTCATGGATGTGGAGAAAAAATCCTTAAATATCGGCTGCCAGCAAGAGACTTCTTGCGCAAGGAAGTGTGGAGCGGTAAAAACACTTCTTTCTGGTTTGATAATTGGTGTCCTCTAGGTCCTTTCAATGTTGCTTTAGGGGATTTTGGGTTTATAGCCCTCGGAATACGCCGTTCTGCTACGGTAGCTGAGGCTCTTTGTCATAGGCGGCGCCGACATAGTTTGCTTATATTGAATCAGATTGGGGACAAACTAGATAGAGTTTGGTCTAGGCAGCATGGTGATGAGGCTGATGTTTCTATTTGGCGAGGATTGAGAGATAAGTTTCGTCCTCAGTTCATTACCAAAGAGACATGATCTCAAATTCGTTGTCCAGGGCCTCCACAACAATGGTCTAAAGCGGTTTGGTTCTCCAACTCAACCCCAAAGTATGCTTTCCTCACTTGGCTGGCTGCTCTTAATCGATTAACCACGGGTGATCGTATGTCTGGCTGGACTGGGGTGGTCTCTACATGGTGTGTTCTTTGCTCTGATCCGTGGGAGACACAAGATAATTTGTTCTTCTCTTGCTCGTACTCCTCCAATGTATGGGTGAATCTAGCAGGTCCACTATTGTAGATGCACTTTACGCTGTATTTTGGTGATATCGTATCCCTCCTGTCTGATACTGCTCTCTCTCCAGTCACTCGTTTCATACTCAGGTATGTTTTTCTGGCCAACGTTCACTTTCTCTGGGGTGAACGCAATGGTCGTCGTCATGGGGAGGCTCCTAAGCCTCATGGTCACCTTGTCAAGCTGCTTGACCGAGTCATCGGTAATCGATTGTCAACTCTCACGGTAGGGGAGTCACCACCAGAGGATGTTTTTGGCGTTTGGTTAGCTACACGCTACTAATCACTTGGTTACCTCTGTTTTTGATTTCAAACTCTTTTCAGATTTAAAGTTGCAAATATTGTAAAGGCATAATGTTTTTTTTTGGCTTGAATAAATTTTAACATTCATTCAAAAAAAAATAACAAAGGAGGGTTTTTTTTGTTTATGTGGCAATCTCACAGTTTTTCACACCTTTTTCTGTTTTTTCTTTTTCCTTTTGCTTATGTATACTATCATATTTGCCAAAAACATCTTTCATTATATCTTCATTATCTTTCGACAACTAACCAATCACACCTCATTTGATTTGAATATAAAACATCCTCTGTATATTAAAATAGAGTAATTTGGAAATATTTTTTGTTGTCAAATAAATAAAACTAATTATGAAATTAAATAGTATAAGATTTACATGTGTCATGAATAGTTCTTACCTAATTGTTATAAAAGAATGGGAGAAATTATATTAAATATGCAACACGTGAACTATAGACCTTGACCATTTCAAAACAACATATTATTCACTGATCATCGTTACAACACTTAGATCAATTTTAACTATCGTATACACTTGATCAATTTTAACACTCAATATTGACCCGTCATTGGATCAAACACATGCAGATCAATGCTAACGATGAGTAACAAGATAATCCAAGAAAGAATCAACATAACGATCTTGTGTTTCCATATCTCCAAACACTCCCTTCATGTCCTTCACACTCTCTCTATAAACCTTTCCTTCTTCTCCCTCCATTACCAATCTCAGCGCTTGAGCAACATCTTCTTTAGTAAAGGAACCTGTTGTTTCTTCCCGAAGGATCATATGTCCAATTTTCTTTTCCTCGGCTACTCTCGCATTGAATCCTTGGCCGTATACAAAACCTATCATCACCATAGGTTTAGCAAACCGTACAGCTTCGATTAATGTATTCCAACCGGAATGGGACAATACCAACCCGATAGAATCGTGGTTCAATGTTCTCAGTTGTTCAACCCAACCTCTCCACACCATCCCTCTATCAGCCGTACGCTCTTCAAACCCTTCAGGAAGCTCAAGCGGTTCGGAATCCCACGGACCGCGCCGAGTCCTTAACGCCCAAAAAAAAGGTAAACCGGAAAGCTCTAAACCAAGAGCTATCGAATTAAACTCGGATTGACTCGGTTTAGCTTCTGTACCGAAACTTACGTAAACCACGGAGTTAGTTTTTCGTGAGTCTAACCACTTTTTAGTAGACAACCATGCGTCGGTATCTTTAAACGTTTCATCCAGTTTTGGAGGTAAAACTCCAACAGGGATAACTGGTTTACGATGAAGATCTTGTAAAAGTTCCAACCATTCTGTTTCGTACTCGTTGCAGCTCCGTATGACAATAATATCACACCCGTCGAGTACGCCGGCGATACGGTCAAGGTCGGGGATATTCCCTTCGGTGGATTCCACCACTGCTCCATTGAAAATGGCCTTGCTTTCGAATAACTGGAAAAACACCGGAGTTTCGAATGGAACCCATTTAGGCTTCGTCACAAAATCCTCAGGGGATTTACGGTACTCCTCGAACCCTGGTGGTTTAAGAATTCCGAAAATCCCGCAGTTAAAAGCGCCGAAATATGCGTTTTTAATTCCAAGGCGGCGAGCTATTGGAGGAAGCCAATAAGGTGCAAAATCTTGGAGAAGCCAATCAGGTTTCAAAGATTCAAGAAACTCCGTTAACGGAACTCGTAATCCGTCGAAAGCGATTTTCAAATAAGGAACGAGATCGAAAGGTACGTCTGTAGTGGCTTCGGCGGCCTCCGGGAGTTTCTTGTGGCCGGCAAATGGGAGCTTGACGAAATTAATGGCCGAGGAGAGATTCTCGGGCAACCGTGGGAGGAGACGGTCGATGTTACCAGGAGTGGAAATGAAAGATACGTTGTGACCCTTTTGAACCATGAGTATAGAGAGCTCCAAATGTGGAACCAAATGGCCAAAGGCTAACCATGGAAACATTGCTACGTGGAGCTTGGTTCCATCTCCATTCTTTTCTTTAATATTTGCCATTGTTATGGTATATGGACTATAGTCTATAGATGATCAACTCTAGTGTTCTTATATAGAGGAAATGAAAAGAATGGAGATGGAACAAGGGAAAGAAGGTACGTAAGACATGTTGTTTGTTCAGTCCCGTCTCAAATAAATGTTAAACCCTAGATGAAGTGAATTTTTTGGACTCTTTTCACAAGAAATAATATATATTTTTTTGGTCCCCTTTTTTCAAGAATTTTTCCCAAATTTTGGAATGGTCCCAGGACTTTTGCCCCTCTCGTTGCCCCTTGAGCTGGGACTGTGTATGTTAGCTTGTGTGGTTAATAACCCTACCTTCTTGTACGTGTTATTTATTTATTTGATTGTGATAGCACATGTTGTCTGTTTGTGGGGTTGTAATGGAAATAATTAATATTAGATTGGTCCACCGTCGGCCTTTATCTTTTGCAGGTAACGATCTAATCCATCGACATAAAAATTAACCTACTCAATCAATAGCAAGAAAATTCAGCAATATTGACGAAATTGTTCTTGGAAAAAAGCACCATCAAGAAAAAAAAACAACTGAAAAAGAAAAAAGAAAGAAGAATTTTCAGTAGCGTGTTGTCGTCACGACCTGAAAAAAAAAAGAGATTCTCAAAAATAGCACAAAATTAAGTTTTTATTCCAAACTTAACACAACATCTCTAAAATTTAAAAAATAATACCAATTAATCTTTTAAAATTAAATCCTAAATTCAAAATACTAAATCATACCCCTCAAAACTATACCCTAAATGTGAAATTGATAGTGCTATTTTTGAAAATTTATGGAATGTGTGCTATAGTTGTTTCCATAAAACTTATTTTAGTACTATTTTATGGTATTTCTCAGAAAAAAACAGGGTCGTTGTTCTTGAAGAGAGCCCAATAGAGAGACGACACTGTTTAAAGTTTATAGAGTAACTAATAACCCCGTCGAGTAGCGAAAATATTGGCAAGAACATATCCATTAAATTCTATGAATCTCAAAACGGGACTAAGAGAAACAAAAGAGTGGGTAAATACTTTGAAGAATGAAGGATGGCTCCATCTTTTCCTATGATGAAATGTAATTTTGATGCAGGTTTTGATAGTATCACCGGAGAACACAGGAGACCACTGGAGAAATCTTGTCGTCTGGGGAGCAAAGAAATTAAATCACGCAGAAAATCCGTTGGAAGCAGAGACTAAGGCTTTAATATTGACGCTTGATCAAACATGGATCCAAGGTTATGATTCAGTCATCTTTGAGGGAGATAGTGAACTAATTTGCAAATTAGTCGAGGGTACTTTACAAAATGCATATTTATCCAATTTGTTACATGTTCCTCTTTGTAATGACAATATTTAAAGCAATATAAGTTTTTTTGAAAAAGGAAAAAAATCTATGAATCTCTTATTAATATACTATTATTATTTTTAACATATTTTAGTATTAAATTTTTGTTTGAAAATAGTTAAAAAGACTAAATCTCTTATCAGTATTAACAGTTTAGTGCAATTTAATAAAATAACTATATATATAATTTTAATAATATCAAACCACATATATATAAAAATAAATTTTCAAATCTCAAATTTTAACCTAATCAATTTCAAATTATTATATTAACTTAAATAATATTAATTTAGTATGATTATATTTTAACAAATATTTCTATAATTTTTAAATTTATGTATAATGAAATTTGTTAGATATATATAATTTTATTTTATGATCTCTAGAAAAATAATGACAATATATAAACTGTATAATGACAATATATAAACTGTATAATTACGAGAGAGAAAAGGCGATTGCGATGATGGCTGGTTTTGGTCTAAGGATTTGAAATGGAGGTTCTCGCTGCTGTGGGGGGGATGGAGAGATGATCTCTTAATCTCTCGTTCAATGGGATTGGTTCAGGGATGTAGCGGAACTTCATCTTTGATTTTTTTTGGATTCCGACAATTATTGTTAGGATTGGGTTTTCAAAAAGGAAAATTGGTTTCTGTGGTGATTGAGTCAGGTGTTTAACATCTTTTATTGGCTACTAAACCATATTCTCCTTCTTTTGCTTGGAGAAGTATCTTGTCGACTAAAGGACTTGTGGAATAAGGGGCATGGTGGGCGGTAGGTTCTGGATGTAATATTTCGGTATGGCGAGATCTCTGGATACCGGATCATCAGCTTAGACCAGCTAATGGTAGGGGGAATCTTCTACATCCTAATCTAATGGTCAACCATTTAATTAATCCAATTACGCAGGATTGACATATGCCTATTCTTGAGGAGTTTATGCACCCGGTGAATATACCGCTTATTCGGACTCTGGCGGTAAGTAAATCTTTTAAACCGGATAGCTTGATTTGGCATTATACTAAATCCGGGAAGTATTCAGTCAGTTCAGGTTATCGGTTAGCACGAGAATTCTTCAAGGAAGTGGAATACGAACCATCGTGCACGGTCCTCCGAGCACAAGCCTGGAAACTTGAAGTTCCTCCAAAGGTTCAACATTTTTTCTGGCAGGTTGCGTCTGGTACTCTTCCTGTGATGGAACGGATCGCACATCGGAGTGTCCGATGCGATATTACGTGTAAACGGTGTGGCCTTGCGGCGGAGACTATTAACCATGCTCTCTTTGAGTGCATCCGTTCACGTAAGGTATGGGATTTGTCTCCGGTTCGTATACTTCCGGATGGCTTCCACTATGGATCCGTATATTCGAACTTAGATTTTATCTACTGGCGGGCATCATCCCACTCAGGGTTTTCGGATATTTGTTATAGACTATCATGGATTTTGTGGTCAATTTGGAAGAACATGAATAAAAAAGTTTTTCAGGGAATATTAGAGACCAATGATAAATTATTGTGGGAGGAAGCCAAGTCCTTCTCTGCGAATCACCTGCATCATCTGGATTCTCAACCAATCTTGGAGAAGTGGAAATGAAAGATACGGTGTGACCTTTTTGAACCATGAGCATAGAGAGCTCCAAGTGTGGAACCAAATGGCCAAAGGCTAACCATGGAAACATTGCTACGTGTAGCTTGGTTCCATCTCCATTCTTTTCTTTAATATTTGCCATTGTTATGGTATATGGACTATAGTCTATAGATGATCAACTCTAGTGTTCTTATATAAAGGAAATGAAAAGAATGAAGATGGAACAAGGGAAAGAGGTAAGACATGTTGTCTGTTAGTTAATATGTGTGGCTAATAACCCTACCCTTTAAACTTCTCTTACGGGCAAGGGAAGGGTTATTCATTTATTGATTGTGATAACACATGTTGTTTGTTAGTTAATAGTATGTGTGGTTGTAATGAAAATATTTAATATTAGATTGGTCCATCGTCGTTCTTGAAGAAAGCCCAAAAGAGACGACACTCTTTAAAAAAAATATTAAAAAATTTGTTGTTTAGGTGTTATTGTTAGTTGGACAATTTTAAGTTAGGTGTCATTGTTAGTTGGATAATTTTGTCCCTCTCCACTTTCTCTCTTTATTTTCTCTATTATTTTCTTTTTTTTGTTATTAACACTTTAAATGGTTATTTTAAAACAAATTATCTATTTATTTATATACAATATGTTATCGACCCTCCCTTCCTCGTGGTTCTAAATCTGCTCACAAGTTTATCTCAGACTCTCACACCGTCAAAGACATCCAGGTCCCGGCCTGGAAGAAAAAGAACATGAAGAAGAAACCTTAATGTTCGGGTTCTTCTGGAATGTTCGTGGGTTCAATACAGTTTCAAAACACTCGATCATTCGCAGTTGGGTACAGAGTCAGTCTATGCAGTTTGGGTGCTTATTGGAGACGCGAGTCAAGGAGAATAGTGCCCACACGATTGTAAATAAAGTTTTTCCACATTGGTCCTTTATGTCGAATTACGAACACCACCGGTTGGGACGTATATGGGTTCTATAGAGTCCTACTATGCGCTTGACTCCGGTGTTTAAGAGCAGTCAGATGGTTACATTTTGGGTACTGCTTGCGGGTGAGACAGATGAATTCCTCTGTTCTTTCATTTATGCTTATAACATGGCAGAGGGTAGGAAGGAGCTTTGGGGGGGATATGAAAGCTCATAAAGATTCCCCATTGTTTCGTAATAAGCCATGGCTTATTAGTGGTGACTTTAACGAAACGCTTGACGGGGAGGAGCATTCGCGGTATGATGATACTCCAATGTTACGTTATGGAATGCGGGATTTTCAGGACGTGGTGCAGTATTGTTCTTTAATCAATCTCAAGCACCATGGCTCACAGTTCACATGGTGTAATAAGAGAGATGGTGATCTAATTTGTAAAAAGCTGGATAGGGGGTTAGTAAATCAAGCCTGGATGCAGCAATATCCACACTCTTATTGTGTGTTTGATTCAGGGGGTTGCTATGATCATTCTCGAGGTCGAATTTGTCTCGACACTGAGCCTTTAAAGAAATGGAGACCTTTTAAGTTTTCCAATGTACTTGCCTCATTACCGCAGTTTCAAACTCAATTGCAGGATTTTTGGCAAACTTCATCACTGTTGTTTGTCTCCACTTCTGCGTTGTTTTGCCTCTCCAAAAAGCTAAAGGGTCTCAAGCAAGTGTTGCGTCGTCTAGGGAGAGAATCTCTAGCCGATATCACTTGTCGAACACGGAATGCTCATGAGGAGCTTTGTCATCGACAGGAAGAAACCATAGCCAATCCCTCTCCTGAGTGTATGGAGGCGGAAAAACTGGCTTTACGCGATGGGATTTTTTGTCTACGTTGGAGGAGGGTTATTTGAAACAAAAATCGAAGCTTCACTGGCTGAATGTGGGAGATCAAAACAATGCTTACTTTTATCGCTCTGCAGAGCAACGGAAAATGCAGAATACTATTCGAGAGATCACCAACCAGCATGGTGTTGTATTGCAGCGACCAGAAGATATTAAGGAGGAGGCTGTGAGGTTTTTTAAGAGTTTCTTACACACTCACCGGAAGACTACTGTGGGATGTCTGTTGACAATCTACAGAGCTTATTGGATTTCAAATGCTCTACTACTGATCAAGATATGCTAATCAAGGGGGTGACTGCTACCGAGATTAAAGCGGTTCTCTATTCCATGCCATCAAACAAATCTCCGGGACCTGACGACTCTACTATTGAGTTTTACAAGGCTGCTTGGCCAATCATTGGTAATGACTTCACTACTGCTATTCAATTTTTTTTTGAGAAGGGGTTTCTCCCAAAGGGTTTAAATGCCAAGTTTTTGGCTTTAATCCCAAAGACTGAGTCAGCAAGTGTCATGAAGGATTATAGGCCAATCTCTTGCTGCAATGTGGTGTACAAGGTCATATCGAAAATTCTCGTTAATCGGCTAAAGATGCTTCTGTCTAAATTCATTGCTGCGAATCAGTCAGCCTTTGTAAAGAACCGGCTATTATTTGAGAATGTTTTGCTTGCCTCAGAAGTTGTTAAAGATTATCATAAGGACAAGGTCTCCCCACGTTGTGCAATGCAAATTGATATTTCTAAAGCCTTTGATTCAGTGCAATGGGACTTCCTGTTAAACATTCTTGCAGCAATGGAGCTACCTGCAAAGTTCATTTACTGGATCAAGTTGTGTATCTCCACTGCCTCCTTTTCTGTTCAGGTTAATGGAGAGCTCGTGGGGTTTTTTCAGAGCTCACGGGGTCTGCGACAGGGTTGTTCATTGTCTCCTTACCTGTATGTGATTTGCATGAATGTTCTGTCTAAACTACTAGACAAAGCAGCTTCTGAGAAGCGTATTAGCTACCATCCCAAATGTAAACCTATTCAACTGACTCATTTATGATTTGCTGACGATCTACTGGTGTTTGTGGATGGGTAAGCAGTCTGTTAAAGGCATTCTAGATATCTTAGATCGGCTTGCTGCATTTTCTGGATTGCGGATCAGTATTGAAAAGTCAACCATTTACATGGCTGGAGTCTCTGATACTTGCCGCTCAGACATTATCCAACATTTTCCATTTGCTCATGGCCAACTTCCGGTGCGCTACCTCGGTTTACCTTTACTCACTCGGCAAATGTCATCTGCAGATTGTCTCCCACTTCTGGAAAAGGTTCGAGGCCGTCTGACATCTTGGAGAGCACGGCCTCTTTCCTATGCAGGTCGCATGCAGCTTCTGACTTATGTTATCTCTGGTACATTGAACTTTTGGATCTCTGCATATCGTCTTGTTAGTTGGTGTATAACAGAAATTGACAAATTATGCTCTGCTTTCCTCTGGTCTGGTCCTGAGATGAGTGGCAAGAAGGCAAAGGTCTCTTGGCTATAGGTCTGTCGACCAAAAGCTCAAGGGGGTTTGGGAATTCAATCCCTTCGGCTTGCTAATAAAGTAAGCTACCTCAAGCTCATATGGCGGATAATGTTTGGACCCGACTCTCTTCGCTATAGCTATCAAACAACAGTTTATCATCTTTGCCCGGAGCGAAACAAGCGTCGACATGGAGCCTCCCCCATTCCCTCTTCTCACCTGGTCAAGCTCATTGACAAGGCCGTCCGCAACAGGTTCACGTCTATCCGCAATCAAGGGAACTACTCATATGATGAAGGACTGACCTTATGGTTTGCCACTCGGCCTTCTTAGCTATTCTCTGCTGTAACTCTTGTATAAGCTCTAGTTCGAATTTGATTAGAAAAACTCAGAAACAAGTAACAGTCATTGTAACACAGTCTTTTTTGGTTTGAATTAATTTAACATTCAATTCAAAAAAAAAATATATATGTTATGATTATATATTTTATATATTTTAAGATACATATTGCTATATTTTTGATGAATTTTTAGATTATAAAGTATCCATTTGTCGTTGAACATTTGTTCAATGATAAGTGGATAGTCAAATGCAGTATCGTTAATTGATAGTTACTTGTGTTTATTCGTACAGAACAGAAGTAATACACATCAATTCAAGTGACTATGACAACGTGTCCATATGGAAACATATGGGGTTATAGTGCAATTTGTGGATACGATATTTGTCCACATGGATAACTATTTGTAGATACAATATTTGTGGATACATTATTTGTCAAACTTATCCAAATGGACAACTATTTGTGGATACAATATAAGTAATGAATAACACTCACACAACAAACTCAAACTTTTTCCCAGATCGAACTAAAACAAATTCAATATTAAAAAGTTCATAAGACCACAATTAATCAGTAAAATCACAAAATCACAATAAAACCAAGAAAACCCAGATCGAATTTCATATAATCTAAAGTGATAAGGTAAAGATTTCACCTTTTCACATTGTTGGAATATTTTTTGAAAACTTTAGAAAAGGAATGTGAGAGAAAGAAAAAGAGAAACATAAATAAGCTTTTCTCTTTCAATGGATGAGCAAAAGCAAAACAAGGAAGAAGAAGATGTATTGTTTGGTTGAATAATTGTGAGAGAGAGATAGAGAGAGAGACAGAGAGAGAAAATAGAAGGGGTTAGAAGGAGTGCGGGGTAATATGTAATTAAACATGAGAAAAGTATATGAGTAGTAGAAAGTATGTGTGAGTATTAATACTTTTAGAGAAAGTGAGTGTGGGTGCAAAATTCCCTTTATTCTTCTTGTGTCAGCGAGATATATGTTGCACAAAACTCTCTTTTGACGTATGTTTCTCGCTTTCGAAATTAGAAATTCGTAGAAACATAGAAATGTAATTCTTATAGATTATTGTTTGAAAACACCATAAAAATGCGATGTATTTTTTTTTAAGTTTTGAAAATTAATAAATAAATAATTTAAAAATAGAAATTTTTTTGATACATATAAATAGATAAAATATAAAATATACAAGATTGGTTTCTATCGTAATAATTTGGAGAGAACTTTTATAAAATGTTCATTTTCTCTACATAGTAATTGTTGTACTTTGTCCAAAAAAAAGAAAAAAAAAGGTAATTGTTGAACTTGTGTATTTCGAGGGGGTGAGTCCAAAACTACAAATACATTTAAACAAGGAAAGGAATACTTCTCTGATCTTGATCTTCACACAAATGACTTATTTTGGAGTGGTGGAGTACTCTTTAAACTTGCTTTCAACAATGAGGAAACGAATCAGGAAAGAGTACTCTTTCACTCAGCCTCTCACTTTTCTTGATTGGACGGGCCATCAAATTTCATATTGTAACTTTATAAAACATGAGCTTGTATTTTTCAAAGCATATATTATAAAGTTTACAAGAAAAATTATTGCAAACTTTATTCAGAATAAACAATAAAGTTTGGGCTTCACGAAGAATATCTATATGAGATAGAAACGATACTGAAGAGAAAATCACAAAGTTTTAAATCATTTTATTAATAATCTTGTTTTTGTCATCTTTTTACTATTAATCAAAAGCTAAATCATACCCTAAAACAGCTATTTTTAATAAAATCTATAAACCCTAGAAAATTGGAAATGAAATTATCTAAAAGTAAAAATAAAAGGAATTTTAAATCAAATTAGCCTTTTAAACTATTGAAAATTTGATTTATAGTACTAAAATCTAAACTATTTATAAAGAGACAATAGGTTTTAACCCGTGATATATCGTGCAACAATTTTGTTTAACGCAATCTTAATTAGTGAAATTGGTTTAATTTAATATGTCTTATATTGCTGTTATTAAAAATTAGTAAAATGAAGATCTAACTTGTATAGAAATATCAGAATAATGATATTTTATTTTTTTAGTAATAACGATTCAAACTCATCTCATTGTATAACATGTCCTGCAATGTAACCCATTCGTATTATTTTAAACTTTTAAATTTATTTCAATATTCATAATTTGAAACTACTTTAAATTTTGAAATTAACTATATATGGTTAAGTTAAACAGTTCAAGGAAAAAATAAATTAAACCATATAAAAACTTGAAATTTGGATGCTTATTAAGGGAAGCTTAGACCATCATTACTGGTAGTTACTTCCCCCAAATTCTTTTAATAAAAACTAATAAAAAATACAAACATGAGAGGGAAAGAGAAGAAACGTTGCTGAAGTTACTGGAGGAAGAAACGTTTCTCAGTATTTTTCAACACATGTCAGTTTCTTATTAGTCATATATTAAAATATTACTTTTTTTTCTTTGAGCAACGGTGAACACGTTCTCTCCGCTGGTGATGCTCTTACTACTCTTTTGGATTTTGATTCTTAATTATTTTATTATTATTAGTATGAATCATTCTTTAAACATTTTAGCTGATGTGTGATTTTAAACATATATTTTTAGTATTAATTGAGTAATATTGTTCATTTTTAAAAATTTGAATCACGATATATGAAGAAACAAATTTTAAATTTTTATTAACTTTATCTATAATATGAAATATTCAAAACAATTAAAAAAATCAAACAACGATGATAAGATAATTCTACTTTTAAATCTTGATAATATTAATTGTGAAAAATTATACGAATATTTTGCTAATTTTATTATTAATGTGAAAATTTTCTAACTGTGTTTGGTAATATGGATAGTAGTGATAATTTAACTGTAAAATTGTTTTGATATGGATATAAGCAATAACATAGATTGTAATTTTTATGAAAACTAAGATTTATTTCAAAAATATATTTCAAAAGTACAATATATAGGAGCAGCTCTGGACAATGCTCTAGTTGAGCTGCTCCTCCTCAAAGGTCTTGATGGTGATGAATCTCCACTCTTTAGCTCAGCAATTTCCTTCTTTAAACTCTTTATGGACTTAGCCATCTTACCCATCTTCTTCTTCAATTTATCCACAGTCTTCCCATACCACTTGTTCCATTTGGTTCATACTCTTCAAAATAAAACTGTTCTTCCCCACCAGCCATCTCCACATCTCTAGTTTGATCCTCTCTTACTTGGGCTGTACCATCAAACAAGAATTCAGCAGCTGGCCAAAAGTCAATGTTCAGCCCTTCTCTTATGGTGGTGAGTGCTTGATTAGGTAGAACAAACTGAGTCTTCCCCACTGTTGGATGCTCAAAGTTGAAGAGGTGCTTCCCATGGTGCAACTCCTTTGCTAGGATGAGGGTGGAAGTGAGATATTGGGTGTCTATCCATCTTGGTTTGGCTTTCTCTCCTTGAAGGGGTACATTTGCAGCTACAAGGATTGGAGTGATGATACCTCCAATGGTTAGAACTCCAGTTGAGTTCCTCTTGTGCAGCTTGCTAACCCAGCTTCTATAATAGATGAATTGCTCAATGAGGACCATAGCCAAATCTGTATCCACACTGCTCCCAAGGATAACAGTCCCATTTCTTGCTTTTGTGATGATCCCATAGAGTGCTACATCAATCATCTTAAGCTCTCCCTCATTCAAGTTTCCAGTTTCCTTCCTAGCAAAGAATGTGTTTGCTAAAGCTTTGTGAAAGTACCGTAGGACTGGACTCCTTATCTTTGAACTCTTGGTCTTGAAAGAAGAATAAAGCTTGTTGTCTCCAATTGTCTCCCAAACAGCAAAAAGTTCTTCCTTGGGTATGACCATGTCCTCTTCACTTCCAACATCAAACCCATAGAGTGTGGCTAGCTGCTTGAGTGACAGCTCATACTTCTTGCCCTTGATGGTAAAGTCAATGTAACCAGCTTCCATATCTTGGTCCATGCTTGTGAAGAGATGAAGCTTGATGGTGGATAGAAATTCACAACTCTCTTCCCTATACCCCTCCAAGCACAAACCCATAAATTTTCTTAGGTTGCATTTCTCAAACAGAAACTCAACATCTTCAGCCATACCCAGCTTCTCCATGGTTTCTTTATGGGGATATCTTGTTCCTTGGAAGCTCATCTTCATGAAGGCTTCATAAAGTTGGCTTGGGGTTTGAGAACCAGTTTCTTCTCCCATCTCTTCTTCTTCTTCACTTTCATTCTCTTCTTCTTGGTGTTCTTGAGCTGGCCTCTTCCCTTTTGCCTTATGTCTTCTTATGTGCTCCTCAAGAGTAAACTCCATCTCCTCATCACTCTATGTCCGCTCTGGATCTTCCTCAACAGGTTGGTTTTTCTTCTTCAAAAAGCCACTCGAGCTAGCACTCGGTCGTTTGCCCCCTCGAGTACGCGGTCGAGTGTGTTCTACCGTTTCTCTCTGTGTGACCAAAGATGCATCACGGCGATCCATGAATCGATCAACAACCTTATTTCCTTCAGCTTCGCGAATGTCAGCTTGTTGTGATGTCTCTCTAGACCTTGAAGACATTTTGAAAGAGAACTGAAAGAGATAAACTCAAAGCTCAAAGTTAATAGGTTAGTAACCCAAAAACCAAAAGAACTAAGCTTGAGCAAGAAAAAGGAACTTGAGAGAGATTTTTAGCTAGATTTTTAGTGTTTTTAGCAAATGAGAGAGTGTGAGAGACTAAAATCGAGTTTGCTTCTTATAAAGAGGCTAAAGAGGGCAAGAAGACAAGAGTGGAGCGTCCATACCATTCAAATTTGAATTGGGAATCTTTGACTCACTTTTGATGTCTGATGAGGACATCAGTAGTCAATTTTCCGAAGAACCCGTTCTGCCATTTTCCGAAGAACCCGTTCTTACAGTTCCTGAAGAACCCGTTCTGCCAACAATGGTACACAAACCTATGACAAGGTTGGGAGCAAGGACCTTAAGGGAACAATTCAACAAGTCCATTACAAGTTTGATTACTCTCATTGAACTAGAAGATTCCAAAGAGAAGACTCCACAAGCATCATTTTTGCGAGTTCTACAAGGAATTAAAGAACCCATTCTTTTCATCATTTCCAAAGCAATCAATGAAGGGCTGGAGTGTGCATGAGAGCTATTACCAAGGTAAGTGTTTGGATTCAAATAATAATGGTTCTTTTCTTGTTTTGCAGGAATCGACCGTTGGGTCATTTGTGTTTTTTATTTATTAGGTCCTAAAATCGAGTCTGTTGTTTTTGCAAGTTTTTCCTTTTTATTTGTAATAATTTCGACCCTAGAAGGTCCCCCGCTGTTGGATCGTTATATAAGGTCTCTTCTCAGCATTGTAACTTTTCAAGTTTTATGAAATAAAATGAGAGTTTTCTTAGGTTTTCTTCTAAGATAGAAGCAACCACCCTTTCTCCTTCTTCTTGTGTGTGAATCCCTGAAGACTGAGATTTGACTTATCATAGATCCTTTCACAGATCTGTGTGGCGTCTTTCAATCCACCCATCTATCTCTTCATCTTCCACTGCTACCAAATAGACAGAACAATGTTTTCAACCATTTGTCTATTTAGCATCTCTTCGCTACATTCCATCTATCATCCATCGAATAGGCAGAACAGTGTTATCAACCATTTGCCTATTTTCATCTATACACATAGGTTTCCTCTTCTGGGTTCCTATATCATCTGGTATCAGAGCTAAATGCTCCAAATCAGGTTTTATCTATCCCTTTTGTTTCAGTTTGTTTCCCTTTGTTTGCTTCAGTTTGTGTCTGTTTCAGTACGTTTTGTTTTATTTCGTTTCTCCCTTTTAGATCTATTATTTTTGTGTGTTCTTGTTCTATTTCGATTGTTCATCTTCTAAAAAGAAAACCCTAAAAAAAATTTCGTTTAGATCTGTTGATTTGATTGGCTAAACCCCCCCCCCCCCCAATTCAAGATCTGTCAGTTTTTGGAAGTTTTCCTTATTTGAACCTTTCGACTTCCTGTGCACTTGATCTCTTTTCCTAATTTTACTGAAAACGTTTAGAACCATGGGAGAACAAGGAGGAGAGGTGAACATGGCTCAGATACTTACAGCTATCCAAGCCCAACTTCAAACGCTTGGTGATCGCATGACACGAATTGAACAGCCCCCACTTGCACCAAGAGCACCAGTTCGTAACTTGCCAAGAGGAAACCATGAGGTTGATGTTGGAGATCAGTCTGATTCAGAGGAAGTACATCAAGATCTTAATCAACACCAAAGGCCAATGAGACATTACCAACAAGGCAGAGGACGAGATGAAGGCAACATAAGAGAAGGAGGTTATGATCGTAAGCTCAATCCGCCAACATTTGCTGGAAAGGTTAATCCTGAAGCTTACATTGATTGGGAAAGACGTATGGAGCATATCTTTGGCTACTACAACTATTCTGAACAGAGAAAGGTATCCCTAGCTGCTGCTCAACTAACCGACAATGCCTTAGCTTGGTGGGACAGAGATGTGTCTGAGAGGAGGAGGCATAGACATATACCAATCACACACATGGGATGATATGAGGTTTCAGCTAAGAAAGAGATATGTCCCAGCTTATTACCATCGGGAGCTATAAAAGAAGTTCCGCAAGCTCTCACAAGGAAGCAAATCTGTTGAGGAATACTTTGAAGAGTTTGAATCTCTTAAAAACAGATTGGAGGTAGAAGAGTCTGAGGAGAACTTGATGGCACAGTTTCTAGATGGTCTTTATGATCGAATTGCTAGAAAGGTGGAAAGACAAACCTATCATGATCTTGAAGAATTGTTGCACCTAGCAGTCCAAGCTGAACAACACATCAAAAGGAAGACAGCCTCTACTAACCGTAGTAAGACTCCATGGACACCGCCACCTCAGAAACCTTTAGACAAGGGAAAATCTATTGATGTGGACCAGAGATTTAAAAGAGCTGCACCTGGGGCATCAAAAGTAACCAAACCAAAGAAAGGTAAGCCTACTAACCGAATAGCTCGTGATATTACTTGTTTTAAATGTCAGGGAAAAGGACACTATGCAAGGGAGTGCCCAAACCAGCGAGTAATGATGCTTAAAGCCAATGGAGAGTATGAATCACAAGATGAGGAAGAAGAACGTGTTGAATCTGGGGAGGATAACAGTCCCATTTCTTGCTTGTGTGATGATCCCATAGAGTGCTACATCAATCATCTTAAGCTCTCCCTCATTCAAGTTTCCAGTTTCCTTCCTAGCAAAGAATGTGTTTGCTAAAGCTTTGTGAAAGTACCGTAGGACTGGACTCCTTATCTTTGAACTCTTGGTCTTGAAAGAAGAATAAAGCTTGTTGTCTCCAATTGTCTCCCAAACAGCAAAAAGTTCTTCCTTGGGTATGACCATGTCCTCTTCACTTCCAACATCAAACCCATAGAGTGTGGCTAGCTGCTTGAGTGACAGCTCATACTTCTTGCCCTTGATGGTAAAGTCAATGTAACCAGCTTCCATATCTTGGTCCATGCTTGTGAAGAGATGAAGCTTGATGGTGGATAGAAATTCACAACTCTCTTCCCTATACCCCTCCAAGCACAAACCCATAAATTTTCTTAGGTTGCATTTCTCAAACAGAAACTCAACATCTTCAGCCATACCCAGCTTCTCCATGGTTTCTTTATGGGGATATCTTGTTCCTTGGAAGCTCATCTTCATGAAGGCTTCATAAAGTTGGCTTGGGGTTTGAGAACCAGTTTCTTCTCCCATCTCTTCTTCTTCTTCACTTTCATTCTCTTCTTCTTGGTGTTCTTGAGCTGGCCTCTTCCCTTTTGCCTTATGTCTTCTTATGTGCTCCTCAAGAGTAAACTCCATCTCCTCATCACTCTATGTCCGCTCTGGATCTTCCTCAACAGGTTGGTTTTTCTTCTTCAAAAAGCCACTCGAGCTAGCACTCGGTCGTTTGCCCCCTCGAGTACGCGGTCGAGTGTGTTCTACCGTTTCTCTCTGTCTGACCAAAGATGCATCACGGCGATCCATGAATCGATCAACAACCTTATTTCCTTCAGCTTCGCGAATGTCAGCTTGTTGTGATGTCTCTCTAGACCTTGAAGACATTTTGAAAGAGAACTGAAAGAGATAAACTCAAAGCTCAAAGTTAATAGGTTAGTAACCCAAAAACCAAAAGAACTAAGCTTGAGCAAGAAAAAGGAACTTGAGAGAGATTTCTAGCTAGATTTTTAGTGTTTTTAGCAAATGAGAGAGTGTGAGAGACTAAAATCGAGTTTGCTTCTTATAAAGAGGCTAAAGAGGGCAAGAAGACAAGAGTGGAGCGTCCATACCATTCAAATTTGAATTGGGAATCTTTGACTCACTTTTGATGTCTGATGAGGACATCAGTAGTCAATTTTCCGAAGAACCCGTTCTGCCATTTCCCGAAGAACCCGTTCTTACAGTTCCTGAAGAACCCGTTCTGCCAACAATGGTACACAAACCTATGACAAGGATGGGAGCAAGGACCTTAAGGGAACAATTCAACAAGTCCATTACAAGTCTGATTACTCTCATTGAACTAGAAGATTCCAAAGAGAAGACTCCACAAGCATCATTTTTGCGAGTTCTACAAGGAATTAAAGAACCCATTCTTTTCATCATTTCCAAAGCAATCAATGAAGGGCTGGAGTGTGCATGAGAGCTATTACCAAGGTAAGTGTTTGGATTCAAATAATAATGGTTCTTTTCTTGTTTTGCAGGAATCGACCGTTGGGTCATTTGTGTTTTTTATTTATTAGGTCCTAAAATCGAGTCTGTTGTTTTTGCAAGTTTTTCCTTTTTATTTGTAATAATTTCGACCCTAGAAGGTCCCCCGCTGTTGGATCGTTATATAAGGTCTCTTCTCAGCATTGTAACTTTTCAAGTTTTATGAAATAAAATGAGAGTTTTCTTAGGTTTTCTTCTAAGATAGAAGCAACCACCCTTTCTCCTTCTTCTTGTGTGTGAATCCCTGAAGACTGAGATTTGACTTATCATAGATCCTTTCACAGATCTGTGTGGCGTCTTTCAATCCACCCATCTATCTCTTCATCTTCCACTGCTACCAAATAGACAGAACAATGTTTTCAACCATTTGTCTATTTAGCATCTCTTCGCTACATTCCATCTATCATCCATCGAATAGGCAGAACAGTGTTATCAACCATTTGCCTATTTTCATCTATACACATAGGTTTCCTCTTCTGGGTTCCTATATCATCTGGTATCAGAGCTAAATGCTCCAAATCAGGTTTTATCTATCCCTTTTGTTTCAGTTTGTTTCCCTTTGTTTGCTTCAGTTTGTGTCTGTTTCAGTACGTTTTGTTTTATTTCGTTTCTCCCTTTTAGATCTATTATTTTTGTGTGTTCTTGTTCTATTTCGATTGTTCATCTTCTAAAAAGAAAACCCTAAAAAAAATTTCGTTTAGATCTGTTGATTTGATTGGCTAAACCCCCCCCCCCCCCCAATTCAAGATCTGTCAGTTTTTGGAAGTTTTCCTTATTTGAACCTTTCGACTTCCTGTGCACTTGATCTCTTTTCCTAATTTTACTGAAAACGTTTAGAACCATGGGAGAACAAGGAGGAGAGGTGAACATGGCTCAGATACTTACAGCTATCCAAGCCCAACTTCAAACGCTTGGTGATCGCATGACACGAATTGAACAGCCCCCACTTGCACCAAGAGCACCAGTTCGTAACTTGCCAAGAGGAAACCATGAGGTTGATGTTGGAGATCAGTCTGATTCAGAGGAAGTACATCAAGATCTTAATCAACACCAAAGGCCAATGAGACATTACCAACAAGGCAGAGGACGAGATGAAGGCAACATAAGAGAAGGAGGTTATGATCGTAAGCTCAATCCGCCAACATTTGCTGGAAAGGTTAATCCTGAAGCTTACATTGATTGGGAAAGACGTATGGAGCATATCTTTGGCTACTACAACTATTCTGAACAGAGAAAGGTATCCCTAGCTGCTGCTCAACTAACCGACAATGCCTTAGCTTGGTGGGACAGAGATGTGTCTGAGAGGAGGAGGCATAGACATATACCAATCACACACATGGGATGATATGAGGTTTCAGCTAAGAAAGAGATATGTCCCAGCTTATTACCATCGGGAGCTATAAAAGAAGTTCCGCAAGCTCTCACAAGGAAGCAAATCTGTTGAGGAATACTTTGAAGAGTTTGAATCTCTTAAAAACAGATTGGAGGTAGAAGAGTCTGAGGAGAACTTGATGGCACAGTTTCTAGATGGTCTTTATGATCGAATTGCTAGAAAGGTGGAAAGACAAACCTATCATGATCTTGAAGAATTGTTGCACCTAGCAGTCCAAGCTGAACAACACATCAAAAGGAAGACAGCCTCTACTAACCGTAGTAAGACTCCATGGACACCGCCACCTCAGAAACCTTTAGACAAGGGAAAATCTATTGATGTGGACCAGAGATTTAAAAGAGCTGCACCTGGGGCATCAAAAGTAACCAAACCAAAGAAAGGTAAGCCTACTAACCGAATAGCTCGTGATATTACTTGTTTTAAATGTCAGGGAAAAGGACACTATGCAAGGGAGTGCCCAAACCAGCGAGTAATGATGCTTAAAGCCAATGGAGAGTATGAATCACAAGACGAGGAAGAACAACGTGTTGACTCTGGGGAGGATATTATGGAATATCCAGAGATAGGAGAGCTTCTAGTCATAAGGAGGTCTCTTAGCACTCTTTTTGATCATGAAACAATTCAAAGAGAAAATAGCTTCCACTCTCGCTGCTCAATAAACTCCAAGGTATGTAGCTTAATCATTGATGGTGGTTCATGTACTAATGTAGCCAGCAAGTATTTGGTTGATAAGCTAGGTCTCCAAAAGACAAAGCATCCCCATCCATATCGACTTAAGTGGCTCAATGATGAGGCTGAACTAAGGATCTCCGAGCAAGTCACCATACCATTCACCATAGGCAAATATTCAGATCAAGTTGTGTGTGATGTGGTTCCTATGCAAGCTGGACATCTTCTTCTAGGACGGCCATGGCAATTTGATAAGGAGACTTTACACAATGGCCAAACAAACTACTACACCTTCTCACACAACAACAAGAAGCATACTCTAGCTCCACTCACCCCTCAAGAAGTGCATGAAATGCAACAAACAATGTCAAAGGGAGCTAAGTCAAACAAAACTAATCTTTACATCACACCTTCTACTGTTTTGAAATCAATTAATTCACAGGACAAGGTGCTACTAATGATCTTTAAGGAAGTTTTATTTTCAGGTCAAGAAGAGAAAGACTTACCACCAGAAGTGCTTGAACTATTAGGAAGGTTTAAAGATGTCTTCCCTGAGGAGATACCACCTGGACTACCGCCTATAAGAGGAATCGAACATCAAATTGATTTAGTTCCGGGAGCACCACTACCTAATAGACCAGCCTACCGAGTAAACCCTGAAGAAGCAAAAGAGCTGGAAAAGCAAGTTCGTGATCTAATGTCAAAGGGTTACATTCGTGAAAGCTTAAGCCCTTGTGCTGTACCGGTTCTTCTAGTACCTAAGAAAGATGGAACTTGGAGAATGTGCGTAGACTGCAGAGCAATCAACAACATCACAGTCAAATATAGACATCCCATTCCAAGGCTTGATGACATGCTAGATGAGCTTAGTGGAGCTACTGTCTTTTCTAAAATTGATCTAAGGAGTGGTTACCATCAGGTGAGAATGAAAGAAGGTGATGAATGGAAAACGGCTTTCAAGACAAATCAAGGACTATATGAGTGGTTAGTTATGCCATTCGGACTCATCAATGCCCCAAGCACCTTCATGAGGTTAATGAATCAGGTCCTAGGGGAGTACATTTGTAAGTTTGTGGTTATTTATTTTGATGATATCTTGATTTATAGCACAAGTCTTGCAGATCACGTAAAGCATCTTGAAATGGTGATAAAAGCGCTTAAGGCTGAACATCTCTACGCTAATCTTAAGAAATGCATGTTTTGCACTGATCAAGTTGTGTTTCTAGGATTTGTTGTGAGTTCGCTGGGACTAAAGGTTGATGAGGAAAAGATCATGGCTATACAAGACTGGCCAACTCCAACAACCATTAGACATGTTAGGAGCTTCCATGGACTGGATAGCTTCTATAGGAGATTTGTGAAGGATTTTAGAACCATTGCTGCACCCTTGACATCTGTGATAAAAAAAATGTGGAATTCAAATGGGGTCAAGATGCATTCAATCTGCTCAAAAACAGCCTCACACATGCACCCTTTTTGGTACTTCCTAACTTTGATAAAATGTTTGAGATTGAATGTGATGCTTCTGGTACAGGAATAGGTGTTGTTCTAACTCAAGGAGGAAAACCAGTAGCATACTTCAGTGAGAAACTCAGTGGAGCTGCACTTAATTATCCAACCTATGATAAAGAGCTCTATGATTTGGTAAGATCTCTAGAAACTTGGCAACATTATTTGCTATCCAAAGAGTTTGTTATTCATACAGATCATGAGACACTCAAGCACCTAAGAGGAAAAACTACACTTAAGAAGAGACATGCAAGGTGGCTTGAATTTGTGGAGACATTTCCATATGTGATTAAGTACAAGAAGGGCAAAGAGAACATTGTAGCTGATGCTTTATCAAGGAGACATGCTTTGATCACTACAATGGAGGCTAATGTCATGGGATTTGATCATATCAAAGGTCTATATGTAGAGGATCCAGATTTTAAAGAAGCCTTTAAGGAAACAAGCAAAGCCGCTTATGGGTCATACTACCAACATGATGGATTTCTCTTTAAGGAGAAAAGGCTGTGCATTCCACAAGGATCCATGAGAGAGCTGCTAATAGGAGAAGCACATGGAGGAGGACTTATGGGACATTTTGGGCGAGACAAAACTCTAAGTGTTCTGATGGAGCATTTCTTTTGGCCGCATTTGAAAAGAGATGTGGAAAGGTTTTGTGCAAAGTGCATCACTTGCTTAAAAGCAAAATCCAGGTCACATCCTTATGGTTTATATATGCCTTTGCCTATTCCTAACCTACCATGGGTAGATATTTCGATGGATGTTTTAGGGCTGCCTAAGATCAACAACCGAGATTCTATCTTTGTTGTGGTGGACCGGTTCTCTAAAATGGCGCATTTCATTCCATGTAACAAGACAAATGATGCTACTGAAACTGCTGAACTCTTTTTCAAAGAAGTTGTGCGTTTACATGGAATCCCAAGAACCATTGTTTCAGATCGAGACACCAAATTTCTCAGCCACTTTTGGAAAACTTTGTGGAAAAAGCTAGGAACTAAGCTACTCTTCTCCACCACTTGTCATCCTCAAACTGATGGCCAAACTGAGGTAGTTAATCCTACTCTCTCCACTCTTTTGAGAGCTACGGTGGGTAAGAATCTCCGAAACTGGTTATCTTGTTTACCCTATATTGAATTTGCTTATAATCATGCTAAGCATTCTGGTATCGAATTCTCTCCATTTGAAGTTGTCTATGGTTTTAATCCTATAACCCCATTAGACATCACACCACTGCCCCCAAGCTGTTTAGTCTAGTGCAGAAGGAGTCACCAAAGCTGATTTTGTGAAGAAACTCCACCAAAAGGTTAAAGAGAATCTTGAGAAGAAAAGCGCAAAGAACAAAGAGCATGTGGATAAGCACCGCAAGGAGCTGACGTTTGAACCTGGAGATTGGATCTGGTTACACATGAGAAAAGAGAGATTTCCCAAGGAGAGAAAGTCCAAACTATCACCAAGAGGAGATGGACCATTTCGGGTCTTAGAGAAAATCAATGGTTCTTCTCTTGTTTTGCATGAATCGACCGTTGGGTCATTTGAGTCTTTTATTTATTAGGTCCTAAAATCGAGTCTGTTGTTTTTACAAGTTTAATCCTTTTTATTTGTAATAATTTCGACCCTAGAAGGTCCCCGCTGCTGGATCCTTATATAAGGTCCCTTCTCAGCATTGTAACCTTTCAAGTTTTATGAAATAAAATGAGAGTTGGTCTCAGAAAACCTAAGAAAACTCTCATTTTATTTCATAAAACTTCAGGTTCAGATAGTCAACTCTTGAACTGAACCCTTGAGCTTTTCAACTGAATCCTCATCAGAAAAGAACTTAGCCTTTAGAGTTCCCACTTCACTTGAGACCTCATGATCTCTCTTGTCTTTAAGAACAAAAGGCTGGCCTATAGAGGGCAAGTTGGTTGGGTTGTTGATATCAAATTTCTTGATCAGACCCTCAGCTATATTCAAGGTTATCAGCCCTTCCTTGACATCAATTACAGCTCCAGCAGTGGCTAGGAATGGTCTTCCAAGGATGATAGGGTCTTCCAACTCCTTATCCATGTCTATAATGAGGAAATTAGTGGGAATTCTTGCCTTGCCTATCTTGACTGGGTAATTTTCCATCTTACCAACCACATCCTTATGTGATCCATCAGCTAGACACAAGTAGAAGTTACTAGGCTTGAAGTCAGCATGCCCAAGCTTCTGTGCAATGGAGTAGGGCATTACACTGATAGATGTTCCTAGGTCACACAAGTATTTGTTGAAATGCAAGTAACTGAAAGAGCAAGGTAGATCAAATGGACCTGGGTCTTCAAGTTTGGTTGGAATGATGGCTCCCTCAATCTCCTCAAGATCCTTCTTATCCTGATTCTGAGCCTTCTGCTGTGATATCTCAAGTAGCATGTTTTGGTAGAGAGGGTATGGAGCATACTGTTCTAAAGCAGGTCCTCTCTCTTCTTCTTTGTACTGAATGATAACTTCTTCTTTCAAAGCCATCAATTCCTTTTTTTTCAATTATTTCCCTGAGTTCCTTGAGTTTTTGTTCCTTGAAACGCCCTGGGAATGGTTGAGGAGGCTTGTAAGCAGGGGGATGTATCTAACAGGTTTAACAGCTTCTACAGGATCAGCTCGATCAGCCACTCGATCATGCACTCGATCGTGTGAGTGGTCGAGCACATGGTCGAGTGGTACTCCGTTTTCTGTTTGCTGTGTAAAATCTTCACTCTAAGCCTTGTCTTGTGACAAACCCTCCCCAGCTTGGACTTCACTGTCCTCACTGACAACTTCCTCATAGAAATGGATTGCTTTAGCTGTGAACTCCCTTGGGTTTTGAACAGCCTTACTAGGTAGTTGGTTTGGCTTAGGTGCTGACGTAGAAGCTATGTTGCTCTCCATAAACTTGAGTTTAGAATTCAAACTCACAAACTTAATATTCAGATCATTGTAAGAAGAATCCAGCCTCTGGTTTAACTCAGCCAACTTCTTTGCTGTCTCAAGCTGCCCATTCACTTGTCCAAGTAGCATTTGCTGCATCATAGCTCTTAAATCTGTTTCCTAGCTCTGGTTAGTCTGAAACCCTGGTGGGGGACACATTGGAGCCTGGAAACTTTGGTTTTTCTGCTTGGGTACATAATTGTTATGTTGTTGGGGCTGTTGAGTTGGATAAACTTGGTCTTGTGGGTTTGCCACATTAGTACTTCTGTAAGACAGATTGTTGGTCATGAACTGGTTGTAAGGCTTGAAACCACCTTGATTCTGAACATAACACAACTCAGCCATTTCATTCTCCCCAACTTGAACAGTTGTGTCTTCATTAGCAAGGAAGTGAATGTTAGTTTGTTGACTAAGCAGAATCTTGTCTAACTTGTCATGCACAATCTTCAAATCTTTCTTGTACTTCTCATCCTGGACAGGGATGTCGGTCGAGTCCCCCTCAGCACACGGTCGAGTGTCTGGTCGAGTGTGGTGGTCGAGTGAACTCCCGGACCTTGATTCTTTTCTGCTCTAGCTCCTTTGTCTGCTTCTCTTGATGGCTTCACTCTCCCTCAGCACTTATCCATGCTCCATTGGGTCCTAAATCACCTATTTATGCAAGAAACAATGCAATGCAATGGAAATCTACCCTAATGCATAAACAGCCTTGAAACTACTCAATGATGACCTAACAAGCTAGTAAAACATGCAAAATGTGTAAATAAATTAAGGCAAGACAAGGTAAAATATGTGAACATCAGTTGTTATAGTTTATAGGGTCAGAATGTGTGACATTCCAATGCATTTGACTAATTGTAAGATTTCAGGATGAATTTGGAGTGTTTAGACAACACTTAAACCCGTTTTATCCCAAAAAAGGCTTAAACAGAGAAAACAGGCTAAAACCTAGAGAAAACATTGATTTGAAGCAGTAAACATCTATGTTACTCTTTCTAGGGTAAATATATGTAACAATCCAATGCATTTGACTAGTTATAAGAGTTCGGGTTGAATTTGGAGTGTTTAGACACCACTTTTACCCATTTTGTCCCGAAACAGGCTAAAACCGAGAAAACATTGATTCGAAGCAGTAAACAGTTTTGTTACTGTATCTAGGGTCAGAATGTGTGACAATCCAATGCATTTGTATAATTGTAAGAGTTTGGGATGAATTTGGAGTGTTTAGACAACACTTAAACCCGTTTTATCCCAAACCAGGCTTAAACCGAGAAAACAGGCTAAAACTGAGAGAAAACATTGATTCGAAGCAGTAAACAGCTATGTTACTCTTTCTAGGGTCAAAATATGTAACAATACAACGCATTTGACTAACTACAAGAGTTTGGGTTGAATTTGGATTGTTTAGCCACCACTTATACCCATTTTGTCCCAAAACAGGCCAAAACCGAGAAAACGTTAATTCTAAGAAGTAAACAGCGTTGTTACAGTTGATAGGGTCAGAATGTGTGACATTCCAATGCATTTGACTAATTGTAATATTTCGGGATGAATTTGGAGTGTTTAGACAACACTTAAACCCGTTTTATCCCAAAACAGGCTTAAACCGAGAAACCAGGCTAAAACCAAGAAAAAACATTGATTTGAAGCAGTAAACATCTATGTTACTCTTTCTAGGGTCAAAATATGTAACAATCCAATGCATTTGACTAATTATAAGTGTTCGAGTTGAATTTGGAGTGTTTAGACACCACTTTTACCCATTTTGTCCCGAAACAGGCTAAAACCAAGAAAACATTGATTCGAAGCAGTAAACAGGTTTGTTACTGTATCTAGGGTCAGAATGTGTGACAATCCAATGCATTTGACTAATTGTAAGAGTTTGGGATGAATTCGGAGTGTTTAGACAACACTTAAACCCGTTTTATCCCAAACCATGCTTAAACCGAGAAAACATGTTAAAACTGAGAGAAAACATTGATTCGAAGCAGTAAACAGCTATGTTACTCTTTCTAGGGTCAAAATATGTAGCTATACAACACATTTTACTAACTACAAGAGTTCGGGTTGAATTTGGATTGTTTAGCCACCACTTACCCGTTTTGTCCCCAAACAGGCTAAAACCGAGAAAACGTTGATTCTAAGCAGTAAACAGCGTTGTTACAGTTTATAGGATCAGAATGTATGACATTCCAATGCATTTGAATAATTGTAAGAGTTCGGGATGAATTTGGAGTGTTTAGACAATACTTGAAAAAAAATAGGTTAAACAAAAATAAATATACTTCACCACATATATTGTTTTTTATATATGTGTCCCATACAAAAAATTTCTTAAAAGGTTCTTTAAGTTCCTCTAATGTAAACCCGATTCTTACCATTTTTCAGAAAAAAAAATCTAAAGTCTAATTTAGATTGGAAGTATCTTGAAGTTATCTTCAGGCGGCTTCTCTACCCATCTGTCCAGTTTCCAACATCCAATACAGCTTGTAAATCATTAAAAAAAAAAATACAATCACATTTGCCATACATATCTTTCTTTGTTCTCGTCTATATTAACATTTTTGAAATACATTTTATGTTATGCACTTGAAGTTTTGCTTATTTAATTTGTTTTAATTACAACATTAACCCCTAACGGTTTTCCTAAAATAACATTTCATAGAAACTAAATTAATGGAACTATTTAAATCGACCTAATTTTGTTACGTTTATTGCCATAAAAAGCTTGACAACATCTATACATTTCGAGTTTTCCAAAACAACTCTACCCATTTATTTTTTAATCCCCATAAATAATCTAAATACCTATTTTACTAGATCTTTGAGATTGTATAATCTCTTAAATTTAAAATAGTTATACATTAATATGTATCTCTTAAATCTACACCATATTAGGTATCTCCACGGTTCAAAATATTTAACCAAATTGCTACATCAAATTTATTTTTGCAGAGTACACTTAGAACATCTAAATTGAACATCTATTGATTATATATAATTCCGCCGAGCTATAAATTTAAATTGAAGTATAGCTCGCAAGATTTATAGGCGTATAGATGTTCAAATGTACGTTGAAGTTTAAATTTAGAGCTATATATACATTTTTGAAGTACATTTTGGGTTCTATCCTTTTATTTGTACTTATTTACAAAGTTAATCCCTAACAAATTTCCAAAAATAGCATTACTTCAGATTTTCTTTCCTAAATATTTTATATTTCATTCCACCTTAAAAAAATACACAAACTAAATATGGAAACAGAAATTATGATATATTTAATCACATCTTCTATTGTGTTTCGAAGATATTTTATCTTTGAATCATTTACAAACAAAGAAAACAACAATTTGATTCTCATTTTGTTTTATAATACTTGTGAGCTTTTATTCTTAACGTAAGAATCACTTCGATTCACATTTATTTAAATATTATAATTAATATATACATATAAACTTAATAAAAATTTAAAATATTACAAATATGTAAAATTAAAAAAGTTTAAAATGTTATATAATATGGTTATATAATAGATGAGTTATAAAGAGGACATGTTGATATTAATAAAATATCATTAAATTTGTGCTAATACGGGTTAAATCCTCATTTTATTATTTTTCAACACTATTAATATTAGAATATTTGTTATATAAAATCAAGTTGATTTGAATAAGATTGTGTAAAATAAATAAATAATTAGGAACAATGTGACGTAATCATAATGTATAAATGAGTTCTATGTATTTAGATCCCTTATTTTTTGTTATAATAATTAAAAATCAAAATTGAATCTCAAACACTAAACCAAAAAAACTAAATATAACAAACAAATGGTCATGAAGTATATTACGGGTTAAAAAGTTAATATAATTATTTAGCGGTAAAAACAGCCGGAAAATTTAGTTATTTCTTTATTTACAAAACATTCAATATTTAACAAAAAAAATACAATATAAAATATAAATAATAATAAAATTATATGTATGTGGTGTACCGCGGGTTAAAATCTAGTCTTCTTGAAAGCACTAAACAAATCACGCTTCCTTTTATTTTAATATCTATGATTCTAGATTTAGTTATCTATTATTACCATATTTAATCTTTCAAAATGACTGTATATTTAATGCTTTGATTTTTTTTACACTTTAAATTTGAATATAAAAAATCTTCTATATATTAAAATAGACTAGTAGAGTAATTTGGAAATATTTTTGTCAAATAAATAAAACTAATAATAAAATTAAAGATCATATATAAAAATTATTGTTTTTTTACAACATTACAAATTCTACAAGAGAGACCAGGTTCAAACCTGGATTTAGTGAGAATGCAATAGAGGTGACAATCAGTGGTCTATTTGCTGCTTCTCAAAAATCATAAGATTTAACTATGCGATGCATGGCTCTTACATAGTTATAAAAGAATGGAAGACATTCATATTAAATGCAACACATGGACTATAGTACATCCAACACTTTTAACTTTTTATTGTTCGTAAACCTTGACCATTTGAATCTAGTCATGAAGTCCACGGCGAACCGCTGGTTTCCTGAAGATCGAATTTTCGGCTAACATCCTGCTTCATCCATGGCTGAAGGTAGTTCCAACCATCCTCCTCCTTTTCCCCCAACCCTCCGGACCACCGCCATGTATTTTCCGTTTCTGAATTTACCCCTCTTTCTTCCTTCTCCCCTTCTTCCCCCTCCCAACTCTCCCCTCAAACTACTTATATTGAGCTTGAGAGAGTGATCTTAGCGCTTCCTGCGCATCACAAGTCAACTCTTGTGGCAGTGAATGCCCAGGCACAAGCTATTCTTGACAATTACAATCAATCACTAGCTCAAAACCCTAGATCTGGTAATTGTGCTACAATACCAGAGGGGAAAACTGCTGCTCAAACTGAAGGCCTTCTTTTTCAAACTCATCCAAAGGTAGCTCGTCGAGTACTTGGAATAAATTCGGAAGCAATGGCTCCTAAGACTGTTTCTGTAGCTCCAACAATTACAGATTCTCGAACTGACATTAAAGACTCTTCTTGTTCTGCGGTTGCTGGACTTGTTGTTGACGTAGTAGCCTAGGTCTGACGATGTTTTCGATGAAAGGACTCAAGTGTTGGCTATCTTTGGATCGTGTTTGCATGCACAAACAGTTGACCGAGTGAGTACACAAGGGTCAACCCGATCTAGGTGATCGAGTGACGGGTCGGTTGGGTACTCGGGTTGTACCTGAAATGCAAGACAAACAAATACGAAAGTAAACAAGTCAGTAACTAACCAAAGTAAATTATAGAACTTGATCTAGCAAGTGCTGAAATCCTAAACGTAGCAAATGAAATTCAACCAAATGGCAACGGCGCCAAATTGATAACAGGATTTTCACCCAGGGTATCAATTCCCTATGCAGTTGTAGTACAAAGGGTTATCAATCCAAATGGTTGTTATGCTAGCAGATGAGATATGATCATAACTATGCAAGTCAAGCCAAGCAATAAATGGGGTTGATCTAACAATCCTAAAATGATTAAAAGAAAATAAATAAACAAGAACCAAACAACCTAAGCACTCGATGCAAGCATTCGAGTACAAGATCGGGTGGAGTGATCGAGTAAAGAAGGAAAGAAAGAATAGCTCGAAGGTATACTCAAAGCAGGTGATCGGGTACCTGTTCGGGTAAGGGATCGAGTGATGAATAAAAATGTAAACAATCTAAATATGAAAGCTCCTAAGGATGGGGTAATCGACTCCTAAGTGTTCCTGACCAATATGGATGTCCTACATGCCTCAAGCAAATATTCCCTAGACACAATCAACCTTAATCACTTCCCTACCCAGATCTCATTGCAGAAAACACAAAAGCATTGATGAACGAAAATTGCATTGTATTAAAATATAAAGTAGAAGAGAAGAGTACAGAGTAGAAATCTAAAAGAATAGCAAAAAGAAGTAAAATACATCCTAACAAAGATAGAAAAATGTTTGAGTCGCTCAAGATCTCTCTCAGAAGCTCTCGCTCTCTGGTTTGAGGGTATGCGGCGTGCTAGGGCGAGTGGAAGAAGAGGGGGTTTATATATGGAAACCCATTAACCCTAGCTTCGCAGTCCTGCCCGAGGGTCTGCTCGATGGGGTGCACGAGGATGAGCTCGGGTTGCACTTCGGGTAGGCTCTCAGATTGTTCTTCTTGTTCTTAGATCCTCCTCGATCGGGTTGGTGTTCGGGTTGTTCTTCCTGCTCCATAGCTCCTTTGGGCACATGCTCGGATTTGACTTTGTTTCTTCCCATTTTCGGCTCTTAAGCACTTGTTTTCATCCAAAATATGCAAATGCAAGAATGCAACACCTTAAATGGCCTAAATGTGGATTCCTACACTAAATGACCTAAAAATGCTGAGGTTAGGGTAAAAACAATGCAAAATATGGACAAAAAGGGATGCTTAAAACATGTAAATTAGAGAGTTATCACCTACTCCACTTGTAACCGTTCCAGTTGTGCATCCTCCTCTTGCTACTCCATTAGTAAACCAACCCGTCGTTCTCCTCAACCTCCTGTCCACCATTCAGCACCCGTTCCTAAACCAGACTCGTTGATACCAAAAATTAAAAGAGACGTGGATAAAACTTTGCAGAGATTAGCGCCTGTGAATTACTCACCTGAAGGGAAACCCAGAATTGTCATCCCTGACTCCGTTTTCCAAGAAGGAGCTAAAATTCACAAAGACTTTATCATTTGTAGGTTTAAAGGCTGACTTCCAACTTACATGCATATCCAAAGTGTGATTAGCCACATGTGGGGAAGAGGGCAAAGGCTGGAGGTCCACTTGAATCATGCAAATAATTCTATGTTAGTAAGGCTGCCAAATAAGTATATTCGTACAAAGGTACTGGAGAAGAAAATGTGGTACATTGGTGAGTGCATTTTCTTAGTTGCCCAGTGGGACTCTTTTGGTGGAGCCAATACTGACATGAATGCTATTCCCATCTGGGCTCACCTAAAAGGTATGCCTTTTGACCTGATGCCCCATAAAGGTATAAGCTTAGTGGTTGGTCTAGTTGGAGAGCCTAAGGAAATGGATGATTTTTCCAGAAATTTAGTTAGCATCTCTGAAGCTCATGTCAAGGTGGAAAGGAACTTGAGTGAGCTAGTGGAGAAATCATCACCATTTCTGTTGAATCCCAATGGATCTCACCTACTTGCTCTCACTGTAAGGAAATTGGACATGTAATTAGATATTGTCCTCTTGTTACCCCTTCATGGTCTCATCCTAAGGAACCTCCCACTAATAAGGAGAAGCAAGGCAAAGCGATTGGGAAAAAAGTGTTTGTTCCTAAAGTCCAAAAAGACAAAGAGCATAGTGTTACCCCTATTGATTTGCCCCCCTCGAGAATTGAGGGTGAAGGCTGTTCAGATGTTGTTGGGTCTGCTTCAAATGCTACTCCTATGGCTGACAACTTGGATAAGGGTGCTGATGGTCCTGCTTCACAATCCCACTCCCCTTCAAGCTAGATCACATCTGCTCCTGCGCTGAAAAATGACAAAAACTCGTTTAACCAAGGTATCACCCCATAAAAAGTCTCTAAACACATCTCTTCTCCAACCAATACCTCGTCCCCAATGGATTGCTCTTCCTCCCCTCCACCACCCCATACCTTCGCTAATAACAATCCTTTCGATGTTTTAGCTCCTCTGTCCCTCCCTACACAAACTCTCTCCCTCTCGCCTACCTTGCCTCCTTCAAATTGCCCCTCATCTACCCCTATTGATCATTCTGAACAATCTACTGAACTACCAGTTGGATCACTTTCTCCACCTGGAAATGTGATCAAACAAAGGGATCCTTCCTCTTTTCTCTCTACTGTGGTGAATCTCCCTTCTGAGGGAGAGAAATCCCTTCAGTTTTAACCTTATTTTCCTTCCTAATGTACATACAACCATTTTTTGGAATATTTGTGGCCTAAATGATCCGGATAATCATCGGCCTTTTGCTTCTTGGCTTGCTATACATAAGCCTCTTTTGGTGCCATTATTGAAACCCATATAAAGGAACCAAATTTGAACAGAGTTATGAGCCTTACCTGTCATGGTTGGCATTACAATAGTTATCATTTGGAAGGATAGTTATCATTTGGAAGTCACCTGCTACAATCACAGTTCTGAATCAATCAAAGCATATGATTACAACTGTAATTACTATTCAAGGAGGCCACAGATTCTACTTTACAACAATCTATGCTCCTAACTTAAGTGAAGAACTTACTGAGCTTTGGTGTGATCTCCTATGTCTACAACAGCGCTTTCAGTGGACTCCCTCCCTTGGTTGTTAGGTGGTGACTTTAACCAAATCATTCATCCGGCAGAGCACTCCAATCCTAATGTTGACCACTTGACCTCCCCTATGCTTGAACTTTGTGACTGTCTCTTGCAACTAGAGTTATTCGATTTACGCTACCAAGGCCCCCTTTTCACATGGTCAAACAAGAACCCATCAAACCCTATTGCAAAGAAATTAGACAGAATACTTGTAAACAATCACTGGCTTGCCTCTTATCCCAACAGTGTGGCTTCTTTCCTAGCTCCTGAAATTTCTGACCATTCCCCATGTCTAGTGAACCTAGCCGCTCCTCTTCCTTCTGCTGGCACTAAACCGTTTAATTTCTTTAACTTCCTTACCACTCACCCCCTTTTTCTTTCTACCGCTGAAACTGCATGGATCTTGGCTGGAAATTTACATCCTCTAGAACCAAGTTTGTCAGTTCTGAGTGCAAAACAAAAAACACTAAAACGAGAGTTAAAAACTCTTTCGAAGGAGAACTATTCGGACATTCAAAACAAAGTGAGAGAGACTAACCTTTTGCTTGAATGTGTGAAGGTTCAAGCCATGGACTCCCCATCAAATGATTTGTTCCAAAAAGAAAGAGAGTTGCGAACCAAATGGGAATTTCTCCGCAAAGTTGAAGAAGCTTATTTCAGACAGAGATCTCACATTAACTGGCTGCGTTAATGAGATTTGAACACGGCTTATTTCCATAAAATCAACCAGATCAGAAACGCCTTTAATGCTATCAGGTCGTTCACTTCTCTCTTTGGCATATTGATCGTAGACCCACTGGAAATGAGCAGAATGGATGTAAACCACTTTCAGTCCATTCTTGGCCCTGCCAATATGCAACCCCTTCCCATTTCCACTTCTTGGATATAGGACCTCATAAGCTATCGGTGTCCTTCAGAGCTGAAACAAACAATGGTCAAAATCCCCACAATGGAAGAAATTAAGAATGTACTATTCAAACTAAAAGCAAATAAAGCTCCTGGACCTGATGGCTTTACCTCAGCTTTCTAAAAGGCAGCTTGGGGAGTAGTAGGTTCAGAAGTCACCTCCAGCATCTTGACTTTCTTCCAAACTGCTTTCCTCCCTTCAGCAGTTAATGCAACTATACTCGCCCTGGTCCCTAAATCCTCTGGTGCTTCCCAGGTCTCTGACTTTAGGCCTATCTCTTGCTTAAATACCCTATGTAAAGTAATATCTAAGCTGCTTGTATCTAGAGTGAAGTCTGCTCTTCCAGACTTTGTGCAAAGAAATCAAATTGCATTTATAAAAGGACGCCTGTTAGTAGAAAATACTCTTCTAGCTGCAGAGTTGGTTAATGGTTATCATAAAGAGACAGTTCCTAAGTGTATAACTATCAAGGTAGATATCGCTAAAGCATTTGAAACAGTTAGATGGGAATTTATCTTTAGTTGTCTAAGAGGAATAGAGGTCCCTGAACTCTACCTGCGGTGGCTTAAAGCTTGTATTTGTACTCCGTCTTTCACAGTGGGCTTTAATGGGGAGTGTCCATGGTTACTTTATAGGTTGTAGAGGTCTGCGGCAGGGTGACCCGCTTTCTCCTTAACTCTTTGTTCTGGTTATGAACTGTCTTTCAATCATGTTGGATAAAGCTGCAGAGGAAGGAAGAATAAATTATCACCATAAATGCAAGAATCTAAAGCTTACGCACTTGTGTTTTGCTGATGACCTTTTGATATTTGTTGATGGATATATGTCCTCTGTGCAAAATGCTCTCCTTGTTATGAAGAAGTTTGAAGAAGCTTCTGGTTTGGCGATCAGTCTCCCTAAAACAAGTTTCTTTACTTCAGGCCTTTCACAAATATCATGTTAGAGTTGGTACAGGAATTTATCATGGCCAGTTACATATTAGGTACCTAGGGGTGCCACTGTGCACAAAGAAGCTTTTTCTCCTGGATTGTGCTCCTCTAATTCAGTCAGTAAAAGGAAAACTAAATGCTTGGTCAACAAAAACCTTCTCTTTTGAAGGTAGACTCCATCTACTAAACACAGTCATTGCAAGAATTTCTAACTTCTGGTGTTCTGCTCATGTGTTGCCAAAGAAGTGCATTGAGATTCTGAATTCACTTTGTTGAGCTTTCTTATGGAAGGGAACAACAGAGGGGCATCACTCAGCGCGAGTATCTTGGAGTACTATAGTCATAGCAAACACAGAAGGAGGGTTAGGTGTCCGAGACTGATACACAGAGTTTTAAACCCTATTTTCCTACTGCAAGTGCACAGCAAAGAAGTAGTACTTAGGGGTCGAATCCCACGAAGACCAAGTTTTACTCTATGGTTCTATTGGTTCAATTTCAAGCTAAGACAATTCAAAGTTGGTTTTTGGTAACAATTAAGCGATTAAAACGGTATAAAAAGGCAATAAACAAAACACTAGATCAGGGGTAATTCTTGGGAATTTCAGAGATAGCAACCAAACAACTATTCAGGGCATAGATTAAGTACCAGTCTAGAACTCAAACATAAATATAAATTGATCCACTGTCGTGGCATCAATAACTCTATCTGATCGCTTAATTGTTACCAAAAACTGTCGTTTGAGCCCAGAATCGCAGACAAGCATTAAAGAACAGGAATGATAAGTTCACAAATCACCTACACATCAACTTTCGCAGGTCTAGGATAATTTGCCCACTAATGTCTTTTCTAGCAACCTATTACACTTTTGATGAATAGATAAACCTAAAATCATAGATTGGGTGATCAAATCAACCTAAGCATTAAGACTAACAATAGTGAAGACAATCGATTATATAAAGCCCTATTTGTGTTCTGTTGCTAACCCATGAAACCCCCTTGAAACCCCCTAATCTAGCAAAGAAAACTACTCAGACATAGAGAAATGAATCATAGCAAAAGATGAGAAATTCAATGACATAAAAATAAAAAGGGTTCAGAGTATGCTTCACAAGGTGGCCGCTCTTCCTCTCCCTCACAAAACGTCGCTCAAAAAAAAACCAAAAAGAAAAGTATATTCTGTCCCCTAAAAACCCTAGGTTAAATAGCATACAAGTGGAGAAAAATAAGGAAAGAATCCAAATTCAAATCTTCCTATTAAAAATCGATATCCTCTCTCTTTCTCTCACGAAGGATCGCCCAAAATAAGGGGAATTAGGCAGGGAATCGGCGCCTAGATGCTTGCCACGTGTCGTCATGAATCCGTAGAGTTGGGAGCATGTGCTCGGAAATCGGGAGCATGTGCTCCTGGGTCTAAAATCAGCTTTTCTACTCCAATTCAACTCCTTTCTGCTCCGATTGCTCCTGCTACTCCAATCCTTGCTTTTAGCTTTCTAGCCTCTTATTATAACCTGAAAAGGACTCAAACAACTACAAAACTATCAAATAAACAGGGTCAAAGTGAGTCAAAACCGTAACATATCAACTCCCCCGGACTTAGATCTTTGTTTGTCCTCAAACAAACTCAAACCAAGCGCCAAGAGAGCCAAGGTGGGAACTCGCAAAAATCTCAGAAACCGTGAGTAGACCATGACCTGCAGACCACATGTGTTAAAACAAGCTATACCAAAAACTTCTCCAGCAAACATCTCCAAAACCAGAACCATAATTGGCAATCAAACCCAGAAAAAGATCACTTTCCAGACAAAGACTCTTTACATTCAATTAAAATTGGCGTGAGCTTCTCATTACGGGCATTAAGCTAGTGAAATCGAGGCTTGGTAGATAAAAGGCTGTTTTAATGGTGGAGCTATAGAGTGTTTAGGGGTTACCATTACTTCGAAAGAGATGCAGGATATCGCACAAAATGGTAAGGGAGAGTGGACTCATTGATGTCCACAACCTCTAATCGCTCTCCTCTTCTTATCTTCTCAAACTCAGCCTCTCTTTTCTCCTCAGGTTACAACGCATGCTCGGGGTGTGTAACACTAGCTCTGGTCCCTTTCCATCATCCTTAAACGTTTTTTTTTTTTTTTTTTTTTTTTGGAATGAAGGATGATGGGGGATCTTCTTCTGATATTGCCCCTGGAGCATGCGGACCGTATCCTAGGCTCTCTCTCTGCTCAAAACAACTCGCGGACTCGGATGTATATAATTTCGGAGCAGGTGCTCGCTGGGTTGGAGCACGTGCTCTGTCCGTCCGGCTCTTTCCTCTTTGGTTCTCCAGCAAGAGCGAGTTAGAGATTGTGTCAGTCCTGCTCTCCCCGACCGTTTTGCACATAGCTGCACAGAATGAGAAAACAAAAATACAAGTGCAAGTGGTTTGAAAGGAGGTTAGGCTCGGGGTGGGTACTAACTTAAAATGAGCTAGCTATTCAGGATCAGCAAGATTGGCAAAATGAATAAGAAGTCCTGAATATGTGACACGTTCCCTATCCTAATGCCCAAAACGAAAAGAATTTAAATCCGGTTAGGTTCCAATAAAGTAGAGTCTAAGTCGTTCCGGTGAAACCTTAATGGGATGAAGCTTTTCTGGCCAGGAGAAGGGTCCGAATGTGAAGAGGTATTAGCTCGTCTCTGTACTCTCAGTTCTGCAACAATGGTCACTAGGAAACGGTCAAACTCACAAATGGTTAAAAACATCACAGATTTCGGTCCTAATTCCCACAAGTTTTGGTTCGACTCACATGACAAACTGACTCAATAAAAAGAAAAATAAAGAAAAAAAAGGTCATAGGTGACCCTCCCCCGGACTTACTTCACACCGTCTCCGGTGTGAAAATAAGCCAAAGAGAGACCTAGACAAGAAGAAAAATAAAGATAACAACAAAAATGAAAAGAAAATAAGGCGGATAGGACAATGATGGTGTGTGTAACCGTGATCAGGCGTCGGAATTGTCTGGGCTCTCGCTCTCCGAACGGGCAAGGTGGCGCCTTCGACGTGGTGGTCTCACCGGTGGGCTTGGGTCTGCGGCGGTGGTGGTGTGGTGGCAGCAACCGCGAGATAGTGTCGTCAGGATCCTCCGCATCAAGCTGTTGTTCTTCTGCTGCGACTCGACCATCCATCTCCTATATTCAGCGGTATCGGGCTCATCAGATATCGGTGGGAGATCAAACTCACCCTGATGATCGGATGATGTGAATGGTGGAACGCTGTCCTCGCGGTGGTGGGATGAGCTAGCAAAGTCCGCTGATGGTGGATCAGTCTGGGTAGGTGGAGGAGGAACATCTCCCAGAAGTAGTGGGGCGCGGGAGAAACGCAGATCATCCACCGTGGCTAGCTGCGTAAGCTCCGAAGCTGGGAGGCGAATGCTCCCCTGATTACCATCAGGGCCACCGTACCGGTATGTGTAGAAGGGGTTGGCTAACTGGATGACTCGGGAGTGGACCAGATGCTGTATGTCAATGCGCTCCCTCTGCTCTACACGAGAATACCTCGTCAGATCGATCCGCATGTTCTCAAAGAGATGAGTGAGAAGGCTACCAATCCTCTCTGTACGGCCAGAGGTCTTGTGCTTAGCAGCACAGATCGTCTCAGCGAAGTGCATAGCCATGTTGCACCGCACGTCAGATGGAGCAGGTGCGCCAGGAAACAGAGCATGTGCTCCGGGTTCCGCGGGTGTCAAAAAGCTGCACCCCAAGTACAACATCAGCAAATCGTCGTGGTGGACCTTGTTCCCGATGTCACGGTTGAAGACGAGGTTGCTGAAGACGCGGGAGGCTATCCTCACTGCAGGATGCGAGATGCTCGTCTGGCTGGCCTTGTTGGAGCGGTAGGGCCCCGAAGCTATCAAGCTCCAAAAGGTGGCTGCCTGTGGGAACTTCCTCGGGAAGCTCATGTTCTCGTCCTCGAGATAGAACCCGTAATGGAGGCCGAAATCATGCAGGGGCAATTCGTAACGGCGCCCGCCGGCCTTAAAAGAGAATGTGGCGCCGGCGATGGATTTCTTCTTGGGGTCAGCGTGTGTGAGTGTGGCGGAGGCGAGGCACTGGCGGACCAAGTCAGGGTATAAGTCTCCCTCCCAAGTGGTAAAGATCCCAACACGCGCTTGGCACAATATCTGGTAGACTTGGTCATGCAGGCCGAGCATCGTGAGCGTGTCATCACAAAGAGTGCGGGTGGGCTCGATCTTTACGGACAGCAGCTTGTTGTATTGGTTGGCGTCCCTCTGGTCCCAAACCGTGTCAGACTCAATGGGTAACAAGTCATCATTCAAGTTGAACGGTTCTCCCTCACATCGTGGCCACGGGAATGATTGTGAATCGTTGGTCGGTCTCTTTGTTGTGCTCTTTCTTCCTGAGGTAGAGCGTCTAGGGGCCATATGTACCTCGAGTGTGTGCTTAAATGGACTAGAGATTGAGGATTGTGGTGGATAATGAAGCAACCTAGTCTCAAAAATCACTGAAATCGGTCTAGTTTTGAAAGAGTTAGCAATGGGAGAGAAAGAGAGCTTCGACGGCGACGAGGAGAAGGAGAGAAGAAAGAAGAAAGAAGAAAAGAGAGAAGGGTTTGTGATTTGGTGGGTTACCTGGGCCTGGTGGGCCTGGGCCTGAAATTCATTAACTTACCTGGCCCAATCGCTCTTCTCTGTTTCTTCTTTTGTTTTCAGTTTGCCGAGCATGTGCATCTGGTTGCTCGCGTCCTGCGAGCATGTGCTCCGCATCTTCCCTTTTTTTTCTGAGTTCGCCGAGCATGTTCACCAGGTTGCTCGCGTCTTGCGAGCATGTGCTCCGCATTTTTTTTTTTTTTTTTTTTTTCAACATTCCTGAAATCAAAAAGAGAAGAAACAAATCCTAAAAAGAAAAAGAAAAAGAAAAACTCAGCAATATATACCTGGTGGGTTGCCTCCCACCCAGCGCTTGTTTTAAGTCATTAGCTTGACTCGAAAGCTCCTTAGGCAATGGGAGGGTCGCCTAGGGCAAAGGTTTCACCCCTTGCGTGCTCAGAGGCGGCAAGATATGGTTTCAGCCTCTGTCCATTCACCACAAATTCTCCTCCTTTTGTGTCCAGCAACACAACAGCCCCATATGGTCTAATCTCCTTGATGGTGAAGGGTCCGGACCATCGTGATCTTAGCTTTCCGGGAAACAGTTTCAGCCTAGAGTTGAACAACAAGACTTGATCATCGGGAGCAAAGGTCCTAGTAAGGATCCGCTTGTCATGGTAGGCTTTGGTACGCTCCTTGTAGAGTTTTGAGTTTTCATAGGCGAAGTGCCTAATCTCCTCTAGCTCATGCAGTTGCATCTTCCTCCTTTCATGGGCGCTCTTAGTGTCAAAGTTCAGCATTTTCACTGCCCAAGCAGCCTTGTACTCTAGCTCAATTGGAAGATGACACGCCTTACCATACACCAAGTGAAACGGTGTAGTCCCCAGGGGTGTTTTGTAGGCGGTTCTATAAGCCCATAGAGCCTCATCCAGCTTCAGGGACCAATCCTTCCTTGTTGTGTTCACTGTTTTTTGCAAAATGCTCTTGATCTCCCGGTTAGAGATCTCAACTTGGCCGCTTGTTTGTGGGTGGTAGGGGGTGGCGACCTTGTGCCTCACTCCATTCTTCTTGAGAAGACTCTCAAAGACCTTGTTAATGAAATGCGATCCACCATCGCTAATGACTACCCGTGGGACTCCAAACCGTGGGAAAATAACCGACTTGAACATCTTGAGCACGGTCTTTGCATCATTATTGGGGCTAGCCAAAGCTTCTACCCATTTGGACACGTAATCGACAGCCACCAATATGTACTCATTGCCGAATGAGTTCGGGAAAGGTCTCATGAAGTCAATTCCCCAAACATCAAATACCTCAACCTCCAAGATGAAATTCTGAGGCATTTCACTCCTCCTGCTGATGGTCCCTTGTCTTTGACATGTGTCGCAAGTAGACACAAACCGCTGCGCATCTCTGAACATTGTAGGCCACCAATAACCCGCTTGAAGAGCTTTGGACACGGTTTTGAAAGTAGCGAAGTGTCCAGCATAGGGTGAGCTATGGCAATGAAACAAGACTCCAGGAACCTCCTCCTCAGTCACACACCTCCTTAAAACACCATCCGAGCAATGCCTATAGAGGTAAGGCTCATCCCAAAAATACCGCCTTATGTCTTTTAGGAACTTCTTCTTCTTGTTCCCCACAAAATCAGTGGGTTCTTTCTCTGCTGCTAGGTAGTTCGCATACTCTCCAAACCAAGGAAAACTCGGCTGTCTGTTGGTATCGATTGCCTTGCATGGGGTTTTCGGAGCGTGTGCTCCCAAGTGGAGCATGTGCTCGGCGGGATCAAAGATACTATTCGAGTAAACATGTTCTTCAGGAAGGCTATCATCCAAGGGTAGCTCTTCTTCATTCCTCATTCTTGACAAGTGATCTGCAACTACGTTCTCAATACCCTTCTTGTCTTTAATCTCCAAGTCAAACTCTTGAAGCAACAAAATCCAACGGAGTAGCCTTGGTTTTGCATCCTTCTTGGTCAGTAGATACCTCAATGCTGCATGATCAGTGTGAACAACCACTTTGGAACCAACAAGGTATGATCGGAACTTCTCAAAAGCAAACACAACCGCTAAAATTTCTTTCTCGGTTGTAGCGTACTTGCACTGAGCCTCATCCAAGGTGCGGCTGGCATAGTATATCACGTGCAGCTTCTTGTCTTTTCTCTGTCCCAGAACTGCTCCCACGGCATAATCACTCGCATCAGTCATGACCTCAAAGGGAAGGTCCCAATCTGGTGGTTGTACAATCGGAGTGCTAACCAAAGCTCCTTTGATCGTGTGAAAGGCCTCCAAGCAAGCAGAATCGAAATCAAACTTCACTTCCTTACACAACAGCTGGGTAAGTGGTCTTGCTATCTTGGAGAAATCCTTAATGAACCGTCTGTAGAAACCGGCGTGGCCAAGGAAACTGCGGATCTCTTTTACCGAATTAGGCGGTTGTAAACTCATCATCACCTCAACCTTGGCTTTGTCAACCTCAATCCCCTTTTCAGAAATCTTGTGTCCCAGCACTATCCCATCTCTGACCATGAAGTGGCATTTCTCCCAATTCAGCACCAGATGTTTGTCTTCACACCGCTGCAACACCCTGCACAAATTAGACAAACAAACGGAAAAGGAGCTCCCATAGACGGAGAAATCGTCCATGAAAACTTCCATTATATCCTCAATCAGGTCAGTGAAAATGGACATCATGCATCGTTGGAAGGTCGCTGGTGCATTGCACAAGCCAAACGGCATTCTGCGGTAAGCAAAGGTGCCGTAAGGACATGTGAATGTGGTCTTCTCTTGATCGTCGGGATGGATTGGGATCTGAAAGAAACCTGAATAGCCATCTAAGAAGCAGTAATAAGGATGGTTAGCCAATCTCTCAAGCATTTGATCAATAAAAGGCAAAGGAAAATGATCCTTACGGGTCGCAGCATTAAGTTTTCTATAGTCTATGCACATGCGATGTCCCGTAACTGTCCTAGTAGGAATCAACTCATCCTTATCATTCTTAACCACTGTAATTCCACCTTTCTTAGGGAGTACATGAACTGGACTAATCCAGGAACTATCAGAAATAGCATAAATTACACCCGCATCTAGAAGTTTCATTATCTCTTTCTTAACAACGTCCTTTAGATTCGGGTTCAACCTCCTCTGATGTTCTACCGAAGTCATTGATTCATTTTCTAGATGTATCCTATGCATGCAAAGTTCTGGTGAGATTCCTGGGATGTCATCTAGTGAATACCCTAGAGCATTTCTATACTTCCTAAGTTCACAAAGGAGCAAAGCGGTCTCTACATTGTTTAGTTCAGAATTCACTATCACGGGGTATGTAGAGTTAGGACCTAGGAACGCATACCTTAGCCCGGCTGGAAGTGTTTTTAGCTCTACCTTTGGAGCTCTTAACTCGCTCCAAGGACCGTCCGCTGACTTCACCGGAGCATGTGCTCCGGAATCCGGAGCAGGCGCTCCCTCGGCGGATTCCTCCCCTGATTGGTTCTCATCGTCTAGGTTGGCGTAAGCTACCAGTTGCTGGAACCGTGTACCTGCATCCAAAATGCGTGTAAAACCATCAGCTTCCTCATTCAAGAATCCATATTTACCCTCTGCCTTTGTCAAGACAACCTCCAACGGGTCGAGAGTGAGAACTTCATCGGTAACCTCATGTGCAACCTCTGAACCATCATCAACCACAAAAGTCTGACCATCTATCATAGGTTTCTTGAGCAGCTTATTCATCTCAAACCTTGCGATCATATCCCCCAGCTGGAGATCGATCGCTCCCCCTTGCACATCTATAATCGCTCCAGCTGTGCATAAGAATGATCTACCTAAGATCAGGGGGTCACGTGGTTCTTCTTCAAGTTCCAGAACCACAAAGTCTGCTGGTATAAGCGTGTCCCCTATCTGGACATGTAAATCCTCCAACACTCCTATGGGGCGCTTGGTGGATCTGTCCGCGAATACTAACGAAATCCGTGTAGACTTTAACTTCGTGTCTCCCAGCCTTTTAGCCACTGAATATGGCATAAGGTTCACACTGGAACCTAGATCACAGAGGGAGTTTGCAAAAATCGTTTTACCGATTCTCACGGATAAGACAAATCGCCCTGGATCATCCCTCTTCTTTAGCACCTTGTTTTGCAGCACAGCACTGCACTCTCTTGAAACCATCATCACGTTCTCTTCTTCTGACACTCTCCCAGAAACTAAACCTTTCACATATCTCTTCAAAGCAGGTATCATCTGAACAGCATCAGCTAGGGGTAGTTTTACCGTCAATTCTCTCAACATCTCCTTGCACTTTGCATCCTCCAAATCCTTGCGAGATTTCTTAGGAGGAACAGGGTAAAGAACCCTAGGGGTGTACACGCGTGTAGGAGGTACCTCAGTAGGAACAGTCTGATCGGGAGTCGGGAGCACATGCTCGCCGGATGCTTCGGCTTCTTTTTGACTCGACGGTGGAGTCTCAGCAGCATGTTGAGGAAGGTATTCTTCAGCAATACCCTTGCCCTTGTCAATCCTAGCGGATGGTGCTTCTCTAGGGGGTAACTTCTTTCCTCCCCTTAGCTCAATCGCATTGACATATTCGTTCCGCGGGTTTGCTTCCCCTTTTCCGGGCAGAGTCCCAGGAGTTCTTTTCACGGCTTCAGCAGTCTGTGCAACCTGAACATCAAGCTTCTTCACATGTGACATTACTGCCTCATACTTCCCATTAAGGTCATTGTACATGGTATCGACCTTGGCGTTGATTTCCACTGAAGCTTTTTGTTGATTCACCAAGAGTTGTTGCATCATGTTTTTCAGCTCATCCTGAGAGCTGCTAGCAGATGAAGGTCCCAACTGCTGGTTGGTGAAAGGCAGTGCTTGCTGAGCGCTTGTATATGCCTGCTGGTTCCCCCCTTGGAAACGGTTTTGAGTGGGCACAAACTGTTTGCCTTGGAAGTTGTTTGAGAAGGTTTTCTGATAACTCATCTGATTCTGAGCTCCTTGCTGCGGATACACCTGATCCTGAGGATTCTCCACGTTGGTGCTTCTGTAGGACAAATTCGGATGGCTTCTGTAGTTCGAGTTGAAACCCCTGTTCTGCACAAAACCTTGCCCACTCACATAATTAACCTCCATTGTTTCATCCTCTCCATCACAGATCTCCTGAGCTAGCGGCATGTCTCCGGTCTCATCGACAAAATGGACAGTTTTCTGGCTCCCCTTCAGGAGAAGGTTCACCTTGGCCGTCAACTCATCAATCTTTTGCGTATCGACACTGTTGACCTTCACGGACCTGTCATACTCAGGGGCCTTGTTGCTGGAGCTTGCAGCTAGGTTCTCAATCAACTGATATGCTCCTTCCTTAGACTTTGTCATAAAGTCCCCATTGCTGGCCGAGTTGAGAACGTTTCTGTAGTCCCAGTTAACTCCATCATAGAAAATGCCCAGAATCTGTTCATCACTGAATCCATGGTGTGGACACTCTCTACGGTACTCTTTGTACCTCTCCCAAGCCTCGCAGAAGGCTTCTCCAGTGTGCTATTGGAACGATGAAATCTTGTTCCTGAGGGCAGCGGTCTTAGCCTTGGTGTAGAAATGGTCCAGAAACGCAGACCTACACTGTTCCCATGATGTCAGAGACCCAGGTGGCAATGACTTCAGCCAACGTGAAGCTCTATCCGCAAGAGAGAAAGGAAAGAGCTTGCACTTCAGGAAGCCTGGCGGTATCCCATTTGAACCAGTGGTGCTACATATCTCCTCAAAATTCTCGATATGGTCCATCGGAATCTCAGCTGGGAGACCGTGAAATAGGTGCTACTTCACTAGAGAGATCATCTGTGGCTTGATCTCAAAATCTTGGTTCGGATTGGTAGGAGGAACAATCGCCGCTCGGTTGGTGTAGGACACATGCGGGTTATCCTTGTCCCCAATGGACGGTTGCGGCGGCGCGTCTCTCTCGTGTTGAGCACGGAGCAACTGCCCCAATTGTTGTCGAAGTTGCTGCAACTCGGCAGCCATATCCTCATTGTTTCTGTTGTCACCCATGTTGACGGATTGAAACTTTCTGTTCTTGCGGTTTGTTCTTTCTGCCAAAGAGAGCTCTGCGGCTGACAAGGCAACTAGTTCTTCGGTGTTGTTTCTTCTTGTAGATCTTCTTGACATGCACCTGAAACACACGCAAAGAAGAAGCAGAAAGACAAATCAGTAAGGTCTTAGTCTAGTAATTTCGCCGAAAACCAAAGGTAAAAATTTGGTCCCCAGCAACGGCGCCAAAAACTTGATACACAGAGTTTTAAACCCTATTTTCCTACTGCAAGTGCACAGCAAAGAAGTAGTACTTAGGGGTCGAATCCCACGAAGACCAAGTTTTACTCTATGGTTCTATTGGTTCAATTTCAAGCTAAGAAAATTCAAAGTTGGTTTTTGGTAACAATTAAGCGATTAAAACGGTATAAAAAGGCAATAAACAAAACACTAGATCAGGGGTAATTCTTGGGAATTTCAGAGATAGCAACCAAACAACTATTCAGGGCATAGATGAAGTACCAGTCTAGAACTCAAACATAAATATAAATTGATCCACTGTCATGGCATCAATAACTCTATCTGATCGATTCTGTGCGGAAACGCGGAGCACGTGCTCAGACATCCGGAGCACATGCTCGGCGGTCTATAAACCCTAAACTGTCGTTTGAGCCCAGAATCGCAGACAAGCATTAAAGAACAGGAATGATAAGTTCACAAATCACCTACACATCAACTTTCGCAGGTCTAGGATAATTTGCCCACTAATGTCTTTTCTAGCAACCTATTACACTTTTGATGAATAGATAAACCTAAAATCATAGATTGGGTGATCAAATCAACCTAAGCATTAAGACTAACAATAGTGAAGACAATCGATTATATAAAGCCCTATTTGTGTTCTGTTGCTAACCCATGAAACCCCCTAATCTAGCAAAGAAAACTACTCAGACATAGAGAAATGAATCATAGCAAAAGATGAGAAATTCAATGACATAAAAATAAAAAGGGTTCAGAGTATGCTTCACAAGGTGGCCGCTCTTCCTCTCCCTCACAAAACGTCGCTCAAAAAAAAACCAAAAAGAAAAGTATATTCTGTCCCCTAAAAACCCTAGGTTAAATAGCATACAAGTGGAGAAAAATAAGGAAAGAATCCAAATTCAAATCTTCCTATTAAAAATCGATATCCTCTCTCTTTCTCTCACTAAGGATCGCCCAAAATAAGGGGAATTAGGCAGGGAATCGGCGCCTAGATGCTTGCCACGTGTCGTCATGAATCCGTAGAGTTGGGAGCATGTGCTCGGAAATCGGGAGCATGTGCTCCTGGGTCTAAAATCAGCTTTTCTGCTCCAATTCAACTCCTTTCTGCTCCGATTGCTCCTGCTGTTCCAATCCTTGCTTTTAGCTTCCTAGCCTCTTATTATAACCTGAAAAGGACTCAAACAACTACAAAACTATCAAATAAACAGGGTCAAAGTGAGTCAAAACCGTAACATATCAGAGACCTGCGAAAGTGGAATAAGGTTTACATGATCAAGCTCATTTGGCTGCTCTTCTTCCGTTCCGGTTCCGTTTGGGTCGCATGGTTTACATGATCTGTCCTCTCCGGCAATCTCAGCAACTTCTGGAGAAGAAATCCAAACAATAAACACTCTTGGACAGCAAACGAGCTGTTAAAAATTAGGGATGAAGCTTACCCAAGATTAAGATGAAGGTGGGGAATGGTAGAAATTGTTGGTTTTGGAGCGATGGCTGGTGCAAGCTGGGGAAAATGTCGACCTACTTACAAGGAGAGGAACCTTTAGGATTTCCTCGAGGAACAGTTATTGCCGACCTAAGGAGACGAGGGTGTTGGAGATTGCCTCCTGCAAGATCAGAAGCTCAGGTGAATTATTAAATTGAGCTAACCGCTCTTCATCTTACGGAGGAGCCAAACTCATACTTAAAGATAGTCACACTATTGGGAAAATTTGTTTGGCTTTAAGTGAAAATTTACCAAAGGTTTCATGGCATAAAATAGTGTGGTTCTCAGGAGGAATCCCCAAACACAATTTCCTTACCTGGCTGTTTATGTTGAATAGGTGCCCAACGCGTGATAGACTTCACCACTGGGGATTGTAATTTGATCCATTGTGCTTATTGTAAGCAACAGCAGAGGAGAGTCGCGATCACCTCTTATTTGCTTGTCCCTTCAGCTGGTGGGTCTGGAACCAGATGTCTTATCGCTGTTCCCTCTCTTCGCCGTCCTCTTTTTCTAAAACGATACACAATCTCATCCATTTTAGAGGTTCCCGTGAAGCAAAGAAACACCTTCTCATCGCTTAGCAGGCCACGTTCTACTCTCTCTGGACTGAGAGAAACCACCGACTACATCAGAACTGTTTTAAACAGCCAGATCACCTTCTACGTCAGATTGATTCATTGGTGAGGGCAAAGCTTTAAGTTTACGTAACTCCAACTCGATGCTCTCAACAAATTTACTACTCCTTTGGTTTGCTGGATCTGAGGGATGAGATGAATGAGCAAAAGCAACCCTAATTGACGATCTACTCCGTGCGATTTCCCCGATAGTTGTTGGTACCAATCATTGAAGGCAACATAAGGCGGTTTGATTTGGATTAAGATACCAACCGACAAATTGGTTCAATTCTAACTATTTGGTTCCTTTCTAACTTAATGGGTTTCATAATTTGCTCATGTCTAGTTATATTTATGTTTGTTGGGCTTCCAACATTGGGTTATTTAGCTCTGTAAAACATTTGTTTTCATGTTTTAATTTGAATGCCCTTTAACAAAAAAAAAAAAAAAAAAAAAAAACCTTGACCATTTCAAAACATCATATTACTCATTGATCATCTTACAACACTTCACTAAATTTAATTATCATACGTTCATTCAGTCGATCCGTCATTGGATCAAAAACAATGATTGGAGTTAACGATGAGCAACAAGATAATCCAAGAAAGAATCGACATAAAGATCTTGTGTATCCATATCTCCAAACACTCCCTTCATGTCCTTCACATTCTCTCTATAAACCTTTCCTTCTTCTCCCTCCATTACCAACCTCAGCGATTTCGAAACATCTTCTTTAGTAAAGAAACATGTTGCTTCATCCCGAGGGATCATATGTCCAACTTTCTTTTCCTCGGCTACTCTAGCATTAAACCCTTGGTCAAGCACAAAACCCTGCATCACCATCGGTTTAGCAAACCTTACAGCTTCGATCATTGTACTCCAACCACAATGAGTTAGTACCAAACCGATCGAATCGTGGTTCAACGTTCTCAGCTGTTCTACCCAACCTCTCCACACTATCCCTCTCTCAGCCGTACGCTCTTCGAATCCTTCAAGAAGTTCAAGCGGTTTGGTATCCCAGGGACCGCGGCGAGTCCTTAACACCGAAAAAAAGGTAAACCGAAAAGCTCTAAACCAAGAGTGATCGCATTTAACTCGGTTTGACTTGGTTTAAGATCTGAACCGAAACTTATGTAAACCACAGATTTAGTTTTCCGTGAGTCTAACCATTTTTTAGTAGACAAACATGCGTCGGTATCTTTAAACTTCTCTTCCGGTTTTGGAGGTAAAACTCTCACCAGTATAACCGGTTTCCGATGAAGATCCTTTATAAGTCTAAACCACTCTGCTTCGTACTCGGTACAGCTCCGTACGACGATGATATCACAACCGTCGATTACGCCGGCAAGACGGTCCATGTCGGGGATATTCTCTTTGGTGGATTCCAGCATTATATCTTCGAACATGGGCTGGATTTTGTATAACCGGAAAGGTACCGGAGTGATGTGTCTGTATTTTATAGGTTTTAACCATAGTTTTTATGTTTGTTTTGAGTCTTTTATTGAGTTAAAGTGTGCTTTTAGAGTCTTTTTAGTCTTTTATGAGTTTGTACAGGTTCTAGGTTGCTTTTGAAGGAAACTGAGTGTTTTGGGGATGGAAACAAGCATCTGGAGCCATTTTAGTGAAGACTGATCGGACGGACTCCAAGCTGGCCCTGCAGGGCATCGATCCTAACCCATCACTGTGGATATCCCAATCCACCAGTATGTTATTGGTGCGCCAGGCGTTCCTCGAACCCTGGTCCCCACCCTATATCATCCTAATCTCTCTTACAGAAGCACCAACGTTGAGAATCCTCAGGATCAGGTGTATCCTCCACATAATCAACAAGGTAACTTCCCGCAAGGATTTTTGAACAAGGGTGCTGGATTTAATAGCTCAAATATCCAAGGATACCACGCTCCATCTGCAACTCCACAAGATAACAAACTCGAATTGATGATGCAAGCGCTGCTGGACGGCCATATGAAAAGTTCAGCTGAGATTAATGTCAAGATTGATAGCATGTACAATGATTTGAATGGGAGATTTGAGAGGTTGAGTTCACGTGTTGATTCCATTGATAAGAGAGTATCTGCTATTTCTTCTAGCTCTAAGAACAAAGAGTCATGCAATGCTATAACACTCCATGGTGGAGTCGAAGATGGGCTGAGTTGTGTTGTGATCAACTCATGTTTGGCTTCCGCAGAGCCAGGATCGATCAGTCCTGAGCCTAGACCGGCTAGTCCCATCCATTCTCATAATTTGAGTTTGATTTCCAGCGAAGTTGGATCGACCAGTCCCCCCTATAGATCAGTCGATCCCATTAATAACGCAGAACCTATCTCGGAAAGTCTCAGATCGAACGATCTACGTCCAGACCGGACAGTCCCTGTTGTAGGTATGGGAAAATCCAGCTTGTTTGTCTTCTATGTAGATGTTAGGGAGTCACTTCATGTGGAACCAAAGCCCTATAGACCAAGAAGACATGTGAAGAAACCTTTGGATGAAAAGAAGTATGATCGGTACAAAGAAGCTATAAGTGAGTTCATCGCTGACATTCCCTTTATAGAGGCAGTAAAGCATATATCTTTGTTTGAGAAGGTTTACAATGATGTTGTGGTTGGAGAAAAGGATTTGGTGGAGATTAAGGCGTTTTTGGCTCTAGAGAAGAAGAACATTCCTGCTCCATCTTTGAAAAGATTACCAAAGTTAGAAGATCCAGGAAAATTTGTAGTTCCATGCTCCATCTTAGGGGTGAACTTTGAGGACTCCCTTTTTGATATTGGATCCAGTGTGAACGTAATGTCTAAGGCTATTACAGAGAGATTGGGGATTAATGATATGAAGGCTTCTAAGGTCTCTCTCAAGTTTGCAAATGCTGTCACCACAACTCCACAAGGCTTCATTAGTAATTTAGATGTTCAAGTTGGGAGTTGCTTGGTTGCTATAGATTTTCATGTTGTGGAAATGAGCGAGGGTTATGTTATGCCTTTGATTCTTGGGAGACCTTTCTTAGCAACAGTGGGAACAGTTGTTGACTTGCCTAATAAGAGGGTCTCTTTCTCTAACATTGATGATAAGATCTTCTACAATGCAATCACTACAAATGAAGATTTACGACATGGCTCTTGTCTAGTTGTAGAACATGAGAAGAAGGTGGATGTCATAATAATGGGAGAGAATGATGATAAGAATGAGGTCAATGAAGTCCTGGATGGAGGCACTCATTCTTCTGAGAAGAGGTATAAGAAGGTTAAGAAGAGAGACAAGCCGAAGATAGAGAGAGTGATACGAGATCTTTACATAACCTTGGTACCGCAGAAATATGTTAGAGACACCATTGAGTACAAGGTGAAGTGTAAAGGAATATCTCGGGCTTTCTCTAAAGTTAAAGCCATCTTCACTCCGGAGTTTAAAGAGAAAGGCCAAGAAGCAATGGATGATATGATGCAAAGATTCTAGAGCTTAAGCTGACGAATGGGAGATCTTGTTTTGACACAAGTTCTCATCCTCCCATCACTTGACACCTGAAACCACGGTCACACTATAGACCTTAAACAAGCGCTTATGGGAGGCAACCCATGGGGTTTATGCTAGCTTACCCTTTTTATTTCTATTTGTCTTAGGATTTTGGTTTTGTTTTTAGGATTTATTACGGTGAAATCACGTCGGGTGTTAAGTGTTTTCAGGAACAGGTTCCAAACGCAGAAGATGCGAATTTTTTTTTTCATGAGCTTAGGATCGATCAGTCCTCCTTAAAGATCGATCGATCCTACTGATTTTCTGCGGGTATCTCCAAGTTTCAATAATGTTTCAGATCAGTCGATCCCATCCCGAGACCGATCGATCCGCACCCTTGCCAACACCACTCCAACACCAGATGCGAGATCACCGGTTTTTGTTTCTTTTCCTTTCTTTTTCTTTTTCATTTTTCTTATTTTCTTTGAGAGATTCGTTCTTTCCTTGGTTTTGCTTTCACACCGAGACGGTGTGAAGTAAGTCTGAGGGAGGGATGTCTCCAAGTTACTAATGTCGTTTTCTTTGGTTGTTTCCTTTTGATTTTTCGAGTCTTTGAGTCATTTTCTTATTTTTATTGAGTCAAAAATGTTGGGACACTCTGATCATTTCTAGGAGTCTTTGCTTTGAATTAACACTCTAATGATTGCTTTAGTACTTTTGATTTTTGAATGAAGCTTGGAATGAACATGAGTAGAATCAACACGCCCCAAAAGTCCCTCACTGACGAGAACATTAAGTTGATCATGCGTTGCTCTAGCTTTGAAAGGACTTAACCGGATTTAACTTCTTGCCTTGGGACTTGGGATACATTGGACAAGACTCCTCCCTTATGCAATACAAGACATGAATCTCCTCGCAAAGTATGATTCCCCTCTCTCTTCCCTTCAATACTCATAAAAAAACAGAAAATAAGAGAAAATAAAAGAAGACAAAGAGAGGATATAGGTAATAAACAAGTGAACCGAGGGTTGTGCGTAAACCCGTGCATCCTTCAGAATTTATGGAAACCTGTCCCAAAGAAAAGAGCAAAGGATCGATAAAAAAAATACAATGATACCCTAGAAAATTAGGGAAAAATCGATCCTTTGGAAGTGAGAAAAGAGAGAGCAAAGATAGCATATGAAGGAATTCTTAGGCACTTAAAGGTTCAAGGAGTCAATAAGTTCAGTGATCGATATATTCTCGGTGAGACCACACATTTTTCACTAATCTGATTTAGAGAGGCAACAATGGGGATGTTGAAGGTTCTTTAAGGTTGTGGAGTTCAGAATAGGGTGTGTTGATTTTAATCATGCGCAGAGTACAAAAAGTAGTTCTTAATTTGATTTGATGAAGAGTGCAAAGAAGAGGTTTCCAAGAATATGTGAGTTTCCACTTTCAAACATTTTCTCTGATCTTGAGTTTTTGTCTATTCTTGCTTGAGGACAAGCAAAGATTCAAGTCCGGGGGAATTTTTGTGTATGTATTTTATAGGTTTTAACCATAGTTTTTAGGTTTGTTTTGAGTCTTTTATTGAGTCAAAGTGTGCTTTTAGAGTCTTTTTAGTTTTTTATGAATTTGTACAGCTTCTAGTTTGCTTTTGAAGGAAACTGAGTGTTTTGGGGATGGAAACAAGCATCTGGAGTCATTTTAGTGAAGACTGATCGAACTAGCAAGCAGATAGAGAAAACACAGAAAAGCATCCAGGATCGGCCGATCTACATTCGGGATCGACCGATCCCGTACCCGAAGCAACATTTCCTTTTTTGTTTTAAACCAACTTTTAGGGTTTTATTTTGATATTTAAGTTAGAGGCTCAGCCTCCAGAGACATAAACTTTTATTTCTACTCAGCTTTTGATTTTTGTAAACTTTGGGAGAAGATCTCTAATCCTTCTTGACACCTTGGAGAAGATTTCTAAACCTTCCTTATTTCTTTTGCAATTCAATTATGTCTTCTTCATCTTTGATTTGTTGTTTCCGTTTCTCCATGTCTGAGTAGTTTCTCTACTGGGTTTTTGGTTTCAAAGGGGTTTATGATTCTCTAACGATGGTGATCTAGATTTGGGGTTGATCTATTTTGTTCTTCATCTATTGTTGTTCTTAAAGCCTAAACTAGATTAGCTACCTAGTTTATGATCATAGGTTAAATTCATCGGGGCACCGAAAATGTTGTTGAGTTGCTAGAAAAGATCATAGGTGAGCAAGGTAGACCTTAGCCAATGGAAGTTGAAGTTGAGGCACCTTGTGAATAGATCAAACCTAAACTTTTATTGCTTGCTTGGTTTGCTAGATCCAAACGACGGTTTAGGGTTTAGTGAATACATTGCATAGATAGTTAATGTTGCAGAAGTAGGTTAGCTTTACAACCGTGATTTGAGTTCTAGAACGGTGCGTAACGCATCCCCATCTAATCATCATAGTCCGAGATAATATTCCCCATAGATTCTCTGCACCCAATATTTATTTTTTGATTTAAAACAGTTTATTTACATTCCGTTTTGATAATTACTTGTTTCACAAAACTTCCTTTTTATGTCTTAGCTATATTCGATCTTCATAGTTTCATAGTGCAATTGTTAGGTCCCTGTGGATTCGATCCTAAAGTGTTACGACGATACCACTAGATCATGATTGAGTGCATATTAGGTATTAATTGACCTGTTGATCACGGAGTTTGGAATGGAACCCATTTAGGCTGCGGTAGTGTAACATCCATGAACCAAATAGTGTGATTTGGGGATGGGTGTCGATCGACACACCCCTGGTTCGACCAGATTGTTTTATTTCGCAATTTTGGGTTGGTTTGGTTTATTTGGTTTGTCTAAACCGGGTATATAAGTGGAGAAGCGACCCAGGTCGAGGGTTTACGTGTTTTATCGCCGTTTAGAGAGAGTTAGAGGGAGAAAAGTGTTCTTGAGAGTTTGGAGGCTTTTTTGTGTGATTATTGGCTTGGATTGAGAGATTTGTTGCTGTGGAGTGAATACCTTGTGTTATGAACAAAGGAGAAGGCTTCTAAGGGTTGGATTCGTCGTTGTTGAGTCAGAATCTTCCTGCAAAAGAGTTAAAGGCAAGGTTTGTTCGTGGAATCAAGGCGATGATGAGGAGGATGATCTAGGGTCTCGTTGTGTGTTAGTCTTGGTTATGTTTATTAATGTTGGAACCTGGTTTAGTAGCATGCTAGGTTGTTGGTTAGAATGGTTAGGAATGTTCCTTTTGTTGGTATGTTTCCGGGGTGCATATTGGTTGTTATTGGTTTGTGGTTTGATGGTTTAATTAAGTATTATGGGTGCTTAATTATGTGATATATATTTTAAAAAAAACGGGTCGGGTTGTTTCAGTTAGAAAAGCCTCCGACGATGTACGGTACTCCTGGAACCCTGGAGGTTTGAGAATTCCGAGAAGCGAGCAGTTAAAAGCACTGAAATATCCATTTTTGATTACAAGGCGGCTAGCTATCGGAGGAAGCCAATAAGGTGCAAAATCTTGGAGAAGCCAATCAGGTTTTGAAGATTCAAGAAACTCCGTCAACGGAACTCGTAATCCGTCGAACGCGATTTTCAAATAAGGAACGAGATCCAATGGTACGTCTGTAGTGGATTTGGCGTCCTCCAGGAGTTTGTTGTGGCTGGAAAATGGGAGCTTAACGACATTAAGGGCGGAGGAGAGATTCTCCGGTAACCGTGGGAGGAGGCCGTCGATGTTACGAGGAGTGGAGATGAAAGACACGGTGTGACCCTTTTGAACCATGACCATAGAGAGCTGCAAGTGTGGAACCAAATGGCCAAAGGCTAACCATGGAAACATTGCTATGTGGAGCTTGGTTCCATATTCTCCATTATTTTCTTTAATGTTTGCCATTGCTATGATTTATGCACTATAGATGATGGACTCTACTGTTCTTTTATAGAGGAAAAGAAAATAGCATGAAGATATTTTGAGATCTCTTACCAATAAAGGAAAGGTTATTCACTTAGTTGATTGTGATAAGAAATGTTGTCTCTTAGTTAACGGTGGTAAATGAATGGGGAGTCACCAGCTGACCTCTCCAAATTTCAAAAATTTCCTTAGCACATAATGAGAAGAAAAAATACATTTGCACCATCAATTTTTTTTTTTTTAAGTTATGTGTGGTTGTAATGGAAATATTTAATAGATTGGCCCATCGTCGTTCTTGACATTATTGACGTTGTTTAAATTTTTTTTTTGTTTTTCTTGTCTACTATGCGAAGAGAGAACCCAATAGAGACGACAATCTCGACTCTTGAGTTACAGAGTAATTAATAAACCCGGCCGGGTAGAAAAAATATCTTGACTCTTGAGTTACTAACTTCTACAGTGCCCCGGCCCAACGAGGGCCTTATGCAAAATTTAAAAAATGTGTGTTTTTCACCTATGACAAAAGTTATAGATTTTCTACAAATGGCTACAACTTGATTTTTTAAGGTCTTTTACATATCCTACAAACGAAAAAGGCCTTTTACGTGTAAATAACAAAATCTTTATACATATCCTTAAAAAAATGTTTTTTGTTTAACAGATTTTTAAGTGAAAGACATTTTTAAAATTTTGGGCCCCGAATCTTTGGTTTTACTTGCTTCCCCTGTGGGTCAGGCCTGACAAGCCACGTAGCTAAAGTAGGCTATAGAAATGAAAATCACTAAAAAAAATGAGATTATATGCTTGGTCTATAAGACAATCATCACATCTTCAAGAATCTTGTTTACCAAGGAACTAACAAAAAAATTTTGTTATATAAATATTAATCGATAACTTGATTTACAAACATATATACGATATAGGATTTTGCATTTTCAAAGTTTTTCTTGTCATATGTAAAGAAAACAATAAAACGAATACTTCTAGGGTTTTCTCAAACTTGACATAACAAACTTGATTAAACCGGAAACACACCATTTAGTTTTATTTAGTACAATCGATACTATACTACAATATTTATTAAAATCAAGAAAAGCTTAATTATTTTACTTGATCAGTGATGTAAAAACTTTACAGGAAGAAGTGGAAGCTCGTTTTTCTTGCTCGCATTGAGGCCAGGAGATTCTTCCATGTCGATATCTTCCACCACCATGCCTTCCGGTAATTTCCAGTCAAATTGATACAACATATTTGCAAGACCAAACTCCACCATTGTTGTCCCCATGTACATGGCAGGACACATTCTCCTACCACTTCCAAATGGTAATAGCTCAAAGTTTTGTCCTTTTGCATCAATGTTACTATTAATAAACCTCTCTGGAAGAAACTCCTCTGGGTCTTTCCAAGTATCCGGATCACGTCCGATAGCCCAAACATTCACATAAAGTCGTGTCTTGGCTGGAATCGTGTAGCCGTTGATCTCAAAATCAGACATAACTTCTCTTGGAACCAAAAGAGGTGCTGGAGGATGTAGCCTCCATGTTTCATTGATCACCATTTTCAGATAGTGGAGCTGATCTATGTCATTCAAGCTGATCACTGACTTGTTACCAATTTGATTTCTAATTTCGGATTGCACTTTCTTCATTACTCGCGGGTTTCTCATAAGTTCTGTCATTGCCCATGTCATTGTTATTGCAGATGTGCCGATGCCTCCAAGAAGAACATTCTGTAATAAGACCATTAAAAGAATTATATAATAATCAGGTAATACAATCCTACAACTGAATTGCGTATATTTACCATTAAGACTGCTTTGATATGGTTTCTTGTGAGCTTGCCATATCCAAGAACAGTTCCTTCTTTCTCTAACCTCAAGAACAAGTGCACAAAATCTTCAACTCCTTCTTTGTTCCCCTGTTTATGTATATCAAACATTTGTTCATAGAACGCATCGAGACCTCTCACGCTTCTCTCTCTCTGCCCCTGTAAACCTGTGAGCCAGTCGACGATCCAACCACCAGTTGGAAAATAATCGGAGGCAGAGAAGCTCCCCAAAAACAAAAATGCATCATGGATTAACTTGTCGAAATTGTCACTGTTGAGTACAGTTCCTTGGAAACTCACACCAAATGCTGCCTTGCATATCACGCCTACTGTTAAAGAAGCTAACTTCTCGCTCAAGTTAATCGGAGTTTGCTGAGCAGCTGATTCCGAGAAGGAATCCATCAGTTTCTTGACTTCCTCGTCCTTAATGGGTTGTATCAAGTGAACTCGGTTGACACTGAAGAGTTCTTGGACACAAATCCTCCTTAATTCTTTCCAGTAATCATTGAAAGGTGAGAAAACTATGTCTAGGTAGTTGTATGAGAGCGCTCTTGGTCCTAAATAAATATATGTTTTGTTTAATCCTATGAACAAAGAAACCAAAATCAAAATTTAAGTATGTGTTGAGTGATACCTGCTAAGCTAGGACGGCTACAACAATGGAGGTCATGTATTTTCAGAGCTTGCTTTGCTGTTTCAGATGAAGAAACTATGACTGTTGGGATACTTCCAAACTTCAAAAGCATCACAGGACCATACTTTTTGGAGAGTCTCCATAGAGACTGATGTGGTAATTCTCCGAGCTGATGCAAGTTGCCGATGATCGGAAATCCAGGAGGAGACGGTGGTTTCCCTTGATGTTGCCGCTGCTTCTTGAGTCTCAAAGCGGCAAGAAGGAGAATACAAGAGAGAAAGAGAAGTGATAGAAACCAAACTGTAGCCATTTGTTGATTTGATGGCTGATGAAGGGAAAGAAAGACATATGTATAGCAATATTGCTCTCTTCAATTATTTTCTGACATCCTCACTAATATTAACTTTTAAAAGAAATAATAATTTAACTCAATTTGCATGTATAATAAATCATTTTTTCAAAACCGTATATGTGTCATGGGCCTGTGGCTATTTATTTATATTTTCTTTTACTGTATAAAATGATTAAATTAGTTTCTTTTAGTACCTACACATCACATCAGCTTAATTTGATAAAGTTTTGGTTACAAAAAAAGTTCAGGTGAAAAGAGATGTGAATTAAATTGAGTAAGCAGATGTGCTCTGATACGAAGGAGAACAAATTATGATCTTCAAACTACTGTCCTTGAACAATTTCTTCTACAAACAATTCTTCTCACTCAAGAATAATTTACATTTTTTTATTCAAAATAAAAATATTCCAAATCGTTAAACGTATTATTTTAGAAGAAAAAAAAAGGAAAAAGTCGAATAATTTGGTTAGGTGACCAAAGAATCCAAGATATTTTGAATCACATGAATCACAAGAATATTATTTGTCACCACATTTTATTTTAGTTTACACACAAAAAAATTTACTTAAAAAATTTATAATTGGAAATTACGTCATGATATTGTTTTAGAGTTTAGTTATTTTCTTTTTTTTTTTAAACTAAAATCAAACTACTATCATAGATTTTTTAATATCTCTACAGGATGTTAAAACCTTTTGACTTACGTCATGACTAATGATATTGTTTTACAAAGATTTTAGTGTAGCAAACATGTAATGATTTTGATCTGATTCAAAAGCTTCGCAAGGTCAAAGTGATGATCACAGGATTCACAAAGACAGGATTATAACACTGTACGTAATATATATATAGGGGTTGATCCAACACAAGACCTAATACAAGACTGAAGCTAATCGAGAGCAATTGGGTTTCCATTAGCAATCAAGTCTAACTAATTACTTCAATAATCATCGTAGCATAATTAACTTCAACTGGCTAGAAAAGAAAAGCTCATAGAAGGTTTTGTTCAAACATTTTATCCCGATGAAGAAATGTTTGCCCGCATGCAATCCCCATATAAATAGGGTCACGGAAAATGGTGGCCACTCTAAAAGTCTACATCATTAACGATACAGGAGAAACATGAACCTATGATTCTGTTCTTAGCATCAACAAAGAAAACTAGCCATGTGATGTTGTAAAATTCTTTAAAAGATAAGAGAATCACTGTGTTTACTAGGCGGCCTCTTCCATAACATGTTCCGCGGTGGCTGGAGCCACTGGGTAATAATGGTAATGTAGCTCGCCAACGTCATCTCCAGAGAGTTTCGTCCATCCTTGAGGCCCAACGTGGTACACTGATCAATAGAGATTAGGGAAAGTTAAATACACTTGTAAAGTTACAAACTTACAATCACAAGAATAATGTATTGCCAGAAGAAATGATTGTTCTTTTACCGCTAGCAACTCCACCACTAGCTCCATCACGGAATGTAGCGTGGTAGATGGATCTCCTTGCTAACTCTGAGGCTTCTTCAATCGACATATCGAATTTGTATCTGTTGACAAAACGATCATAAGATTGAGTGGTTATAATACTACTGAAACTTTGGTGTGGGATTGTGACTAAAAGAGAAGTAGGGTTGAAATAGAGAAATACCCGCTGTCGAGAACACCGTAGGCGTATGGTGAACCGGAACCAACAGAGAATCTGTCTCCCTTAAGTCGTCCTCCTTCGTTGTCAACATAGTACAATCCAGGGCCCTATTTCAATAAAGATTATACAATTTTAGCGTCTCAACATTTCGCTTTGCTGAGTGAAACTATAGACCGGAAAGGAAATAACGGTTTGGATATAAAGATTGGGGTACTGACTGTTTCATCCCATCCAGCAATCATTGTGCCAACGGAAAGTCCCATTCCACGGTATGAATAGAGCATGTTAGCAAGAAGCTTTGAGGCTCCTGATACAGAGATCCTTCTTTTGTTTGCCAGCTCATGTAGACGGCACTAAGATAAACAAATAAACCACACCCTCTATTAAAGACATAGAGTCCAGTTTTGGTATACAAGTTAGGAAACAAACTACAATAGCATAAACTGGGACAAGCTTTTAGATACAAGAAATCAAAGAACCCATATGTATGCCCTTGTCTACATCAACTCCATAACAAAAAAGGAGATTAGCTATATGAAAAAAGGAGAGGTGAGACGGAACCAGATTGCCACAGCAATGAAGATAACTGATAGACGTAGTCAACAATTCAGAAAGCTAGCAAAAAATGATCGTTAGGTACCTTAATTCCCAGATTTCTGTGCCAGAATTGGCAATCAGCAGCACCACCAGCCATTGTACCAAGCATATAAGGATTAATTTCAATAATCTTCTTCACAGACTGCGACGCTGGATTAGACAAAAATGTAAAACACACAAACAAAACATCAGCAATCACACAAATGCCTAGTTTCTTCTATGTACAATATCAATGGCAAACATAATAAAGATAAGAACTTCGTTTAACAATCCAACACAGAAATAAAGCCAGCAAGAATCTACTTCAATCTTTAGAGAGGTCAAAAGACACAACCAAACACATATAGAGATATGAAATAAACATAAAAAAAAAAAAGAAAAAAAAAGCAAATTCAAAGAGAGAAACATACAGATATATCCTCCCATGCTAGCTCGAGAATCAGCAGCTACCATAACTCCTTCTTTAAAGATAAACGCAAGTGTAGTTGTACCCTTTGCAGGCTTCACCATCTCCACAGATTTCTTCTGAAACCCATCAAACTCAAAAAAAAAAAAACAAAATCCCACAATTAAATAATAATCAAATTCAAAAGTATTAGAATCTGTAACAAAAACTGAATTTTGAAACTCAAACTCACATCAGTTGTACGAGGAAGATCAAACGAAGGTACAGACGAAACCCCATCAAGCATCTCACTGTTTGATCCAAAGCCAATCACAGGCATACTTGTCTCAAATCCACTAGTGTCAAGCTTCATTGTCAAAATTCCTATACAGAATCGTCGAATCACCAAACCATTCAATAAATTATGCAAAATCATGAAGCTTTAGATAAACCCAAATCAGGGTATTAACAAAAGGAGCTTCCTTTCACAGATCAAATCGGATCTAACACGAGATTACTTTCGTGTGTGTGATAAATCATAGACCCTAATAGTTCATTGTAAAGTCAAAATAATCACAGTTAGGGGACTGATACATACCTGAAGAACGAAATTGAGTAGCGAAATTAAGGAACTGTGTGAGATAAACTGGAGAATGGCAAAGCAAATTATGGAAGGATGTTTCTTGTGCTCCGGGCAAACTGATGAACGGGGCCAGATATGGGCGATCGGGTCGGGTCGGGTCATTTCGTGTTATAGTTTTTATTATGTTGGGCTTAATGGGCCATAAGTGGGCCTTTTCTACTTTTCTCTTCGTTATGTGTGCCATATTCTATGAATTACACTTACTTTTCTACTTTTCTCTCCGTTAGTCTTTTTTTTTCGTCTACAGTTACTTAGTTACTTTAATCTTTCTTTGATTATTTGAACACAAAAAATGAACTTTCTTTGATTATTAATTATATAAAAATAATTAGTAAGACAAGTCAAAAGATTTCGATCATTTATATCAGGTGTTATTCGTTAATTAATTTTGTTAATTACAGTTGGAACTTGGAAGCCAGTGTTATTTTTTGATCGAATCCTCATTGATTTTACATTTGATTTTAACAGACCATTAAATGTTTATAGTTAAATAATGCAATGGCTTTTAGACCAAAAAGTAAAATGAAAAATCATGTTAAAATGTTCCTTAAATACTATTATTACTAGGACTCACCCCCTTCCCTCCTGATGTCGCGGGGGAAGTATTTTAGAAAAAAATAAATAAATTTAAAATTTAAAACTATACATTATGAAATCATTTGAATGTAATAGAATATTTTGAATACATAAACATTAAACATAAAATGTTACAAAAAACACAACCATCAAAATGAAAACTTATAAACAAACAAGATTATGTAGAATAGATGTAACTTTGCAAAAAACACTGTTTCAAGTATTATCTCCCTTCCTTTACCTTGATCAAGATCCCTCGTGAGTCCAACGTTAGGGCAGATTGTCTTGTCCGATCTTCAAGATCTTTAATTTTTGAAACTTCTTTTGTAAACTCTTATCCTCCTGTTTGGGCAACCAATCTTGAAGTAATCTTTTAATTTATTTAATGTTTGGTTTAAAAAAATGTTATAAATATATAAGATATTTTATGAAGAATTATGGTAAAGAGCTACAATTAAAAAAATCATAATGACAAAGTGATCTTAACTGAGAATATTGAATTAATGGTTGTAATGAGTAAATGTAATTTTTATTAAATAATTATAATTAAAAATGTATTTAATAATGAGTGAAACTATATCAAAGAAAAATTGAAATTAAAACATACAACTTTCAAAAACATGATAAAATAAAATTTAAATATTAAAATAGTTTTAACGAAAAGTTACGATAAAAAGACGCAACTGTAAATTCTATATTAAGTCGTATTAAATTTCTCTATTGCTATAAGGATTTCTAAATTTTTATTTAGATTATAGAATAACGTTGAATATTAGATATTGATATTTAATTATTTAGACTCAAAATAAAATGAGAAATTTGTTTTAACAAACTTGTTGGTTACTGATGAAGAGACAAATATAAAGAGAGTTCAGAAGACATGACTATTTAAATAGACACACGTCAATGACGTCATACACATATTAGAACGAAAGTTGTGATGAAAAATATAAATAAAATATAGTGAAAAGAAACAACTCTACAATAAACAGATATAACCGTTTGAATTTTTTAAAAAAAATAAAAAACAAAAACAAAATTTTACGAAAAGGTATTACGAAAAATCGCAACTGTTTGCACTTGATTATACCTAATAATTCATATAAACTGATTTTAAATAGAATGCATCTTTATTATCATATTGAAAATGTCAAATTCAAAAAGTAACTATATAATCCATCTAACTGTTGAAAAAAAACTCTACTTATTTTTATTAAATTTTTATATTTAAAATTAACTATAAGTTGCAAATTAGATTCATCATTCTAAAAATCTTTTGTTAAATCAAGAATTGGAGGAATTTCTTTTACTTTTAAAAGAATAATGCTAGAGAATAATTTAGAAAGCTGTAAAAACTGGTGATATTGAAAATTTATATTATTTTGTCATGACAAAAAAAATGAAAACAGTTCAAACATACAAATATATGTATATATATATATATAGATTTCAAACGATACGAATGTTCCAATAAACACAACTCTACAGTGAACCGTTGTAACTTTTCATAAATAACCGTTTTAATGAACCATCACTACTTTTTGGAAAATATTAAAAAGGTACGATTGAAAAAACATAACTGTTGGTCGCATTTATTCGGATTGTTATTATATATAGATTCTTCTCCTTCCGTGTCAAATTTATAAAGTTAAAAGTCTTAAAACAGCCTCTTAAGTTTGGAACATTCTACTTTACAAAAACTAATGACGCAATTAAAATAAAATGATTACCATTAACATTTAACAATTCTTGTCAGACCTATAAATACAGAATATTAATTATTTCTAAATCTGGCAAAAAAAAAAAATGAAAAGAAAAGGAGCAAAGGCAATCGCAAAACGCTAGCGTCTGGTATTGCATCTTCTAGCTCGCATAGCTCCTGAAGGAGGACTATTAAACGAAACGCTGCAATGAGTATGCAACCGATAAGAGTACCTAAACAATGGTCCAAAGTAGGAACGTGCGTGAAACGTTCCTCTTAGGTTCAACAAAACCGGACCGGTTTCAATCTGACGCTGCAGCTCCCTGCTCTGTGTTGGCTGAAGCTGAACCTGACTACTCACAAGATGAATATTTGCAAAGATCGACATTTTTTTTGGAACCTTGAACGGTTCAATGTATTGAGTCGCTATGAGGTTGTTGTAATAGTAAAGCTCGAACGTCGCATAGGTAAAGTCCACACTGCTTTTCTTGCTTGGGTTTGTGACGTTTGCTAAAATGGTTAGATCACCGTTTAGCAAGAACCCCATGTCGAGGTAAGCAGCGTTTAGGTTAGCGGCTGAGATATCGACGTAGGGAGAACGAGGACGGTACACGAGGTAGACGATAAGGACGATTAGACCGCCGAGAATAAGAAGGACCCAGAATATTGCACAGCAAAATGCAGCTGACCATGTCATTGTGCTTGTCTCTCTTGAAGGAGGTGGTAACCGTGGACCACCGCGGCGATGCGGTGATGGTGTTGGAGCGGTTCTCCATGGACTTGGTTTAGGTATTGGAGGTAATGTTGATCCATACCCGCCTCCACGTGGGGGTGGTTGTGGTGGTGGAGGTCGTTGTTGTTGTTGTTGTTGTTGATGATGATGATCTTCAGGGCTTAATAGTAATGGTCTTTTTGCAGAGTTTGGAGTTTTTCTTGGTGGGAGTTTGTCTTCTGGGTTTAATGGTAAAGGTATTATAGAATGTGTTGGTTCTTGGATTGGATTGTCACGGTGGCGACCACGAGACTTGATTAGGATTCCGGGTGGAGCGACTGGGTGAGGTTGCGGGGTTTTGTGGTGTGGAGTTTTGTGTTTAGGGGTTTTGTGGTGTGGAATGGGTGGGATGAGAGGTTGATGTGGAGATGTTTGTGAGGTAGAAGCACCACCGCCTTTGAGATGTGGATTCTGAGTTGGAATTCGCGCGAAATGAGGGTTGGTTTCATAGTGATCATGATGAGACATTTAGAGGACGTACGAAGCTAAAAAAGCATCAAAGGAAATTGAGTTAAGTAAAGACTTGAGATGAAAGAATGAGAAGGGAGAGAGAGATTTGAATTGTTTCTAATTTCTAAATGAGATAGAGAGAGAGGGAGAGAGAATAACTTGGTGACAAGTTCAAGTAAGGATTCTTGTTGTTGAAAACAAAATCAAGGAATGAAAGTGATAGAACGAAGCAAGTAATCTTTTTGTAGATTCCTTGCACTAATTTTAAATCAGACTCTAATCTCTCTAAAGACAAAACAAAAAAAAAAAAAAAAAAAAACTATAAAAACATTACCTCTTTCTTTTCTCATTCAAAAGTGTATCAAGAAAGATGTAATTACTAAAATACTCAGTCCAAATTCTCCAAAACCCCAATAAAGATCTCGATTCTAGTTTAGACTGGTTAAGGAACTTACAGTAACATATCACTGGAGTATATATATGTAAATCAATCTTTATTCAGCTCATTCCGGGGGAAAGATGTTGAGTCTGAGAGCACTTGGGTTTCTCTAACGAATATGTCTGAGAAAATGAAATGAACTTTTAACAAACAATGGTAACATTTTGGTAAAAAAGGTCAAATGCAACACAAGTAAAACTCAAATGCTGTGAATGTGTTCAGATTCAGCAGCTCAGACACCTCAATTTGTAAAATGTTTAAGAGAAGGAGTCGTTGTTACGTACCACCTCATCATATTGGACTCCTAAAGTTTCTTCCGCTAAACCCTTTTGCAATATCATTCTTCTAGTAGGTAAGGAAGATAAACCTATTATGATCTAGAATCCAAAATGGTGACTTTGATTGATCCTCTTCAAGAACTTTCCGATAGAGAAGATAGAAAAAAATGACTCCTTGATGCAAGCTGATAGATCATTAAACTACGCACATATTAAAGATATGTCTCCTATAGATCAAGAAGGCCATGATCTGGTTACTGCAAATCTGATGCTAAACACTTTTGTTTCTGCATATGTATTGTGTTCTCTGATCAATTTCTGCAGCATCAAACATGAAACCTAAGACTCTGCAATGACGATTACTACAAAAGTTGACAAAGAAAACTACATGTCGAGCCTGACCAAACAGATACTAGTAAAGAGGAGGAAGCAAACAACCAATTAAACCTATACAAAAGGTACTTTCCAAGGATCTTCAGTGCAATCACAGATTGGTCAGGAAACAGTATTTGCTCTTACTTCATCTCTGGAAAGAGTTAACCTAAGCTTTAAAGCAGAATCATCTCAGGGTACAAGAAAGACAGTGCAAGCAGAGAAGCAGCGCACTGTACCCTGTCACGAACTATCTAAGATCCCAGAAACAACTTTGAGTACATATATACTTCTTGTATCTGATGTTCTTCCCTAATAATTATGATAAACGTAGGAAAAGAGAAGCCTTTGTTATTCATAGAGTAAACAACAACTAATAGATACCAATTCCACATTTGATTCCATTCATCAAAAGTTCAAAATGAACAAAAAAAAAAAAAAACTCTGAACCACAACTGTGTTATGTTATATCTAACACTGATCAACATTGAAATAAGATACTGATGAATGGTAATAGCAGCACTGTTGGCTCAGCTTCAGCTCTCATAAACCTCTGCAAAGAAGAACAATGACAAAAACAAAAAAAGATCTTACTAACCACAAAACAACACAAAAGATGTAAAAGATTTGATTTTTGAGTGGAGGGGGGGGGGGGGGGGGGAAGCAATCTGAAACATATACCTGACTTTCTTGATAAGGATTGATTGGAGTTTGCGAGCAAAGTCAATGGATTTGATTCTGCGTTCAAGATCCTTCCTAGCGAGAACCTTCTTCTCCGAGTTCTTAATGTGATGAGTCTGAGTCGCTTTGATTAGCCTCTCCATACCACTTGACTGCATCTTCTTCTGCAATATCGTCAGCGCCTTGTCCAAATCACCGGAGAAAACCTTCACTCTTATCCCTCGCTCCTGCTGCAGCTGGTGGCTATGACTAGTCACGAATCCCGTAACTCGCTTCGCTATCGTGTTCATCTTCGTTTCTGCAAAATTCAGGTTACAAAAATGAGAAAGCAAAGAGAGAAACTGATAAAGAATGGGATCGGATCTGAGTTCGACTTACCGGTCGGAATCTCGCCGGAAGAGTATCAAAGAGCCGATGTGACTGGTGAAGGAGAACGTCTAGGTTTTTTAAAAAAAGGCGATGGAGGAAATGAGATAAAACCAGATAATTTAGGGGTGATTGTGTAATTTTGAAAAGATATAGGGATTCTTTTGTAAATCTAAATCTTCTGTTTGATTTAGAGAGTATTGACTTTGAAGATTCAAAAAGAAAAAAAAAAAAAACACTTCTTTAATTTCTTCTCTCTCTCTCTGTTTATGAGTGTTCGAATCTCCAAGCTCTTCTCACATGGCAGCAGCGTCCGCATAGTATACAGCTGAAGAACTGTTTTTTTTTTTTTTGCTAATCCACATAGTAGAAGAAGAAGAAAAAGAGAAGAGATTATATAAAGCTGGCGACTTTTAGTCCGAGGCGAGCAATGGCTGAGTTACGGCACTCGAGCTCTCTCGGGAGCCGATCTTCTTCTTCTCCGTTACGTGCCGGCGGCGGAGATGAGGACTCGTCATCGCCTCACGTACACGATCACTCTCCCAACGGCGGAGACGACGAAGATGGTCGCCCACGTCATCCTTCTAGAGATCGAGACCGTCCGATCTGGTTTCACTCTTTGTTTCCTTTTTTCGGTGACGATCCTATTAGGGTTTCTCCTCAGAAGAATAAAATCTCGCTTCTTTTGATTTTGATTCTCGCTATTGCTAGCTTGATCTCTGTTTATGGGATTATTAATCACTTGGTAAAGTCTCTTTCTTTCGATCTGAAAAAAAGAGAAAAAAATTGAGATCTTTCTGGCTCAATTTGTTCAAGTTGTTGAATTTGAATACGAAATTGGATTGACATTGTTCTCAAACTAAGATTGCTTCCTATGTTGTCCTGCAGAACGCACCATATTTATGTAAAAAAGATGGTATTGTGCTCAACTGTCCACATGTAAGTGTTTTTGACTTTTGGTTTGTGTTTGTTGAATGCATAAGCTTTGAATCCCTCTCTGAATTGATTTGGATTTCTAGGTAAAAGAGTCACCTTCTCCATGGGAGAATCCTTTGTCTGCAACAACTTCTTGGAAACCTTGTGCTGAGCGGCGGATTGGTGGAGTCTCAGGTACTAAGGGCAAGAGTATTGGCATTGTCATGTGCATCTTGATCTATCTTTTGATGAAAGTTCAAGTCTCCTTGATTGGTCAGCTTATTAGATTTCGTTTTTTTTTCAGATCTTCCTCCTGAGAACGAAACAACTGGCTATGTTTTCATTCATGCTGAGGGTGGTTTGAATCAGCAGCGAATTGCTGTATGTATATTCCATGCTATTGTCTCTTTTTCTTCTTGCCAATGTCCAAATGAGCTATGCTCTTATTATGTTTATTGTTTTCAGATCTGTAATGCAGTAGCTGTTGCTAAGATTATGAATGCAACTCTGATTCTACCAGTACTGAAGCAGGACCAAATTTGGAAAGACACAACGTAATGTCTTTTACAAATATTGATTATTTTCTCTTGAGTTACATTCTAGATGTTCTTTTATAGTTTACTGATTCTGATAACTTTCTTGTGCAGAAAATTTGAAGATATTTTTGATGTAGATCATTTTATTGATTACTTGAAGGATGATGTCCGAATTGTTCGAGACATACCTGACTGGTTCACTGACAAAGCAGAGCTATTCTCTAGTATAAGGTGTGCTGGTTAACTCTTTCTTTATTTATTTGTTGATGATGTACTTGTTTGAAGATTTCAATAGTGAGCTTGTGGTTAATGGCATCACTGCGTGCTGCTTGTGTATATATTTGATTTAAAAATTGACCAACAATTTTTTTTAATCAGATATGGTGTTGACCGAGTTATTTTATTTATCTTTTGCAGAAGAACAGTCAAAAACATTCCTAAATATGCAGCAGCGCAATTTTATATAGACAATGTTTTGCCACGGATAAAGGAGAAGAAGATAATGGCCTTAAAGCCTTTCGTCGATCGACTTGGGTATACTCTATATTCCATAGTTAAGGGCTCAGGCCTTCATAATTATTCTTATGAATGATGGATGATATATCCTTGTGGTACTTGAAAATATGCAGGTACGACAATGTACCTCAAGAAATCAACAGATTACGATGCCGTGTAAATTATCATGCTCTCAAGTTTCTCCCAGAGATAGAGCAGATGGCTGATTCACTTGTCTCTAGAATGAGAAATCGCACTGGCAATCCAAATCCGTATATGTATGGAGATATCAGATATTGAAACTTTGTTTTAACATGAGATCTTATGCATTGTTCTGCATTAAACTATATCGTGTCTCTTGTATAGGGCCCTTCATCTTAGATTCGAAAAAGGAATGGTTGGTCTATCGTTCTGTGATTTCGTTGGGACAAGAGAAGAGAAAGTTAGAATGGCAGAATACAGACAAAAGGAATGGCCTCGGCGTTTCAAGGTGACATTTATAAGTGGTTGATAACTTCTATTTGGTGGCTAAACAACCTCCACTGCTGCCTTAATGAATTTGCTAAAACATGTATTGCAGAATGGTTCCCATCTCTGGCAGCTTGCCTTGCAGAAACGCAAAGAAGGCCGATGCCCTCTTGAGCCAGGAGAAGTTGCTGTGATCCTACGTGCAATGGGTTATCCAAAAGAAACACAAATTTATGTAGCATCTGGTCAAGTCTATGGCGGTCAAAACCGTATGGCTCCACTAAGAAACATGTTCCCAAATTTGGTAAGCACAACAGTTGACTCAATCTCATCAAATTCTATGATCAATCAGCATGCTTGTCTCTCACAAGAACTTTTCTTTTCTAAAACCAGGTAACAAAGGAGGATTTAGCAGGAAAAGAGGAACTAACAACCTTTAGAAAGCACGTAACAAGCCTCGCGGCTCTAGATTTCTTGGTCTGCTTAAAATCAGATGTTTTTGTGATGACACACGGTGGTAACTTTGCAAAACTGATCATTGGAGCACGAAGATATATGGGTCATCGACAGAAATCAATCAAACCGGACAAAGGGTTGATGTCAAAATCATTTGGGGATCCTTACATGGGATGGGCAACTTTTGTTGACGATGTAGTTGTAACCCATCAAACACGAACCGGTTTGCCAGAAGAAACTTTCCCTAACTATGATCTTTGGGAAAATCCTCTCACTCCATGCATGTGTAAAGCTTGATGATGATGCTTTTGTTTTGATTTGAAATGAGATGAGTTTGGTCTGGATTTTGTCTTGATGAGGAGCAACAAACTATAGAAATCGGTAGTTTCTTGTTTTTTTTTACTTCAACCTTTCAAATCTTTGAAGTCTTCTTCACTTACTATCTTTGTAATCATTTTGATATTATGTAAAGAGTTCCTAGTGAAGAAAAAAGAGAAGTTGCAGATATATACTCTTCGTTCGACCTATATGGTTTAGAAGATTTTGAGGTACTAACTGTGTAATACTAATCACAAGACAAGTATGCTATTTAAAAGAAACTTAGCTCAACGGTTACTAATCTAATCCTTAATTCTTGTCACGCACTCTCGATAGTACTAGTACCCGCCACTAACGCACAACAACAATTGCGTGTTGTGTTCTCTCTCTCTCTCAATCTCAGGTTCTCAAGAACATAAGAGGAAACAAAGTCGAGAAAGAAAAAAAAGATCAATTTCGTAATCAGGTTTCTCATCGCTATGACCGGACCATCAGTAGTGAAAACCGGATCGACCCGGTTCATTGTCTTCTTCATCGTCCTCAATCTTTGGTACAACTCCACCTTCTTCTCCCTTCACTGTAACTTGAAAATGGGTTTTTGATTTTTGAAGTGGGTGATCGATTAATCGCAAAAATTTCGTCTTTTTTTTCAGTTTATGGATTGAGGCAAGGTCGAGCGAACAACAACATGCTAGCTTTCCTCCAAGAGGATGGAATTCGTACGATTCCTTTTGTTGGACTATCTCTGAAGCTGAGTTCTTGCAGACCGCTGAAATCATTTCTAAGCGTCTTCTTCCTCATGGTTATCAGGTATATTGCACAGTGTACACAGTCGATTTTGTGGTATAACTTGATGAGTCTGTGATATTACTAGTTTCTGGACATGTCATTGAGTTTTCTTCTTTGTTTGGAATGTGAAAGTTTGAGTCTTTAATCTTCTGTTACAGGTTTCTGGACATGTAATTGACTTTTGTTGTTCATTTGGAATGTGAAAGTTTGAGTTTTTAGTTTCCTATTACACGTTTCTGGACATGTAATTGGGTTCTTCTTCATTTGGAATGTGAAAGTTTGGGTCTTTAATTGTATGTGTGGATTATTTTGGATATACAGTATGTTGTGGTGGATTACCTTTGGTATAGAAAGAAAGTGGAAGGAGCTTATGTGGATTCTCTTGGGTTTGATGTGATTGATGAATGGGGAAGGATGCATCCTGATCCAGTTAGATGGCCATCTTCTAAAGGCGGTAAAGGTTTCAAGGAAGTCGCCGAGAAAGTTCATAGAATGGGTTTGAAGTTTGGGATTCATGTTATGGGTGGAATAAGCACACAAGCATATAATGCTAATACTCTCGTTATGGATAGTGTTAAGGTATTTGATTTTTGATATCTTTTCTGGTTTATAAAGTTTGTATGGAAGTAACAGTTTAATTGACCTCTTTTTTCGTTAAAGGGAGGTGCTTATGAAGAATCAGGTAGACAGTGGCGAGCGAAAGATATTGGGATCAAGGAGAAGGCTTGTGTGTGGATGTCACATGGGTTCATGAGTGTAAATACCAAACTTGGTGCAGGGAAAGCTTTCTTGAGGTCTCTTTATCGTCAATATGCGGAATGGGGAGTTGATTTCAGTAAGAGAATCGGCTTGAGCTATATTTATAACTTTCTTTATCTCAATTCAATGTATGAGTATCTCAATCTTGTCTCGTTTTCTTGGTTTTTAGTAAAACATGACTGCGTATTTGGCACTGACTTCAATATAGAGGAGATAACTTATGTGTCAGAGGTACATATTTGTAAACTAGCAATCTTCTGCTTATAGTCAGAGAGGTACATAGAGATTAAATATTGTTCTTATTTTTTGCAGGTTCTAAAGGAGCTTGATCGGCCTGTTTTGTACTCCATATCTCCAGGGACGAGTGTGACACCTAGAATGGCTAAAGAAGTTAGCCAACTGGTTAACATGTACAGAATAACAGGTGATGATTGGGACACATGGAAAGATGTGGCGGCACATTTTGATATCTCAAGGTAAAGTTTTCAAGCTGAAGAATAATAATCTTGCCAAGTTTCTACCTTTCTTTGGTGTCATATAATTTTCTATCTTTTTCAGAGATTTATCTGCTTCTAGTATGATCGGTGCACAAGGGTTACAAGGAAAATCATGGCCCGACCTAGATATGTTACCTCTTGGATGGCTTACCGATCCAGGTTTGACTCGAAATCTTAAAATCTAAAACCCTGTAGATTGTTCCAACTAATGTTGTCTTGTCTTAATGTTTGGTAAAGGTTCAAACTTCGGACCTCATCGAGCGTGTAATCTTAATCTTGAAGAGCAAAAGACACAGGTGTAGCTGTAGCTTCACAGTTCATAGTATATTAGTAACCATCTAAACCCACAAGTTCAAATTTCTTAGGTTCTATTTAACTTATTCAGATGACATTGTGGTCTATCGCCAAGTCCCCTCTCATGTTTGGAGGTGATGTGAGAAAGCTCGATGATGCTACTTATAATCTGATCACAAATCCTACACTGCTGGAGATAAATTCTTATAGCTCTAATAATAAAGAGGTTTGTTGAATCATAACTTCCAACCTCATAGTCTCTGTTTCCAAGTTACAAACTTCTGTCATTAAACTCTGCCTGTTTCATTATTTTTACAGTTTCCTTACATCACCGCGACAACGGTATCTAAGAATAAACACAAAGGCCATCCTCATCATCCTACGAGCAAGAACATTTCAACCAAGCATGCTTTTGGTCTCACTAGCTGCAAAGAACCAAAAGCCAACACTTGGTCTATTGTAGACAAGAACCGTGGACAAATCTGTTGGAACCAATACTCTAGTGAAAAGCTAGAGAAGCCCTTTTGCTTATACAACAGAAAAGCTCTTCTATCTTTGTATGATCTTTTTATTTAACTGTTTCCTCCACTCACTTTACATTTCACAAACCTCTCTTAGCTGATAAATCTGCTTCATTTTGTTGCAGCGATGAGGAGTTAAAACACAACAAGTTTTACCAAGGTAAGCTTCATTTGCAAACAAATGATAAAGCAGAGTCTTGTTTAGGAGCTTCCTCGCAGCAAAAGCTCACTTCGAAAGATTATAGTCAAGGAGCTTTATCACCTTGCAAACTAGATGCAAACCAGGTATAGTGAGGGGTTTCCCATCTCTCTCGCTTATAACCTTAATTAAGTTATCTTGATTTTCATACTTCTACTTAACTCGCTCTATATCTTCAGATGTGGGAGCTCCACAGTAATGGAACACTAGAAAACAGTTATTCTGGTCTTTGCGCAGTGTTAAATCCAGTAAAAGGTTTGTTTTCTTCAGATCAACTAAATTCTCTTCTCTTTTTACGACATTCCCTTTTCTAATTGTTTTGACATGATCAACCATCATCTTGCTGCAGCCGAAGCTAGCTCCAGTGGCGTTCGTTCTTGGATTGCCACGGGAAGAAGAGGAGAAGTATATGTCGCGTTTTTCAACTTAAATCAGGTGAAAACGACGATATCAGCCAAGATATCAGACATTGCCAAAGCTCTTCCAAACAAGAAGAATCTTGAAGGAGCTTCGTGTAAGAGCCACGAGCTATGGAGCGGCAAAGATTTCGGACCAACAAAAGATTCAGTATCGGTTCAAGTCGAACCTCATGGTCCTGCTCTGTTCGTTCTTCATTGTAGCCATGCCTGACTATATCAAATCAACAGGCATTTGTTTTACCTTCTGCTTACAACGTCCTTTTCATCAGTCGTAGTAATGTTTCATCTCTAGTCTATAAAAACAGTCTTGTGTAAATCAATAAATACAAAACAACAAACTACTGTATCGAATTAAAAAAAATGCAAGATCAACTTAGATTAGTAAAATAAAATGTTGTAACGATTAAAAAAGGCCCCAATCATATCATAACTTATAAAAATAATCTCCAAGAGATTTAAAAAAAAAAAAAAAAAAAAAAAGAAATAACCAAAACTCCTATCCTAAGATTAAGAATTTTCATGTTGCATTGAAATCCTTAGGGTTCCCTTTTCAACAACACATCGATCACTATTCAAAGCGACGAGGCTGGCTTTACAGGTGATCTTGCAAGTCGGGGGAGGCAACCGAATCTTTGCCCGACCCATCACAACAGTTCCGCGGGAAGTTCCAGGTTCGCTCCGCGGCCATAATCTAAGCAATTCTATGTAAAGATAACGTGCATGACAATCTAAAGGAACCTTTAGTGCTTGATTAAACTTCAAATCCTCGCCATGAAAAACCCTTACCACTTTTGTTGTGTAGTGATCCCCGTGGTCGCTATGGACCACAACTCTAAAGTTCATAGTGCCATCGTAAGGTTTCAAAAGAGCTTCGTCTTCGCTTGTGGTGACGAATGCTCCGAGCTTCACGATCAAATCTGTGTTTACGTCATGATCGATTTTTCTTTTTCCATTACAATCCACTACTATTCTCCGTTTCTTTCTCTTTCCTTGCTCCATCAAGTGTCTTCTCTTTATCATCGACCAAAAAAAAAAAAATTCAAAGATTTGGTGTCGTAGCTAGGGTTTGAAATTTATAAGAGTATTTCACTTTTTTTTCTTTAAAGGGATAAATATAAAGAAGTTTTATTTAAGACCCAATAGGGACGTTCCGAAGATGAGGCTTTTAGGTAAAAAAAATGTAAAGAACTTTTTGTCAATCTTTTTTTTTTTTTTTTTTTTGCAAGGAGTAATATATATGACAATGAAAATATAATTGATTTTTGTTAGGATTTGGTTCGGGTTTTAAATTAACCACTAACCGAACCGGGTTGATATGGAGCTCATTGAAAGTTGTTGAGATCTGTTAAAATTCTAAAACCTTTAAACCCTTTATAACTCAATACCCTAGAACCTAAGCATAGGAAAGTGAAGCGAGAGCACTTTTTATGGTTGAAGAATGTTAAGGAGTTGATGGAACAATGAAAAAAACCAAGTTCGATACTTGTACGTACCTAAGAATGAGATTGTGAAGTCTATTCTGTTCATTGTTTGCATTGAAATGCAGCACAATCTATCAGAATTTATGGTAATGACGACTTTTCAGTTCAGATGCGACTTGTAAAATTGTGATTCACAATCTCAATTTAAACAAAAATTAAAGTGCTAGAATCTCGATAGCTATATATCAGAAAGATCAAGATATATCGAGTCACTATCTCGAGAATGTCTCTATTCTCTATAACTTGTAGAATGTCAAAGAGTTTTGTACTTATTGTAGAGAAGTGTGTAATTACATTAGCTCACAGTGTTAGAGTTTTGTAAGGTCTATGTATCTCTAAAAACTTCTAGTGTGCAACTAGTAAACTAATCAACATATTCAACATGGCCTTACTAATTCCAAGAGCTATAATATGGTATCAGACCTCATGGTTAGTTAGGTCCAACAAACAATTTCCTACAAATAATTAGTTTTCCACCTATGTGGTATTTCCCAGATGTTAGATGTTGGTTCAGACAGTTTTCCTCCACCCACATCTCGAGAGTAGCTATTAGAGTCCAACGTCTCACATTGGATGGAATAAAAAGATCTTTGAGCAATATATAAAGGATGTGGTAATCATTTTCCCTTGAGCTAACTTTTTGGATTAGTTAGGCCACATTCCTAATAGACATGTGTAGATGAAACCAATCTCCAATGTTAATTAGATTGATTCAAGCTACCATCTACACTATAAGTCTATAACTACCATCAATATATGTACCATTTCTTACTACTAATTTTTTTGATTGCTTTATATCAATCTCCGTTGTCACAACAGAATTGATTTTAGTTAATTAGAGGATGTGTGTGATTTCGGTTTTGGTTTGGAATAAACCTCGAGTCAAAATCGGGCTGTAACTCAAATTTTTGAAATCGATGTTGAAACTGTTGAGTTTTTTTTGTAAACCCTTAAAGCTAAATACTCTTCACAGAACCAAAAGGAGATCAGAGGAGTGAAAGCATATTAGGGAAGCAAGATGTGTATCTTGCGGACCAAGTAATGATGGACTTAACATCTTGCTTCACGTATTAGTAAAATACTCTCATTCTCATTCTCTGCTTGACAAGGCCTAAACCAGAGCCTCTAAACCAACTTAACCAAACTATAGATCTAGAGACTCAAACTAAGCTATACAATTTGATTTATATCCAAATGAACTAATATATATTATGATAGCAAGCACATATTTCTGTACTTGCATGATGAGGAAAGTGAAGGGAGACTAGTTATGGTTGAAGAATGTTACGGAGTTGATGACAGAATAATGAATGAAAAAAAAAAAAAAAAAAAAAACAAATTGGATACTTTTACGTACCTACAAATGAGAGATTGTGAATATTCCATTGTTTGCATTGAAATGCAGCAAAATCTATGAGAATTTATGGTAATGACGACTTTTCAGTTCATGATGCGTGATTCTGATTCACAATGTCAATCTAAACGAAAAGTACATACTAGAATCATTGATAAATTATCAGAAAGGTTAAGATATACTTTTTGTATTGCTATCTCGTACTATTAATGGCGGCCAATTTGGGCGTTAAATAAGCCCATTATTATTTTTGTTAACCCACTAAATTCGGGAATATAAAATGGTAGCTATGTCTTTCTTATCATTCGCTTCATATATAACTTTTATTTTTTATCATCTCTCTTTCTTCGTTTGATTCGCAAAGCATGAATTCATCATCTCCCATATCGATTAATGATGATCTCATCCTGGAGATCTTATCGAGATTGGCCCAATCCATAACAAACTAATATTTAAAGAGATGTATATATCAAGCAATATTGTTATATGTTTAGAATAAGTATTGTAGTATATGTTATATATTAAGACTACATTGTATAAACTGAAAGTAAAATATGAGGATCCGTGACATCATTTAAAGTTGTTTAGACGAACGATATTGATCCGATTTTTCTTTAGTTAATACTATGGATTAAAACTTCAAACTTCAAGCAAGTTCGATCGATACTTTTACGTACCTACGAATGAGATTGTGAATATTCCATTGTTTGCATTGGAATGCAGCCAAAATCTATGAGAATTTATGGATAATGACGACGTTTCAGTTCAGATGCGATCAGACTTGTGGTGATAAACAATGTCATTCTCTTGGAAAATGTTCCTTCCTAAAACTTGTACGTTGTGTTACGAGTTTTGTAAATACTGTAGAGAAGTGTGTATAGTCTCGACTATTAATGGCGGCCCATTATTATTTTTGTTAACCGACTAAAAACGGAATATATAAAAACGCAGCTAGTCTCATCTTTAGAAGCAAGGTTTCGCTAGGTCTTTTTATCATTCGCTTCATATATAAGTTTTTTTTTTTTTTTTTTGTCATCTCTCTTTCTTTGTTTGATCGTAAAGCATGAATTCTTCATCATCTCCCACATCGATTAATGATCTCGTCATGGAGATCTTATCGAGATTGCCTTCGAAGTCAGTCGCGAGGTTTCGTTGCGTGTCGAAGCTATGGGCATCAATGCTTACTAGTCCATATTTTAAGGAGTTGTTCCTGACTAGATCCTCGGCTAAGCCGCGTCTCTTTTTCGCCATAGTAGAAAACAGTGTGTGGAGCTTCTTCTCATTGCCTCAGCTTGAGAATCCATATGAGCAATCGACTCTTGTAACAGCTGCCGAGTATCATGTGAAGTTCTCTGATCCAGACGATCTACAAATCTATTATGATGATGACAACAGACGTTTTTCATGTGGCTACGCTTCTGGCTTGTTCTATATCCATGGTCGTCGAAGTCAGGGTAGACGTCTGGTTTGTAACCCCATCACAGGACGGTATGCGATTTTACCTTGTCTTTATACTTTCAGAAATGCGTATAGCTTTTTTGGGTTTGACCCGATTGATAGGCAATACAAGGCATTGTCGATGGCTTATCCATTTGGTCATGATCGTCATAAAACTCTTACAATTGGAGATGGAGATATGAAGTGGAGAAAGGCGCCAAAATGTTCCTTGCGACATGAGATTGATCAGAGTGAAGGAATATGCATCAATGGGGTTTTGTATTACTTAGGTGACACGACTGATTGTTCTAATGATGATCATGTTATAACGTCTCCAAGGATGATAGTTTGCTTTGATCTTAGGTCAGAGAAAATCACCTTTATTAACGTAAAAAGGTTTGGTCAATTGATAAACTACAGGGGTAAATTAGCTTTGATTTATTGGGGGGGGGGGGGGGGGGGGGATGATTATGCCATTAATGAGTTGCATATGTGGGTTCTAGATGATAGTGATAAACATGAATGGTCCAAATATGCCTACACTTTGACTGATAATAAATTATTTTGCCGTCACGTTCGCATCGCTGGAGCAACCACTTGTGGTGAAATCGTGTTTGCAGTGCACAAGTACACACCTAAACAACCGTTTTATGTTTTCTACTTCAATCCCGAAAGGAACACTCTACGACGTGTTGAAGTTATAGGTTTGGGTGAAGCGGTTAACTATAATTGTACCGTTCTTACCTTCGTAAACCACATAGAGGATCTTGATGTTAATGATTTAAATCTACTCAAGTGAGTTCATCCTCCATTGGTGAGGCCAGAATATGTAGAAGAATCAGAATGGGGTTGATGAATCGTGTCAGGTGAAAGCAATGATCTTATACGTTTATGGTCTTTTGATATGTAACCTTTTCATTTTTGATAAAGTCAGTTTTTATTAAAATCGATGCTTTGGAGATTCAATATTTGATTCGTTTCCCATTTGGTGAGGATTCATTTTTTTTTTTTTTTTAACTCTTGAATTAATTGAAGAAAAGGAAACAGGAGTGTTACAAAATCAACCAAGAAATTAAACGGATCAATAAGAACAGAAAAGAATCAGTTCCGTAACTTAGCATCTTGGGCATCGTTCCTCTTCAATTCTCTCATTTGTTTACAATTTATTTTATTTTATTTAAAGTTTTTATGTTAATTGTTCGAAGTGAATTTTCTTAGATGTTGGATGAGCTCATTCTCGAGTTTTTTGAAAACATGGCTTCTCTAAAAAAAGGCTTTTAAAGTCTGTTTTTCGCATCAGTTACTAAACCGACGTTAATAAACTGGCCGACGCAAAATATATTTGCTTCACTTCAAAGAACGACACGACGCTATGTTTAACGTCGAATAATTTGCGTCACTTTCCGAAGTCAATTTCAAAATTAACGTGTGAAACTATGAACACGTCTTATTATTTTTTATTAAATTCAATTGGGAAGATTTAAAACAATAATTAACTCAAAACTAAATTAAATAATCAAAATAATAATTACACCATATTAATCATCAATCATCTAAACACAACATATATAAAGATCAAGTCACTAGTCATTTTGATGTGTTTTCAAACTAAGATAAACCAATAAAATTGATACAAAAAATGTAAAAATTGGTTCACTTGTCCACTTGGATGACTAACCTGGGAAAAGATGAAGAGGTGAAGAGAAGTTTCGGTTGATTCCCATTGGATGAGTAACTTGTATAGTTCATTGTCCGCTTGGATGAGTAACTTGGGAAAAAGGTGAAGAGAAGTTTCGGTTGATTCCCATTAGGAGAGTGGCTGAGGATCGTATTGAGAGCAACTTGGTTCAGACCAGAGGCCTAACAAGATTAAAAAAAGCTACCAAGAGTCTTGAAGAGATAAGGAAGGAGGTTGAAGTGAGGGTAGCTGCAGCAAAAGTCTGAGTCTTCCTCGTCCGAGTCTTCTACTCTTTTCTGCCCTTTTCTCATCTTCGGAGTCTTCTACTCTCTTTTTTTTTTTCTTGGAATTGGAGTCATTAAAGATATTACCTTTAAAGAAACAACAAAAGACCAAGCTGTATTCATTACACATTATTGGCTCTATATAGGTAATAGTCCTCTACTAATTACCGAAAAGACTAATTCTGTCTAATCCTAAAGCCTAAGGATAGGGATGTTAAAGAATGGGTTTTAACCCGATGGGTACCCGGGATCCATGAAAAATAAGAAACCCAAAGATTTGATTATTATGTTAAAATTTCATGGGTTTTAAATGGTTCAGGTACCCATTTTAGAGAGTCTTATTCGGGTTTATTTTATTGGGTTATGGGTACCCATGAGACTTCAAAAAAAAAAGTTAATTAGATTTGTTAATGTTAAAAAAAAGTTTGTCCGATTACGTTAACGCAACGTTCCTCTAAAAATAAAATAAAAACCCAGAGAGCGATTTGTAAAAAAAGGTCTTCAAAAGAGATCGTCTTTGTTACTTTGATCAAGGGATCCAATGGATCCGATCCATACTAAGGTAAGCTCGCATTTCCCCCTTTGATTCTTCTCTAACGCCGGCCTGATTTTGCTATTCCAACTCCGAAATTAGGGTTTCTAGTGGTTCAATTACGATTTCGTATTTTGTTGGGTTTGATCGTCTTTTGTATTCGTTGATACAATGAAGTTTGGTCGAGTGTGGTTGGAAAGATGAGATGAAAGTTCTCCTGACCCACTTCTTAAAAATCTCAACTTTTTCCTTCTTTCCTCTGATTTGTTTACTCTCGTCGTTGTTCTTGTTGGTTTGATAAACACAGCAATACATACTCATTGTGAGCAAAAGAGACAAAAGTGAAAAGACTTTTTTTTTTTTCGAATCTTCTTTAAGTATCACAGATTTTTTGTTTCCTTCATTGTCGTCTCGGTGCTGCCTACATTTTGTTTGTTAACGCTTACACAATTTTGAATTTGGTACCATTCTAATCATTTCTGAGTTTTTTGGTTTTGTTTTTTTTTGGCTGAATCATTTGATTTGTCTGTATTACTCCTGTTGTAGACTGTTAATGTTACTGTCCAAAGTTGGTGTAGTTGTTAAAGCTTCTTAGTTTGCCTATAAGTTTAGTGAAGAGGCATCATTGATTCTAAGAGTTTCCTCTGAAGTCTCAGTTATGTTTTGAGGTTTAAGAGTTTCGAAATTGGTTAATTGTTGTTGTTGTTGTTGATGCTGCAAAGCTAAGATTTTTCAGCTTTTTCTTTTGTACTGTTAACTGAACTGGATTCGAACAAGTGAACTATCTTGTGATTGATTTGCATCACAAGATACTTGCATTGATTTGGGCAACGCTATGGTGATTTGGCTTCTCTAGCTTGTGATGTGCTCAGTATTCCAATCACCACAGTAGCAGCAGAGTCATCGTTTAGCATTGGAGGTCGGGTACTGACTCCTTACCGGAACCGTCTTCTTCCAAGAAATGTTCAAGCCTTGTTATGTACTAGAAACTGGTTACATGGTTATGCTGAGTTAGAAGGTAAGAATCCATATTTTTTCAATTCATAAGTAACTTCCCTTGCTTGGTTGACAACTTTGATGATGAGGTTGAAGGTAAGAATTTATATTTTTTAATTACAAGTGACATTAAAGACAACTTTGATGATGAGGTTGAAGGTACCACATATGTGACTAGTAGCTCAGGAGTATGAGACCAAGGTAAAAAAAATTAAGATTGTTACTTAAGAATAAAGATGTAATTATGAAATTTTGACTGAAATTTCATTGTTTTGTTGTTGTTTAGATTCTGATCAGGTTTTGGAAGAACCATAGGAGGAAGAATGAGAAATTTTTTTTGTTGTTATTGTTTTGTGACTTTGATTTTGGTTTTTATATTTATCTAGGTTAACAAAACTCTTAAATATATTTGGTATATTTTATCTATATGATATAAAATTATAAATTTTTGAAAATTGTCATAGATATAATAAAATAAACAAAATACATAATATAAATCATATTTGGTACCAAAAAGCTAATGACACAAAAATTCATAATGCAAAATGCAAAATACATCATATAAGACAAAAAAAAATCGGGTACCTGTGGGTTTACCCACAAAACTAAAAACCCGTTCGGGTTTACCCACAAGACCTAATACCCATTCAGGTTTTATGAGATTGGGCTTTTTCTGGGTGGGCTTTTTTCGGGTTCGGGCCGGGCTGGGTTTTTTACCCACCACAACATGCCTACCTAAGGATTACACAGCTCTAGAGATACCAAATGGAGTTTTTAAAGAATCGAATGAAATATGTGTACCTACACATGAGTGAAACCAGACTCGATGTCAAACAAGAATTACCTTCAATTTCTCTCTGAAATTTGAGTTTCGGCCACATTCACATCAAAATACATCACGTATCCACATTCTTCATTACTACATCCTTCAACGAATACAACAAATACGAATATATTTTGAAAACTTAGAATCAAGTAGTAATCATAGAAAAAAAAACAAAAAACAAATACGAATAAATTTAGGGTTTACAAACCTTCCTGAGATATTGGAGACGACTGGAGAAGGAAAAATCAAATCGCAAAAACTGGAATCAATTGAAGAGATGAACGATTCTCAAAACAATTGAAGCAGCTAGCAGAAAACAAAATCCCCCATGACTAATTTGAGTTCTACGATTTCGATTTTGATAGATTTTGTCTAGTGCGGAGGAAGAAGAACTCTATTTGCAGAAATAAAAAGTTTCGTATAAACAAATGTGTAAACCTTAAAACTTATGTTAATAATCGTCGGTTTATCATGTCGTAAAGATAATAATAATAATAAAAAAGGAAGCCGTATTCAGTTTTGTGGTTGACAAAGTAAAAGAAGGAACACAAAGATGGTCTTACAGACATTTAACAACAGTTGGGAAAGAAATTCTTCTAAAAACGGTGGTAATGGCTCTTTGGTGTATACCATGAACTGTTTCAAGCTACCAAAAGGAATATGTGATGAGATTACAAACGTATTGGCAAAATTTTGGTGGAGTAAAAGCAATGGTGAAAGATCGATGCACTGGATGTCCTGGAAAATACTTAGTCGATTAAAGCATGAAGGGGAATTAGGATTCAGAGACAGAGAACTTCAACTTAGCTCTTCTTGGTAAACAAATATGGAGAATACTACAATCACCAAACAGTCTACTTGCAAGAGTTTTAAAAGGGAGATACTATCCAGATTCAAATATTTTCACAGCAGGCCCAGGCTACAAACCTTCATTTATTTGGAAATCCTTACAAGAAGGGCGAGATCTACTCAAAAAAGGAATGAGATTCTTGATAGGAAATGGACAGAATACCAACATATGGGTTGACCCATGGTTACCAGTTGACCCTCCAAGACCACCGCGAAGACTAATTGGTGTGAATACAGAACTAAAGATGGTTAGTGAACTAATGATGGAACGCCAAATGGGATGGAACAGGGATCTTCTACGAGCTTATATAGAAGATGACGACATCAGAATTATTGAGAAAATAGTCCTAAGCCCTACGAACATCGGAGATCTTTTAGGATGGCATTACAATGAATCAGGTCTTTATACAGTTAAATCAGGATACTGGCTCGCCACACACCTACAAGATCATGACAACATACAACCACCTTTGGGATTACAGTCACAAAAAGCAGCCATTTGGAAAATTCACACTGCTCCGAAATTAAGACACTTCCTATGGAGGATGATATCTAGGATTTTGGCTACCGGAAAAGAATTAGAAGATAGAGGAATGATGGTCTCTACAAGATGCAAACGATGCAATCAGTATGAAGAATCAGTGGAGCATTTGTTTTTTGATTGCCATCATGCACAAGATGTTTGGAGATAAAATCAACAAATATACCAAGTCATCAGTAACCCATCCATGTCATTTGATCAGAAATTTCAGAGCATACTTGACTGCTACAACAATCAGCATCTCACAACCTTTGAAAGACAAACACCTATCTGGATATTATGGCAACTTTGGAAGAGTCGCAATCATATGGTATTCAGAAGAAAATATAATAGATGGCAAGAAGATTTGACAATTGCAGTAAATGAAGCAAAAGAGTGGATAGATATTTGCCAAGCAGATAACACAGAAGGAAACACATTAATACAAAGATCGCAAACAACAACTGTTTCAAACTGGAGAAGGCCAAGAGAGGGATTTGTCAAATGCAACTATGACTGCAGATTTGCACAAAACGGAGAGGAAGTATATAATAACACGAGATCATCGAGGAACTTTCAAAACTGCAGGACATGGGAGAGGAATAGCATGCAACACAGTACTAGAGGCTGAACTTCAAGGATTAACAATGGCAATGCGGCATATGTGGATCAATGGATACAGGAATGTTATCTTTGAAGGTGATAACCAAGAAGTAACAAAATTACTCCAAGGTAATACGAACAACTTTTCAGCACACAATTGGATAAGACTGGCGAAACACTGGAAGAACAAATTTGACAATGTCGAATGCATATGGACGAGTCGAAACAACAACAAAGCTGCAGATACATTAGTGAAACAACATCTCCATGATACAATATCTTATGTACCATATTTTTATGTTCCTCCTTGCATTGTAAACATCCTCCATGAGGATCACATTACTTCATCATAATAAAAGTAGATGTTAAAAAAAAAAAGGAAACGATTTAATGATGTATTAATATTTTGGTGTTTCATTTTCGTGTATTATAGTTTCGATTTGTTTGTTTTTTTTTTGAGACTTTAGTCTCGGAAATATATGTTTCTCTCGCCCGGTTCATAATTCGTATATCTCAAAAACAAAAACGTATCCCATCTCTGACTCTGTATCTCTCCTTGTTTATAATTAAATCTATAAATTATAAATATATTAGATAAGGGACCGCACAATATGCGGGTTTAAAAATTGTTGACAAAAATAAATCTTAAACCTTAAAAAACTTTTTAAAAATATATAAAGAAATTTTATTTCCTAAAGTAAATATATAAATAATTTAAGTTAGTGAATATTTGTATTTATCTTCATACATTTATTTATATTTATATATTTTTAATATATTATAACAATTATTACAATAATTTAAAGCTAAATTATATCCCACTAAAACTTTTGCCAAATACTTATCATTACAAGTATTATTATTTTCAAATTTCAAAAACGTTTCACAACTTATTCACAAAATATTTTACATGCAACAAATTCATTAAAGCAACATCTAATAAGTAACCACATACAATTTTACTCTATGTTTTACCATTAAAAATATGTTCTTACACCCAAAAATATTTTATTGTTTAAGTATGCTCTTTATCACCATCTATAAAATGTCTTCTAAACAAATTAAACAAATTTTATATTATTTTTACTTTCATTTTGGCATAATTATAGTTCTTATAATTACTAAATTTGTTTTGTGACATAGTTTCTTTAACCATGAAGTTTTTTTTTACTCCAAAGATATTGGATGAACAACTGCTGAAAATTATCTACTCCATTACAATGATTTTATGACTAACTCAATAAAAGTTGAGAAATTGAAAGAAATTTAATATAAGGTAATAAAAATAAAAAATTTGAAAATTATAATCATAATGGTATATATAAGTCTTAGATTTTAAATATATTGTGTATTATTGAATAATTTAGACTAAATTAGATACTAAAATTTTGAGTTTTGTGAACTTCGGATAATCCAAACCCAAAATACCCGAACAGAACCCGATCCGAACCCGAAGTCTAGAAATACCCAAACGGGTCCTATACCTTTAAACCAAAAATACGAAAATCTAAATTACCCGAACTGGTATCCGAATGCCCAGACCTCAGCTTTCTCTACTGAATGGTTCGTGTAACTCACGTGCTACTCTTACGCATTGTGGTGAATTAATTCTCCACCCATCTCTCCTTCGTTGAGAAGCATGCAACACATTAAAATTAAAAAATAAAAGCTTCAAACAGAGAGAATCAATCCCAAATTTGTTTTTTTTAATCTTCACGCAAAAGGAATAATAAAATTTCTCTCACAGTTTCAAGCTCTCATCGGAACCCTAGATCTGTTACTTTTTCCCTGTGAGAACTAAGGTTTTCACCTGAGTTCCGAAGTGAATTAAGTCCGGTTGTTTCACTGTTTATCACCGTTCTAGTTCCGAGCAGAGTAAAAGAGTAAATAGTTATTTGCGAAGTGAAAGTGAGGTATTATTGCCAAGTGAAAGTTTTTTCGGGGCCTTCTACATCCCCACCCTCTCTTATTTATAGTCTAATTACAATTAAAGTCGAATCAATTTACTCCGCAAATCCCGTGCTCTCATTAATTCGATTTATTGCTTAATTTTTGAACCATCTCCGAACTCCGAGATGCTTTGCCCGACCGTTATTCTTTTACTTCGGTGTTCCGCATCTCAGCCGAGCGGCTGGTTTCATTTCGTCCTGGCCCATCTTATTTGTCCGTCTTAGGCCCATTCTCAACGTCTGTCCAGGGCCCAAGCCCATGATCCGAAGTGACGGCTCACGGTACCAACATTCCCGATTTTAATTTTGCTGTTTTTCCAATTCAGATCTGAGTGTGAATTTTATCAGATTCTGATTTTATAATTTGATGTCGAAACCTTGGGGTGGGATTGGAATTGGAGCTTGGGCTGATGAAGCAGAGCGCGCCGATGAAGAACCCGAATCTGCTCGGCCTTCTCCACAGCTCTCGCGTTCTCAGCTTCTAACCAAGCATATTCCGCTAGTTGACCTTCAAGATCGGCCACCTTGCGCTGAAGCTTAGCCACTTCGGATATCGAAAGGGAGGCAAACAGTTGTTCCTCGTAGGACGCCACAGTGGAGTTGAATTCGATCATCATCTGCAAAAAACTGAAATATTAGTAAGGAGACAAAGATCAACATAATGGTAAAAAAGCCTCCTTTTACCGAACTCGCCGACTTTGTCCGCAAATCGGAAGAAATTACAGCGGTTGGTCTCGGACATGTCGGAGAACGCCGGGATGCGGATTTCGGAACGTACGTAGCTCCTCATCAAGTCAGCTGGGGATGCGTTAGGAGCTGAACCAAGTAAAATGGGTTACTCCCAGTCAAAAAGAAATTGAATAATCGCGTAAGTATTACTACTTACCGCGGGGAGAGTGGCGATGTTTCTTCAGGAGGATTCGACCAGAAGTACCCCCCGACTCTTTGGCATGCTTGGACTCCCTGGACTTCTTTTCGGAGATGGGGACTCGGTCCCGAGGCTCGGACCGGCTCCGCCCATCTCCCGAGGAAGAAGTTCGAACCCGGGTTTTCTCACGAAGAGAAGAAGAAGACTCTAACTCCTTCCTCTTCCTTGACGGCTCGGTTCGCTGCATATCACTTTCAGTTCACTGGTAATCGCTACCAGCAGCCGGAGCAGGAACCTCACCCCTCATAGGGTCATTAGGGAAGTGCGGGATGATAATCATCAGGGTCCTTGATGGTTCCGAAACAGGAGCAGCAGTAGGATTCGAAGTGGAAACATCAGTAGGCCCCGAGGTCGAAACATGAACCTCTGTCGGTTTTGAAATCGAGGATTCAACACTCTTACCCGAGATTCGAGCCTTTCCCTCGGCTAGGGCAGTGTACATTTGCCTCTTTGCCTCCTTTTCGGCGATCTCGAGCTCCTTCTTAAGGGCCCATTCTTCTCGGTAACCCATCGAAGAGGTGTCGATGCAGGGTGGGGAAGAAGCGATGTAAGAGAATTTTCTAAGCCGCACTTTGAACTCCCTGTTTCGCTCGCACGAAAAAGAGTCCCAAGCAATCTGCCCGCTGCAGAATTTGGTGAAGTATTTCGCAAAGACTGGAGCAAGCTGACCACGCTCGAAGTGAGCTGTAGAAAAAAAATGGAGGATTAAAAAAAATATATGTAATCAATAACGAGCGTAAGGGTGTGTAATGCCGTGTAAGGCGTTCTGGCTACCAATTTTCGAGGCCCACTTCGACATGTGCAAACCCACGAGGTGACCAAAGGTCAGCTCGTTGACCGAGAAGAAGAAAAATGATTTCCGCCATTTCTCATCCTTCTCAGGGAGGTTGTAAAAGACCTTCACACCGGAAAGCGGGCTCACGTAAAGGGTGCCCTTAGTACGACCAGTCTTCACAGTGTAGATGTGGAGGAATTCGGTAAGAGATAGTTTGTACATATGCTCCTCCGCCAAGGTTTGGAGACATAGGACGGTCCGAACAAAATTCGGACACATCAGGGGTAGGGCGATCCCGAGCTCAAACATCATCCGAACGATGAGTTCGGGAAGAGGAAAGGATAGTCCGCAAGCGAAAAAGAAGCTTTCGAACGCGCAGCAGTAACCCGTTTTCTGGGGACTCATGAGCCTCCGGGAATCGAATCTCTATATCTGAGGGAATCCCACAGGACCCTCTGATTTCCGCTGCATCATTCTCGGTAAGAATAGACGGTGGGTGGGGGCCAAAAACTCCCGGAATAAGAGGTTTGACGGTCTTTTTCGGAGTAGATTTTGGAGGGGACATGGTTCTCGAAGGAAATCGGTGTAGGAGATCGGTGGAGGAGATAGTAGTGTTTCTGGTGAACAGTAATCACGAAAGCAGAAAACGAGAGCAAAAAATAAAAGATGCTAAACAGTCCAGGAATTAATGAAGAAGAGAAGGGAGAAGGCTACCTTTATAAGCCGAAAAGCAATGATTAACCGAGAATATGAAAGGGCACGGCTCGATTCCCACTCTCTTATAGCGTGTTGAGATAGAAAAGTGGGCCTCCAAGGCTCACTCGGGAAGTAAAACCCATCATTACCTCAATCAAATCGTGGGATACGGGAGATATTCAGTTTCTCGAAATAATCGGTCGAAGATTAAAAGTCCCCCGAACTAATCAGCTCGAGAGACTTAGGGGGCAACTGTTGGTACCGCGATCGTTCACTTCGGGAGTTGGGGTACAGCCCAGTCCTCGAAGGAACGTGGGCCGGGGTTATAGGCGAAATGGCCCATTAAACATCAAACGAGAAGAATGGCGCGAGGTGAAGAGAGACACAAGCCACTTCGGAGCTCGGTAGATAGTCAAAGATTCCCCTAATCAATTGTATTAAATAACGCGAAATGTGCGGGATTTAATGATGAAAAATAAATGTTAGTAGGGAGTATATGTACGAATAGAGGGATGATTGTAAAGGGGGTCGAAAAACTTTTACTTGGCAATAACACATTACTCTCATTTCGCAATTGCAATATTTATTTTGTTATTTAGCTCGAAACTAGAACGGTGGTAATCACCCCCGCCCAATAACTCTCCGGAGATAGAAGAGTAAACTTCAGTTCTCACAACGTTCGCATCGCTGGAGCAACCACTTGGGGTGAAATTGTGATTTCAGTTCATAAGTATAAACCTAAACAACTGTTTTATGTTTTCTACTTTAATCTGGAAAGGAACACTCTCAAACGTGTTGAAATCAAAGGTTTTCGTGAAGCGGTTAAGTATAGATGTACCGCTTTTACCTTTGTAAACCACGTAGAGGATCTTGATGTTAATGATTTAAAACTGCTCAAGTCAGTCCATCCTCCACTAACGGAGCCAAACTATGCAGAAGAATAATTAGCACCAGATTCAGATTCAGACTGAGAACCTCGGAAGGAGGAGAAGACAGGGATGATGATTGGTGTCGGGTGAAAGCAATGATCTACACGTTTTGTTTTTGTCAACCTTAATTATCTGTCTGTCCGTTTATGGTCTTTTGATATGTAACCTTTTCATTTCAATGTTTGACTCGTTTCCCATTTTGTGAGGATTCATTCGTTTTATCGTTTATCTCCTTGCTAACGTTTGAATCAAACATCGTGTACAAACCGTTTGTCAGTTTTAATATTTTTAATTGTTCTAAGAGAATTTTCTTAGATGTTGGAAGAGTTCCTTCTCGAGTGTTTGAAAACCTGTGTTCTCTAAAGCTTGGCCTCGAGTTGTATTAATGATTTGATATTTCATTTTTGTGTCTTATTGTTTCGATTTCGTTTGTTTTGTTCGTTTTGGGACTCTAGTCTCGAAAAGATATGTTTCAAACAATTTACTAGTATTTCATTTGCTTATACAATCTCTTAATCTTTAATAGATATTGAGAAGCAAATTAATTTATCTCACAATCTCAAGTAAATCAAAAACAAATAAGAAAATCAATATACAAAAAATAATATACATTGAGTTGAGTTATCAAAATATAATATATAATTAAAATTTAACATCCTTCCGATTTCCCCGGCCCAAGAGATAAGTCTTTCAACATAAGAAACTTTTAGGATTACTTGAGTTGAGTTATCAAAATATTTGTACATTATATTATATCTAAAAATTTTGAATTAGAAAAAAAAGTCATCCGTTGATAATTATAACAATGATGTTTATTTTCATATGTATAAGTATAACTACCACATCAGTTAATACAATATTTAAAAAACCCCATGATGTTTGACTTTTCTATATATTTAAAAAAAAAATCTCATAATAATTTTAAATATGTAGAATGAGAAACATAATACGTTGAAAATTTGATATCAATAATTCCAGACTTAGCTTATTAACAAAACAGAAAAAGAAAGAAAATAAATAAAACATTCAATACATTAATATACAAACCAACATATCTAAAAGTTATTTAAAATATTAGTGTATAAGAAATTACACATAACTCTAGTTTTTTTTTTTTTTTTTGTCATCTGATATAATTAAAAGAAGAGTGTTCATACAAGGGAACAAGAAACAGAAACAAAAAGCAAAGAAACACTACCCCCACTTGATACTGAGGTCAATCGACCCTCCAAGTGAAACAGGTAGTAATAAAACCAAAATCTAGACCGAAACCACCATCAACGATCATCCGCACCATCTACTCGAACGTGATCCTGCAACCATGAGGGACCATGCAACGATAAGTATGATTGGAGCCTGCCCTCTCGCGTTACACTTTTAGCGATTGCACTTGCAACCTTATTCGCCGATTTAGCTACATGATGACACTCCCAAAACTCAAGACCTGATAAGAGCTCACGGATATCAGCCAACACCGAATCATATCGAGGCCAATCATACCGATTATTTATTGCAGCCACCGCTGCGGCATTGTCTATCACCACTTCAACCCGAGTAAAACGCAAAGTCTGTAAAGCCTCCAATGCCCAAAATAGACAACGTAAACAAGCCAGAATCTCAGTCTCAGTCCCAGGCAATGCAGCTCGTGCATGAAAGAGAACCTGTCCCTGATAATCTCTTGCAATCCACGCTCCCCCAATAGGTGTGGAATTACCGCGCCAAGATGACACCACATTGCACTTAACAAGTCCAACTTCAGGTCTTTTCCACCTCTCCTCTATCATTGGTTTCTTAACTTCCCATTGACGAGCTAACTCACCATCTAAAGCTTGAGCAGCAAACCAGTGCGAGGAATTGGTGAAGGCTCCGTTCACCATATCTCCAGATTTCCCACAACAACCATGGAATGGTTCGACGAGTCTCCTCTGGAATTCTGAAATCCTGCATTAAACCAACAACTATCTCCCAATTGTGCATCAAATCCGTTTCACTGAAACCACCTAAGGGCATAGGAATATTGGATAGGCTAAAGCTTGACGTGCCACTGAGCATGTAAATAACATATGGCAAATTGTCTCCTCAGTATGACCACACACCACACACTTAGTATCCACAGCTAAGCCTCTAGATGCTAATCGCTGTGCAACAGCCAAAGCGCCTGACAACATGCGCCAAAGGAATGTTTTAATTTTAGGCACTGTTTGCAGGCTCCAAACCTTAGCTTTCAAGGAATTATTGATATCAAATTTTTTATTTGTTGACCACAATTTTTTTTTGTTTAGTTTTTCGCCATTTGTTGATAACCATTTAAATGATAGATTTATGACCGATCATTTCATTAAAGTCAACCGTAAGTTTCTTATACATCGCGTGTGCTAACTAACACATTAAAAGTCCTCTCAGCTCTCTGTACTGACTGGTTCGTGTAACTCACTTGCTCCTCTTACGCGTGGCGAGTTAATTCTCCACCCATCTCTCCTTCGTTGAGAAGCATGCAACACATTAAAATTAATAAAAATAAAAGCTTCAAACAGAGAGAATAAATCCCAAATTTGTTTTTTTTTTCAATCTTCACGCAAAAGGAATAATAAAATTTTCTCTGACGGTTTCAAGCTCTCATCGGAACCCTAGATCTGTTACTTTTTCCGATTTTAATTTCGCTGTTTTTCCGATTCAGATCTGAGTGTGAATTTTTATCAGATTCTGATTTCATAATTTGATGTCGAAACCTTGGGGTGGGATTGGAATTGGGGCTTGGGCTGATGAAGCAGAGCGCGCCGATGAAGAACAAGCGGCGGAAGCTGCTTCTGCAACGGCGGATACACAGAGTTTTCCTAGCCTGAGAGAAGCTGCTGCGGCGACTGCGACTAATGCTAAGTCTAGGAAGATGAAGAAAATGAGTTTATCTGAGTTTGGTGGTTACACAGCACCTGGAGGTAGGAACTCTGTTGGATTGACTCACCAAGAGATTCTTCAATTACCCACTGGTCCGAGGCAACGCTCTGAAGATGAAATGCAACCTGGTCGTTTAGGTGGTGGGTTCTCTTCTTATGGTGGTGGTCGTTCTAGTGGTGGAGGTTCTGGGAGAATGGGGAGAGATCGTGATGATTCTGATGGCTCTTGGGGTGGTGGTGGAAGGAGACCTTACGGTGGTGGATTTGATGATGATAGGAGAGGGAATCAGTCTAGGGTTTCGGATTTTCCTCAACCTTCTAGGGCTGATGAGGTTGATGATTGGGGGAAAGCCAAGAAACCGCTTCCTTCTTTTGATCAAGGACGACAAGGTCGTTACGGTGGTGGTTTCGGAGGCGGCGGAGGAGATGGTGGGTTATCTGGAAGAGCTGATGGTGTTGATAATTGGGGTGCAGGGAAAAAGCAAGCAGCACCGGTTAGATCATCTACATTTGGGTCGAGTTTTGGTGATTCAGGCCGTGAATCTGACCGTTGGTCCAGAGGAGAAGTAGTCGGAGGTGGTGTTCAGGAGGAACGTCGTCGTTTGGCTCTGGAACCACGAAAGGTTGTTGTTGACTCAGGAGCGAGTGAGACTCCACCTGTTGTTGAGAAGACGAGTAAGCCTAACCCGTTTGGCGCTGCTAGACCGAGGGAAGAGATTTTGGCCGAGAAAGGTTTGGACTGGAAGAAGATTGACTCTGATATTGAGGCTAAGAAAGGAAGTTCTCAAACGAGTAGGCCTACGAGCGCCCATTCGAGCAGGCCTTCTAGTGCTCAGTCTAACAGGTCTGAGAGTTCAGGGTTGAATAATGTGGTGAAACCGAGACCAAAGGTCAATCCTTTTGGTGATGCTAAGCCTCGAGAAGTGTTGTTGGAGGAACAAGGGAAGGATTGGCGTAAAATGGATATGGAACTTGAGCATCGCAGAGTTGGCAGGTCCATTATTCATTTGGATTCTTTTTATTTTCACTGAGGATTGTGGATCTATTTCAATTCTATGTTGCTGTACTTATCTGAGTATTGAATCTGTTAATATTCTCATTTTGCTGCATGTTGATTTAAAGTAATATTTAACTGCTTGATATATATTTATGTAGTTGGATGAATTTCGGAGATGAAAACGTTTGGAACTGAGAACCTAAAATAGTTTGGCATGTATGCTTTATAGATTCCACATCCCTAATGGCTGTGTTTTGATGGGATTTGTATTTAGTTAGAGAGTCTTCATGTTTATTCTGCCTATCAGTGCATTGGTTGAGTTTCAGAGCCTGTTAGATATAGCTTCTGCTTGTTTCTCTTGGGTATGGTTTGTGCATGATATAGTCCCCATCTAGACTTCGAGATTGAACTTGCCTGTGATGCTTCTTTTTTTAACTTTATGACAGTCGGATACTGATCCCTGTGTTGTGAAAAAACAACTTTTCCAGGCCTGAAACAGATGAAGAGAAGATGTTGAAGGAAGAGATTGAAGAGCTAAGGAAAAAACTCGAGAAGGAATCCATTGCTCCAGAGATCAAGGATTCTGAAAAAGAACCCGGCAGTAATAATAATCAAAATGATTTACCGGAAATATTACGCGGGAAAGAGAAAGATCTTGAAATACTAACCCGTGAGTTGGACGACAAAGTCAGGTTCAGACAGAAACCAATTGAGAGGCCCGGGTCTGGTGCAGGTAGAACAGGAACATATTCAGAAAGATCACATTCCCGGGCTGGATCAATTGATGAAACTAAGAGTTTTGAATCCACTGAGAGACCCAGATCACGTGGTGCCGTTGATGCCTGGGTTAGACCCGTCGATGATCAGCGCAGAAACTTCCAAGGAAGCAAAGAGCCCGGTTTCTTCAGCAACAGGTTAGTTAGTCCATTACAATTGAAAAAACTCATTTTCTCTAATTTGGATGCATTTAGGCTCGTATTAATTTCTGAAGTCTCGGGTTTCGACAGGTCGTCCTCTAGGGAAGGTTGGTAAGAAGAAAACGAAGAACAACCAAATGTGGGATATGTTTAACTACTACTACACAGTTCCCAGATTTTGAAGAAGACTTAGAGAAGCGTTAATTTCATTAATAAATATTTATAAAAACCCTAATCTTTGTTCTTTTTTGTTGGTTCATCTTCGGAATCGGAGCGTCGTTGTTTTTTTTTTGGTCTTCTGCTCAGCGAAGGCGTGTGTGTCAAGAGAATATGTCTCTTCTGTTATATTTTAAGACTCTCTCGAATCTTATTTTTATATTTTTTGTAGTTAATCCTGCTTTCGTATCTCCTTCCTTTGTAATTTGTTAACACATTCATTTGCCAATAACTTTATTTGTATTGGAACAACAACAAGAAAGACAACGTTCAGGATAAAACCCAACAGAGTACAACAGAAATAAGATAACTTAGTGCTTACACATACTTTCCTCTATACTTAGGTTTTGGATCTTTAAAGGCTTTGGGATCAGTGTGAATCTGAGAAGAATCAATGGGTTTAAACACAGAGGAATGAATATTACCATCCTCTAACCACTTAAGATGATTCTCTCTAAACTCTAAATGCATTAAACGAGCAGCTTCTTTGATCTCTTCACTATAAGGCTCTACTTTCACCATAGTTAATAGAACCCGACTGTACCGCGAGCTCAGGATCTGTTCAGAGACCGCAACTAGCTTGAAACATGGGTGCTCAGGGAACTTAACCTCTCCACCAGTCTCATCTCTCAAAACCGGGAAGAAAAAGACAAGCCTGCCTTTCATTACCAGCATTCTTGCAGCAAGGTGAAGCAGATCATGAACACACTCAACTAGACTATATGCACCAGTGGATGGAATGTGATCTGTCCTTTTATCATCAGGGACAGTGTAAGGATCCACTGTTCCTCTTAGGATTTTCCGGCCACCAGATTTACGTCCACCAGCTCGAACCCCGTAAGGTGGATCACAGATAATTGCATCGAAGATCTAGATTGATGAATACATACAACTATAAACTCAGTGATCTCAACTCAATATGCGAGAGATAATAATAAAAGAACCAAGAGAGAGAGAGATAGCATTACCTCTTTTAGCCCGGACCGCCAAGGAGGAAGATTGTTATCCATTCTAAGTAGAGCAACTGGCATAGGTAATCCATACTACATAACCAACAACAGTATAAGAACCCGAGATATCAAAATGACCTGTTTGAAGAAGAAACATACAAGAAGAAGTTACACAACTAACCTGTTTGAAATTGCTCCAAACATTACAGTCTGGACCACGTCCATCACGCACTACTCTGATATCAATATCTGCACCCTAATACAACAACTCTTTTGTAAGTTTGAAACCACAAAAACGGGATCAAGAAACTGAGGTGAATAGTTAGTTGCAAACCATAGTCATTGCGCCAAACTGTGCAGCAGAGACAAGAATGCTCCCAGTACCAACGAAAGGATCATACACAAGTTTCCCCGATGTAGCTTTCGCTTGATTAGCCATTAAGAAAGCCATCTCAGCATCCATAGCAGTTGGGCCAAGGTAAGTACGAGATTTCAACTGAAATGTTGGTAAAAGCTTCCTATCAGCAAAACCAACCTCCCTCCCAAAAAAGATCCTTCTCTGTAGAATAGGTTGAAGTCCATTGTTCTCTTCAGATTCAATCATCTCCATTAGAAAAAAGTTGTGATCTGGATTCTTCAAGTTAACTCGACCCTAACAACAATATCAAATAACCAAAAAAAATCATATACCTATAAAAAGATAGACAACCAAAAGAGACTGAAACAAGAAAGTGGAATCAGACCTCAAATGGGATATAAGTAAGTGACTGGATTCGATCCTTCTGCTCTTCAAAAGTTAGAGCCTTTCCAAAAGTTTCAACAGAGATCCTAAAGGTTGAATCAGAAGTCAGAAACTGAAGCTTTCGAGAATCAGGGTAGCTAAGAATCGATTCTTTAAGCTCTTCATAGCAAGTTCCTTCACCCCAAAGCTCATACATTCCTTTCACCAATATGCTTCTCTTAGCGATGTTACGAGCGATTTCTTCAGATGAAAGCTGAACAAAGTGGAATGGAGTATCGTTATGGTGATGTTCAGGTAATCGCCATTGGAGTGACTCATTCTCTGCAATCTCTTCTCCGAAGAGTTCAGCTAAAGCTTCTACTTCTGGCTTTCTGAAGTCTAGTAGTCTGTGATAGAAGACACAGAGAAACCACATCTCTTCTTTCCCCAAATCCAAAACCCTAATTTGACGACAGAACTGAGAGGGAAGAAAACGAAGACGACGGCGATTAAAAGTCTAAAACCCCCTCTCTTAAAAACCCTTTTACATGGGCCTAACTAAGCCCATTTATTAGGCCCATTATTAAAGTAAAATGACGGAGATACCCCCGTTAGCTGTCGAATGCGATATATCGCGTTGTTTCCTTCCTTCTTCGCTTTGTGTGTTTTTGTCAAAGTTCGTCTGCTCCTTCTCCTCCTCTATTCAGAAAATTAGGGTTCCGTCGCAAATCGCGATCAGATCTCGAACTCTCTGGTATGATTACTAGTTTCTTCTTCCTTGTTTTACTATGAAGCATCGATTTGCTTGTATGTCATGTCTTCTTTTTTATTGTCGATCCTGATTCGAAATTTCTAGGGTTTACCATCGCGCAATTACGATTTATTGTTATGATGCTAGCTAGTAGATATCAATTAAGTTTTAGCTTCCTGGATACTACATCTCGTAAGTGCGAACCATGTTTAGGCAACGAGTTCAGAATTATTGTCTTGTAGCTGTGTATGTTTTCTGGATCTGCAGTGTTATGTTTCATCTTTAGCTCTTGTTTAGGGAATTATGTTGAACGCTTATTGTAATATTTATGGGACTCAGTCTTATTTACTACATCAAAAACATTTGTCTGGTTGTTGTAGAGGATGTCGGAAGATCCGGAGTACCGTTGCTTCATTGGTGGGCTTGCCTGGTCAACATCTGATCGTGGCCTCAGAGATGCTTTTGAGAAGTACGGTCACCTCGTTGAGGCCAAGGTAAATCTTTTTATCTCTCTTTTACAAGGTTTTCTATACTGTTCTGTTTGCTGTTACATTGAAGCTTTGGTTTGTTTGTTTTTTGGGGTTTGTGATTAAAACATTGAAGCTGATGTGTTTAGTTATCTTCATTTTCCTGCTCATTGCAAATCTGTTATTGGCGTTTCTGTTTTGTAATTTGATTGCTCAAGACTTTGAAGCTTTGATTGTTTTGTAATTTGTTCGTTTCCTTACCCTTTAAGTAATATAAACTTCATCATGTCTACCTGATTTCTGAGTGCCATAAATAGTATGAGAGATTAACCTTATCTATTGATACACAGGTGGTTCTGGACAAGTTCTCTGGTCGCTCACGTGGTTTTGGGTTCATCACTTTTGATGAGAAAAAAGCTATGGATGAAGCTATTACAGCAATGAATGGAATGGATTTAGATGGGCGAACTATAACTGTTGATAAAGCCCAGCCACATCAGGGTGGGTCAGGCAGAGATCATGATGGAGACCGCAGTCGTGATCGTGGATATGACCGTGATCGTAGCCGTCCCTCTGGTGGACGAGGTGGTGGAGATTGCTTTAAATGTGGCAAGCCTGGACATTTTGCCAGGGAGTGTCCTTCTGAAAGTAGTAGAGATGGTGGGGGAAGGTATAGCTCAAAGGACGATAGGTACAGTGCAAAGGATGATAGGTATGGTGCGAAAGATGATAGGTACGGTGGAAAGGAGGATAGGTACAGCTCAAAGGATGATAGGTACAGCTCAAAGGATGATAGGTATGGTAGTAGGGATGGTGGAGGTAGTCGCTATGGACCTGACCGCAGTGGAGAGCGTTCTGGAGGACGTAGCAGGGATGGTGGCAGCCGTGGAGGTCCAGGAGGTGAGAAGCACAGTCGTGCTCCATATGACCGCCCCAGAGGTGGTGGCTACTAGAATTCTATGCCAAAAGGTATGTGTATGCATTGGGTTAAACTTTTTTTCCATCATTATCTCTGCAAAGTTAAGTGCTTGTAAGACTTAAGTTTAAGTCACTTCATATTTTCTTTTGCAGTGAAAAGAAGTTGAAGGTTTCTGCTCTCGGCTCTCTTGTCAAGTGCGAAGTCAAAGTTACACTGGATGGTCTGTTTTCTTCAATGTATTTGGTTAAGCTCGAGAAAGAAGATGTGTGTCTATTTTGGCCCTAAACTCAAGAGTCGACTATGTTCCTAAAGTGCTCTCTCTCCTTTTGATATGTTGATCCCTATGGAAACCTTGTGCTTGGTTGGTTTGAGACAATTTGAGATGTGCTACTTTATGCTTATCGTAATGAAATGCGTGGGTTATCCCCCAACACCAAATTTGCAAAAAAGCCTCAGGTATGTGATTTGATTGATCTTTACGGAATATCATATCCAGGGTCAACATTTGGTAAAATTCAAATGTTGTTATATTTGGGGATATGCCGTTTATTGATTCTGGTAAACAATGATGCAGGATCATCTGATACTTGGGTTTAGCCGTGAAATATAACGGCTGGTCTATATAACTTGTGATGGGATTGGAATTTATACATTGATGACTGATACTTGGCTTCTGGAACTCAAACATCCCCTCACGAGTACATTTTTCAGGAAAAACAAAAAAAAAGAATGGTTCTTATGAAATTTTAGTGTCATGGTTCCAAGTCAAATCCAATAATTTCTTCAACTAAAGAAACCCAATGGATGGCTCGTCTAGAATATGCTCTCATGGTTTGTCTAGTCTTTATGGGTTCTTTCTTCGTGCCTCTTCGTTCTTCTGTCTCTTGCTCGTGGCCTGCCTTTGATTCCCTCATGCTCTAGCCTCGAGGAATTGGCACATTATACAGTATGTTGCTAATATAGTTAAATAAATAGGGTTTTTCATTAGTTCATCTATGTGCCTCGACTTACTTCCATAATTTGTATTGCATACTATCATAAGATTTAAGCATGCTATCATAAATTAAATAATTTGTCGGTCACATGAGTTGTGTCGGGTAAACATTGACTTTATTATCTTATAGAAAATGAATAGTATATGATTGACTAATTAATATAGATGCTTAATGCCACTTACTTTCATAATTCGTCTTGCATACATCCCTTAGATGTTCTTATGAGTTATACGACTTATGATGAGTAATGGAGTAAGCAATTTAACTTAAATGAAGAAGACTTTTAATTAGTAAGTCACATAAATTAAGTCTACTAACTAAGCAATTTAACAAAACTGAAGAAAGTCACATAAAGAACTAAGCAATTTTACATAATGACTTTGTAGGTCACATTAAAAAAGACTTAGTGAGCGACAAAAGTTGTGTAGTTATTTAGCGTAAACGTTCGAGAAGAGGGGGATATAATTCTCCCTCCTCTCTCGTACCACAGCCACACCCAAAATTTAAAGCTTTTTTTAACCAGTAGAAAGATTACAAAGAGAAAATGGAAACTAATGTCTTGTTAATAAATTTGGTATTGGTAGTAGGATCATCTCTCTTGCATCCAGGAGTTTGCTCTCCTTCTTACAGTTTCCCGGCGATATTCAACTTCGGCGACTCTAATTCCGACACAGGCGGACTCTCCGCCGCATTTGGACAAGCCCCTTTCCCAAATGGCCAAACCTTCTTCCACTCCCCTTCTGGTCGTTTCTCTGATGGTCGACTCATCATTGACTTCATAGGTTCTTTTCTTAGTTCTTACTCTGTTCAGACATTCATAAATTCCTCAAATTTTGTTAAAGTTTGAATCTTTAGTAAATTTCCCTCTGTCTTCTATTGTTGAAAATTCAGCGGAGGAGTTAGGGTTACCATACCTAAATGCTTTCTTGGACTCCATGGGTTCAAATTTCAGCCATGGTGCTAATTTCGCCACCGCTGGATCCACCGTCCGGCCACCGAACACCACCATTTCTCAGGGCGGTGCGAGTCCCATCTCTCTCGACGTTCAGTTGGTTCAATTCTCTGATTTCCTCACACGTTCACAACTCATTCGCAACCAAGGTACTTTAAAAGTTTCAACCTTTTTCATCCTAACCATATATACAAGAACAATGCTTGCAAAAAAAAGTTTCAACCTTTTGATCTGATTTGGTTTTACAAATAGGTGGAGTGTTTAAGCAACTACTTCCGAGAAAAGAGTACTTCTCTGAAGCATTGTACACATTTGACATCGGTCAGAACGATCTCACTGCTGGATTAAAACTCAACATGACTACAGAGCAAATCAAGGCTTATATTCCAGAAGTTCTTGATCAATTCTCCAACGCCATTCGTGTAAGCAAAAGAATTAAAAGTCTTTTTTATTCACATTGATACATAACTGTGATTAACTGAATTAACCAACCAACTTTCTTTTTAAAATTTCTGTAGAAAGTGTATAGTAAAGGAGGAAGAAGATTCTGGATACACAACACAGCTCCTCTTGGTTGTTTACCTTATGTTTTAGACAGGTTTCCAGTACCTGCTTCTCAAATCGACATTCACGGTTGTGCGATTCCGCGTAATGAGATTGCTCGGTTTTATAACTCTGAACTCAAAAGAAGAGTGATTGGATTAAGAAAAGAGCTTTCTAAAGCTGCATTTACTTATGTTGATGTCTACTCTATCAAGCTCACTCTCATCACTCAAGCCAAGAAACTCGGTATTTTGAATGAACCTTTTTGATGTTTAGATCTGTACTGATGATGGTTTTATTGATTCTAATGTTTGAATTTGGTGGTGATGTAGGTTTTAGATATCCGTTGATAGCTTGTTGTGGACATGGTGGGAAGTACAATTTCAGCAATAATATAAGATGTGGAGCTAAAGTTATGGTGAAAGGGAAAGAGGTCGTGCTTGCTAAGTCTTGTAACGACGTGTCGTTTAGAGTTAGCTGGGACGGCATACATTTCACTGAAACGGCAAACAAATGGATCTTTCAGCAAATAAACAGCGGGGCGTTTTCGGATCCTTCTCTTCCCGTTAAGTTTGCCTGCACTACTAGATAAAAGAAAAATCATATGACCAAAGTGTCCCTTGTGGATGGGGACTAATAAAAGCTATTGCCTATTTGGAATATTTGTTTTTGGGTCAAATTGTAAGAAAATTCTCATGAAAATGAAATTGCAACTACCTGTCATATTGTATTTGTATTTGCTTATTCTTTTTTAGAATGAAGTGACACGTATCCAATGAAATTCATTAAAAATGTTAGAGATATTAATTAGGTTTTGATTAATCGCAGAACTTGATTTTATATTGATAAACATTTGGAACAGAAGTTGAACCCTGTTTTAGGTCGGTAGAACATACATACTCTCGAAAGCAATAAACGAACATGATTCGGAAAGAGAAATTTGAATTCGAACATAAACCGAAAAATATTCAAAGGGTCCTAAATATTAGAGTAGAAACTTTTAATTCAAAACCAATTGACAATAACTAAAAAAATTTATATTGTATATTTTATATATTAGTCAGGATCTTGTCTAACTTCCAATATGAGATATTGTTATTCTTAATAGATTCGTTTAAAATAATAGTGTTTCTACCCATAAATCTTGGTGTTTTCGAGCAAGGATGGATCAATGGACCAAATTTGGATCAGGACAAAGTGTTAATCCGATACCATATTATACTATACGTACTATTTAAGTCAACTTCTAATATGGAATATGAGTATATCCTAATACTAAATCGGAACTCAATCCAAATTTAAAGAAAAAATTCATCTTTGATCTTTTAAACCTGATCCATATAAGTTGTGAGTATGGACTATTTAACAGGAAACAACAGTCATCATCACCAATTCGAAACAACGATCTCAATGACTGTTGAGAAACTCTTGGCATATATGCCATAGTGAAAATAAGCGTTTTTTTTTGTCAACAGCTGTAAAAAAAAATCTACTGTTTTTATGAGTCAAGAGATGAATGGATTACTAATGAGATTATTGCTTTCGCTTCCCCATACGATATATACACTAGAAATAAAACCAACCCAACTCGAAAACATCTCTGACTCATTTTTTGTTTTGATCCCATTTTTCTCTAATTGCCAAAATAAGTGATTATAATGCTAAAAAGACTAAATACACACTTATATTAACTTCTTACCAATCGCCACATTGACACTCATTTTTTTCTTATTATTGTATCAACAACATATGCTTTCGTCCTCTCCACTTCACCTAAGACCCATCTATATTCAGAAAGGTTAATCATGTCATTCACGAAAATTATTAATTATATTTATTCCACCTTAACTAAAGCCACGAATCACCTTGGGGATGTTAATTATATAATGAACCACACATAATTCGCCACGTGGAAAATATAAAAGAGCGTGGACTACACCGTCTTCTTCCAGTCTGGCTGCTTCCACGAGGCCTCTTTACAATAAGTCAACTCCCACAATAATACCGTGCATCGCGTCACACCTGATTACAGCTTCTCAACTATGTTCCCATCTTCTTCTTCTTCTTCTTCTTCGTATTTGTTTTTAATTGTTTTTATTTGATTATCAAAAACTCGTGAAAAACTATATAACATATCTCAGACTCAGACCCTATTAGGAAAATAAAAATTCTCAGACTTGATCGAATTTTTCGAAGAAGACGACGAAATTTGTTTTTTAGATTTTTGTTTTCTATATTCTCCCTCCTGGTGGTAAATTTTTATTCTTTAGTTTGCATTAATAAACGTACGTATATCACATATCTTTAATTCTTTGTTGCTTGATCCAATTATTTAAGTCTATTTAAATTCTCGTTTTAACGTGTCTTTCTGTATTATCTTGTTAACCCTTTCTTATATCTGATTCTAGAAATTTTCATCTCTTTATAAGTTTCGTTTCTTTGCCCAGATTAAGTTCATATAAGTAACTAGAGATGATGTTTTAAAAGTAAAGAAGAGTTCATAACTTGTGAATTCTTCTTTGTTCTTATTTTGTTTGATTACGCGTTACCGGCGTACGTAATTTATTTATTACAAAGAAAGCTCAAATTATATACATATATATTTTGAGATATATACATCTTTTTTTATTTTTAATCTTTCTTGACCAGAGTTTCAATTAGGTTTGTTTGTATCTTTCTTACTGTTTAAGCAAAATCACTCTCAATTTTGTATTTTTTCTTTCCTCTTTTACTTTGATGTCAATATGAGAATTTGATCTGAATCTACAAAACCTTCCTTTTTTTTAATACTATTTTTACTTGATCATGCAGATATTTAAAGTCTGGGAGACTTAGGTGATATTGGTCAACTTAACCAGTTTCAGAACATGGCAAACAACTCATTACGTTGGTTTGTGGCTTTAACCAGATTCTTTGACTCTTTGAGTTTCATTATGAAAGAGATGATGATTAGTGATTTATAATTATCCATTTCTTTTTGCAGTTCGATTAGTAAAAAACCGAATGACGGTATGATGCTCATAATAGCGATTTTCGCGGGAATAGTTATCGGATTTCTATTAGGAATATCTTTCCCTACATTGTCACTAACTAAGGTATAAGCTTTTTAGATGTTAGTTTCTTTCAAACATTAATGTTTTTGGTGTGATTTTTGTAAAAATGTTTATTTTATATATTTTTTTTTTGTCAGATGAATTTTCCAGCAAGCATACTTCCTTCTGTTGCTAATGTTTATATAGAAAATGAGAAAGCAGAGAATTCACCTAGGAGAAGTCCAAAAATTGAGTTTAATTCAAGTGGTCCAGCACATCATAAGGCATGTTTTTTTTTTTGTTTCTCCCTTGTGAACATATATATATATATATATGACTCATCTTGTGGGATAAGTTTACAAGACTTATTGTTTGGATATTGTGCAGATTTGGGTTCCAACTAATCCTCGAGGTGCAGAGATGTTAGCTCCAAGTATTGTAGCAGCCGAATCAGATTTTTACTTACGAAGATTATGGGGATTGCCTAAAGATGTATAACATCATGTGGTTTTGTTTAGTAATCTTTAACTCAAATCTTTGATTAACTTGTCTCTGAATCTTGTTTTTTTTTTGTGTTTCTTTAGGATTTACCAGTTGTGAAGCCTAAGTATCTTGTTGCTTTTACTGTTTCTTATAAACAGAGAAAAAACATCGATGCTTGCATCAAAAAAGTATGTCTCTCTTTCTCTCTCTCTAGTGTTCTGTTTCCACTTTCTTCTAATCTTTCAGCAAAACCTATAAAAGCTAACTAAAGATATTTTACTCTCTCAATAGTTCTCAGATAACTTCACTATTGTTCTGTTTCATTACGATGGGAAAACCTCCGAATATGACGAATTTGAATGGTCTAAGCGGGCGATACATGTGAGCGTACCTAAGCAAACCAAGTGGTAATTAACAAACACTTCTCTTACTTACTACATGTTACAAACACTTCTCTTACTTATTTCTCCACTTTTCATTGATCTTAAGCTTTTAATAAAACTTTTGAATATGTTTTCATTTTGAAGGTGGTATGCTAAAAGGTTTTTGCATCCTGATATCATAGCACCGTATGAATATATATTCATTTGGGACGAAGATCTTGGTGTTGAAAACTTTGACGCAGAAGAGTAAGTACTCTGCTTCTTTTGATTATGTTATCTATCTCCAAGAAACTCAATCAGAAAATCCTAAAAACTGTTTCCTACATCATCGCAGGTACATCAAGGTAGTAAAGAAGCATGGTCTAGAAATATCGCAACCCGCTGTAGAATCAAAGAAATCAATTACATGGAAGATAACAAAGCGAATACCCGGAGTTGAAGTTCACAAGTAAACAAAATGAACTCTTAGTTTTAAACTGTTAAAGCCAAGGTTTAAAGTAAATAAATTAACTCAACTAAAAACGTGTTTTGTTCCAAATGCTTTCATCAGAGAAGTCGAAGAGCGACCAGGCCGCTGCAAAAATCCTCACCTACCTCCTTGTGCAGGGTATGGACCTCATTTGTCAAAACCAACAATTCATATACCTAAGTATTTTAATTTTCTTGATCTGATAGGTTTCAAACTGTTCGTTATTAGGTTTATAGAGATTATGGCTCCAGTTTTCTCAAGAGATTCATGGCGTTGCGTGTGGCATATGATACAGAATGACTTGGTTCACGGTTGGGGTCTTGACTTCGCTCTAAGAAAATGTGTCGAGGTTTAGATACAAATACAATCTCTTCACAAAAGCACATATTGTATATAATTTCACTATAAGAAAAAACATTGATTTCTTGATACAATAAAACAGCCTGCACATGAGAAGATTGGTGTTGTGGATTCTCAATGGATCATTCATCAAAAGATTCCTTCTCTAACTGGCCAGGTTATAAACTGATCCTTCTATACTCAAACTAGTTTAGTTACTACCTTCTTGGTTCATAAATTTTGACTATGAAGGTGATCTCTTTATACATTGATCAGGGAACTGCACAGGAGGGGAAAACCGCGTTCCAAGGGGTAATAGCTCAACTGCAACTATTTGCGTTATCGACCGAGTCTATTGTTGTTAATTTCTGAAATATATTACATGTTTTTGGTCAGGTAAGGGAGAGATGTAAACGGGAATGGACAATGTTTCAGAAAAGAATGACGCGGTCAGAGCAGAAGTATCTGAAAGAAATTGCATCTGCATCTTCAAATGCTACTCGTACATAAACCAAAAGAGCAGTGGAGGAACTGAAATAACAAACTTTAGTCTTCAGATAGCATTTCGAGTAAAAAGAGAAATAGAATGTTGATATGATGATTGAGCACATATCCAAATATGTATACACATACACACACACACACACCAATACACATTCTTTGAAAAGAACTAGATAGCTCTGTTCTAGAAACACTTGCAAGTCTTACAACAGTTAATAAAGTTCTTTTCAAACTCTTCATTTCTATATATACAATTCTTATGCAAGTACCCGGCAAAAGATACAAAGGAAGATGAACAGCTGCGAAACTCAATTCTTGAAAGTGTTATACTCTTTAGGAAGCATATCGAAAAGATCCCTACAAATCTCTTAGGATTCAAGAAATGAACAAAACTCACTCTATATCATAGTTGATGAGTAAACAAATATTGAAACGTTTCAATCAAGAATAAGCACCATGACTCCATGAGACCCTAAAATCCCTAAACCAAAATCACTGGTACAGATACTATGAAGTAAATCGAGCTTTTCATTTCAAATTCGAGTGAAAAATCAAAACTTTAATGGAGGGGAAGCACAGAAAAAAAAAAAAAAACGCCGCCGCAAAAAAATCAGAAGTCTTATTATATATAGTAGTGTCCGTTAGCCCGGAGCGGATATCCACTTTTTTTGGTATCCGCATCCGTATCCGTATCCATATCCGTTTTATCCGTAATTTATTATTCGTATTCGTATCCGAAAATTTTGGATATTCGTTATTCGGATATCCGTTAAAAATTCGAATATCCGCGAATATTCGTGGATATCCGTAAAATAAAAAATAAAACAAAAATTATGTATTTTGAACTTAAATACAGCATATTTTGTATAAAATACCTTATATTTGGACAAAAATACCGGATATCTAAATACCGGATATCCGTGAAAAACAAATATCCGTTTTAAAATTTAGCATAATCCGTATCCGTATATAATAAATGATATTTAGTAAAAAGCGGATATCCGTTATCCGTTTAAAAATTTAGCACTATCCGTATTCGTATTCGTATCCGTTTTCTTTGTTATTTCACTATTCGTATTCGTATCTGTTTGTCCGGATATCCGTTTTTTTGGAGCGGATTCGGATACGGATACGAATATTCGCGGATATCGGATAATAATGTCAGGCCTAGTGTCCGTTGTCTTCTCCCATCATCATCCACCACATTTTAGCTCCCTAACCAACCGGTATATTACAAACTTTTAAATCTCCGGCTATGTAGTAAACCAGAGGTTAACTTTGTATCATACGCCGATCGTCGGGAAAAGCCCATAAACCGGAGTATTAACTTAAAAATATCAGTATAAATTGTCAGCTTTAACGACAGTATCAATATCACACAACAACCAATTCAAGAAATTAAAAGGAGAATTACAAAACCACTAATTCATGGATAGGAGTGCAAAAATATGAATTTTGATTTTTGAGTGGGAAAGATGATAAAAAAAAAATAACAGGTTTTTCTAAGAAATTTAAGTGTGTCCCATTACGTGGTTTTACAGCACGTGACGATTGTGGGCTATTTTCTAAAAATGGGCTTTGCTTAAGTAAGGTCCATCTATATGGAATCTTCCTAATTTGTTTTACTTTTTTTTCCACAAATAGAATATAAATTGATTAAACTAAATCTTTACAAAGAGAGTGACTAAACCAAGGATGCTTCAATACAGTTTCAGTGTAATATAATTTATCAATAGAACCAAATTTAGCTAATGAATGTGCTACACTATTACATTCTCTTTTGGTGAAAGTAAAATAAACTTGAGACAATTTTGAAGACCAAACTCTTATATCACTTAATAGGTTTGTTAGTGAAGCATTTAGGAGTTGACCATTAACTGTTTTGATTAGAACTTCACAATCGCCTTCAAAAACAATTGATTGATATCCTCTGATCCATGCTTGTTGTATCGCGATTAAAAGACTCATTGTTTCAGCCTCTAGAGGAGATCCTGCATGACTTAGTCTTGTTGCACCCCATACTACAGCTTCACTTTGATTATTTCGAAATATCCACCCGCTTGTTGCCCGTTTTATGGTATAATCATAACTCGCATCAAAATTGCACTTAAGAGACGGATATGCAGGAGGTAACCAAGTGGTAGTGTTCGCTCTTGATGCAGAGGGTGTTGCTACATAGGTTGTCAAGTTACTGATCCATTCCTTTGTATCCGACTTTGCTTGTAAAACTATTTTGGTTACACTCTCACGGAAATTATCAAAAACCTGATTGTTTCTTGCCTTCCAAATACGCCATAGTAGGAAAAAGGTATCAGAGAATCAAAAAGTTGATTAGTTTGGGAAGAGAAAGAGATTATTTGAGAGATACATTCCTCTGCAGTTGATGGTAATTGGTTTATATTTAAGGAATTATTGGCAGCTAGTTTCCATGTCATTTGAGCAAAAGGGCATGAAAATAATGCATGTTGAATTGTTTCCTCTGTTTGGTGGCATCTTGGACATAAAGCATCAATATTCATGCCTCTTGTCCTTAGTCTAGTTGTGGTTGGTATAGCTCTTGATACTATGTGCCAGAGGAAGTGTTTAATCTTCGGTAGTAGCCGTAGTTTCCAGATCTTGTTCTTGAGTTCCACTGATCCGTGTGGTATATTTGGGACTACACCTGGGTCGAAAGGATAATGTGTGATAAACCAGTACCCAGATTTAACCGAGTAGTCACCTGATCGTGTGTAGTTCCAGATGAGTTTGTCCGGTTGCTCCACTTGAGATAAGTATATGTTTTGGATTAAATCATGTTCCTGAGTGACCAAGGAAGAAATTTTTTGGTAGTTCCAAGTTCTAGTACTGCCATTTTTGGAAATTATAGACTCTAGTGATGCAGGACATTGTGGAGATAGTGTTTGAACTACTCTAGGTGGATGAGTATTTATAAAATTTTCAACACCTAAACGGATAGTGTTACCATCTCCCACAATATAACGAGTTCCTTTCTTAAGAAGATCTAATCCAATTAAGATTGAATACCAACCCTAGGACTGGTTCTTTCTTGCTCTTGCATCCAAAATATTATCATCTTGGTAATATCGGTTTTTCATAATCCGAGCAAAAAGCGAGTTAGGGTATTGAATAAGCCTCCATGCCTGCTTGGCCAAGAGGGCATCATTAAACTTTGCCAAGTCCCTGAATCTCAAGCCACCTTCTTTTTTTGGATAATGCATTTTTTCCAAGCGATCCATGGTATGCCACGTTCATTTGAACTCTTCTCCCACCAATATTGCATTAATAGAGATTCTATTTCCGATGTGATTCCCAGTGGTAATTTGAAACTGGACATAGCATAAAACGGCATTGATAGACCCACTGAATTAAGCATGATATCTTTACCTACAGGAGATAAGGTCTTAGCAATCCAAGTGGATGTACGTTTTTTTGACTCTATCAACAATATATTCAAACATTTCTTTCTTCTTGCGACCAAACTGTTCAGGGAGTCCAAGATACTTTCCTCCCCCTCCGTGATTTGGGATGTCAAGAATAGTTTTCAGTCGACTCCGAGTGTTCCCAAAAACTTTACTTCCAACAGTGATCATCGATTTGGTGGTATTAATCTTCTGACCAGAATAGTATTCGTAAATATTAAAGATATCTTTCAAGGCCTGGCAGTTTTTCCTATTGGCTTGACAAAAAAAATAAACAGTCGTTCGCAAATTGAAGATGAGTGATGCTTGGAGCACCATTACCAATTCGGATACCTCGGAGGATACCTTCGCGTTCACTTGTTAAGATTAAGTGGCTTAGGATATCAGAACAGAGGATGAATATATAAGGTGAAAGAGGTGTCTAATACCTCTTGTGGGTTTAATATGTCCATATGGAGCGCCATTAATCAATACAAAGTAGTTCACTGAAGTCACAACCGCCATGATCCAGATTATCTATTTATCACAAAAACCAAATAGTTTCAAGTTGTTTCATCAACACGGTCATATGCTTTGCTTACATCTGTCTTCATTGCCATATAAGTCTGTGATATCCGTTTTCTGATTTTTAAGGAATGCATGACTTCATGCGCAATCATCACATTGTCTTGAATTAGTCGTCCTAGAATAAAGGCCGCCTGTGCATCAGAGACTATGTCATTAAGATGTGATTTTAGTCGTTGAACCAAGCATTTTGACACAATTTTATAGAGGACATTGCATAGAGATATTGGCCGATAATCTGAGAGAGTTTGGGGGTTATCAATCTTTGGTATCATGCAAATGTTGGTGTGGTTAATACTATGTTTCATTAATTAAGTCTCAAAGAAGTGATCAACTTCTTAAATTACTTGTGGACCAACTGTATCCCAACAAGCTTTATAGAACTTTGCTGTTAAACCGTCTGGACCCGGAGCTCGGTCATCACCTATCGAGCACACTGCATTGTAGATCTCTTCATTACTATAAGCTTTTGTCAAACTTTCATTTTCTTCCTCCGATACTCTAGGTTTAAAGTCGGCAAAAACTGATGGGGAGACATCATGTTTCGTGGTTGAGAAAATATCTGTGAAAAAGTTTTGAGCATGCTCTCCAATTTCCTTATCCCCCTGATATACGTTCCCTTGATCGTCAGATATAGAAGTGATCCAGTTTTTAGCAAATCTAGTTTTAGCACAAGCATGAAAGAAACTTGTGTTTTGGTCTCCTGCACTCATCCACTGGTTTCGACTTTTTTGTTGCCAATGTTTTTCTTCATCACCATAAGCCTTTGTCAATTCATCCTGCAGGTGAGGAATTGTTCTTCGCAAAGTTGGATTTAAACTCTCCATAGTATAATTAAGTCGTGCTTGAATTGTTACGATTCGTTGTTCTGAGTTTAAATGGAAGTCACACTTGAGTTTTGCCATACTCTGCCTGCAGTTTTTGATACGTTCATTGATGGACATATCATCACCAGTATTGCTAGCTAACCAGCCATCTTTAACTACCTCCTGGAATTTAGGTATATCCAATAATGGTTTGTCAAACTGGAAGATCCATCGTTAATACCTGACAAGATCGTTTAGATCAAGTAAGATCGGTTTGTGATCTAAGCCTCCAAATTCCAAAAAATGAACCTCTGCATTTGGGAAAATAGCAGCCCTTGGAGAGTTAAACATTGCCCTATCTAGACAACATTGGATCGTATGGGAGTAACGTTCTCCAACCCATGAGAAAGTGTTTCCTCTTGAACGAACATTTTGAAGATCACATATGGAAATCATATGTCTAAAATCTCTGAAAGTCCATTCATCACGTAGTGGTCCACCAATCTTTTCTTGATTAGAAGTGATTTCATTAAAATCTCCAATTAGTAACCACGGGTCATTGCGAGTAAGTGATAGATCTTCAAAATGTTCCCAAAGTTCATACCTTTCACTAGGATTAGGATTGTCTATACACACAAGACAAGTAAAACATAATACTATTATGATGGACTGATACATCAATGAGTCTCTCATCCTAATTTGTTTTACATCAGAGTGATTTCTAACGTAAAAGAACGCCAGAGTTTTATTTCTAGTTCACAAAATTTCAGCTTCCTTCAAATGTTAACTATGAAGCATCTTGGAACCCTAAAATATGTTCTTCAAGTGATAAGAATGTAAATATTTATTTCACAATGAAAGTTTGGCTACACAATTAAGCATAACCATGGAAGCATACCACATTCTTGTACCAAATCATCAAAATTCAAACCATTAGCATAATGATAATGGTAGAAGACAATTTGATGCAAGATAAAAACGAATCCCTAAAGAGAGCCTGGAAATCCAAACAACAATGAAAAACATGACAAAGATGCAAAGCGATTGATGGAGTAGCAACGAAGCAGTCCGTTCAATGGTAGCCCGAGACTAGCAAGTGACTGTGAAACCACCAAGCTTAATGAGGCAGGCAATGCTTACTCAATCTACTAAGTCCATCCTAAGCCCCCTTTGGAGTCAGTAGCACAGAGCCTAGCAACTTCACATCCGCAAAAAGCCATACTAGCACCAGCATCTCACATGATCAAACACCAAAAACACTTTGAGATTTTTCGAAGCTTGAAACTAGGGACACACTAATTCGAAGAGGCTGGAACAAAGGCCGAAGACATTTGCGGCGAAGGAAACCCTAAACTTGAGCGCTAAGGCGAAAAACAGGTGTGACATGTTAAGGAGATGCATGTAGATACAACTAGCTACCGCGATGCAAGGAGGCCTCAAACCCTTGATCAAGCAGAGCCAAAAACTCCCTCCAAAACGAAACTCACATGTTACCTGCAGAAGCAAAACAAGTCTTGGAAAACACCTTTGGCTTGGGAGGTGAGCTGAGGAATGAAGTCGAATGTGACTTGAAGAAGTTAGAGAAGCCAGCCCTATAAGACAAGCCACAACAAATGACAGACATATCTAGCCCAAAACCCCCAGTGAAGATAGAAGCAGAAGATCGAAACATCCAGAGGTTGATTGCAAAGCACTAACAACCTGGCCTAATGCATCAAACACTCGACAGAGGCAAAGCTTACTTCGGTAAGCTAAAGAGCCAGGGAAACCAACGACTACTAACACAGGGCGGGAGAAAAGACACAGAGGGTGAAGACAAGTGGTAGCCGGAGGGAAAGTGTGACAACCCGTCCCGTGGACCTCACTAGACCACCGCTAGCCGCCCCAACGGACACCAAGCTGGTCCTGGAGGGCATCGATCCTAACCCCTCACTGTGGACATCCAAATCCACCAGTAGGTGACAGTTTGTCCTGTGGAAAGGTTGTTAAAGGGTGGGGACCAGGATTCGAGTAACGCCTGGCGCACCAATAACCTACAAATAGATTTGGATGTCCACAGTGAGAGGTTATGATCGATGCCCTGCAGGGCCAGCTTCGGGTCCGTTGGGGTGGCTAGCGGTAGGCTAATGAAGTCCGCGGGATAGATTGTCACACAAAGAGAACCGAAGCATCCCTGCGCCTGACAGAGAAACATAGCACCTTTGGACCACCACTGTAGAAGAGCCACCGCACGCCAACAGGAAGGAGAGGTGAGCTAATAGAAAACCCCACCCCCACCAAACCACTCGCCAGAGAAGAAACCAAACCGCCGCTTGAGCGTAGGTTAAAATATTAATGATGTTAAAATATATGTAACAAAAGATTTTGATCATTATCTGTTTGGTATAGGAACGTAGCCACGTCTCCCTTATCTTGTGAGGTGAGTTTTTATTTATCAAACTCTAATATAGTTTTAGCTAGAAATAATAAAAAATAAAAATAAACGATATAGTGAAATCTCATATTATTGTTATATTTTCTTTATTTTGAAGATATCCCTTATTAATTTGAATCTGACAGATGATTTTTGGAAGAGATTTATAAAGAGAATGACAGATGATTTTTGGAAGAGATTTATAAAGAGAATGCAGAAATCAGAGAGAGATTCAATAAACCTTGAAGGATTAAAGAAAATGTTTGACATGTTGTTTTTCCGTCAATCCTCTAATAGTGTGAATAACTGAGTTTCATATTCTTGTTTTACTTATGCTTTTTAGGTTTCTATTCTGAATTTAGTTTTTTTTATGGTTGGTTTTTTCTATTAATTTTTATTTTTTCATTTTGGAATATTTTATTACTTAATAAAGTTAGTTATTTCTTTCACTATTTTTTTCCTATATTTAATAGATGGAAGTTTTAAATAAAAAATTATAATTTAACAAATCATGTGCCGAACAAAAATATAGAAAATACTGTGATTCTTATTAATGTTGCAAAATTAAGTAGAACTAGGCAATGAAATTTATGATTATATATTATTGTAATAATGCAATATAATAAAAATTGCAGTGGCAATATTTGCAACATTTTTAGTTGTGAGCATCTTCATAAAATATATGCGATGTGCATATATTTAAAAATAATTTACTACAAGTTTGTAACATTTTTTGCTTCATATTTTACATATCATTTATTTACGAAAATATATAATTGCATTAGACCGTAGTGATTATACCACTAATTTGCTGTATAAATATTGTTGCATTAATACAACACACATTGCAATATATTACTTCGTTGCAAATTTGTAATAATATATGCTATATTTTTTTGTGACAATAATTTGTAACAAATGGAAGTTACAAACATACATCACAATTATACAACAAATTTATTACAAGAATAATGTTGCATTAATATAACAACATAGCAAGAAGTCTATTTATTAGACATTTTGCAATATATGTGCAACAAATACCAATTTGCAACCCTCAATAGAAAATGTGTCACAGATTTATTGCATTTTCAAATTTACAATAAAATATGGAGTTATTGCAAAAAATTTAGTGTAGCTATGACACTATTTTTTTGTAGTGTAAATTTCAGGCAAGCCGACGCCTTTTCTTCTACAGATGGAGCCTCCGATGAACCAAACCACAAAGCTCCGGTGTCAGACTCGTCAATTCGCCTACCGGAAAGAGCCTAACCGCGTAGCGGGGAATCGAGGACCCTCTTGCGATCATGGCGAGGAGCGCCGATGAACGGAGAGGGAAGACGCACAACAGATCTGTGGTCCAAGCGGCGGAGGTTTTGGGAGAAAAATCGCATGCGCGTATACCACACGCGCCCGATTTTATTTTTTTCTGTTCTTCAACTGTATCATGATTGGAAGTGATTTTGGCATCTACATAGATCTGTCTTTATAAAGGAATTGTGGTGATGCATGCTAGAGAAATGAAACTCCACAAGACCCCATTTATTTTAGGGTGTGTTAGTGTTTTTATACATTTTAGAAACATAATTAGCAGAAAGGTACATACACTATTTACAATTGAAAAAAAAATTTGTGAGATAGAGATTAGAGATAGAGATTAGGTGATTAGGAGATAGAAATTTGTGAGATAGAGATTAGGTGATTAGGAGATAGAAATTTGTGAGATAGCGATAGAAATTAGAGATTGAGATTAGAGATAGAGATTAAGTGATTAGGAGATTAGGATAAAAATTTGTGTATAAGAGATAAAAATTTATGTGGGAAATAGTGATTAGGTGAATTTTACTTAAAGATCTTGGACGAGCGTTTAGGACAAGAAATAGGATAGAGGGAAGAAGAGGAGAGAGGGAAAGAAGAGGATTAATGAGAGGGAGACGAGAGAGAGAGTGGGACGGAAAAAAGTGATTATGCCTAAACATTTTTTTTTTTTTTTTTTACTTCTTTATTATATTTCATATAATTTTAAAATAAAAATACTGGCTAATTAAACTTTGTTTTCTAAAAACTATTTAGATATATAAAAATCTATGTTTTTTCTTTACAATTTGATATGCATCTTGTTTGATGATTTTATTTGATAATGTTAACATTTTTTTTTCAAATTATGTATCCGTACACTTTATTAAATGTACAGATGTCAGTACACATTATTAAGTATACAGATGTTTGTACACATAATCAAACGTACAAATGTAATTTGTTTAATCTGTACATTTAAAGATATGTACAGACATTTATACAATTAATAAGGTGTATAGACATCTGTACATTTAAAATAGTATACAAATAATATAATATATTTTTTAAAAATAAAAAATTTATATCAAATTGTAAAAAAAAATATATAGATTTTTTTTTGTATCTAAAAATTTTTCTAAAAAAATTATATTAACAATTATTTGAAAAATTAAGAAAAAGAAAAAAAAAAAGAGTAATGGAATGAGATTTAAATCTGCAGGCTATTGAATGGCAAAAAAAAAAAGTGGAAAATTGGCAAAAAGTAGTCAAAAGCTGTTTCTCTAATTGTATTAGTTTTCTAATTTTGTTTCAAAAACTATCATTCCGCCAAATTACCCTTTATTATATATGGAATTGAGAACCAAACATTATCGTATTTGGAAATGAAACATCACACATAATTTAAAACAGCATATATAATATATAATATATAGGGACAATGTTGGTTGTGATGATGATGATGTTGATGTTGATTAAGCTTTGAGGACGTGGTCTTCCATGTCAGCAACCATGCTCTTAACGAACTGCATGTAGCTGCCTGGTTCTGGGAAGGCATCGTTGCGCTTCTCCCATATCATAGTGATCTTGCAGGTGCAATCATCTTCAGACTTTGGTATAAATTGGAAGTAAGCGTCATACACCTTAAACTGCTCCATCACGTGACCTTCCAGTCCTATAATCTTCATTGTCATATTCTCATCGTCCATCTCTCTCCTCTCCTTAAATATCTCTTGCTTTCCATCTTTGAACATACATGTCACATTTGGGTCATATTCTTATGCATGTAATTAATTATGATCACATATAATTTTCTGCGAAGTAATGTTCGGTTTTAAATTGTTTTGTATAGGTTTGTTTATACATAGAGATAGTGATGTTAATATGGGCAGACTCGGCCCGTTTAAACCCGGTTCGTTTAAGCCCTTACCCATTTAAACCTGAACTCGTTTAAACCTGAACCCGTTTAAACCCGTGAAACCTACAATTTAACCCTTAATGCCTGTTTAAGCTATTTTTTCTTTTAATACTAAATAACTGTTTCTAAAATCCTAATGATTGGCCACCTCCTTTTTTTCTTCACCAGCCACCAGCATCACCAGCCAACTCACCTTCACACAGTCGCCCTAATTACTAATCATCTTACTCATCATTGTATCCCTATGGTGCTATGTGTCAAACTTTAAGAATCAAAACGGTGATAATGGAGGAAGCAGCGAGGTTCGGGAGGGAGTTGGTGAGTTTAGAGGAGAAGGCGATGAAGTTCAGAGGCAGAGGCAGATGCAGCGAGATTCGGAAAAATAGTTGTTTGGAAAACCCTAATCAACGATAGATCATGTCCGGATAAGGATAACTAAATATTTATATGTCAAACTTAACTCGAGTTTGCATGAATTTTTGATTTGGAAGGAACCCAAAAAAAGAAAAAGAAAAAAAGAAGGTACTACCTAAGGTGTAGTTCCAAATCTTGATGCTCCCATGAGAGTCCCATTCGCCGTCGTGAACATTAACACCTTGGATGTGGTGACCAATAGCGTCAGGAAAGAGATGGTTCTCGTTCCTCCACCTCTTGTAGTGTTTCTCCGCCGTTCCTTTCAGCGGCACCTCCGTCACGTATGTTCCCGACGTCGCCATTTCTCTCTCTCTCTCTTTGTATTTTTGTGTGTGTGTGTGTGTGTTTTATTTTGGTTGTTGAAATAACACTTGTTGTCGCGTGTCTTGGTTTATATAGAGAACGTGACTGTAAGAAAATGGTTATACGTTTATTTCAATCCCTTTTGATAGTCAATACTAGAAGCTTCTCTTCTTCATTTGATCCCTTTGTGTTCAATCATTGTTTAATGGGTAATAATAGCATTGGCATATATGACTTTTAGTCGAGTACTGAGCTGTGATGTTGTGTCATCACTGATTCACTAGTCCTCATTTTAGCATTTATCGCCATAATAGATAATGTTTGACAAAAATATAATATAAAGTACTAAGTAGACGAGTGTGGATATTAAACACAACTGTCATGTTGTAATCCAAATTCAAATTTAATAGCGTGCAAGTTATATGAAACAATTGTATAATTTTAAATTACTATTTTTAATAATTTAAAGATTGAGCTTGTGAGATTGAGATTGAATAATTTTATAAAAAGAGAGAAAATAGAAATAGATGTGAGATCTGCTGTGATATAATTCCTGGCTGGGTGATGCTTTAAATAATTGGGATGTGGGTTTGTTGTAATTGTTGGCCAGATTGCATTAGTCTTCTTTGTTTGCCAGCGAAGACATGGTTTATGCATTAAAACGTGGTTTCTACATCTCTGTCAATCATTTGATAGTGCATTCCAGAAGCCTTCCCTTCTTCATTTTGCCGACCTACACCATTTAGTGAAGCAATAATTTTGGGGGTCATACCAAATCGAACCTTGTCCAATTGGTTTTGTTACCGGTTTAGCCTTTAATGCTTGAGGCCAAGTGTTCGACTCGTATTTGGTACCAAAAAGTGCCCCTCTCTCTCTCTCTTTCTCCTCCACAAAACCATAACGTCGTTGTCACATTGCTACATAATATCGGGGGTCATAGAAGTGAACTTTCTTTATTCGGTGAACTAATCCCAAACTTGCTGACCACGTTTTTAAAATGGGTAGTTGGCCCTTTATTCTTTAGAAGATAAATCATGCCCCAAATACAATTTTTTTTTCTTTTTTTGGAACATAGTAATATATAGATCTATATAACGGATATGAGGGCTACACCAATTGCGTTACCCCTCTCCATACACGTGCCTGAGTATTGAATGGAGCTGAAACGGTTCCATACGTTCGTATCAATAGTTCTAGCCAGTTTGGTATGTAAAATGGGAGTCTCTCTGTGACGCTTTGCAGTACGCTCTCTCCACAAACTATGAACCGTTGCTTGGAATACATACCTTAACGTGAATGTATGTATTGTTGGCTGAGTGGCGTCACGTAATAGAGGAGTGATTGAGCTCCATTTTGCTGTATAACTAACGGTTTTGAAGATGATCTCTTGTCTCCACTCTTTCTCCACAAAAAATGCAGCTTACTCGAACTCCCACGTCTCAGTTACTAAATGATCATGAATATAGCCAAGTTAGGAATACATATCGTCGAGTGGAGAAAGAGAACCATACTGCTTTGCTTTGTACCAGTCAAATATCAGATTGATTACTCGTATCAGATTCCTAACTATATATATGAAAAATCTATATATAATAGCAAATCCATTTTTAGGTGTCAGTTTTTTTTATGAATGTAAAATTATATTCAACGTAACCCAAAAAACGTCTTTGATACACTATATGCAGCTTTTTGCATGCAGAAAGAAAATTGAAAAAGCTAAACTTTGTAATATAACAGAGAATTTTTTTTTTATTATCTTATCTAATAGTTTAGATTTATTAATGATCTCAAAAATTGTAAAGGTTTTTTCTTCCGACAATTGTATTTCTTCATCGTCATATCCCCATCTTTCAATGTTTGTACATCTTATTTTTCAAACATTTTTGTTTTATACCTCTTTGTTTGTATATATTTAAATTTTTATGAACCTTGAAAACAAGTTTCGAGTTTTGGTTTTTCTAAATATTGTTTTAAAGTTTCAAGGTAAAAAAAAGACAATGAATTGTTTCCGTGACATTGATTCATTCATATTCGTTGAAAGTTGGAGTGTTTTATTTAACCTTTCTGAATGTCAAAAGCATTTTCTAAATGTAAATCTCTAAGACCATCATTAGTGGAGCAACCTTACATGGTTACTCTCATCTTAAATAATAATATAATTAATACTAAATTAATTAAAGCAATTCTAAGAGTACTTAACCAAAATCATCCATTACTAGAGAACCCCATTGATGGTTTCTCAAGCATTTAGACTAAATTAACCAAAACCCTTGTTCCATTGTTCCATAGCTAATTCCATTTCCAACCCATCAATAAAAATCAAAACTTTCAAAATCAAATTACCAAAAAAATGTAATTTTTAGTTGCTTTGAAACATAAGAAATCAAAAGTATTGTAACAGATTCAAAACCTTAGTTCGTTTGTAGAGAGGAGATCAAAGAGAAGAATCCACGAGCTTGGAAATGGTTAGACCAAATAAAACTTATTGTTATATGTCTTAGTGGCAACTATGTAGATACAAGATAATCTTTTTGATGATTCCAAAGTTACACACAGAGACAATAATACTAATTTGCTAAATGTGTTTCTAATAGAGTAGGAACTAAACTCACCTTGATTCTTGCAACTGCGGGAAGCGGTGACTTGATTGCTAATAACGACATTGCGGTTAAGCTGCAGTTACCAAAAATGAGCCATTTTTAACACACATTTCAGAATTAGCAAAAGAGGAGTTTTCAGACGCCATAGGTAAAGAGGGTACCTAAACATACCTAAACATACATACCTAAACATACATCCCTAAACATACATCCCTACACATACATTGATTGATACATAACTCTAAACCTAATGTCTTTAGTTTCACAAAGTGCTAAGATCTCACAAAGACAATTGGAATGGCGTTAAACAATTGCAGACCTTAATGTAAAAGTAGTCATCACATTAATACGCAGACATTTCTTGAAGAGAGGCACTACGAGTACAGTGGTTTAATAAGAGAGCTTGAGAGAAGTCTATAAGTACTAACCTGGTCATAAAGAACCTCTATATGTTGGACTTGTTGCAGAACATGAGTTGCCATCAAGTGGTTTAACGCAGACATCTCCACCATCTTAGTCTCCACCATCTTAGTCTTTATCTGTTGGGCTTGTTGCAGAACATGAGTTGCCATCAAGTTTACACGATCCTCTTAGGTTTTCTTCTCGGCGTAGCTACGTTAATAATGTCTTGGAAACGAGTAGCTCTAAGTTGATCAAACTGGGCAGTGACGGAATGAACTTTCTCACTCAAAATCAAAACCTGCAAACAATCAAAAATTATTGCGCTCTTGCATATATGATTTACCACTCAAGTCCCCTGCCTTAGGATTGGAATAAAAACACTCTATGATCTTTGGAACATTAGCTTGTTTGGAGAATGTTGGCTTTGCTTCGAATTAATGCTTTGCCCAAAAAAAAAAACAAAAAACATTCAAACATGCTAAGGCCACACTTGTAAACACAAACACATATGTTACCTGCAAAGGTAGTTGCCAACATTAACAGGCCCTACAATAACACTCTCGAGAAGTCTACATAGATCAGTTTCCATTCCAAATCTGTACAAGTACACCCAAAATCCCAAAGTTTCAATCTTTAAAATTGGTATCACAAATCATAATCAAGCATGAATCTACGCCTAATAAGTCATATCGACACAAACATTTAACCATTCTAACAATCAATCGAATTAATTCGATTCCCAACCATTTAAAGACCACCCGAGGCTAATTACACAAACATGCAATTAATTAGAAATGAGAAACAAACCTTCTCCCTCCGATTCGGAGGGACAAGATTTCTATTGGCGGTTATGGACGGCGGCGGTTTCTCACTCAAAATCAAAACCTGCAAAAAATCAAAAATTATTGCGCTCTTGCATATATGATTTACCACTCAAGTCCCCTGCCTTAGGATTGGAATAAAAACACTCTATGATCTTTGGAACATTAGCTTGTTTGGAGAATGTTGGCTTTGCTTCGAATTAATGCTTTGCCCCAAAAAAAAAAAAAAAACATTCAAACATGCTAAGGCCACACTTGTAAACACAAACACATATGTTACCTGCAAAGGTAGTTGCCAACATTAACAGGCCCTACAATAACACTCTCGAGAAGTCTACATAGATCAGTTTCCATTCCAAATCTGTACAAGTACACCCAAAATCCCAAAGTTTCAATCTTTAAAATTGGTATCACAAATCATAATCAAGCATGAATCTACGCCTAATAAGTCATATCGACACAAACATTTAACCATTCTAACAATCAATCGAATTAATCCGATTCCCAACCATTTAAAGACCACCCGAGGCTAATTACACAAACATGCAATTAATTAGAAATGAGAAACAAACCTTCTCCCTCCGATTCGGAGGGACAAGGTTTCTATTGGCGGTTATGGACGACGGCGGTTTCTCACTCAAAATCAAAACCTGCAAACAATCAAAAATTATTGCGCTCTTGCATATATGATTTACCACTCAAGTCCCCTGCCTTAGGATTGGAATAAAAACACTCTATGATCTTTGGAACATTAGCTTGTTTGGAGAATGTTGGCTTGGCTTCGAATTAATGCTTTGCCCAAAAAAAAAACAAAAAACATTCAAACATGCTAAGGCCACACTTGTAAACACAAACACATATGTTACCTGCAAAGGTAGTTGCCAACATTAACAGGCCCTACAATAACACTCTCGAGAAGTCTACATAGATCAGTTTCCATTCCAAATCTGTACAAGTACACCCAAAATCCCAAAGTTTCAATCTTTAAAATTGGTATCACAAATCATAATCAAGCATGAATCTACGCCTAATAAGTCATATCGACACAAACATTTAACCATTCTAACAATCAATCGAATTAATCCGATTCCCAACCATTTAAAGACCACCCGAGGCTAATTACACAAACATGCAATTAATTAGAAATGAGAAACAAACCTTCTCCCTCCGATTCGGAGGGACAAGGTTTCTATTGGCGGTTATGGACGGCGGCGGTTTCTCACTCAAAATCAAAACCTGCAAACAATCAAAAATTATTGCGCTCTTGCATATATGATCTACCACTCAAGTCCCCTGCCTTAGGATTGGAATAAAAACACTCTATGATCTTTGGAACATTAGCTTGTTTGGAGAATGTTGGCTTTGCTTCGAATTAATGCTTTGCCCCAAAAAAAAACAAAAAACATTCAAACATGCTAAGGCCACACTTGTAAACACAAACACATATGTTACCTGCAAAGGTAGTTGCCAACATTAACAGGCCCTACAATAACACTCTCGAGAAGTCTACATAGATCAGTTTCCATTCAAAATCTGTACAAGTACACCCAAAATCCCAAAGTTTCAATCTTTAAAATTGGTATCACAAATCATAATCAAGCATGAATCTACGCCTAATAAGTCATATCGACACAAACATTTAACCATTCTAACAATCAATCGAATTAATCCGACTCCCAACCATTTAAAGACCACCCGAGGCTAATTACACAAACATGCAATTAATTAGAAATGAGAAACAAACCTTCTCCCTCCGATTCGGAGGGACAAGGTTTCTATTGGCGGTTATGGACGGCGGCGGTTTCTCACTCAAAATCAAAACCTGCAAACAATCAAAAATTATTGCGCTCTTGCATATATGATTTACCACTCAAGTCCCCTGCCTTAGGATTGGAATAAAAACACTCTATGATCTTTGGAACATTAGCTTGTTTGGAGAATGTTGGCTTTGCTTCGAATTAATGCTTTGCCCCAAAAAAAAACAAAAAACATTCAAACATGCTAAGGCCACACTTGTAAACACAAACACATATGTTACCTGCAAAGGTAGTTGCCAACATTAACAGGCCCTACAATAACACTCTCGAGAAGTCTACATAGATCAGTTTCTATTCCAAATCTGTACAAGTACACCCAAAATCCCAAAGTTTTAATCTTTAAAATTGGTATTACAAATCATAATCAAGCATGAATCTACGCCTAATAAGTCATATCGACACAAACATTTAACCATTCTAACAATTAATCCAATTAATCCAATTAATCCAATTCCCAACCATTTAAAGACCACCCGAGGCTAATTACACAAACATGCAATTAATTAGAAATGAGAAACAAACCTTCTCCCTCCGATTCGTTAGGTTAGGACCTCGCCGTTAGCTTCAGGGCACAACCAGAAACCGCCGCCGTCCATAACCGCCAATAGAAACCTTGTCTCTCCGAATCGCCTCCGGGTAAACAACGAACAATCGCTTGTTCTCTCGCTGCTTCAGTCGACAGAGAAGAGAGAGAGAAAGACGGGAAGAAAGAAGAAGAAAATGGCGAAGAAAAAAAAATTCTCTTTTATATTTATGACCCATCCAATAATAAAAGGCCACGTACCGTTCTTAAAGGGTTGCTTCAATGCTTCCCACAGCAACGATTCTCTCCTCTTTGGACCCATTAATAGGTTTTTAATTCAATAATTGGGGCCCAATTACAAGAGTAACTCACAGAAAATCTCCCACTAATGATGCTCTAAAATTTGGTACTGAAAATTTGAGTTACTTTAAACTAACTAATTAGGTTTTGATTGGTCATATAAAAGTTGGTTGGATTAGTGAAAATGATCAATTTAGTAGAGAAAAAAAGAAATTTAATTAGAATAAATTACAAATCACCTCCTCGTGCGGCAATGCAGAGGTTGCATTTCGTATTACAAATCACCTCCTCGTTTTCAGACTTGGGTATAAATTCTAAGTGGAATTCATACACCTTGAGCCGCTCCATTACGTGACCTTCCAGTCCAATAACCTTCAGTGTCTTATTCTCATCATCTATCTCTCTCCTCTCCTTGAATACCTCTTGCTTTCCATCTTTACACTCATCAATTAAATTAATTTTGGGTTATATTCATTTGTAATGATGCAATATATTTCCAACATGCCACTAGTCAAACTTCTCACGTACATGGATGAATATTTATGCATGCATGTTATTACGGTCCAATATCATTTTCTATAAATTAATATACGGTTTACATAGGTGATGTTGGGATATCAAATCCCACGTCACATATGAGAAGATTAGAAAATTCATTTTATTAGTAATCCCCAAAATAAAAAGTTATACCCCAAGTGTAGTTCCAAATCTTGATGCCTCCGTGAGAGTCCCATTCGCCATCGTGAACAGTAACACTTTGCGTGATGTGGCTGATAGCGTCAGGGAAGAGATCGTGTTCGTTCTTATACCTCTTGTAGTGTTTCTCCGCCGTTCCTTTCAATGGTACCTCTGTCACGTATGTTCCCGATGTCGCCATATCTCTCTCTCTCTTGTTTTAAAGCTTCAACTTGTATTTTTTGTACTTTGTTTTGTTTTGGTTGATAATACTTGTTGTCGGGCGCCTTGGTTTATATAGAGAACCTCACAGTAAAACATAAGGTTTCTCTCTCTCGCTTGGTTTATTAATTAATTTATTTTTTTTCTGTCAAGGTTAAATTTTATACCAATTTTCCTCTCTCTTGTTTTAAAGCTTCCACTTGTGTTTTGTACTTTGTTTTGTTTTGGTTGATAATACTTGTTGTTGGGCGCCTTTGTTTATATAGAGAACCTGACGGTAAAAAACATGGCTTCTACCTTTCTTTTAATCATTTGATAGTACATGCTAGAAGCCTTCTCTTCTTCAATTTTCAACTTATACCATTTAGTGAAGCATTAATATTGGTGGTCATACCAAATCGTATTTGGTACCAAAAAGATTGGTTACGGTACTGGTTTAGCCCTTGATTAACGCTTGAGGCCAAGTTTTCGACTCGTATTTGGTACCAATAAGATGCCCCTCTCTCTTTCTCTCTTTCTCTTCCACAAAATCATGACGTCGTTGTCACACTGCTGCATAATATTAGGGGTCGTAGAAGGGAGTTTTGTTTATTTGGTAAACTAATCCCGGACTGGACGACTACGTTATTAAAGTGGGTAGTTGACCTCTATTCTTTGAAGATAAATGGGAAAATTCCATATAAATTCCCCAACTAAATTACCATAAGCTTTTTAATACCTCAATTAATTTTGTATCCAAAAAAATACCTAACTATTTTTTATGCCCAACTTAAATCACTAACTATGATCCAAATACTAATTTTACTATGCCTCTCTAAACGACGTTAATGACACTTAAATGATCTGTAACAGAAGTTAACTTTCAGTTTAGTATCTAACCACAGTTATGTCTAAATTTTTAATTTATATTCTTTTTTGACAAAAACACTAAATCTATAAATAATTTGAGAGAGAGGAATTGAAAACACAACATTCAAAGCAGTCAATATCATTTATAATAAGCAATAATATGAGTTTGAAATTGAAAATCAAACAAAAACAATATTTGGGGAGTTTAGAAACCATCACTGATACTACGTTTAAGAACAAATTAATAAAACACTACTTGGGTTGAGAGCCACCTCCTATCTCTCTTGACTTAGGTCCCCAACATTCAAATACATGATCACTAAAAGGACACATATACACGCCTTGACCTCTTGACACTGTCACCTTCTTACGAGCTTGTCCTCTTCCAGGAGGGCGTCCACGACGGCCACAACCACGTCCAGAAGATACACTAGATGACGACATTGTAACAAAAGGTGGAGGAGCAGTACATGAAACCAAAACAACGGAAGATTGGGCTTGATTAGGCATAGGTGGTGGAATGGAAGGTTGTGATTGACTAGTAATGCGCTTTCTTGGTTGATATGGGTTGTTGTCTCCAGCATCCTGTCATATTAAAGAAACTTACATGTAAAAAATCTCATAAGAAAAGTTCTCAACATGTTATAAAAGAGTAAGAACACTTACAAGTATCTTACGAGGCCTTCCACGTTTGCGTGATGGACCTTGTTTAACAAAAGCTTCATTTTTGCAAGTGGTACGATTATGTCCTACCTTCTTACAATTACCACATGTTACTATCCTGCCATCTCGAGTCACTCTTTTTGGATTGGAAGGACACTCATGTGCTGCCTTTATCCTGTATTTATTAGGTCTTCCTGGCATTTTTCTAAAACCTGGAACTCCAATTGGTGGTTTACCAGTTTTTTCCCAAAACTTTTCTCCATTAACTGGTTTCATGTTGCATTACACTCGACGCGCACTGACTCGATCTCACATGTCAGGAAGGAAGACGCTCCGTCTCACACGCTTGAGGAGATTCCCAAACCGACTCTTTACCTTGTTGTTTATGTTTTAGGGCTTTCCATGTTGGACTATATAAACATTTTGTTAAGTCTTTGCCCAGGACATCTTTTATCTCGTTTTTGTTCTTTTCCTAAAGGTTTTACCTAGGCACCTAAAACGTTCTCAGACTCTGTAATCTGATATCTTTGAGTTTATTCAGTTTTTACATTGGATCTCTTCTACAAAGTTGTTCATCCCATTTTTATCTATATAATGATGCTTGATTCAATATTTTCTTTGTTCGTATCGTTGATGATGATTTCTAGATCCGAGTAGTGTGATAGTTCTTGAGGATGAGATAGATTAGGTGGAGGATCTTAGTGTATTGGGTGTTTAAGTTAGATTTGTATGATTCCCTTTTGGACTAGAGTTAGAAATACTAGTTTCTCTCTGATCAATTGGAACTAGGTCTTAGACATTTCCGCACCCAAAAGATGTTTGATGAAATGTCCGACCAACTAGTGCCAGAGACTTATATTCCTAGCCTAAGAGATTAGTTGTTTAGGGTGTTTGTTGACGTGAATGAACTGGTTCATCATGCCTGCTACACCATGTTTCTCTAGCAAGAGCTAGGTTTGGAAGTGGTTGAGTCTGAGTAGCTTCTGTCAAGAGATTGGATTAGCTAATTCGTGATGTTCATTGTTTAGGGATAGTTTGCTTGTGGCATGTTAAATACTTTGTAGACTAGGATACTCCACCGACATCAATTACTCCCATCCTTAGGACTCTATCTTCCTAATTGATATTGCATTCCTGAGACCGTTTATGATCCTGCTATATAGTTCATGATGAGAATCATATTTGCTTTTTACTCATATTTACTTCTTCTCATACATTTTCGTTTCTAGTTTTGTAACTCATTTCTGTTTTGCATTCTGATCATTCTAGGATTGTTAGACAAACACTCTTTTGAATTGACTTGAATTGTGATTTCTTGATTGCATATTGATTGCTAGCAAAATCCCATTTGGATTGACACCTTAAGTACTACAACACATAAGGTTAATTGAACCTGCTAGGACAAACAAAAATCCTAGTATCAGCATCCTAGCTCTTCCTGTGGGCAAATGGTTGTGTTTCTCTTCATAAACTTTGACCATCCACTTCCGTATCGGTTTCTCTATGGAGCAATAGATCCTCCATTTACATTTCTCGTGTGTGCATATAGCTGCAAGCCTCTGAGGATGCCACTTATTCAACTTCACATCAAACTGTGTTTTCAAAACATACATTAATAGCTGATCCTTGAACTCATCCCGATTGCTAAATGTCTGCATCAACCATAAGTATGGAGGTTTTCCATAATCTCCTTTACTCTTTCCTATCAATGACCTTCCATAGTCATCCTTCTTATGCCAATTTGTCCATTCTTCATCAGTGTCTTCTGCAGAATCTGGATACTCACCAGGAGGAAGGTGTACCTCAGCCTCAATTTAACTATCATATCCATTTTCATCATCTACATTAGGCTGAGTAGCCACACCATGAACTGTAGTAGTCTGTTGTTCAGCTTCTGCAAACAAATCTGCAAACCGTGGATCAGCAGCTCCTTCAAGTAATATCTGATTCTCATCCTCAGCTCCTTCTTCCTCTAGGTCTTCTTTTTGACATTCTTCATCTCTCTCTTCTTCATCATTTTCTTCCTCTCTGTTTTCACCACCACTTTCTTCTTCATCTATGTCATCTTCCTCACTATCGCCTTCATCATCAGCCTTTTCACCATCATCCAAACATGCTCCAGTCACCAAATTCGCATCATTAATTACATTTGGTGGAGAAACACTATGTTCAACGTAGATGTAAACCTCTCCACAATCTTTTGCCTCTACAGCCATCTTCATAATCTCGTTATCCTTATCCTGCCATATCAATCTTAACGCTGACATATCCTCATTAGGTTCTATACCATACCTTCTCCACATTGCTAACAGTTTCTGGATTATTTGTGAAATCTTCAAAAATTGAGAATGTAAGCGAATCTGGATCTACCAGCATATTTGGTGCAGTCGAACCACCTTTATAACATATATTCTTCCCTTTCTTCGACAATAAACCTCCGTAGTGAATGTACAGGGTGAGTTTCTCGTTATCGTAACTACACATAAAACAAAAAGTAACTTTCAGAACCCATAAGAAAAATAAAAACAGAGATAAACCCAAAAAATACATGATTCAGAGATGATAAGAAAAAGAAAATGAATCCATGTGAAGATCGGAGCATTAGATCTATTACACCTTAATAAGCTACCAAAAAAACCACAAAAACAAATTATCTGCCTTGAATCGTACCTCATATTTCTTGATTTTTCTGGATCTCACTTGCACATAGGGTTCCTCTCTGATTTCGATTTAGGGTGTTTTTCTAGATTACAAGGTTTGGGTTTTAAGTTCTTAAGCGATGTATAGTTAATATTTAACTGTATTTAATTAGAAGACAGAGTACTAACACCATTATGATTTCGTTAACCTTCGTCTCATATACAATGTTAAATAAGTATAGGAATCATAGTTGGTGATTTAAATTGGGCATAAAAAATAATTAAAGTATTTTTTTGGGTACAAAATTAATTGAGGTATTAAAAAGCTTATAATTATTTAGTTGGAGAATTTATATGAAATTTTTCCAAGATAAATCATGCCCCAAGGCCCAAACACAATCTTTTATTTTTTTCATGGAATGTAAAAGTTATTCACTAAAGATTGTTTGACAACTATAATAAATATGAATCTTGAGAGTTGAAGTTTTTGGACTGAAAATGAAATCTTAGTTTATTAGAAAAAAGTGTAATAAATCTCTATATAACGGATATGAGGGGTAAACCAATAGCGTTGGCCCTCTCCATTCACCGTGCCCGAGTGTTATATAATTTTTAATATATTAGTTGCATTACGCTCTCTTCACAAACTATGAACAGTTGCTTGGAGTACATTATACATACCTTATATAACGTGAATGTATTTATAATGTATTGTTGGCTCATGTCTGAGTGGCATCAAGTAATAGAGAAGTGATTAAGCTCCATTTTGCTGTATAACTAACGGGTTTAAATAATGCTTCTAGTTAGGGATAGCCAAACCTGAGAAGAGTAAGGACAACACAAAAAAGAGATGATCTATTCTCTTGTCTCCACTCTTTCTCCACAAAAAACGCAGCTTACTCGAACTCCCACGTCTTAGTTTCTAATTAGTCTGTCTCCAGTTGCTAAATTTTATTTTTTTTCCTCAAAAAGTCTGTCTCCAGTTGCTAAATAATCATGATAAACTAGCCAAGTTGGGAATAAGTGCCGTTGAGTACAGTAGAGAAAGAGAACCAGACTGCTTTGTGCCATTCATATATCGATCTGGTTGTTTACTAGCTCATCAGATATATAACTATATATATGCAAATATGCATTATTTTAAATGACAATTTTAATCGTTTATAGATAAAACTTGTTAGAATAAATTTAAATTATAATTATTACATAGTAGTGGCGGATCCAGAACTAAAATTAACATGGGACACATATAACTTTTTTTATAATATAATAATTATGATTTTTTTTTGCAACTAAGGTTATCCTCAACGCAGGGTTCTAAGAAACGTTTTAGTGGAAAAAAAAAATCAGATTAAACAAAAAAATGTAAGAGAGGCTCTAATATTGCATACTCGATTATGGTTTAAGAGCTCGTACGTGTCGATTGTTTGTTGGCTGGACAAAAAAATAGAAGAACCAAAAAAACATTTGTTTCGACGATTAAATTTTTTTCACTCTCGATCTCTTTCTCTCTTGATCTATCTCTCGCTGTTTCTCTCTCGATCGAAGTCCATTCTTAATAAAAGGAGGAGAAGGATATGTTACAGCTATGGAAGCAGAGGCGATTGTGGAGAAGAAAGGGGAAGCGGAAGGGATTTAATCTCGGAGGCGAATCGGAGGATATTGATTTGAGTTTGGAGTCGAGTCATTCAGATGAGGTTGAAGCAATTGGAAGCAAGGGTAAGTTTCTCTGTTTAGTAGGTTGAATTCGCGAATAGTTAGGAGGGATTAGGGTTTATTCGATTTTGTTCGTAAATTTGGGATTAGGGCTGGTTGTTCTCATTTCTTTGTTTCTGAATTTGTACTTTGGTTCTGTGTTCTTTTTACCTTCTTCTAAGTACATGTTAATATATTTCAGGTTAAAATATGGCATTGGGGACAAGGCAGCAGATCACTACTCTCTCTCGGTTCCAAATTTGCAGAATGCTAACTGTTACTAAGGTTTGTTCACACCTACAACCTGTTCTACTTGATATGTCTTCAGGCCACAGGTTACTTGCTCTCAACGCATCTCTCGCACTGTCTGTTATTCTTCTTCTTAATAATGCGTCTCTGATGTTTTTTTTGGTTCCCTGAGTAATTAAATACCTTTGTCTCTTTGATGTAGGCAGTCAAGGTACAAGGATTAATGTGTGGGAGGGTTTGAAGAGAGAAACATTAGGTTACTAACTGGTCTCTTGCCCTATATCTCTGTTGGTTTCTCATGTTCCATCGTATTTGTGATAGTGCCTTTTTGCCATGTTATTGAGTTTTTGCTATGTTTTTGAATTTTGCAGGTTAACAGTAATGTCCCTGATCTTCCTAGTGAGCTAGCATCTACGTTTCAAGCCAAGCCATGGCTGCATATCTTGCTCCCGCTAGGCTATTGCCAGGGTAATCACGTTACTCTTGTAGTTGTATATAAAAAGTTGCTTTTTTGAATGTGTTTCTTGCAGTTTAAAACTGTCTTGGTTTACTATCATGTTGTGTTATCTTAATCCGACAAGGTGAGGCGCTTGCTGTGTCTATTGATGCTTGCTGTGTCTATTGATGCTTTGTTTCTTGCAGTTTTTAACTCTATTCCTATAACACTTCATTCTTGATGACACCATTGATGTTTACTTGTCTTTTTTGTTATTTCAGGTTTCCGATGATGCTTTTAACAATCAGTGATGGCTTTCACTGATCATCCTTTAGTGTTCTCAAGCGACACAGATCATCACCAAGCATAACACAAGGTTAGAATTTTCAACTTTTTTTATTACCGGTTTTATTTGTTTTTATTTTGTTTTTGTTTTAGTTCTGTTTTCAAATGATCTTAATCTAAGATTTGTTTTAGTATTCATATGATCTTTTCTCTTTTTTTTTTATTGGTGTTATTCATTTATTTGGTTTGAGTGTAGTTAAGTGTCGAGTCAGTCATGATGGATGCTTGTTGTTTGTTGGTTGTGATAAATACCATTAGTACTTGATTAGGGTCTAGGGAAGTCGACATCAAACTTATTGTGTGATGGTTCAGGGTTTGTTGGTTGTTGTGGGAACGGGTAGAAACTTAAATTGAAAACTTTAACACACTAGTTTAAAAAGTAAACTACTAACTCAGATTGTAAATAAAGGGATAATTGATAAGTAAAACACAAAACACAAAACATAAACACCAAACACAAAAAACGAAACCTCAACAAGCTTTCCTTCTCCTTCTAATACACACACGAAGCAACAGCTATGGATTCAGAGGACTCGTTGAATCCATATCGTTTCTCTGCTAGCTTCTACGATCTCCTGCAAAGTCAACATGATACCTGCAACCACATTGACTCTCCTAATGAGAGTCAATGTTCTGATGTCCCACCTGCAGCTCCATCACCTGTTGGTAACCGACGAGCAAGGCATACTTGGTTACCAGCAGATGATGTGATGCTTGTGTCTGCTTGGCTAAACACAAGCAAGGACCCGATAACATCAAACGAGCAGAGACTTGGAGCCTTTTGGGGAAGGATTGCGACCTACGTATCTAAATGTCTGAATGTTGTAGGTCGACCATTTAAAGATTCAAGTCATTGTAAGCAGCGGTGGGGTAAGATCAACGACAATGTTTGCAAGTTCGTTGGATGCTATGAAGCTGCGACAAGGGAGAAATCTAGTGGGCAGAATGAAGATGACGTTATGAAGCTAGCACACCAGATCTTCTTCAATGATCACAATGTCAAATTCACCTTGGAGCATGCATGGCGATCAGAAGTGGTGTGCTTCCACATCTCCTAAACAGTTACAAGATGATTTGGTTGAGAATATTTGGGCAAAATTTGGAGAATACCCTTAAGCATTTGCTCTTTTTATGAATTTTACTTCTCTTTTATTATGTTTTAATGTTTCCTATGTTTAAAATTTTATGAAATGAAATAATTTTATAAACATATATCTCAAATGCAATAAATCCATATTCTAATTTAAATTTTTATTTTTCAAAAAAAAAATTAAAAAAATTAAGAGACTCAAAATAAGAACCCACCATTGGGGGGAAAACTTTTACACTACCGGAAAATTGGGCACTGATAGCAGTGGGTTATAGCGTTTATTGATGTTTTGCTATGGTTAAGGTTTTAATAGCGTTTGAATTTAGGTAAATGCTATAGATATATCAAAAACGGTGACACTTAGTATAAATAGCATAAATTAAATTAAAAAACGCTATCTAAATAGAAAGGAGAAAGTTTAATTATAAGATTATTTTGTCCTGCTTAACACTTAGTGAAATTTCACTCTCCCTCCACTCTTGTTTCCATTATCCCTCCACTCTCGTTTTCACTCTCCCTCTCGTTTAATTTCAGCTCGTCTCTCTGTCTCCCTCTGTTTTCACTTTCTAATTTCGCATCGTCATCGATTTTAATCTCTCTCCCTCTCGTTTTCATTCTCTCTTCCCTCTTGTTTCGCTTTCTAATCTCGATTCTATATCCAAATCGATTTACAAAGCTGTCCGTCTCTCAGTCTCCCATCGACATCGATTTCCAAAGATAGAGTAAAAGTTTTCGATTAAAGGTTAGTTTTGGTTATTCAAGTTTTAGATTGAAATATACAGTTTAGGGTTTACATACTGATTTTTGAGAAAAGGGTTTTTGAAATTTTTAGGATTATTCTTTCAATTTGGGGCTAATATTATAGGGTTTAGGTTTGAATTTGGTCAAATTTATTAGGGGTTCGTTTCAATTAAGGATTTCAATTTAGTTTAATGTTTTTGTTTCACTATTACTGTGTCTGATTTCACAAATCTGTATTCGTACAACTTTGGTCTGGGAGCTGTTGCGGTGTTGCAATATGGACAAGTTTTGGGTTTGGCTTCCGAGGTACTGACAAGTATTTTACTATTGTCAAAAAATTCAACACAGTTTATAATGCTAATCTGATGCTAATCAAACTTTTAATATTTTTGTAAATTACAGAGCAAGCGTTGAGTATGAGGAAGGTTCACACATGCTTTTGTGTTTGAATCGGTAAAGAGGTTGGGTAATCCTCTGCAAATGTTGTGTCCATGTATCGATTGTCGGAATTTATGTCATCAAGATATAAACACGGTACTGGATCATTTGGTAATTAGAGGTATGGATCAGAAGTACAAGATGAATACTTGTTGGAGCATTCATGGAGACATAAGGGTTGAGAATACAGTTGATGATCAAAGTGCTGACTTAGAAGCCTATGAGTTGTTTAGATCTGCCTTCTTTGAAAATGAAGACAATTTACAGTCTTCAAATACGAATGGAGAACAACCTGTAGTAGTTAAAGGCGAAGAAGAATTCGAGTTTAAGAAGAAGTTGGAGGATGCAGAAACTCCTTTATACTCGGGCTGCCAAAACTACACCAAAGTTGCTGCAATTATGGGACTCTACCACATCAAAGTTAAGAGTGGGATTTCAGAGAATTTCTTTGATCAGATTTTGCTTATGGTTCACGACATGCTTCCTGAAGATAATGTGCTTCCAAGATCCACATATGAGATTAAGAAATTCTTGAAGATATTTGGTTTTGGTTATGATGTTATTCATGCTTGTAAGAATGACTGTATTCTATACCGGAAGCAGTATGAGGAGATGAGTAGCTGCCCAAGATGTGGTGCTTCAAGATGGGAAATTGATAAGCATTCTAGTGAGACAAAAGAATGGGATTCCAGCAAAGGTACTTAGGTACTTCCCAATAAAAGAAAAATTCAAGAGGATGTTCAGATCGAAGATAATGGCTAAGAATTTGCAATGGCATTTTGGAAATGGTTCTGAAGATGGAACAATAGACACCCAGTGGACTCATTGACTTGGGCACAAGTCAATGCTAAATGGCCACAATTCGCTGCTGACCCGAGAAACCTTCGACTTAGTATATGTACAGATGGGGTGAATCCTTTTGCTATCCAGAACACCAAGTATAGCACATGACCAGTATTTTTGGTCAATTACAATATGCCTCCAACTATGTGTATGAAGTCAGAGAACATAATGGTAACCCTTCTGATTCCTGGACTAACTGCACCGAGTAACAACATCGATGTCTATCTGGCTCCTCTGATTGATGATCTGAATGATTTGTGAAATGAAGGTATCCAAGTATTTGACTCATTATCCCAGGAGAATTTCAAACTAAGAGCAATACTGTTGTGGAGTATCAGCGATTATCCAGGTTTGGGGACCTTGGCTGGTTGTAAAGTTAAAGGGAAACAAGCAATTTGATGAAGTGAAGATTGCATGGCAACTTGATAAGCTCATTTTGGACAATGAAATGGCCTATCCAACATACAAAAAGACCACTGGGTCATCGGTAAAACTTTTAATAGTCTATTGTTATAAATACTATTAAGATGTAGCTAAATCATGTTGATATTTGTAGATTATCTTTTTTTAAAACATCGTTCCACATGATACAGATGCAGAAGATAATAAAATCCACATCTATACTTGGAATAAGGATGATGAATTAATTGCTGAGGGTCGTCTACGGTCAACTGACCCAAAAGAATTGGTAAACGACATTCCATTGGGTCCGAATGCTGCTATTGTCACAGTTGATAGGGTATTTAAAAAAGATGAATATCTGTGGAGGCCAACTGCTGAAATGTTGGTGATTGGTGATGCACTTGGTGAGAACATCCCATGGCCTATCCATAATATTCAAATGGCTTATAGTGTACAAGCAAGCATGGATGAAAGGATGTCAAAAAGTAAATCACCTGGGGTAAAACTCTACACTTTCTTAGTCTTAAAAATATATGTTGTATTGATGTTGTGATGGACTTGTGATAAGATTGTCTTCAATTTTCTTTGTAGAGTGTACAAGCAAGCAAAGATGAAATGATTTCAAAAAGTAGATCACATGGGGTAAAACTTTAAATCTTCTTAATCATTTCTGAAATTTTCTACTTCAATTGAATGATTTGTTGTTTGACTGGACTGGTGATTAATTGTCTAGAATTTTCTTTGTAGAGTGTAGGTAACAGCTCTAACACCAACACAAATGAGAAGAAAAGGTGCATTCTTTTAGATTGCAATGGATATGGGGAAAATGTTGCAGAAGGTCGAGTTTTCTCAACAAATCTAGAAGATAGAGTTCATTTTGTCGCTTTGTGTCCCAATGCAAGTAAGGTTTGAGTTGATGTTCCTACGATTGATGATGCTCCAGTTTGGAGAGCAAATTCAGAAATTAAAATCATTGTTGATGCTTTGGGTAGTATAATAGCTTGGCCAAATGACAAACTTGTTTACATTTAAAACTCTGATCGATCTTGTGCTTTTATTTTGTGTGAGGGTACTTGTTGTTTGTTTCACACATGTACGTTTGATGATTTAATCAATAATCATTTATGAAAATTTGGTTTGATCCAAAATGATGGGTAATGCAATATAGCCAAAAAGAAATTATTAATCAGGTTCTCATTGCAAACAAAAGATAGCAGTCCAATTTATTGCAAAGCTAAACTGCTACAATATACATATCAATTATAACGTATAATTAAAGAAAAGATAACGCTTATAAAAAGCTATTATAAAATCTACAATTGCATATTATAAAGCGCTATCGTAAAGAACTATACAGTAGCATAACAAAAAAAACGATACAATATATCGTGAACCTATAGTCGCGGTCAATTACATAGCGTTTCTAACTTCGCTACTATAAACATAGATAGCGTTTATTGGACGCTATCAATGCCCAATTTTCCTGTAGTGTTAATTAACAATCACAAAGTTCTTAATCTACTCAAAACACAAAATCTATTAATAAACAATCTTAAGAGGCCCTAAAATATATCCCCCATTGGGGTTGCCCTAATATAGTAAAATACAAGTTTCTAAGAAAGTTTACAAATTCAAAATTTTTTATGAAGAATATCATTTTCATTGATTTTTATTTTTGAAATATAAATTGAATAATCTAATGAATTTACTAGATATATTCATTAATATTTTAGAATGTAGTTAATGTAAAATATCAAATAACGAAATAAACAAATGCATTTTGTTATATAAGTAAAAAAAAAAGGAAAAAACAGATGTAAATGATTACCAATTAAAAATTGTAAGAAACAAGAAAACTAAATTGTGCATACAAAATGAAAAGACAAAAACGTGAGAAGGATAATAATAAATGAAACAAATGATAATGGAAATATCAAACACATTATCCCTAACATCATCTTCTGCGTAACTAAGATCATCTCCAATGAGACTTTTTAATTTTATTTCTTGGCTTTAATATGATTAAAAATAAATTAGAAATGACAATATTACTAAGAAGAGCTTCTAATTAACACGTTCAAGAATCCCTAAAAAGCATCGACGTGCTCAAAAAATGTTGGGTATAATTTTTGATAAAAAAAAAAATTGTACTCACTTATTTGTTTTTCTTCTCTCTCGCAACGGAGGTTGCAAAATTGATTGAGATTTTTCTCAATGATCTGTTGGAAGTGGAGTAGATTGATTCGATTTTTGGACACGGTATCAAAGAAGGATGGTATGATGGAAGAAGTATTGCATTTGCAGTGATTATTTTGGTCCTCATCACATGTAATTTAAACTTGTTTCACTTAAATGTGAGCATTTTTATATGCTTTATCTGGAGATTAGTCAAATATACAATTTCTGGTTATTGTGTCTCTCGTCCTTTTGAAATCACTTTTACCATTTCACATTGCATAGTTATTGTGGCTCTATAAACTTTGAATTGTCTATACCTACCTTCTGCTTTATGGGTAAGCTTTGATATAGGTAGATAATTTTTATTGATTGCATTGTGTTTGGTGTATAGAAGAAATTCTTGTTACGTGTTGATTATGAATTTCTACATCATACTTATTGTTCTATGCTTAGTGTTTATGGTCTTTGAGTTCAATGTTTGGTTGTGTTATATTAGGTAAATGTTTACTTTGACATTGATTGCTATTAACAAAAACCACCAAAACGTTTCTCTTTCTTTGACATTGATTGCTAATAACCACACAAACCAAATCATTTTCAAACTAAGTTAAAGGGTGGGGACCAGGGTTCGAGGAACGCCTCGCGCACCAATAACCTACTGGTGGATTTGGATATCCACAGTGAGGGGTTAGGATCGATGCCCTGCAGGGCCAGCTTGGGGTCCGTCGGGGCGGCTAGCGGGGGGCTAGTGGGATCCACGGGACGGGTTATCACATGTCCACCTGGTGTTAAGGCTTCAAAGAGAAAAAACAAGAATATGAAGAAGACAACCACTGATGATGAAGATAGCAAGTATTTGTTGGAGTTAGAGGCGATGTGGTAGCTAAAGGAAAAAGATTTTTCTTTGAAAGAGAATATTAGCAATCGTAACCTCCTTGAAATGATACTTGCAAAAACAGAGCAACTAACTGATCTTGATATAGCTTTAAAGGACAAGCTAATTATTGACAATTTTTCAAGCTAATTAGTTTCTGTTCTATTGAAGTCAGTCATTGTAATCGGTTTGTTTTTTTGATGTTTCATGTAATCTATTTATGTTCTTGATGTTTTATTGTAATCTTTTTCGGTTCTTGGTGTTTTAATGTCATATGTTTATGTTATTGAAGTTTTGACGTGATGTTTAATCTAATTTTTCAGTTTGTGTGTATTAGATTGTGTTTATGTGCTTTCGATTACCAACCTTTATGTGTTCTTGCAAAGTAAAACTGAAATTGATTGTGTTTTTGTGGCTCGTGACATGAAGAGATAAGTATTCTTGTGACATGAAGAGACAAGTAAACACATGTTTGTGACAGGAAGAAACAAGACTGCTCGTGACATGAAAACACAAGAAAAATTGGTCCTCGTGACAAGAAGAAACAAGAAAAAGGGACTTGATGCTTGTGATTGTTGCTTGTGATCCATCTCCTCTCCTCCTACTACGATTCAAAAATGTTTATTACTTCTTCTTGTACAACTCAATAGCTCCATATCTTTTTCTTTTATCACTCCATAACTCCATGTCTTCTTTTTTATTTTCATCTTCGCCATATTTAAGAAATAAATGGCATCTTCTTCTAGTAATAATTTCAAGAATTTTGACAAAATGTTTGATGAGAAATTTGATCAAGTGTACGTTCAAGCGTTCGATCATATTGTTTCTACCCGTGCTGATCACCAACAAGCAAGAAAGCCAAGGAAAAAAGAGTCTATATTACAAGAAATCGTGAAGATGGACACATCCGCTTGTGGAACAATTATTTTTTGTGAAAATGCAATATAACCTCCTCCATTATTTTGTCGTCGTTTTAGAATGAACAAGTTTTTGTTCATGCGTATTATTGATCAACTCTCCAATGAAATTCCATTCTTTCAACAAAGAAGAGATGCTACCAGAAAGTTCGGTCTCTTTGCAATACAGAAGTGTACAACAGTAATTTGTATGATGGCATATGGTTGTGAGCTGATGCGGTAGATAAATACCTCTGCTTGCTGAAATCACTGCGATTTCAAGCTTGAAAAATTTTGTTGAAAGAATCATAAATTTATTTGGAGATGAGTATCTATGGAGACCCATACCAGAGGTTCTTCAACATTTACTCAATATTGGAGAGCTATGAGGATTTCCTCGGAAGATAGGAAGCATCGATTGTAAAAATTGAGAGTGGAAGAATTACTCGACCGCATGGAAAAGTCAATATACACGTGGATCTGGAAAGCCAACCATCGTTTTAGAGGCTGTAGCATCACAAGATCTCTTGATATGACACACATTGTTTTGGCCCTCTAGATACATTAAATGATATCAATGTTTTTGATCGCTCTATAGTTTTTGATGATATATTACAAGGTCATGCTCCAAAAATCAATTACATTGTTAACGGCCGCGCATATCATTTGGCTTACTATCTTAATGATGATATTTATCCAAAATGGGCTACTTTTATCCAATCTATTCAGATTTCACAAGATCTACATGCAAAGCATGCCCCAAAGGGCCAAACACATTAATAGTCACGACAAGTTAGTATGAAAATATGTATAATTTTGAATGACTATTTCAATAATTTATAGATTAAAATTATTATAATAAATTAAAAAATTATTATATTGCCTAGAACATGCATAGTACTAAAAAATTCTCATATTTTTTATAGAACATGGGTAGAAAAGTGAACGAAATTTACAAACTTGTCAAAAACTCTCTTCCACTTTTTTTTTACAAAATTCATAACAAAATTGATTTCATACAAGCTATAGGAAATTCATGTATCCCAAGATTTTTCTACGTTTCTAGCCAATCAAATATTCATCGGAAAGAAATCAACGGTGTTAAGTTGCTTCACAAGAATGTGTTGAGATGGTCAAAAATGTTACAAGACAACCCATCAGCTTTCTCTTGTGCAATTACTTTGGAAAAACCACGTACTTACCAGCATTGTCCATAGATACAAAGGACGATAAAAAGCCGAGAAAGGCGAGTGACATGTTTTATTCTTTCAACAGCTCTCATATAACTTCATTACTATATTTTCCAGTTTCATTACAATGGAATAGCCTTGGAATATCATGAATTGGAATGACATAAGCGGGCGATACATGTGAGTGTACCTAATCAAACAAGTGGTAAAAAACACTTTTCTTGCCTATTTCTCCATTCCCATTGATCCCAAGATTCTTGTTAACCTTTTGAATATGTTACTATTTGAGTTGCATCCTAACTTTTTGGGCTTATTCCTAGATTTGAGTTTGACTTAAATAAGCCCAGTTACAGAAATCCTACTATATTAATTGGGAAGTACAAATATAAAACTAACCTTATAAAGTGTAAGAAATTACGTATTTTTATGCACAATCATTATGGAGAGCCTCAAGACACCCCATTGTAGGATTAATTGAAACTACAGCAACCATTGAGGTAAATATTGACAAAGTGTTGCAATGCAGTCTGAATGACAATGCCGCTTTCACGAATCAGTAACCAATTTGGTTATTATGACGGATGTGGAAAATTTGAAACCTGCTAGTCTTCCAACAACGTAATCAGTCATGGAATCAAACCATCAAAGCAGCTTGGAATGACACTGAAGAAAGGATTAATGCAGAGGCGTATCTCATATCCCTGGGAAATAAAAAAGAAACACACACACCATCCAGAAGGAAGAGATGGACCAAACCAGAGAGTTCATGGATCAAATGCAATTAGAATGCCTCTTTTACTAACACAAATATTGCCCCACAGGCTGGATGGATCATCAGAGACGACAATAGATCATATATGGGTGCCGCAGAAGCAAAAGGAGTAAATGTTCAGCAACCTATAGAGAGCGAATGTCAAAGCCTTATAAAAGCAATGCAACACTGCTGGAAAAAAGGATTACGCATAATTATTTTTGAAGGTGATTGCCTTGAGTTAACAAGCCTACTACAGAGACAACCCACCAACTTTAGGATGCATAATTGGATAAGGGAAGTATTACACTAGAAAGAAAAGTTTGAGGATGTTAAGTTCACATGGATCAGCAAAGATTCAAACAAAGCAGCCAACTACTTAGCAAAATCTCCCCAACCTAATAATTTATTTGCCTATCATTACTATGTAGCTTATTATTACCTTTCTTCCATGAGGATTATTGTACTGCAAACTATTATAGATAAATTGCAAGCTATTATTTATAAATAAAATCAGATGTTACAAGAAAAAAATGTAAGAAATTACATTGTCATGTCATTGGTCTTAAGACTTAAGACAAATATTTAAATTGTCCGTAAGGGTAAACATATAATTTTAATATTACAAATAAAATCTTTTAAATAATTCTTAATTTCCCCAAAAAAAAGTTTCTCTCTAATTAATTATGGACGAAAATTACTAATTAATTTTTAAAAATTTTAAACCAATCAGAATTTTAAAAAGTAAGATTTTATATCTAAGTATCCAAATTATTATTTTACTAACTATATTTGGAAGATTTTATTTATATGTTACATTATGATTCTCCTCTCATATTTCTTTTATTTCATTTACAATTTTTTTTGAATTATTATCTAATACATAATTAATTAGAGAGAATTTTTCTTGCATATGTTATGATTTGAATTTTTTAAAACGAAGATATATTACTCAATCTATGAAGAAGAAATGTCTATTTTAATGTTCCCCATTGCTGTATTGGTAAATCTAAATTAATGTAGTTGATAAATTAATAAATTTTTATTTGCTCACAATTAGGATATTATAATTAGAGAAATACCATAGAATAACATTAATCTAAGTTTTTCTTTCAAAGTTAGCGTATAAGCTCAAATGTTCCAAAATTAGCATTATTCTTTTTATTTTAAATAATAAAATTAATTATAATACTTGCGATTTTGATAGCTTCACTGAATATTTTGGCGATGGTTGCGGGAAAGCTCCAGTGACGCGTATCAATTCCAATCTCAGATAGAAAAAGAAGAAGGAAGAGCTACGCCGTTAAATTATTGCAGCCATGATTTCACTCTGTTACTCCATTCTCAGCCAAAACCTTCTTCAGGTACCCTTACAGTTAATTATTCCAGCCATGATTTTACAATTGGCTTGAGATTGAATCGAACATTTATGGTTGGTGAATCGTGTTGGTTTAGACTTTTTTTGAATCCATGGCACAATTTGTTGATGAATTAAAGTTCTCGGGAGGATCCATCAATTTAATTCCATATACACACACATTCACACTCTCACAAAGATAGAGGGAGAGAGAAGCTAAAAAAAAAAGCACACAACTTTTGCCTCTTCTCATCATCCTCACTCAGATAACTTTGTCTTCTGATTTAGGATTCTTCATAAACACAAAGAAACAAAGTTTTTTTTTCTTGATTGTACACTATTTCGATTTAGGAAGAGAGAAGAAGAGACGCCATGAACATCTTTAAGAAGAAGACCACTCCCAAAGGTAAACAAAAAGTTGATAATTTTTTTACCATTGTTAGTTTTTTGTGTGTTTTATCTTCTTCATCTATGAAATTGCGATTAATGGTATGAAATCTTGTTGGTAGGACAAACTCAATATGGATAAAAATGAGAGCTTCAAGTGTTTGTTGTGTTCAAAATTGGATCTTGATGTGTGGGTTTTTGTTATCCATAAAAGGGTTGTCTTGATTTCTTTATTAGATGTAGAAAAATAGTAAGTTGTCTTAATTTATGTTAGCTTGTGAAGTTTGTAATCCTGCTTTAAGTTATGATTTTTTATTTTCTGATTCAGCAGATACTCTTTGTACCAGTAAGAAAGAGATGGCTGTTGCTACACGAGGTATGTTGAATAGGTTCCAATCTCTATCTAACAAAGTTTGGTTTCTGATTTAAGTAGATTGTGTTTTGATCTGTGTCACTCTATCGCTACTTAGTATATAGATTGGATTGAGTGAAGAATGCTTTACCTTACTAGTTGTGGTTGAGATTCACCAATGACACATATATATTCACATTACATGACATTGTACTAGGAAAATTAATTGAATTAAGCCTTGTCTAAAATTCAGGAAGCATTGTTGAAAATTTAGGAAGGGATCCGTAAATATTAGGAAGACCTTCCTAAACGGTACAAGATAGACTTTGGCGATGTTCTTGACGGAAACAAGGGTGGTGAGGTTTGGTTAGGCGGTGGTGGTGGAGGAGAAAAGGACGAGAACGAGGAAGGTGGTTTGTGGGGAAGGAATCAAGAAGATGGGTCTCAGTTTACACCTATGACCGAAGGTGATTGGCCAGATCTGAGGATGAAATGTAAACAAGACATACCTTTTTTTTTGGATTTCTGAATATTTAGGAAAGGCTTCCTAAAATTGAAGAACGTCTTCCTAAATATGATGAAACACTTCCTAAACATTATGAAATTCTTCATAAATTTGAAGAAATGAGTTTTTGAATGTTTTATTTATATTTTGCCTTATGTATCAGCTTGATTCTCTTGTTGTAGATAATGATTGGAATAAGAAGCTTCATGTAATCTTTAAACCATTATGTTTATGAAAATCATCCAGAATTTCAAAGAGTTGTTCCTCAATTTTATTGAACCTCCCTAAATTCATAGAAATGTGTTTCTAACTCTATATTTTTGTGTCTTTTGCTTCAATTTGTCAAATATTAGTAGATTTCTTGAAACGACCGACCCGTTTATTATTAATAAGTACTAAATAATAAATAATAAATAATAATAGTAAATACACTTAACTGGTGGTCTCATACCCACTAGCCGCCTAACCACAATCAAACCAAACAGCGGAAATAACAATACCAATAAATAACCAATAATAAATAACCAGTGTTAATTCCAAACCATAAACTAATAAACCAAACAACATAGAACAATGAACCAGCAACCTAGCAATGTTGACCCAACTCTAGCAACCTAACAATGCCAGACAACAACCAATCGAGTCCCTAGAACATCCTCCATTGCCTTGATTCCACAATCACACTTTGCCTTTACCTGCATCACAAACACAAATTGCAATGCATGAGTATTTTATAAAACCTTAGTAAGGCAATCCTCCCATCTACTGGGCTATACACACAAGCAATAGAGATAACTCTAACAGTCAACTAACAACCAATAACCAAACAATAACAAACAAGGACTCTGCATCGACCGACACCAACCATGCATCAACCGACACCAACTAGGGTTGTACCGACCGACACAAGCTTGCATTGACCGATACAAAGTTCACTTGCATCGACCGACACGCACATTGCATCGACCAACGCATGCTCGACATAACACAAAATCCCTAATTTCATCGACCGACACCTCCACCTGGCATCAACCGATGCTCCTAGGTCAATTTGCGTGGTCCTCGCATTGCATCGACCGACGCACAAAGTGCATCGACCGACGCACATACCGAGCATCGTTTTTCCCAAAGCTTCTCGCCGGATCTTCGTTCCTACAAACGTCAAACTCGATCCCAAGCCACAAGAAAGCCTCACAAAGCCTCAAATTATATTCTAACAAGCAACACAACACATAAACACGCAGATCAGAGAATCTCTAGCTTAGATAAGCCATGGTCATGCACTTACCTTTGCCAAGACGAATCTGAACCTTATATAAGCAAGAAAACGCTCCTAGGAAGCTCCTACAACGATCCCAGGTACAGATCTCTACAGGAACGGCCTCAAACTCCAAGAATCTCCCAAGAACACTTTCTCTCTTTCTTTCTCTGCAGAAACGGCCAAACCTCGGCCACAACACGACAAATCCCTTTTATACAGTACCTAAGGGTTTTCCTCACCCAAAACGCAGCGTTTAACTTAAACTCGTCCGCACAAACCGACCTTGCATCGACCGATGTATCTCCTAAATCGGGATTCCGGTTTGCGGATGTTACAATTCTCCCCCACCAACATAGATTCGTCCTCGAATCTCGAATAACGATCAGCGAAGGACTCCTGTGCAATCGTCTCCATGGCCCGCACTCCTCCGACCGATCTACAGAAGGTCACCTCTAGGTAATAAACTCACATTCCAGGTATTCCACACAAATCGGGACCGCATAGAAGTTTGGAATAATGTTATTTGTGTGGCAGAACCAACCACTCCTAAGCGACCAAGTAAACAAGAGAGATGGGCTGGAATACTCCATTCCCGCTCCAGCCACAGACTACAACTAGGACCAAACTAGACAAGTTCAAGTCGCTACCTGCTTCTCAAACCACTTCTTGAAACTTGCCTTCATCCTCGCCTCTGGCTCCCAAGTCTGCTCCTCAACACCATCACAGTCCCATAGGACTCTCATCAAAGGAATCTTCTTCTTCCGAAGTTCCTTGATCCTCTTCTCGAGAACCCTCACTGGTCTTGCCTCCTAAGTCATGTTAGGCTGTAGATCCTCACGAATCTTAGCCAACAACTGATCATCCTCGCGGAGACACTTCCGCAACATAGACACATGCTACCGGTCCCACCCGCTTAATCACTCTGAACGGGCCCATATTCCTCGGACTCAACTTAGTCTATGTCAATGACCTGTCCGGACCCCGCAACATGGCCATCTTGAGGTACACTCTATCTCCCACCTGAAACTCAAGATCTCTCCTCCTCCTATCGGCATAACTCCTCTGCCTATCATGAGCTTCCTTCATGTTCAGCTTGAGAACTCAAATCTTCTCTGAGGTCTCTTGAACAAAATCTGCCCCGTACATGCTCCTCTCCCCCACATGAGTCCAGCATAACGGTGTACGACACAAGCTATCATACAAAGCCTCATAAGGAGCCATGCCAATACTCGTCTGATAACTGTTGTTATAAGCAAACTCTACCAAGCTCAGCTGATCTGCCCAGTGGCCACCCCAATCCAGCACACACATCCTCAGCAAATCCTCCAACATCTGTCTCATCTATCGGAATCTGATGATAACTCGACGCCAGATCTATCTTGGAGAACCAAGTAGCACCTCTCAACTGATCCAACAACTCATTGATCCTGGGAAGAGGGTACTTGTTCTTCACAGTGACCTGGTTCAGACCCCTATAGTCAATACACAAGCGGAAACTTTCATCCTTTTTCTTGACGAATAACACCGGCGCTCCCCACGGTGATACACTAGGACGAATTAATCCCTTGTTCAACAGATCTTCCAATTGCTTCTTTAGCTCTGTCATCTCTGCTTGAGCCATCCTGTAAGGAGCCTTGGATAACAGTGTCGTCTCGGGTACCAGTTCAATAGTAAAAGGATCAGACCAAGATGGTGGTAACCCTTGCAACGACTGGAACACATCCTCAAACTCCTCCACAACCTGGATACCGCTAACCGTAGATTGCCCCACCGACTCTGGCATATATATAGTAACCAAATAAGCCTCACGGCCCTTTCGATCATCTTCCCAGCCTGAATAGCCGAGATCAGGAGACTCCCCGAAGTCGGTCTAATCCCCTGAAAAACTAACAACCCTCCTGGACGTTCAAACTCCACTCTACCCTGATGACAATCAAGATGGACCATATGCCAATGCAACCAGTCCATCCCCAAGATAACGTCATACAACTCCACTGGGCTGATAAGAAAATCCGCAGGCCACGACTCTCCCGCGATCTGAATATCAATACCCCTTGCTCGACCAATGACTCTTAGAAACTTTCCTCCAACAACTTTGACAACTCCCGCACTCTCTCCGGGATCTCCCTTAATACCCGCACTCTCTGCACACTCCGGGGTAATGAAGCTATGAGTAGCTCTAGAATCAAACATGACATTGGACTTAAACCCGCCCACCAACAAGGTCCCTACACAAACCTCATGTGTTGAGAACCTAACACTTTATCACATGCAAACATAAAATCTAAAACTACTAAAAATTCACAAAGACAAAGTACCAGAAATTATACATGTGATCGCCTTAACATTGGTTCCACCAGTCTCTACAGTCGTGTAAACACGTGGCGCCTGTTCGATCCGTTTCACCTGTTGCACTCCCTGCTGCACCATCTGCTGCAAGGCTGCCACTGCCATCGGCTGCAAGGCTGCCACTGCCATCGGCTGCAACTTGGGGCATTGGGGCTTGATGTGCCCTGGCTCCCTACAATGATAACATACACGAACCGCTGCCTTAGCCGCCAGTGTTGCACTCCTTTGGGGACATCTAGCTACCCTGTGCTCCAAGTTACCACACTGTAGCACCCTACACCACTCAGTCTCTGCGTAGCTTCCCAATTCCTCTTGGTTCTCTGTGCAGGCTTGCCGCCCTTGCTAGAACCCCCATGATGTTGAGCCTTCTCAAGCTGGACTGCTGGACTAACCGCCACTGACTGTGCCCGGATGTCCCCCTTGATCTCAGCCGCAGTCTCAACCAGCTTTGCACGCGTAGCATAACCCCGACCTCTATAGTGAATCCTCAAGTCATCACGTATGGCCCTCATAAACCTCTTAATCTGAGCATCCTTAGACTCCATAGCCCGACCCCCATACATCAGAAGTCGATTGAACTCCAAGTCTAACTCGCACACTGTACGGGTCCCCTGAGATAGCTAAAGGAACTGCACCTCCAACAGATCTAGTGCCTCCCGAGGAAAATACTTGCGGTTGAACTCCAAGACGAAGTCAGCCCATGATATCTCCCTATGCACTCTCCTAGCAGCCATAGATCTCCACCACAACTGAGCATCACCAGAAAGGTTGTGGACTGCTATATCCACCTAGAACTCCTAAGGACATCTGAGAGACTTGGAAGTTACGTTCCACTCTCGTCCTCCACGCATCAGCAACAGTAGGATCAGTACCTCCCAAAAAACGCTTGGTACCAATGTAGTTCATCTTCCTCAGCATACTGACATATTGGGAATGACCTCCTACACCCAGAGCCACTGGCTGATGCGCCTCCGCCACCACTGGCGGCACTGCCTGTGCCTGAGCCGGTACCACTTCCGGTATCTACTGTAATAGTTGTGTCAACAAGCCCGCAAGATCAACGCCTCCTCCAGGGGCTCCATCTGCTGGGACTCCCGCACCTGGAACCCAAGCATCACCAGCGACTCATGGACCCCTCCTGAAGGCCCTGCAACTCGCCAACACCCTCAGCTGCCATACTCTGCTCCACAACATCACTAACCATTGGGGATCTGCCTCTACCACGACCACGTCCGCGTCCACGACCACGTCCGTGTCCTCGACCATGAACAGCAACAGCACCCTTTTGAAACTTGACATTTTATGGTGGGTGATGATGAATGAGATGATATGATGTGATGATGAACAGGTGGAATGCAAGGAGTTTCAATTTCCCTTATGTTGTTGTAGTATACGAGATGTCAATCCTAAATGAGTGTTATGCAAGCAATCAGGTTATGAATATTTGTCGAAGTCAAGCCAAATATGTAGGATGTTTGTCACTAACAACCTTATGATGAATGTAAAATCCAGAATGTAAAAGCTTATAAAACTAGATGCTAAAAGTAAAGAGAACAGGATGATCTAAACAACAATGCAATGAAACAGAAATAGAAACTATAGTAATGCAAGTAATAAACTAATGCAAGGCAAGTGATGAACAGGGAACTAAATGAATGTAACAGAAAAGCAACTAAAATGAAATAGGAATTGAAACAGGACAAACACAAAGCATAAACAAGAATTCTGGGGATGAGCTCGAGCAAGCACTCAATCGAGTGTGCGATCGAGTACAGGGTCGAGTCAGACAAATGCGAGAAACAGAGCAATGCAAACAAAACAGAGCAAGACAAAAGTAAATCAAACAACTACCAAACAACATGATTTAGACTAAGAAATCAATAGACAAGGAAGGTCTTGAGGAGGGATTCATGGGCTGGACTAATGATTAAGGTCATCTAACTTGGTCAACAAATCTCAATCAACTTGAGCTAATCTCTAGACAATGATCTCCTAGAACATGTTAATCCACTCTCATGGCAAAAACAATCAAGCTCATATATTTCTAGCCTTGTTCTCACAAAGCAAAGAACTTATACAAGCAAGCATTAAGCAATATATCATTTATGTCAAAAATCAAACAAGATATCTAATCTCTTAGCATGCCTAATGATAATCTCTAGATCTAGCCTTATCTTGCAACCTAGACATTGGTGTGATGCTAAGAAGCTTAAAATCAAATCCTACCCTCTCAGTTATAGGATCAGCATAGAGTACATCTAGCCTAGAAGAGATCTATAACAATCAAGCTTGAACTAGCTAAACAAACCTTAACCACAATCCAGCCTAACCCATCCTCAAGATCCTAAGCAACTACTCACAAATGCTAAACATGATGAACAAATTCATAAACCTAGAAAATAACGAAACTTGCATCATTAGAAAGATAAAGCAGAGATCTACAATATTGAAGAAGGAATCAAACTCGAATTCTTTATACTTTGAGAGTTATTGAACAAACAAGTATGAAGAAATCTCTTGTTTTCTCCTTTAAAAGTAGAACAAAATCTAAGAAATGTAAAAAACAAAAAGCATAAATTCCCAAAAGGGTAAAAACTAAGTTTTTAGATTTTCTCCAAGGTGGCTCTCTTGGTGGCTGAAGGGTACAAGGCCCTTTTATAGAAAAAGTAGTGGAAGCCCTAAAAATGCTAAAAGACAAAATAGCTAGGCGGCTCGGTCAACTCGACCTGGTGCTCGGTCGAGTGACCGGTCGAGTTGGCTCTTCTTGTGCTCCTTCCACTCGGTCGAGTCCTTCTCTGCACACGGTCGAGTGTCTGGTCGAGTGGGCGGTCGAGTGGAACTCCGGACCTTGATTCTTCACCTCTAACTCCCTTGCTTTCTTCTCTTGATAGCTTCACTCCTCTTCAGCATTGCTTCCATGCTCCTTAGGCTCCAAAATCACCTGTTTATGCAAGAAAATATGCAAATGCAATGCAACTATACTCTAATGCATGAACAGTCCTAAAAGCTATGCAAATATGGTGAAACTAGATAGCAAATGATGCAAAAGAGGTGAAAATACTAAGGGAAAACAGGGTAAAATATATGAACATCACCTCTCTAACCATCTGCACTACCATGAAGAGAAGGCTAAGCACATAATTCAACAAAACAAAAACAAAACTCACTGTGGAATCACACTGTAGGCTCAAAGAGGATGTTTTAGGACTCCATGCCACACACAATTGACTAACTCACATAATCAATCAAGACATGTAATCCTAACATCAACAACAGAAACCTAGTGAACCCAAACCTAGAACTGTAAGGGCTCTAGTACCAAACTGAAACGACCCGACCCGTTTTTTTTAAATAAGTAATAAATAATAAATAATATTAGTAAATACACTCAACTAGTGGTCCCATACCCACTAGCCACCTAACCACAATCAAACCAAACAGCGGAAATAACAATACTAATAAATAACTAATAATCCAATAACCAATAATAAATAACCAGTGTTAATTCCAAACCATAGACTAATAAACCAAACAACATAGAACAATGAACCAGTAACCTAGCAATGTTCTATTGACCTAACTCTAACAACCTAACAATGCCAGACAACAACCAAATCGAGTCCCTAGAACATCCTCCTCTTCATTGCTTGGATTCCACGATCACACTTTGCCTTTACCTGCATCACAAACACAAATTGCAATGCAAGAGTATTTTATAAACACTCACTAAGGAAATCCTCCCATCTATTGGGCTATACACACAAGCAATAGAGATAAATCTAACCATAAACCAACAACCAATACCCAACAAACCATGACTCAACATCGACCAACACAAACTTGCATCGACCAACACAAGGTTCACTTGCATCGACCGACACGCACATTGAATCGACTGACGCATGCTCGACATAACACGAAATTCCTAATTGCATCGACCAACACCTCCAAATGGCATCGACTGATGCTCCTAGGTCAATTCTCGCCATCCTCGCATTGCATCAACCGATGCACAAAGTGCATTGACGAATGCACATGCCGAGCATCGTTTTTCCCCAAAGCTTCTCGCCGGATCTTCGTTCCTACAAACGTCAAACTCGATCCCAAGCCACAAGAAAGCCTCACAAAGCCTCAACTAACATTCTAACAACCCACACAACACATAAACACGCAGATCAGAGAATCTCTAGCTTAGATAAGCCATGGTCATGCACTTACCTTTGCCAAGACGAATCTGAACCTTACACAAGCAAGAAAATGCTCCTAGGAAGCTCCTACAACGATCCCAACTACACATCTCTACAGGAACGGCCTCAAACTCCAAGAATTTCCCAAGAACACTCAAGAAAACTTTCTCTCTTTCTTTCTCTGCAGAAACGGCCAAACCTCGGCCACAACACGACAAATCCCCTTTATACACGACCTAAGGGTTTTCCTCACCCAAAACGCAGCGTTTAACTTAAACTCGTCCGCACAAACCGACATTGAATCGACCGATGCACCTACTGCATCGACCAATGCATCCCCTTTCTTTTATAATCCAATTTTTTTATAAAAGTCATCCTCAATTTTGTAAAATCCTTCCCAAATTTCATACAATCTTTCTTTAATTCATATATTTCACTGTTAAAACAAAGTGCATACAAAAACATATGACATTATTATTTGGGCAAAGTTCAAATTCTATGGCAAACATGATTTCATACAATTCCACATAATTTCAGTTAATCATGAAATTAATCTTCATTATGCTCAAATTACAGTTTATGCTAATTTGTTTTTTCTTAGAGACCAACCATCGAACACCTTATGGGCACTAATAAAAACTACCAAGTAACACCAAAAATAATGAATCTTAAGGACAAGAGGCACAAAATTGGAGACTTCTATAACCGTCCTAGCGCAAAGATTGAACTTCGGCTCTTAAATTCCAGCAACCACTTCAACGTCGTAGCTTCTGTCATCACATTACCAAAACGATTAGTCACATTATAGTCATATACTTAATCCTAAATCTGCTTTTCTTCACGAAAGACTCTTTGATAACTCCTTCATCACTTTCCTCCTAATCTCAAGTGCCTTAACTATCATCTCATTCTCAATCTTTTCATTGTTATCACCATCAGAACCGAGAAAATTACGAAGCAAAGGAAGAGAGGACGAAACATCAGCATCAGAAGCAAGTTGAGTATAGATTGAACCAGCAAACTACATAGTTCTTCATGTTACCAGAGAGAGCTCGGGTAGCTTCGATCGGTCATCACCGTCAACATCACGCTGCGAAGGAGGGAAAAAGGTTTCTTGGGATTTGTTAGGGTTGTTTTTGTTAAGCTTTAGGTCTTGATTATGGTGGATGTGAAGAGAAAGGGATCTAAACTGTATCAGCGACGGATTACTATATCTTATGATTTTCTAGGATAGCGGAGAGAGGAGGAGCTGAGGAAAAATGAAGAAGTGAACTAAGCATTAGAACATGTAGGAGAAAAACTGAGATTACAGGTAAATTAATTAAAAAAGATAAATAAATAATATATAAATTTGTGCTAATTTTGGAAAATTTTAGCTTGTGTGCTAAGTTTGGAAGAAGAACTTAAAATTGTGCTATTTTTAAGATTCTCCATAATAATTAATACTTTAAAATATTTCACAAAATAATAAAGCAAATATAACAAACAAATAATATAAAATAGTAATATACATCAAATAAACTAAGATACTATAATTGGTGTGGAAATTTCGCAAATATTCTTCTCAAAAACTGAGAAAAGAGATAACTTTAAAATCAAGGAATATCCCAAAAAGTTTGGAGATTTTTAAAGTTTTTTGGGTTAGTATAAATATTTTGGGTTTGGCTATGAGTAGCATAGACTCTTTAGAATATTGTTGTAAAGTTGTAAATTTAGCTAAAGATAAAGCAAAGAAAGTAGTGTTTTTTTTTTCACAGACGGATAAACTACAGTAAAACCTCTTTAAATTAATATTCTATAAATTAATAAATACTCTAAATTAATAAATTTTGTTAGTCCTAAGTCGGGATAGTGTATAAAATAACAAAATTCGAGAAGATAATAAGATAATAATTTTTTTGAAATTCCCATATATGGTCCCAATAATATCATAAATTAATAATCATGTAAATTTACACACACATATATATATATATGATGATACAGTAAAGTATGTTTCTCTGAAACCTCATATCCATAAAACAATTTTTATTTGGCATCTTCAAACAATAATGATATAAAATAGTCTATAACATTTCATAAAACAGCTAAAAAATTAAAGTTTTCAATTTATAAATATGCATAATTTACATTTTGATAGTTTGATAGACTATTAAAATATAATAATTGATATTCTTATTCATAAATTTGAATACTTATGTCATGTGTATAAGTGAATTTGTCTATAATATTTGTAATTCATTGTCAATAATATTTTTTAATTTTTCAAATTAAATTCCAATACCATAAAATTTAAAACATCCAAAATTCTAATCTTATTTTGCAAAAATTATCTCAATTTATAATTATTAAAAATTTAAAAAATTAAAAATATACTTCTAAATTAATAATTATTAATTTACAGTATAAAATAATAATTATTAATTTATAGATAAATTAATATCACTATAAATTAATAAAATATCTTGGTCTCAACATTATTAATTTATAGAGATTTTACTGTAGATGAGTTTTTACTTCTTAGTCGGTTTTGATCATTTGGATAGAATAGATCATAACTTTAAGAAATTTCTGTAAAATATTATTTATCAATAAAGAGTAAGTAGAAAAGCGTTAGATGCGCTAGATTTGACACATTCCAAATCAAAAATAGGTATTCTGTATTCCTCTATACCTTAGCTTGTCAAGATGTTTGTAAAATATTATTTATCAATAAAGAGTAAGTAGAGAAGCGTTGTATATCTATGTAATTGATATATCTTTAATTTTATCTTTATGAGAGTGTAATGATATTTTTCTAACATTTTTTGTAAGTTTTTGTTTTCATCATGATCAATTCATATAGATAGTGACATAACAAAGTAGATACAATTACAAAGATTGGGTTAATTGTTTGTTTCGAAAAGCCGGTGCAACCAACTAATTTTCAAAATTGCTGACTTTTTGGAAAAAGGTAATTTACGCCTAAGTACAATATTATCGACATTTTAATTTGCCTCTAGCCCATTAGCAAAAAATATGGATCAAAGGTTTAGTAAATCCAGGATCTATAAAAACAAGGCTGCATAAAACCATGCAAAAATAAAAAATAAAAAAAAATTGAAGCGTATGATAAAGAATTAAAGATTGACATATATACAACCATCATGAAGGATGACTTAAAATGGTAGACAAAGTGGGACTTTTGTAAGCCTACGTTAAACTTAAATGAATAAGAATGTTGAAAAAAAAATCAGATTATGATATAAATTGTTCCTTTCAATGTTCCCTTAACCAACTCATCCAGTATATATACATTTTTTCTTAAAGATTTGTTTGATTACGGAATTTGCAATATACTTTGTCACTGATGATATTACAAGAACATCTTTATTGGTTAAAAACGCCTAAGAAAAGCTAAAACAATAAAATAATAAAATAATATTATTTTTTAATATATTTTAGTTATATTATATTTAATTTAAGTTTATTATAAAATTAAACAAACAAGTAAATGACATATGTAGTACAATTTTTTTTTTGAATAAAATATAAAATTTCTTCGAAAAAATACGATTTTACAATAAGTGCAGCGTTTTTTTTTTCTGTTTCATCTTATATTTTTTAAAAAATTAAAGACTTAGAGATGTAGTGTCAAAGATGTCATCTTGATGCGAACCAAGTCACCATACAACTATCAAATCTTAATTAATTCAACTACAACGGGATGCAAGATTTGCGCAGTTATCATTCCAAAATGATATGTAGGAAGACCAAGGTAGCGTACGGGTAAACAATCAGATGCAAAAGAAAAAGAGTGAAGAATCTCTCCCCGCTTATTGTCACTAACGCCAGCCATATACAATGTAGACTTCTCTAGACTGATTTGCATATCTGAAGCTTCAGCAAACTGATCAAAAATATCAAGGAACTCCCTCAATGGACCCTTTCTTACCATCCGTAAAAATAAATAAATCATCAGCAAAACACAAATGTGTTAGCTGCAACTTTTCACACCTCGGGTGATAACCTGTTTTCTTCTCCAAAGCAGCCTTATCAAGGATAGTTGAGAGAACATGCATACATATGATAAAAAAGATATAGAGAAAGGGAGCAACCTTGTCGAAGGCCCCTCTCACTACGAAATAGGCCTGCTAATTCACCATTTAACTGAACCGAAATGAAGCAGTTGTGACACAGAGCTTGATCCAATTGATAAATTGCTCCGAAAAGTGCAAAGAAAAGGCCATTGAACCGAATCAAAAGCTTTGGATATATCAATCTTTAATGCACAACGAGATGAATTTGTCTCCTTATGATAGACTTTGACTATTTCTGATGCCAACAAAACATTTTCCATCAATAATCTATCCTTAACGAAAGCAGATTGAGTTGGAGCAATAAAATCTGGGAGAAGCCACTTTAGCCTATTAGCAAGAAGATTTGGTATAACCTTATACAATACATTGCAGAAGGAGATAGGATGGTAGTCTTTCATCTCCTTCGACTCTATTTTCTATGGAGTATGAGCAAGAATGGTAGTGTTCACTCCATGAGAAATAAAACCGTATTGGAAGAAAGATTGAAATGCTATAATGAAATCCTTCTTCACAATCAGCCATGTCTCTCGAAGGAACTCAAATGTGTAGCCATCTGGCCCAGAGCTTTTATCTCTTGGCATAGCAAACAGAACATCTGTAATTTCCTCTTTAGTTACCTCTTTAACCAGCTGAAGTCGAGCATCCTCTGAGCAACGATAGGAACATAAATTACTGAGCTCCCCCTTCATCAGCCCGCGGTAGTGAACCGGCTTATGAGTAAGAAATTTCCGAAAAAACCTCTCCACTTCAAACTTAATCTCCTCATGAGAGCCTAGATACATCTGGGCATTGAACTTATTTAATCGCATTTTTCACCTCCCTAATCTTTGCAACCTTATGGAAAACCTTATTGTTACCATCACCAACCTTCAGCCAGTGAAGCTTTGATCGTTGCTTTAGAAATCTTTCTTCCAAACTTGATAGGTGCATCCTGAAGATGCAGCATTTGAACAAGTGTTTGAACTACTTCAGAAGGACACGACACTAATACAAGAACAGAGTATCGAGTGATCTATGGCGGCGATTATCAAGACTCATACTGGATTAGAAGGCAAGAGAAGCTTCTAGAAGGTCGAAGAGCTTCATGTTTACAATTGCAATGTAAACATGAAGAAAGTGGGAAATTTCCTAAACCATAAAGAAAAAGGAAATTGCCCAATTCATATTAGGATTAGATTAAGTAGTTTGCTAATTAAATAGCTAATACCTAGATCTATAAATAGGGGTGGTATAGCTAGGTTGAGCTTTAGCACAAACAAAAGAAAGTTTATCTAGCTACTAAGTTTTAGTCTAAAAGAAAAAGAGCTAAGAACTTAGGGAGAGCAAGAGATTTCTTTAAGAGAGTTTTAAGAGATTAGAAAATTGTTTAGAACAAACTTGTAAACAGATTTTCTATCAATCAAAAAATGTTTAAAGAAATCGTTATTCAAATTGTTCAGATCTTAAGTTCTCGCACTTTCAATTGGTATCATAGCGGGGCTTGTTCAGATTATTACAGGTGAGATTCTGTGGACAAGATGGAGAGCTACAGAGATCTGATCAACAACAACAAGGTTGTCTTGGATGACAGAAACTATGGGTTCTGGAAGTCGAGGATCAAATCTATCATCGGAGGTATTGATCGTCTTGCTTGGAAGACTGTTCTGGAAAAGTGGGAGGAACCGACAATCAAAGATGAATCAGGCAAGAAAATTCCCAAACCTGAATCAGACTGGACCGATGAAGAACAAAAGAGATCAAAGTTCAACTCAAGAGCATTAAGCGCCATTCATTGTAGTGTTGGAAGAAAACAGTTGGAATTGATTCAAGGATGTGAAACTGCTAAAGAGGCATGTGATATCCTTCAAATTCATTATGAAGGAACAACAAAAGTACAGAGTTCGAGAAAAGATATGTTGGCCTCTAGATTTGAGAATCTAAGGATGGAGGAGCATGAATCAATTTCAGACTTTAGTTCAAAGTTGAGTGGTCTAGCACAAGAAGCCTTAACTCTTGGGAAAACTTATAAGGATCAGAAGTTAGTCAAAAAGTTTTTAAGATGTCTTCCATCAAGATTAATGGGATACAAGACAGCCTTAACTGTCTCTCAAGACTTAGACAATCTCAGTTATGGTGAAGTGGTCGGAATGCTACAGGCACACGAGATGGAACTTAATGGAATTAAGAAACCAAGAGGAATAGCTCTAGCAGTTAGCAAAGACGTAACTGACCAAGGAGAAGAAGATTTTGTGAGCCTGTTGGTAAGAAGGTTTGATCGAGCTTTAAGAAGAATAGAACAAGGTCAAGGTCAAAGGAAAGGTAACTCATTCAAAAAGACAAGTGAGGACAAAAAGGCTGATATGCAGTGTCATGAATGTAAGGGATATGGTCATTTTATTCGAGAGTGTCCGACAATCAAGTTGCGATATGCCAAGTGCACAATTTTTAAAGGTACGGGACATACACATGAAGAGTGTGTGAGTAACCCTAATGCTAAGAAAGAAAAATATATGATTAGCATTGAGGATGAATCAGACAATGACAGCAACAGTGAAGAAGAGCTCATTAATTTAGTGGCTATGGTAGGAATCACTGAATTTGAGAATGGGGAAGAGGTAACTGATTCAGACTCAGAAGGAGAAGAAGTTCTTGACATTGTTCAGAGTTACAAAGAAGTGCGAAAAACACTTAGTACTCTTGGAAAGGAAAATCAAGGGTTGGTGAAAGAAAAATTTCATCTAGAAGCACTTGTTATGTCCTTGCAAGATGAATTGATGAATGAAAAACGGATTGCTAAGGATTCGCTTGATTTGATGAAAGAGAAGTTGGTTCTATCAGCAAAAGCAGACAAGTTTGAAGAAGAGCTGCTTAATGAAAAGAAAAAACCCGCAGAACTACAATCTGAATTAGATCAGCAATATAGGAAGATTCACATGTTCGCAGGCACAAAGCAACTTGACAAGATTTTGAGCTATGGGAGAACTGAGTATACTCATAGAGGATTAGGCTATAATGAGGACAAGGGAGCTAAATCACAGACAACTAAATTTGTGTCGGCTGAAGCATATCAATCTGAGAAGGAGACATCTACGCGTATTTCTAACGGGTCTTTAAGCTGTTATTTTTGTGGGAAAATCGGTCACTTCAAACGGTTTTGTTATAAGTATTGGCAGAAGGTCTGTACTTTAAAGCGCCAAGGAAGATTCTTTTGGAATGGAGTTAGAAGACAGGTTTGGATGAAGAAAGCTGACCTATATCAGTCAGGGTCAAGTGTAGCTTCTGGATCAGGATTTAGATGCAATATCGCCATGATTACTGAAGAACAAGAAGATACGGAACCTTGGTTCTTCGATAGCGGTTGCTCAAGACACATGACTGGAACCAAAAGTAATTTACAGAATATTAAGAAATTGAAGGGAGGTACAGTAACATTTAGAGATGGAAGTCATGGGTTCATACAAGGCAAAGGTACAACATGTGATACAGAACTTCCACAGCTTGTGAATGTCTATCTAGTTCAAGGATTACGTGCAAATCTGATAAGTATTAGTCAACTCTGTGACGAAGGATTGTCAGTCTTATTCACAAAGGTCGATTGGAAAGCATTGGATGAATCAGGTAATATCAAGTTATATGGTGTGAGATCTGGAAATAATTGTTACATGTGGGAGAAACATTCAGTCAAATGCTACAGTGCTCAAGGCAGTATAGATCTCTGGCATCAACGACTTGGTCATATGAATACAAGAAATCTTACTACTCTTGTGAATAAAGAGATAATATGAGGGGTACCCAAGCTTAAAAGTGAGGACAATATTGTGTGTGGACCTTGTAATCAGGGAAAACAAGTCAAGATTCAGCACAAAAAGGTTCAAGATGTTCAATCAAAGTCAGTTCTGGATCTGATTCACATGGATTTGATGGGACCAATGCAAGTGGAAAGCTTAGCTGGAAAGAAGTATGTGTTTGTACTAGTTGATGATTACTCCATATACACTTGGGTACGTTTTATCCGTGAGAAGTCAAATACAATAGACAGTTTCAAGATCTTAGCTTTACAACTACTTAATGAACGTGGAGGCATCAAGAAAATTCGGAGTGATCATGGTGGAGAGTTTCAAAACAAAGCTATAAAAGAGTTTTGTGAACAACATGGGATTGCACATCAGTTCTCAGCACCAAGAACTCTTCAGGAAATGGCAAGAGCAATGATACATGGAAACCTTGTTCCTAAAAAGTTTTGGGCTGAAGCTTTGAACACTGCTTGTTATATAATTAATAGAGTCTATGTACGAAGAGATACGATCAAGACGCCTTATGAGCTGTGGAAAGGCAAAACACCAAATCTGAGCTATTTCCATGTTTTTGGGTGCAAATGCTACATTTTAAATAACCAAGATTATCTTGGTAAATTCGATTCCAGAAGTGATGAAGGCATGTTTTTGGGTTATGCGGAGAGTAGCACAGCGTTTAGAGTGTACAACAGACGTACAAGCTTAATCATGGAATCAGTAAATGTGGTTTTTGATGATTAGTCTGTAGCTGTAAGATGATTCAGACAGTGAGTCAGAACAAGTAAGTATCACTAAAGTACGCAATGAAGTTTCTGAGTTGGATATTCCTGTTACAAAACCGGAAGAAGTACAACAAGTTCATAAGAATCACTCTGCATCTGATGTCATTGGAGACTTGAATGGAAAAATGAAGACTAGAGGAATTCAGCTTGACTTTAAGAAGATGACAAGCTACCTTATAACTCTAGAAACAGTTTTCTATGAGTGTTTTGTGTGGATGATCGAACCGAAGGATCATATAGAAGCTGTTCAATATGATTTTTGGATTATAGCCATGGAAGAAGAACTGGAACAGTTTGAGCATAATGATGTTTGGGAACTGGTTCGTAGACCATTAGATGTGAATATCATTGGTACAAAGTGGATTTTCAAGAACAAAATTGATGAGAGTGGTGTTGTGGTTCGCAATAAAGCTAGATTGGTTGCACAAGGGTATACGCAGATCGAAGGTATAGATTTTGAAGAAACTTTTGCACCACTAGCAAGACTTGAGTCCATTAGACTGTTTCTAGGAATGGCTTGCATTCTGAATTTCAAGGTTTTTCAGATGGATGTTAAGAGTGCCTTCTTGAATGGGATTTTACAAGAAGAAGTATATGTTGAACAACCCAAAGGTTTTGAAGATCCAGTTAGGCCTGAGTATGTATATAAGCTTAAGAAAGCTCTTTATGGGTTGAAACAAGCTCCAAGAGCTTGGTATGAAAGGCTAACTAGTTTCTTGTTAGAGCAGAACTATAATAGAGGAAGTGTGGACAAGACCTTATTTATCTTGGAACAAGATGATGATATCATGATGGTTCAGATTTATGTTGATGACATAATTTTTGGAAGTACTTCAAAAGAGTTGGTGGATAAGTTTGTGAGTAGTATGACACAAGAATTTGAGATGAGTCTGGTTGGAGAATTAAAGTATTTTCTCGGGTTGCAGATTACACAGTCAGATCAAGGAATTTTTATTTCACAAAGCACTTATGCTAGACAACTTCTTAAAAAAATTCAGATGGATAAGTGCAAAGAAGCTTTGATACCTATGAGTACTTCATTGAAACTATCAAAAGATGTTGATGGTAAAGATGTGGATGTCAAGCAGTATAGAGGAATGATTGGGAGTTTGCTATATCTTACTGCTAGTAGACCAGATTTGAGTTTTAGTGTGGGGATATGTGCAAGGTTTCAGTCAAAACCAAAACAGTCTCATCTTGAAGCAGTCAAGCGAATTATCAAATATGTCAAAGGAACTATTGATTTTGGGATTTGGTATTCTAAAGGTTCAAACAAAGGGTTGGTTGGTTATTGTGATGCAGATTATGCAGGAAGTGTAACAGATCGGAAGAGTACAAGTGGAGGTTGTTTTTACCTAGGTAACAATCTAATAGCCTGGTTGAGTAAGAAACAAAATTCAGTGTCTTTGTCTACAGCTGAATCAGAATATATAGCTATGGGGAGTTGTTGTACTCAATTGTTATGGATGAAGCAGATGTCAGCAGATTATGGTATGGAGTCAGGAGTGCTACAAGTGTACTGTGACAATAGGAGTGCAATTGATATTTTTAAAAATCCAGTTCAACATTCAAGAACCAAGCACATTGATGTGAGACATCACTTTATCAGAGAATTGGTTGAAAAAAGCAAGTTTTGATTGAGCATGTTGATACTGAAGAACAGCTAGCAGATATTTTCACCAAAGCTTTAGATTTTAATCGTTTTTCGTTCTTGCGAAATTCAATTGGTGTTTGTGAGATGTGAATTACTCACAAGATCGGAGCTGGTACAGGAGGAGATAGGATTGATAAAGCTGGTACGGCTCAAATTCAATTGGTGTTTGGATTATTGATTTTGGTTATGGTTTAGTGGAATCTGAGGTACATGGCTAAGATATTGGAAAAGATTTCTCGAGATATGGGCAGATTTTGTGGTTTTTGTTGTTTAAAAAAAAAGGGGAAACAAAATATTTGTTTTGTAATTTACAAAATAAGAAGAGGAAAGTCTAAGAGTCTCTACTTCGTGTGTGTCGGAAAAAAAAAACTCGAAGAAGGAGGAACGAATCAGAGATGGTAGGTGCAACTCGAAGTGGATTGGTGCGAAGAGCAAGGAAGTCAGAGATGTCTCGAGATGATGGGGCAGTCAATCGACCTCAATTGGTTGATGATTCGAGTGATGATGAAGAAGTTCAACCAAGGATTGTGTCGTATGGATCCGATAGCGATGATGATTCATCTAAAGGAGAATCGAAGAAGAATCAAATAGATCAAGGGGTAGATAATCTCGAAGGAGAAGATCTAATGGATGACGAGGTGGAATTTGTTGGCAAGAGTAAAGAGAAGGCTTTTGTTTCAGAGTCTGATACAGAGGTTGGGGTTGAAGAAATCTTTGTACAAGAGCAGATTGAGAGACACACAGAGAAGCAAAGGAGCAAGAAACAAAGAGAAGTTGCCTCTGCTAGCAAGAAGAAATCAAAACGACCAAGATCCGCAGAACCAAATACCAGGAATGTTCGGACTAAATCTGGGTTTCAATCTGATGTGTTTATCTCCAAGGCAGCCAAATTAAGGTACTCTCAGTTCTTCTCTAGGAAATTTACAGCTGAGAGACAATTGGATATGTCTCGAACGGATGAATTTGGGTTTATTGGGAAGATATTGTCGTTAGGACTTGGAGCTACAGTTGATGATCCTTCTGTTTATGTCAAAGAGATTATTTGTGAATTTTATGCTAATTTGCCTAATGGAAAGGCTAGGGATGGTGTTCAAGTGTTTGTGAGGGGAAATTAGTATGAGTTTTCTCCTAAGGCGATTAATCGAGCTTTCTAGTATTTCGCCTTTGACTAAAGCTGAAAAGAAAGCTGATGCAGCAGTGGATAAATTGAGTAAAGATGAACTTGCAGAGTTTTTAAGTGGTGAAGACAAATCGAATTGGGCTAATTTAAAAGTTGCGGATCTACCTAAGGAGAGTGCAGCTCTTTTAATGTTGGCAGCATACAATTGGGTTCCTTCGAAACACAGGAATCATCTTTCGGTTAAACGAGCTCGAGTAGTTTACAAGATTATCAAGGGCATCCGGTTTAATTTTGGGCAGTTGGTTTATAATCAGATTATGAACATAAGTTGGACAGATCCTACTCGCTATGTGGTTTTTTCAAGAATTGAAACTCTTAGAGTTCAAGAAGGTCCGCTTGAGTGGTCAGATGAAGAAGAAGATGTGTATGCTGAGTTTTATACAAAGGACGCCAGAACAGGACATATATATGAGGTTAAGCATAATCTGATTCCAGAATGTGATGAACCGATGCAAAGATCACCAGTTGGAAGACAAGCTGAAGAAGGGTCTTCTTCTGCATCTGACATTGTTCAGTTGGGTAGTATATGATTGCCGCATATTGGTCAGGATAGTGCAGAGATTTCATATGAAGCATTGGTTGATACTGCTCAAGCTCTTCATAGGCTTACAGATGTGGTTCACAGGTTGATTCAGAATCATCCATTGTCAAAGATGATTTAGTGGTTTTTAACTGTTGTGCTCACAAGCAGGGGGAGAAATGGAGTCTGGTTCTGATATTCTGGGGGAGCTACAAGTATGGGGGAGCTACAGTTCTGGGGGAGCAGTGTTTTGTGTTGTTTAAAAAAAACTATCTGAACATTAGTTCGTTTGTCAGCTGGTTTGTTGCTTGCAGAATTTATGACGTTTATGTGTTAAGGATTTTCAGTTTATTCAAGGTTTCATTTAGATGAATTTGAATGCATGAAAAAGATTTAAAGTGCAGATGCTTGTGAAGCACAAAGTCAAAAAGGGGGAGATTGAAGATGCAGCATTTGAACAAGTGTTTGAACTACTTCAGAAGGACACGACACTAATACAAGAATAGGGTATCGAGTGATCTATGGCGGCGATTATCAAGACTCATACAGGATTAGAAGGCAAGAGAAGCTTATAGAAGGTCGAAGAGCTTCATGTTTACAATTGGAATGTAAACATGAAGAAAGTGGGAAATTTCCTAAACCATAAAGAAAAAGGAAATTGTCCAATTCCTATTAGGATTAGATTAGGTAGTATGCTAATTAAATAGCTAATACCTAGATCTATAAATAGGGGTGTTATAGCTAGGTTGAGCTTTAGCACAAACAAAAGAAATTTTATCTAGCTACTAAGTTTTAGTCTAAAAGAAAAAGAGCTAAGAACTTAGGGAGAGCAAGAGAGTTCTTTAAGAGAGTTTTGAGAGATTAGAAAATTGTTTAGAACAAACTTGTAAACAGATTTTCTATCAATCAAAAAGTGTTTAAAGGAATTGTTATTCAAATTGTTCAGATCTTAAGTTCTCGCACTTTCACATCCATCTCGTATATGCTTCAGAAGCATTTCTCATGGCCAACCCTGGCTGAAGGGTTCGAAAGAACTTCAAACTGCAACTTACATAGCCTGTCATAAGCTTCTCTAGTCTTCTTTGAGAAAGCTCCCAAGCGATCATTGCTCATTTTTTTCATCCTTGGTTTGAAAGCTTTAAGCTTCTTAGAGAATCTGTAGATAGCAGAGATAGAGTGGTAAATAGGCTCTGTAGTCTCCCAGTAAGACTGAATCATTGGTATAAAACTCGTATCAGTGGCAAGCGCATTAGTAAATTTGACTGGCTTTTGAACTTTAGGCTTATCTGCTCCAATCCTTATCCTACATCGCAGATGATCTGAAACTCCTCCTTCTTCAAACACCCCATAGCACTGTGGATACTTTTCAAACCATGAGTCATTCATTAGTACCGATTCAAGCTTCTTATAGATAAGTGTTGCATCATCCCTTTTATTACACCATGTGAACAGCGGCCCTTGATAGTGCAAATCACCCAAGGAGAAGTATGTCACAACATCCTGAAAATCATGCATCCCCAACGGTACAGAGGGGTCTCACTAAAAGAAAATAAGTTTATTTAGACGTAATTTTTCGTCACAATAGCAAATATTTCTCACAATAAAATTATTGCTACTAATTTGTGACAATTTATAAACAGTTGCAATACAATCGTCGTAACTTTGTTTTTGTAACTAAAACGTCACACAAATTGTGACGAATAAATCTAGTAGCATTTTCGTCACCAAATATGACTACACAAAGACGTATCAAAAGTGTCAAGATTACCTACTAATTATGTCGTTATAAAATCATCACATTTTACGACTATTATAACATCTCAACTCCGTCATAGCGGATGAGGAAACTAGTCTCAAAATCGTCATAATTGATATCTAAAAATCAGTCATCAATCCGTACTAAATTGTGACAATTTTATCGTCTAAACTTCGTCATATCTTATCACCAAAATGTTGTTACAAATCCGTCTTATCAAACTATCGATTTAGTTCTTAAATTTTTCAAACTTCTTCATTAAATTATGGTCACAACTATACATAAACCGTGTATTGTATAGGCTTATTATTTATCTTGGTTTAATTGAAAATATGTCACTATGCTGTCAATCTAATAATTGTAAATAAATGACTAAAAACCTTTATTTGAAAATATGTTATTCTCATAACAAAAAATAAATAAATAAATATGGTCATAGATTGAAACGTAAAGAAACAAGGGACAATTGCATTTTGCATACCTTTATTTGGCTTTGAATGCAATATTAGACCATATATTCAATATTTGAGAAACATAATCATTAAGAGTACGGAAATTACATTTGACTCCCTTATGACCAAACAAAAAAACAGAAGCCAAAATGACAGATGTAACCCGGAGGAAGTCTGCAAATTAACGTCAACTAGAAGACATAACAATATGTCTACTCCTTAATTATAATTTAAATTTTAATTAAAAAGGTATAAAAAATAATTTAATAAACTTATGGACTAAATAATAACCACATAGACTTTCTACATTGAAATAAAATAAATTTACATATAAATGAGTCAAATTAATGGAGGAAAGACTGATGTTAAAATTATTTGATTTAGGATTTGATTAAGTAGACTTCTCTATAGACTATTGGAGGTTGACTATGTTATGCCATCAACTATTAATTCCTGGGCGTTCGGTCAGAACCAAGAGAACCGAACCGATTAAACCAAGATGTTCTGTTTTCGGCAGCAACTGTGAGAGGATCAACAAACCGATCGGCGAAATTAATTTGGTAATTCGGTTCGATTCGGCGGAGCATAACCGGTTATATATACCTAATTTTCACTAACCCTAATCCTAGTCACTTTCATTTCTTCCTCTTCCACCTTCCGCCTCTCTATCTCTGGCGATAAGCGATTCTAAAACCGAAAAATTCTCTTTCTCTCATCATAATCACCTTTCTTCTTCATCTTCGTCATCTACAGCTCTTCTCTCTGTCAAACATGGTGTAGATATCGACCTTTTAGATATCAACCTTCCGCTTCTCTTCGATTCAGCTTACATACTCAAGGTAAATGAGTTAATCCTGTTAGAACAATATTCTAACCCTGGTAAAAGTTTTTTTCTTTTTCATTTTTCCAAATACAAACAAAACCAAACAAACCAACCAATAATCGGTTCTTGTAGAGTTGAAAAATAGATAAGAACGCAGAAAGAAAAAAAAAGACGATTAAAGACTTTTTCAATTATACAGACTTCACATAAAACTCCAACACGTTGACTTCAAAAATAAGTCTAAGTTAATGACCTAACTGTCTAAGAAAACCAAAAACTTGATTTCTCCACATGTATAATATATAATCATGTCAAAAACATATAGAAGCAAAGTACATAACATATATCAAAGAATACAACAAGAAAATCTTAAAAATTATTCACCAATTTGCAATAAATTGGTTTTCAAATTATGACGACTTCATGTTGATGTCAACATTGTAGACATAAACTAGCCTCTATAAAGATACTTCCCTTGAAGTCTATTTTGTGTGGTCTATTTTTGCAATTACAATTTAATAAAGCAGACACCGTATGAAGTCTACTAGGATAGTTGACTTCTTTTGTTGTCTTCCTTTGTTAATTTTTTGGTCAGTTTTGCAATTAAAAACATATAACATAGTAGACTTCTTAGAAAGTTTCAACAAGTTAAGTTTGATTACAGTCTACTATGGTTATTTTTGCAATTGACCAAACCATTGAGTTTGTAGTAGACTTCTAGCTAACAAGTAGACTTCATCTATCCGTCAACTAGATAAAGTAAACTTCGTTGTGGTTAGTTTTGCAATTGACCAAGTTTTACTTTCGCCAAGTAGACTACGTACGAAGTCTCCAGGAATGTTGACTTCGTTTTCAGTCTCTCGTGGTCATTTTTGGGGTTGACCAACATTTTAATATTTTAACTAGTAGACTTCTTTTACAGTCAACTAATTAATTTTATATCAATAATATTACGGTCAATGTTTTTATATTTTGGTCAAATCCAAAAATAGCCACTATAGAAGTCTACTCTTTTATTATCGGAAGAAGACTTCGTCCGGCAGTCATAACTAAAAGTCAAAAATTTGGTCAATTGCAAAAATACACCTTACTAGACTGGAAACGAAGTATCCGACAGAAAGATTATAATGCATTCTGAACCATATTTTTTTGTTTTCAAATGAAATTAAGGAGACTGAAATTTCAGTCTACGGGCTCGAAACTCGATAAAATTTTAATTGCAAAATTGACCACATAGTAGACTTTACATGATATTATGACGGTTAGACTAACAAATGAAGTCTAATATCGCAAAAAAATCAAGGAAAATCACGAAATCTACCGGAAAATAACCTTTTCGATGGTTGTTTCGCAATGTCAAGCACGGAAGACGTCGTCTTTAGTCACCACGGAAGAAACCCAACACCAATTTAATCACTATCCAAGAATTACGACATATAACAAGATGAATGCACTTGCAAATTTTATTGGATTAAAATGGAGAGCAGATGGAAGAAAATGAAGTTCTCATAGCATTGGATATTATTTAAGCTTACAAATTCAGGTTGTTGAAGCTTTAAGAGCTTCAAATTTAGTTGTTCATGGTTGTTGGAAAATTGATGGAGGCGGCACAACCGTAAATAAAATAAGAAGATGAGGATATGGATGTAATAAACATTTTTGCAAGAAATTCAAATAAATCAGAAATAGTGGCATTTTTGTGAATACAATGAAAGGACAAGGATTTAATAGGAAAAAAGTGGCAAATGTTGGAGAGAGAAAAAGAGGGGTCTAACATTGCAATTGACTCAAGTTTGTAGTCTAATTTTGCAAGTGTCCCAAGAAACAAACTACAATTGAGGGCCTGACTGGTTCAACCGCAGCATTTGCGGTTGCGGTTGTGGGAGATTGCGGAAGCGGATGGTTGCGGTTTCAAGGATGATTAAGTGTTATTAACACGAGCAAACAAACCCCACATGGAATCTTGAAAGCTTGCGGAGGTGTAATTCTCCATAGCTTAGAGTTGTTATGAACGAATGCATTCTGCATGTGGAGCATTCAAAAATCACCCTCTTATCACCAATCATTGCTTGGTTCGGAGTTGTAACGTGTGAATTCGAGAGTCTAGGAGAAATGACCATTCGAAAGCGAAAATTTAGGAGCCATCAAATTGGTAACTTCTTTCACTCCCATATGAGAGTCCACTTACTGATCTTGGTTGATGTGTCATCTTCAAAGCCATCAAATATAAACAAGTTAAGCACAAAATAAAAGATTGATAAGAGTTTGATTAATAGTTTCTAATAAGAGAAAACAAAACTCCCAAGAAGATCCTTATTCAAATATGATCAAAATGTATTGAACTGCATATTAACCCAATCATGATCCTTTTTCAATTTCAATTATGATCCTTTTTGTTAGTGATTTGTAACAATCATTAATTAAAATCTAGTCACTTTATCGTCACAAATTGTGACTTGTAGCAGTGTCCCCCTGCCACTCATTATGCTCCTTCATAGTCACCGGAGGCAGATCCGTATTTATTACCACCTCCATTCGTGACTCTCTCAATTGCTCCTCTGCATGTTCCTCTTCTCCGCCTTCTCCCTTCCCACTCAAAGCATAATAAGAATAAAAAAGAAGTGAACCTACAACCAACTTCATATCCAATATTTTCTTTCCTGGACTACAATTTGGCTTATGAGGATTTATCCATTGATCATTCTCCTGCTTTACCAGCTCTCTTTTGCCTCTGCTCCAGCCATCTCTGTAGCAGATGTTATAGAAATAACCTCTAAATCCAGTGGTAGCTTCACATTCCCTCCAACTTTCACCGCCAATCCTGAAGATTCACCCTCGACAATTCCTTGAGTTAGTACCTCACTGCTCTTTAACGCATTGAAATCTGAACATTCCTGCACTTTTTTACCGCTGTCTACATTAATACGAACAACAGTGTCAATAGCAAGACAACCAGCCTGAATATGTCCTTATTTATTTGCAAGTGCTACATCGTGGAGGTAACCACAGATACGAATACTTGATAATGACATCCAACTCTCCCTCTACTTCTCCAATGAGATGGTACTCCTCTTGTATACTATTCATTTAATTCGCCTCAACTAAATTTTGTGCCTTGTCAAAACTAACATAAGCTTCAGTTTTTGGGTGAAGCTTGATCGGCTTTCCAGCTGCACTAGCTAAGAACTCCAATCCTTTATCTATAAACATTGTTGGAGGCACATTCTTCAAGAGTATCCATAGTTGAATTGATCTCATTGTTGGTTGCTGCCCCTCTCCAAAAGGAGTCCATTTAGATAAAAGCATGGGGACACCAACTATATTACACAAACCTTTGTTTAACACTCGATGCCTCATCGATTAACTTTGAATTTTAAATTTGACTATCGATTCATTAACAGAGAACACATCAATTAGCGAGGACTTGTCTCCCAACCGCCAAATTTTATTCACTATCATGTGAATCTTCTCCACATGAGGCGCTGAAGTGTTGAAAAACTTACCAATAAGAAAATCTTCTCAAAGTGGTTTTGCATCCTCAAACACCCCCTTTGGGACTATCTGAAACGACCCGACCCATTTTTTTAAATAATAATTAGCTAATATTCTCATACCCACTAGCCACATAACCACAATCTAACCAACAACGGAAAATAATCAACAGATACCAATAAAAACAATAACCAATAACTAATAATTAATAAACCAATAACAGTAATAATTCAACCAAGTCATAAAACATAACATCAGCAACCTAGAAATGCTCTACTAACTCAACTCTAGCAACCTAACAGAAGTCAGACAACACATCAATTAGCCACTAGAACATCCTCCTCTTCATTGCCTTGATTCCACGATCACACTTTACCTTTACCTGCACCACAACACATATGAGATGCGTGAGTATTTTATAAACACTCAGTGAGGCAATCCTCCCATCTATTGAGCTATACACACAAGTAATTGAGATATCTCTAACCATATAACAACAATCAATAACCAAACAACAAACCAGACAACTGCATCGACCGACACCAACCCATGCATCGACTGACACAAGCTTGTATCGACCGATACAAAGTTTCCCTGCATCGACCGACACTAACACAGCATCGACCGACGCATGCTCGACATTGCACGAAATCCCTAATTGCATCGATCAACGCCTCCACATGGCATCGAACGATGCTCCTAGGTCAAATTGCGTTGTCCTCGCATTGCATCGACCAACACACAAAGTGCATCGAACAATGCACATGCCGAGCATCGTTTTCCCCTAAAGCTTCTCGCCGGATCTCCTTCCCTAAACAACCAAAACACACAAACCAAAGCCACAAAGAAGCTTCCCAAAGCCCCTTGCAACTCAATAACGTTCTAACAAGCCTAATACACACATAAACAAGCAGATCATAGAAATCTCAAGCTTAGATAAGCCAGGGTCATGCACTCACCTTTTCCAAGAAGATTTTGAACCTCAAACAAGAAGATCTACACTCCTAGGAAGCTCCTACAACGATCCCAGCTACAGATCTCTACAGGAACAGCCTTAATCACCAAGAATTCTCAAGAACACCCAAAAACTTCTTTCTCTAGAAACGGCCAAACTCGACCAAACCCTCGAGTTCCCCCTTTTATACACGATTTCAAGGTTTTTCTAACTCCAAAACACAACATTTAACTTAAACTCGTTCGCGAAAATCAATCTTGCATCGATCGATACTACCCTTGCATGGATCGATGCACATCCCAAACTGGGATTCCGGTTCGCTGATGTTACACTACCACGCGTTGCTGCCTAGCCACTTTTAAAACGACAAACTCTTGTTGAGTAAACATATGCTTTTTGGCTACCTCCATCCATGATTTCTGCCCAAAAGGACCTGACATCCTTGGCGTAGATGTTGACACCGTAGGAAAAGAGTTCTCCATGGCTTTGGAGACCACTTTGATCCCCTTATCCCCATCTGCTTGATTCGTACTTTTAGAAACTCGAGACTCTCCTTGTAGAGAAATCCCAACACCATTCCCCACCACCGGAAGAAAGAGTAAACCCTCTGCGGGCGAAACTCATTCTTCTCCTCGTAGCAAAGAGAGCGCTGCCAGCATAAACCGTGACTTCGGCCCTGTTCAAATAATTGTCGCTGGTAACCCACTTTCCACTGCTTTTAAGGGCAAAAAATAGAATGAAAAGATGAATTATCTGTCATTATTAATCACAGCGACTGTTTTTCTTTCTGGGGAAGGAGAAGAGTTCAATAGCTAAAAATTCCAGCGATGGGTTTTTGGAACCAACGATAGTAAAAATGATCACCAGCGACAGCTTTTCTTTTCTCTCACCTCCAGTTTTCACTCCACTGCTTTTTATATTTGTGTTGCTGGTCGCTATTATAGGGATAAGAAAAAGAACAGGGCCTTCGAGTCAAAATCCTAATCGCTTTATTATTAAATTAATAAATTTTATTTAACATGTCTTTGTTAGGTTAGATTTCGTGTCGTGTTTATGTTCCATATGAAATACAACTAAATGACACCGTTTTCAACTTCTCTCTCTTACTTTTTTTTCTTAATTGTAATTTTGGTGTGAGTGTCAAGTTTAGATACTACTAATGGTGTTGTTTTGACATGGAAAAGTTTATAAGAGGTTAAAATGTAATATATGAATGTATGAAGAAGCCTTATATGGGACAACCGAGTTACCTTATTGATAGACTCAAAATGATATTCTATGTGGAAAAGAGACAATATCATTTAATATATACACACATAATTTTATTTATCTACAGAATATAAATCAAAACCCAACTAAAAATATATGGAAAAAATGTCAATAAATGGAGTTACCAAAAGTGGTAAAACTTATGAATATTTGTTGTTTTACCACTTTTTATAAATTGTTTTTTGGACATTTTCCCAAAAAATATATATTTTTTGCAACTTATGCAAGAGGAAAATGATGGAAAATGAAATAAGATAGTATAAAAATAAATCAGAAAAACTGGGAACTAAAATTAAAAATAAATTAGAAAATTGGGACCAACATAATTGAAAGAAAGACAAAGTGTGTTTGTGGTGATGTGATGATACGGTCCCATTGGGATGATGATTCCTCTATCATAGACAGACCTTGGACAAAACCATTATGGTAATTTATCTTCATTTATCAATAAGACCAAACATAAATCTTGTTTCTTCCTTGTCTCGCTTATTTATTCCATGGGCTCGCTTAAGTGCAGTGTTCAAGAAAGCGGTCTAGGCGGCCGCTTAGGCGCCGTCTAGGCGCTAGGCGCTCAGCAGACGCCTAAACGACCGCTTAGACCGTCTAAAATCACAAAATTTTTATTTTAATGTATGTTTTATTTTTAACTACATATATTTAAAATTTTAAGTTTTATATTCAGATAAATATTTATAAATGTTTATATGTTATTAATCTAAATTAAAGAAATGTATTTTTATTAATTTTAGTTTATGATTTATTATTATTTATTTCTTCTAACATATATTTTTATATAATTTTACATATAATATCATATATATAATGTTCATATTGTAAACGCCTAAACCGTCTAAAAACGTTTAAAATTCCGACTAGGCGTTCTAGGCGCTAGGCGCTGGGTCACCGCCCACATACCGCCGAGCGCTTTCTTGAACACTGCTTAAGTGTAATCCAAAACCCTAACTGTGGCGACAATGAACGCCATTTTTCAACTGTAAGTTGTTTTAGTTGCACATACGTACAACAGACTTATTCAAAGATTGATGATTTAGAAACACTACTTGTTCCATTTAAACCAACCTCCACATATAAGAGTCTAATCAAATTACTATTTGTTACTATCACGATTTCTTGATAAACAAATTTGATAATAGGATTTATATAATCAAAACTGATTTAAAACGCTATCTAGTTAATATTTGCATATATAGAGGGATAACATCTCTATGATCTTTATCATTTTTGTACGGTTCAAAGCTATAACCAAAGTTGTTTATCAATTGTCATTCAAAAGCAATAAGAAATAAACGAATTAACTTATATTTTCATATATTATACTAACTATAATCTCCTCATATCTCATATATAGAAGATTTTCATCAAATTGGAAGTTTTTTTTGGACCATTCATTTCAACTAAACATACTATATGATTGGTTCCAAGATTAGCCAATTTATCGTGTTATTTTGTGATCATGTAGTGTTCGCCTTCTCATATCATGTCAAAGTTTATGAATTTTTAATTTACAAAGTCAGTTAGCAATTAGTAGATGAACTTTAATTCTTATATATATATATATATATATATATATATATCACATCAAATCTCATCTTTTTCATATGCGATCTTACTCCTAAGTCCTAACAGTCTAACACAACACAAGTTAATCCAATTTAATTTATAAAGTAACAAAATTTACGCTAGAAAATAATTAAATTGCGTATCTGCATGTAGCTTACAATAACGTAAGTTTCATTCGTTAATTTGACAAGATGTACGTTCTTGCCAAACACTTGGATAACATTGGTTATATATGTCTCGAATTGAAGATAAGACAATGAATTAGAACGAAATGACAAAAACAGAATCCTAAGGTGATTACGGCTGTGGGGAGCATGAAAGGGAAACCAAATAGAAAAATCCCAACCAATTAGCTATATAAACCAAAAGTAGACCTATTTGAGAGTGACTTTTACCTGACTGTTATCCTTTTTTTTTTTTTTTTGTTAATTGCTGTTTTCATTTTTTTTAATCGTACAAAAAAAAATTCTCTATACCAAAATTCATAATTTTCTTCATTTCAAAACTATCTATCTGCTTTTGTGTGTGGCTTTTTATATATAACATGTACACAATGTAATACTAATATTAGCTTTGAGTTTATATACTAGTTTCAGCTCATAGCCTCATACATACCACTTTTATATATTCTTCATCATTCCAATCTTGTTTTATTAAAGTTCATCTCATCTCTCAACTTCTTTTTATATAAACTAATACCCGATAAAGTAATGATTTGGGGGTACAAAAATACTTGAAAAGAGTGTTTGGATCTTTTTTAAGAAAGAAAATGTTAATAAACTAATAAAAACAAGCGGCGTCGAATTTGCAATGATCAGAAGACGATGGACAGACAATTCACATGGCGTTTTGCCTTTTGTAGTCACGAAAATACAATCTATTAAGATTTTTTCCAATTATTGGTTTTATTGTCTTTTTATTTTTAGATTGAAAATCTAATATGGAGATTTTGACTCAAAAACAGGGATAACCTTTACAAATGTAGTTTGATCTTGATAACCCAACATTTGTCTAATTCGTAGAAATAAATGCTTTAAAATTTTTATTGTTTTTTGACCAAGATATTTTAGTTGGAGTAATACGGTGTTAATGTCGTTACTGTGTTGCCTCATGTGTTCAAATGTTTATAATCTGTATAGTTAACGGTAAAAATTGTTTCGTTATTGTTTACTATTAATTAGCACTATTTTATATTTGAAGTATCAGATACTATTTTTTAATATTATTCATGCATTATATACGATATTTAAGGATATTGGTGAACTTACATTAATCTTTTTACAAATGAGAAGTTGCCTAAAGTGACATTCCATGAATACGTAAAAGTAATCTACACACCACATGTCATGCTTTGACATTCAATACAAAATTATAAAGGCTTTTTTCATTCGATTAAATAACATATCATACATACACTTTTCCATATTTTCATCATTAGAGGAACAATCATCAGCTTTAAAATTATTGATATTAATACCTCGAGTTCGTACGAAGGCCTATGACTATATTGTATATGAGTATGGAAAAGAAAGTAATAATAGTAGGAAAAAAAAAAAAACAAAAAATTGTTTATTAGATGGGGTATCCGATACATAACCTATTGATATTTCAACTATAAAAAGAGAAATACAAAACCTATAGTAGATCCATTATATTAGTAGAAAAATAACAAATAATTACATGATATAAATGGAAAAAGTTCAAGGTAATCATGCATAAATGCTGAGTTTTATGGTTGGCGAAAAGAATATAGATAGTAAAATGATGAAAAATATTTAAATCCGGTTAAAACTCTGAAACCTACAACTTCAATGTGGTAATGGTATTATAAATTTACAGCTTGATGACGGCCAAAACAAAAAAATTACTGCTTGATTTTTAATAGAGAAAGTTTTTGTGAAACGACTCTCTTCTTTTTAAAATCAAACATACAACTACAAATTAAGACAATTAGTTTATCATTCATTATCAACTTTTTTACTTATAACTTTATTTTTTCAAAAAATAAATATTATTATCTGGTGAACCATATACTTTTGTGCTTTCTGCTAAATTTGATTATACGAAAGTTCTCAGGTGTGTGACAAAAAAAAAGGCTAATGATTTCTCAAGGCTACCTTAAAAAAATTACATCTGACGAAAGTAAATAAATTATTATTTATATTACTTACAACAACCACTCACTCTATGGTTTCTCTATAACAGATCCTTCCTTCTACACAGAGCCCACAAAATCGAAACTTTGAGACAAAGAACTGTTTTTTTTTTTCCAATCAAACTCTGTTCTCGCAGATCATCACATCGTTCCTGGTCGAACCAATTGACTAAATCTCCACCGTCAAGCTCTCTACCATCACTGTCGTCTGTTAAGTTATCGGCGAACTTAACGGTGACCAAAACCAGACGGTACAAGTCTCTGGCCGTAATTTCGCTGGAAACCCTCTGTTCCGATTTGTATCACTTCTTGATTTCCCGGCGAAACCGGATCCGAATTCTCCGGCTAACCGGAGATGAAGTTCATGGAATTAGGGTTCCGACCTGACACATTCTACACTGTGGAAGCTGTAAGGTAAAATAAAGAAACCAATTCGTCTCTCTCTCTCTCTCTCTCAAATTTTCGAATCCTCTGTTTTAACCAATCTCACATCTTTTGACTGCTCTATTTTTTAAAAATTTCCAGGTCAGTGTCTTCTGATTTGATGAATGATCTAATCATACAAGTCAAATCCACCAAATATCTTCTTCACAAGGTTTTAAAAGTTTCAACTTTATAAAAAAAAATTACTCGTAACAGTTTTGATTTCTGATTATTTGTATTTTCTTGGCAATGCAATTTGACAGTTTCCGATGTTATCAAAATGCTTGCGTTTGAAGAACTTAGTCTCTTCTCAATCATTAGAAACCGAAAACTCGCAAGAACAACAAGTGATTCAACTCGTTGATTTCCCCGGCGAAACAGAGGCTTTTGAGCTCTGTGCTAAGTTCTGTTACGGCATCACAATCACTCTTTGTGCTCACAATGTTGTTGCAGTACGTTGTGCAGCAGAGTATCTCGGTATGACAGAAGAAGTGGAGCTCGGGGAGACTGAGAATCTTGTTCAAAGACTTGACCTTTTCTTGAGTTCTTGTGTCTTCAGAAGTTGGAGAGACTCTTTAGTCACGCTCCAGACCACTAAGGTGTTACCTTTATGGTCTCAAGATCTTGGGATCACAGACCGATGCGTCGAGGCAATTGCCAACGGTGTAACTCTATCCCCTGGTGAGGAGTTTTCGACACAATTGGAGACGGGTTTGTTGAGAAACAGGTCAAGAAGAAGAAGAGATGAAAGCGTGTGTAATGGTGGAGTAAGTAAGGGGGGAGAGAGTTTGAGGTGGTGGGGAGAAGATTTGGCTGATTTGAGTTTAGATCTTTACCGGAGAACAATGGTAGCGATAGTATCATCAAACCGGAGTATATCTCCAAGATTAATCGGGAATGCTCTTAGGATCTATGCATCTAAATGGCTACCGAGTATTGAAGAAAGCTCTGCAGATTCAAATCTTGTTTTGGAATCTGTTATTTCTCTTCTACCAGCGGAAAAATCAGCTGTTCCTTGCAGTTTCTTGCTTCGGCTACTAAAAATGGCAAATGTTATGAATGTTTCGCTTTCTTCGAAGAGGGAATTAGCGATAAAAGCCGGGAATCAACTGGATAAGGCAACCGTTAGCGAGCTGTTGATACCTCTACCGGATAAGTCAGGTATGTTATACGATGTAGATGTTGTGAGGATGATGGTGAAGCAGTTTCTGTCTCAGATTGGTAATGAGATAAGGCCAACAAGAACAAGAACAGAACATAGAAGGTCTTGTTCTGAAGAAAACATCAACATGGAAGAGATACAAGAGATTAGAAGACCTCTATCTATTTCTTCTTCTCCTCCATTGTTGTGTAAAGTAGCAAAGCTTGTTGATTCGTATCTTCAAGAGATTGCTAGAGATGTGAAGTTAACAGTGTCCAAGTTTGTTGAACTGGCAGAATCGATACCTGATGGTTCAAGGATTTGTCATGACGATTTATACAAAGCGATTGATATCTTTCTTCAGGTAAAAAGCAATCAAGAAAGTATATTCTAATAACATACATTGAGAAAGCATCTCACACTCTCTTTGTAATGCAGGTTCATCAAAAGATTGAAAAGTTTGAGAGAAAGAGGTTATGCAGAATCTTGGATTGCAAGAAACTATCAGTAGAGGCAAGCAAGAAGGCTGCACAGAACGAGCTGCTTCCGTTGCGAGTGATCGTACAAATCCTCTTTGTCGAGCAAGCACGAGCCACAATAGCTACAACAGCAAACAATATCACCAGGAATGAAACAGCGGTTTTAAGGAGAAGCTTTACAACGAGAAGAGAAGAAAGAGTAGAAGAAGAAAGAGATGAAGTCAAACCAATCGGAGGGTTTCAAAGCACACCTTCGAGGTTTATGGCGCTTTGTGCGATCCCGAGACAACCTAAGAAGATGTTATGCAAGTTGTTGTCCATCAGTAGGAGTTTAAGTCAACGAATTTAAGAAGAATTGATGGTGTGAGTATTTTTTTTTTTTTTTTCATACTGGTTTCTTGTTGCTCAAGTCAAATTGTCTTCGCCGTCCCTGTGAATTTGGTTCTGAACAATTCATTTGTCACATGACATTGTATAACCCAACAATAAAGAGAATATATATATATAATCTTTATTTGATAAATTTTGTTTAATAAATTGAATATTTGTAATTTCTTGTTCTGTTCATTTTGTAATTTCTTGATATTATGTTTCTTTATTAGTTCACTTCAGGTAGAGATTTCCAGTCAAAACTTAACCAAAAAAAAAAAAAAAAAAAAAAATTAATTTAACACAAAACCTATACACCAAATTATTTTATGGGACAATTTTAAAAAGCCCTCTTTCTGATAACACTTATCGACGACATTGGAGTCAAAATAATCAAGGCATGCATCTACTAACTGTCTACTACCACCGCATGGCACTTATCGACGACATTGGAGTTGTCTATCTATGTTGTTTTATGTAAATTTAAAATTTCCAAATATCGGAATCGAATGGCTGAGAATTATGGCAGTAATATAATATATATATATTATGAGGGCTGTGGGGATGATCTATTTCAATTATGGCATTTTAAAACGTCGGTGGAACTAACTTCATTACTTAACCAACAAACCAAACTCTGTCCAGACACAGAACACAACACGAGCTCCTCATATCCTCTTTCTCTATCCCCACTAATGGAATCAGAGACGACCATGCTACCGAGCCACAAAGACGAGACCAAGACGGAGTTCGAGAAGAATCAGAAACGGTACCAAGACTTGATCGCCACGTTTCCTCACGTGAAAGGATGGTTTTCGAAAGCTCCGTTGATCGAGTATGGTGGTTACTGGTTCATAAAGCCTGTCCTAGAAGGTTGCCTTCACGCGCAAGACTTTTTCCAAGCACGACCCATTGGCATCCTCATTTGTACCTATCCAAAGTCAGGTACCACTTGGCTCAAAGCTCTCACATTCACCATCGCCAATCGATCTCGCTTCGAAGACGACGATTCTTTCAACCCTCTCCTAAAACACAACCCTCACCAGCTTGTTCCTTTTATTGAGACAGATTTCTCTTTGTTCCCTAAAGGTGATGCCCTCAAAGAAAACACTTTGTTTTCGACTCATATGCCGCACGATTTGTTACCCGAATCGGTTGCAAAATCGGGTTATAAAATTGTTTACATATGGAGAGATCCAAAGGACACGTTCATCTCCAAGTGGGCTTTCTTTGAAAAATAAAATTCAAGATGTTGGCTCTCTCAACACTCTTGAGGAGTCTTTTGATATGTTCTGTCGAGATATTTCGCTGTTCGGTCCTTACCTAGACCATGTCTTGGGGTATTGGAAAGCTTACCAAGAGCATCCAGATAAGAGTTTTGTTTCTCAAGTACGAGACGATGAGGGCTGATCCTTTGCCGCATGTGAAAAGATTGGCTCAGTTTATGGGTTATGGATTCACAGCTGAGGAAGAGGAAAAAGGTGTCGTTGAGAAAGTTGTAAAACTTGATGTCAACCAAGGAGACAAAAACAGAGAGATCAGTCCTTCCATTTATTATCCCAATAGCACGTTTTTCAGGAAAGGATCGATGGATTGATGCAAGAAAAAGTCAAGGGCTCTGGTCTGCTTGAACATGGTAATATGACCGATTAAATCTTGTCTGGTGCAATGAATCATCCTTATCTCTTTTAATTACACCACACGTTGTATTATGTTGTCTACGAGGCTATAGATGAATTGTGGCAATACAAGTGAAGTGGATGTGCTTCTTGCGTGTACGCACAAGCGATTCTTCGACGTAGATATGCTATAGCGTTATAATAGCACCGAGATCGATAGACCAAACCCAGATAAGGTAAAGAATAATGTTGCTATTTAGAACTTTATATGAGTATTAATTAATACTTAAATATACTTTAATTATATATACTCATGATAATCTAAAATATTTAAATCCACATATTTTCACAAAAGTGTATGTGGACAACGTTAACTGTTTTTTTTTAATCTCTACTTTAAAGTTTAAAAGACACACGCTATGTATTACAGTTGTATCTACAGTAAAACCTCTATAATTAATAATGTTGAGACCATGAAAATCTATTTATGTATAGAGATTTTAATTTTTCGATAAATTAATAATTATTAATTTATAAAGAGGATTTCATAATTTGATTAAAATAATAAAAAAATAAGATTTAATCGTTATAACTTATATTTTTATAAAATCAATTACAAGAAAAATAACAATTATCATGTTTTGAATATAACACTCAAAGATTTTTATATAGTAAAATGAACTCTAATAAAAATTGATGTGTATATATATACATATATTTAGATAATTTTATGTAATTATAAATTTATATTATTGATGTGACCATATATTTACAAAGAATTTTCAAAAAAATTATTATCTTATTAAATTATCGAATTGTGTCCAAAATTACATTAATGTCATCTTGGGACCGGAAAATTTTATTAATTTATAGAGATTATTAATTTACCGAAGTATTAATTTATAGAGATTATGTTGTTAGCGTGTGGTACATATGTTATATGTTTTCAACAATATTCTAATAATGGTTAGACATCACCTAGATGTCATGTGTCGTCTGATTCTAATCCGTTTAATTTACAAAAATATTTTAACGTTTAAGAAGATGTTATGCAAGTTGTTGTCGATCAGTATGAGTTTAAGTCAGCGAATTTAAGAAGAACTGATGGTGTGAGTGTTCCTAGTGTTAGGTTTAGGAGACATTCACCTGAAACACAAAAGAGAAGAAAAACAAAAGTCTGTTAGTAGAAAATAAAAAGAAAAATTTAGACAAAACTAAAAACTTAAATCTAATAGTAGATCAAAGAGTCTCCAGAAACGGCAATAAATTATAAAGTTTTGTTATTACGCTAAGCAAGATGATTTAAATTAAGAAAGACAATGCAAAATATTAAATTAAACTGTTGTAAATTCAAGGGATTAAAAAGCTAGGTCTAGGGGATTTCTCAGATAAATATGAATTATCAAATCAATAAATTAATAAGGATTCAAGCAATTAAAAATCAGATCTAGAACTCTAAACTCTTTTGTAAAATAAATCAGTTCTCACTGTAAATATTATCTAAATTTAAAACCAGAAAATCCAAATCTCTTTGCAAAATTCTAGGTTAAAAATAAGCAATAAAAACAGGTTTAGATAAGTTCACAAAATTACAAAATTAAATCTTTTTGCAAGAAGTACTTTTGCTCATCAATGGTTTTATCAGGAAAATAAATTTTATTCTCATATCAATTTATTTTCCTAGGTTATTAATTCTAGGTGGCCAATCAAGAATTAATATGAAGAACAACAAGAAATGAAGATCATGAAAGATAATTAATCCTAAAAATCACATATCTAATAAATCATAAAAACCCTGTGAAAAACCCTTAACTTAACAAGCAAACTACTCAAACATATTCAATGAAACACAAATCATATTCTGAATAAATTGCATAAGAAAGAGAATAAAGAAGTAAGGGAGTTCTGAATCTTCTCTGAATGAGTCTTGATTCGTCTCTCCAAAAGCTCTCTAAAATCTCTCAGGGTTTTCTCTCTCAAAAGTTGCAGGAAAAATAAAGCTTAGGTCTAAACAATGACCTAAAAATCATATTTATATTCCTAAAACACGTGTAGGGACTAATGATGCACATATAGAAAACTTTGGGCAGATTTGTAAAACTTCAAAACTTGAGTTCTTGTGTCGGTAAAAAGCGGTGTCGACCGACACCATCACTCTTGATTGTCTCTAAGTTGATTTTCTTCGGTTAAATGCTCCAAAATGTTCCAAATTGCTCCATCTATGCAAAAATCTTAGAAAACCTGTAAAGAATCAAAAACATTCTAGAAAACAAATCATAAGACTCAAAAAGCACACTTATATCATGGTTGAAAACCGTAAAAACAATGATATATCAGTGAGTATTTTTTTCATACTTGTTTCTTGTTGCTCAAGTCAAGGTTTCTTCGTCGTCCGGTGAACCTTATTTGGTTCTGATAATTCATTTATCACATGAAATAGTATAACACAACAATAAATTAAATAAATGTAATCTTTATATGAAATTTTTTTTGTGTAGTTTGTTTAGTATGGCGGTTCAATGATAATTGATTCTTTGTATTTATTGTTCTGTTTGAATTGATTAGTTCAAGTAGACAAATCTACAGGAAAATACCAAAACTGATTCAAAAACCTAACCAAAAATAATAATTGTATGGAATTGAGGTTCGGTGTAATCCTTATGTTGGACTTCCCAACTTACCTACCGGAAGAAACCTCTCCCATTACTTTAATCCCTAAACAAGACAAACCTAATCTCATCACCTCATTGCTAATATTGCTGGGGATTCACTTTTTTTTTTCATTTTTGCAACGGGGAAAAATGAAAATAGAAATGGTTTCTCTACCCGAACATTCGGGATTCTTGCACAGCAGATTTACTATTAAGGGAAAAATGATAAAATGACTTTCAAGTAATAACCAAGGATGTCTTCACACAGTAATTGTTGCTTAACTTGTGAGTTGTGACTAATATTCGCTGGACTCATTTGCTGGACTGTTTACTATTGGTGACTTAAGTCACGTTAACTTTTTGGTGTAACTTAATTTATGTGTGGGTTTGGTGGAGTCATTTGTTGTGACTTAATTTATATGTTTGTATTATCTCATGGGTTTTATTCTTATATTTTTCAAAAGATCGGTTTTTAATTCTGGGCATATTACCCGAATCCGAATCCCGAACCCGAACCCAACCCGAAGTAGGGGGTTTGGTTTGAGTTTGAGTTTTGTGTAAAACCCGATCGGGTTCAGTACCTCTAAGGTTCAGATACCCGATCAAGTTCGGGTAATATCCGAAGCCGAAATAAAATCTGAACTAATCCGAATTAAACGTAGAAAATGCATCTAGGGAGTACCTTGGACATTTAAGAGTGCATATTAAACCATTTTGTCATCTTAGTTTTTTTGTCCTAATGTGAAACGTTAAATATTTATATATATACATGTGTTCTGAAATTTATAAAAAGATTAAAAAAATATATGATTTGTTTGAGTTCGGTATACCCGAATAACCCGAACCTGAACGGGTAATATCCGAACCCGACCTGAAAGTAAAAAAAACCCGAACGGGTTCTATATGCCTAAACTCGAAAACGCGAACCCGATCGGGTTCGGGAACACGAATGCCCAGGGCTACCGGTTTTAATGGAAAATCTCCACTAGACATGTATTAGGATGAGTCCGTGTTAGACATAGTTGTGTTTAGGAGTTTAAATGTGATTGCATATTGGAAAGACAATGCAAGCCGATTTAAAGAATTAGAATCAATGGCATGTCTTGAGTATTCCAATCACATGCAAAAGTTGCATCAAAATCATATTTTAGTATCGGTAGTCGAGTTTTGAAGAAGTATAAAAGTTGTCTTTTACCGACCAATGTTCAGGGTTTGATTTTTGTAAAGAACTGGTTTCGTGGATTTGAAGAGATTGGTAAGAGTTTTGGTACAATTTATTTGCATTTGAACTATATTGGTGATGAATTTTTAATTATCTTGATTTGAAATTTGTAGGCGATGACTTCAAGTTTGATGAAGAGGAAGAATGGACTATTGTTGATGGTTGAGTTTGGCTTTGATACATTTTATTTGAGTTTGACTTAAGTTTGTTGTTAAGATTGTGACTTTGAGTGTGTGACTGAGTTTGATATTTTGTAATGAGGATAGGTCTGTATGAGTTTATTCTTGATGTTTTTTCAAGAATGGAATTATCATTATATCAGCTACACAACAACAATCATAAGCAGATCCTCAGAGTTTAGAGATTGAATCAGCAAATCTAACGAAATCAAAAACGCAATTGCAAATATAGATTTAGATCAGAGAACAGAGTACAGAAAAAACAGAAAGATCGGAAATGAAATGAAGAAACATCAATTCAGATCAAAAAAATAAAAGTGAGCAGTAACCATTTGGACATAGTCCTTATTGGGCATGGATATTTTTTTGGACCATTGTCCATTTGTGACTATTCAACTTCTAGTCTTCTACCCATACAAAACAATGTCCAAGCAGACTCACCCAAATGGTCCATGGACTGACAATTTGACACCTCTATTGACATTGTACTCAAAGATCAATCAATGAATTCTACAACTCCATTCTCCTCCCTAAAAATGTAAAAGATCATCCATTACGGCCAATGGGTGGCTATTCTTACTACATGGTATATACTATATACCATTTCTGTTTGTTGATTTTGCTTCTTGTATGTTGTTTTATTTTTTGGGTTTAATTTCGGTGAGAATTAGGACAGCTGATTGTCTTTTTTTTTTTTTTTTTTTTTTGTCACCATAGTACAAGATCAGCTCAAACAAGCCAATTAGCAGGAAAATTGTTGACAAAGGTAATCGGATGCGGTTCCACTCTAGCACGACGCGCCAGCTTGTCCGCACTAACATTCTGTGATCTGGGAATCTGGACTACTGAGAATGATAGAAATTCGTCCTTATCTTTTTCAATTACATCCAAATATGTCTTGAAAGCAGGCCACTCAGAAGGCGAAGACACCATCTTCACCAAGTCAGAACAGTCTGTGAGAAAACACACATTTCTCATTATCCGCACCAATCATATACCCCATTGCCCAAATGAGAGCTTCCACTTCGGCATGGAGAGGTGACAAGCTACGTCGAGAGTTAGAAGCACCCATAGTGGGAGATTCTCCGTAAGGAGAAATGCAATGCCAACCTCTGTCAATAAATTGATCAGTCGCCTTCAAAGATCCATCCACAAAACAACGGTGACTGGTTCCATAATTATTAACCGTGAGACTAGTGTCCACCGTAGAAGCAGAGAAAGGACGTAAAACACCCTTAGGTAAAGATCCTAAAGGATCCTCCTGGGCTAAAGACCAGAGCTTTGCTTCCTCTTCCGCTATCTGTAAAATCCCTAAAGGATTAGAGTCCAAATTGCTGAACAATTTGTCATTTCTGGCCTTCCAGATATACCAAAGAATCGACGGGAATACCTCCACCGAAGGAACGTCCTGGAATCTCCAGAATAAATAATCCATGTTTGTATAGACGGATTCTGAAGGAAAAAATCCCGAGGAGGTCGGAAAATGTGACAAACCTCACACTTGCCGAGCCGGAGGACATAAGAAAAGAGCATGATTAATTGTCTCCTCCGGTCCTCCACAAATCTCACATTCCACATCACAGCCCACTCCACATCGCCACAGATTTGTTGTTGTCGCCATACAACCTGTAACTGCTTGCCATATAAAATGTCTAAGTTTTGGTGGGCACCGAACCTGCCAAACAAATGCCTGAAGAGGAATAATATTGGGACCAGAAATCGGGGAATCGGTGTCCGGTTTCTGGCGCAAAGCTTGGTATCCAGATTTAACAGTGTATATACCGGATTTTATCAAATGCCAACCCAGGCTATCCGGAGTGGTCCAAAGACCAAGAGGTAAAGCAAAGATAAGGGCAACATCCTCCGGTTTGAAAGAAGCCGAAAGTAAAGCCAAAATCCCATGAGTGAGAGCTCCTGTCAATAAAAGTTTCAACTCTAAGCGTGGGATCAACTGGCGATCCTGAACGCAATGCTGGTCTCGGGGGTTGAGTAGGAATCCAGGGTTCAGACCATACTAAAATGGAATCTCCCGAACCTACCCGTTTAATGAGTCTTTTGTTTACCAGAGAGCGAGCAGAATTCATACTCCGCCATCCATAAGATGGTGAGTAGGATTTAATTGGATCCAATGGATCAGAATGTCTATAATATCAACCTTTGAAAACCTTTGCAAATAATGAATCTGTAACTGAAATTAGCCGCCATAGTTGCTTAGCCAACAATGCGGTATTAAAATCATCCAGACACCGAAAACCCAACCCTCCCTCTATTTTATCAACACATAACTTATCCCAAGCGATCCAATGTAACCCTCTTGTTTCCCCGGAAGAGCTCCACCAGAAATTAGAGATCGCACTAGTGAGTTTTCGTGTTACTGTTTTTGGGAGACGAAAACAGGCCATAACAAAGGTAGGGACAGCAGTCGCTACCGATTTTATCATAACCTCTTCCCCCCCCCCCCCCCCCGAGACAGTAACCTGGCTGGCCAGCCACCAGCACGTTTGAGCAACCGATCCTGAACAAAGGAGAATATTTTAGTTTTCGACCCACCAAGACTTTCAGGGATACCCAAGTATGAACTCATGCCACCTTAGGCGGTAATACCCAAGATGCCTTTTAATTCCTCGCGCACCCCGTCATCTACCGAATGTACAAATTGAACCGAGGACTTTTGGAAGTTAATTCGCTGTCCAGAAATACGTTCGTACTGTCGTAAAATCCCTAAGACAACCTCACACTGCTCCTTTTTGGCCCGGCAAAAAAACAGACTATCATCTGCAAACAATAAGTGCGAAATCGCCGGGCAAGCAGTGGACACCTTAATGCCCATTATAAGTTTAGACCTTTCCGCCTTTTGGAGGTTTGCAATGAGAACCTCGGTACAAAGAATAAAAAGATATGGCGACAGGGGGTCTCCCAGACGAAGACCTCGAGGAGGAATTATGGATCTGTGGGGCTGACCATTTAGTAATACACTATACTGAACAGATGTCACGCACCACATGATCCACGAAATCCATTTTTCACAAAAACCCATCCTCCGCAATAAATGATCTAAAAAAGACCATTCTACCCGATCATATGCCTTACTCATATCCGTTTTAATGGACATAAACTTGCCCTTGCAAGAGGGGTTAGTGAGGAGTCCATGAAACATCTCCTGAGCAATCAAAATGTTATCTGTAATTAGCCGTCCTTCTACAAAAGCCGATTGCGTCTCAGAGATCAATGTTGGCAGAAACTTGTGCAGTCGCTGGCATAAGATCTTTGAGATAATCTTGAAACCAACATTGCACAGAATAATAGGCCTCCATTCAGTCATCCGGATCGGTTTATCCACTTTTAGAATAAGACTAATGTTTGTCCTATTTAGATGTGTATCAAAAGTACCACCTTGAAAGAAAGATTCCACCAAAAGCTTTAAATCAGCCTTAACCGTATCCCATGCGCGCTGATAAAAAAGTGCCGTCATACCATCTAGTCCATGCGCTTTATCCGGGTGCATCATAAATAGAGCCTCTTTGATTTCCTGTTCTGTAACTGGTTGGGTTAGTGTCTCATTTATTTCGCATGTAATAGCCATGTTAATTTCGCCCAGGGCATCCTCAATATCGGTAGGTTCTGAGGATGTAAAAATCTCCTAAAAATAAGAGACTGCTATATCTTGGACCTTAGGCTCCTCCGTAATCCAAAGTCCGGCTTCGTCCTGCAACCCGACAATGCGATTCTTAGCTCGTCTTTGTTTCATCTGGGCATGAAAATAGCTAGTATTTTGATCCCCTAGACGCATCCAGCGGCTCCTACTTTTCTGATACCAGTAAATCTCGATAAGCTTCCCGCAACTTCCAAGTCAACTCCGAAATAACCTCAACAGACAGTGAGTCATCCGCCTGAGCGGTCGCTAAGTTAGATTTTATCTCTTCAATCGTTTCCCGACCATATGGGATCTGAGATTTCCGCCACCGGGAGATTGTCCGACGACATGCAATAATTATGTCCATTAAGTTTCCAGTTACCCCCGTTTCCCTAGAGTCCCATCCCTCTGAGATAGCTCCAAATAAACCCTCTTTATCAAGCCACCGTCTATCAAACCGGTAAACGTTCCTCCCTCGCCTAAATTTATCTGCAAGAGAAGCTAATACCGGTTTATGGTCTGAGGCTATCATTGGCAAATACTCTGTGAAGGAATCACCGAACAAGTCATGAAGTTTCTCATTGGCTAGAGCTCGATCAAGACGACACCGTATTGGCTTCTTATCCCGCCAACCACGCCAAGACAAACTATCCCTAACCGCAGGAAACTCTAATAAACCACAATGTCGAATCATTGTGTTAAAACCCACAAAGGAAGACGCATGACGCAGCTTCCCTCCATGTTTTTCATGGTTACCTTTTAATTCATTAAAATCTCCAATAAGAAACCAAGGAGTGTCACGAGAAAGACTAATGCGGGTTAACCGTTCCCATACTATGTCATGGTTCGTTGGGACCGGATCACCGTAAACAAAGGTAAAATAAACAATCTGTCCTTTATAGGTAAGTTCCACATCAATCAAACGATTTGATTCAAATAAAATAGAAACATCATAATTATTATTATAAAATAAGGCCAAACCACCATTACAACCAATAGGATCAACCGTTTTTAAATGTGAATAACCAAAATGACCAACAAAAGGTTCCAAAACAGATAAAGGCTGTCTAGTTTCAGATAAAAATAGAAAGTCAGGCCTATGCTTCCCCCATAAATCCCTAATATAACCAATAGTTGCTTTATTCCCAAGCCCTTGACAATTCCAGCTTAAAATCTTCATTTATCCAAAGTTGGTTTTGGTGGCTTTGACCCACCAGTCGGACCCTTCTCCTGCTCCTGGTTCCTCGGGTTGATGCCATCCCCAACTGAATCAGCCACTTTAGGGGCCGAACGCTTCCTTGGTGTTGTACGCAAGTATACATTCAATTTCTTTGAAGCTGCTCCTTTGAAAGCCAAAGGAGGCTTGGTTTTACGAACCTTATCCACCAGCGAGACCACGATAACAGCACCACCTGCATCAACAAGCATATTCGTTAAGCCTCCCTCTGCGTCCGCTACTGACCCCTCAAGTGCTGAAGTAACCGAGGCGAGATCCAGGGTATGATCACCCACCAAGTCATCTACACCTTCGTCAATCCTCTGATCAGAAGTATCAGCCTCTGTTTCCCCGTCAGCAACATTCTCCTCCTCCATCAGCTGTTCAGTGGACTACTCAGACTTTTTCTCTTCCACGATCAGTACCTTTTGGTCCGTAACCGGACCTGTTTCCTCTACAACCAATGGATGCTCACCAAGGTTCATCTCAACTGAGTCCATCTGCACAGCACCAGGAACACTAGACTGTGTACATGGCACACCAATAGCCGGGATAGGTTGGGCTGCAATCTCCGATGTCTCCACCATACCAGAACCCTCCACCTCTCCCGCTAAGTCTTGAAAGAGAGGTCTTCTAACCTTCTTTAATGGTGGAACACCAATAGTGACAGACTCCGTCACCCCTTGATCAGCAGAAGCTGGGATTTGTCCCAGTTTTAGTTCCTCAATCAAAACAGTATCAGAGGGAGCAGAAGATGCCGCAGCAGCTCTAGCCAAATGACAATGGTCGTTAATCTGCACATAAGTAGAGTACCGACGAGGCTTAGATGAGGGTTCACCAGCCTCCCTTGCTGCCTGAGACTTAATCCCTGATTCCTGCATCCCTTTAGGAGGTCGCTGGCTGGCATTATGAGCAGGTCCTCTACTCTCCCCTTCCTTACCTTTACCCTTGCTCCTGTCATGAGTGACAGCCCCTTTATAACTCTGCAGAGGACGAGCCGTGATATATCATGGTTTTTGTGGTTTTCGTGGTTTTCAACCATGATATAAGGAGTCTTTTAGAGTCTTTTGATTTGTTTTCTAGGATGTTTTTGAGTCTTTACAGGTTTTCTAAATTGCAACACAAGTCCCTGACATGATTTAGGACATATAGATAGTGCTTTTGGGTTTTAGAAAACCCTTAAGTTTTATTTTAGAAAGTTTTATTCTAGCAACTTTTTGAGAGAGAAAAACCCTGAGAGATTTTTAGAGAGCTTTTGGAGAGAAGATTCAGAACTCCTTTACTTCTTCTTTTGATTTCTTAATGCAATTTATTCAGTCTATGATGTGTTCCTCATTGATTATGTCTGAGTAGTTTGTTTGTTAGGTTCAGGGTTTTTCACAAGGATTTTATGATTTATTAGACCTGTTTATTTATGATTCATTATCTTTCTAGATCTTCATCATATGTTGTTCTTCATATTAATCCTTGATTGGCCATCTAAAATTAATAACCTAAGAAAATAAATTGATATGAGGATATAATTGATTTTCCTGATAAAACTTTTTGATGAGCAAAATTACTTTCTGCAAAGAGATTTGATTTAGTAATTTTGTTAACTTATCTAAACTTGTTTTTAAATCTGATTTTTAACCTAGAATTTTACAAAGAGATTTGGATTTCTGGTTTTAAATTTAGATAATATTTGCAGTGAGAACTGATTTATTTTACAAAATTGTTTAGAGTTCTAGATCTGATTTTAATTGCTTGAATCCTATTTAATTATTGATTTAATATTTTGTAATTTCCTGAGAAATTTCCTGGACCTAGCTTTTTGATATTCTAAATTTACAACAGTTTTATTTAATATTTTGCATTGCTTTTCTTTATTTAAATCAACTTGTTTAGCTTAATTATAAAACTCTATAATTTATTGTGTAGACTTGAGTCCTTGTGGAATTCGACCCCTAAGTATTACAATGACCTCTTAATTTGAGAGAGTAGCTCTAGGGTAAATTTGAGCATAACAAATTTTGACGCCGTTGCCGCTGACTCTTTGATCTACCATTAGATTTGAGTTTTTAATTTTGTATAAATTTTTGTTTTTATTTTCTATTTACACGTTTTTGTTTTTCTTCTCTTTGGTGTTTCAGGTACATGCCTAATAAGCCTAACACAAGGAGCAACAAGACTGGTCCTACTGTGAAGCTTACAAATCAAGAGTTGGGAAAATTTGAGCGTGAGAACCGAAAAGCAGCCAAATCCTTGAAGATGGTTAACACAATTATTCTGATGCGTGATGAGGATGGTGCTTTGAGGGATCAAGAGGGGCACTTGCGCAATGAGCAGGGCCAAAAGCTTGATGTAGAAGGCAACGTAATTGCTGAAGGTGGAGAGAACGCAAATTTATTTTTTTGGGCAATAACACTTTGGTTTCGTGTAATAAACTTATAATGGATTAGTATAGACTGTATATTGTCGCTGCCGAACAGAACATTGGTGTCGATCGACGGCAACCATAGGGTATCGATCGACAACCCCTTCCAGCAGACGGACGTGGAGCTGCCAACCACGTCCACAACCCGGTTCAAAGACAGGATCAAAACCGGGATCTGATCAGGACTATTGCAGACTTCAACAGAGCTGATTTGATGGATGAAAACCACTATGTAATTGTTCCACCCCCATTCCCCAGGAATGACTTTGAGTTAAAACCTGCATATTTTCAACTGGTTGGACAAAGACCCTTCTCTAACCTGCGAAATGAGAAGGCTTTGGACCATATTGAGCATTTTGAAGACTTGGTGACCAGTATCAAGGCCAATGGAGTAACTGAAGACTACATCTACTGCAAGCTTTTTCCATATTCACTTGCAGGAGAAACATCTCAATGGTTGAAACAGTTGCCAGCCCGTTCTTTGACCTCTTGGCAACAAGTGAAGGTGGCTTTTCTAATCTACTTTTATGATGATGCAATGTCAGATGAGCTGAGAGTCAAGTTGTCCTCCTTCAAGCAAAGACCAGATGAAGCTTTCAAGGCAGCTTGAGTGAGATTCAAGGCTTATCAAAGGGACTGTCCACACCATGGATTTTCAAGGGTGGAAATGCTAAGCATCTTTTTCAGAGGGATTGACTGGGAATATCAGCTAGCTTTGGATGCTGCAAGCCATGGGAACTTCATGACAAAATTTCCAGAAGATGTTGAAGCTTTGATTGAGAATTTGGCTTCCAGCAATAGCACTAAGAGAGCAGATACTGAAAGGAAGAGATTGCATGGAGGATTTGATTCAAACCAGCTTGCTTCTGTTAATGCCAAGCTGGATTCAGTTCACAATCTTCTTGTGGGTAAGAAGTCAGTTCACTTTGATGCTGAAGTTGAGACATTTGAGCCAGAGCCAGAGAATACAAAGGATAATGTCAACTATGTGTATGGAGCTGGGTATCAAGGTCAGAGATTCGGTAATCAACAAAGTAACAAGCCTTACAGTGGGAACTCTTCAGGCTACACTCCTAAATCAGATTACCAGAAGCAGCAACAAAACAATGGTCATACTAGAACCTATGGGAACTCTTCTTATCAGTCTCCTCCTCCACAAACTTCTTCTGAAAGTAGAATGGAAGCTATGCTAGAGCAACTTTTGCAGGGTCAGGAACAATTATCAGTGACATTCAATGGGTAGATTGATAATGTCTACGATGAGCTTATTGGGAGGATTGATGCTTTGAACATTCATGTCAAGAAGCTGGAAAATCATGTTGCCCAGACTGCTGGCTCTGTTAAAAGGTGAATCAAACCCCAAGCATGCTTGTAATGCCATATTAGTGAGGGATGAAGAAGATGGTGAAATTGAAACTGCATAAAAAGGAGAGAAATCGGCCAAACCCGAGACAAAGAATTCGACTTCAGACAATGGTGTCGGTCGACACTACATGGGTGTCGGTCGACACCCCTCTCAGACAGAACCAGAAACTGCAAAATCTCAGGTTCCAACAGCTGTTGAGAGGGTGTACAAGCCTAAGGTCCCTTTTACTAAGCCAAGAAGGTCCAAGCAAGAGATGGAGGAAGCTAGATGCAAGGCAATGATGGATAAGATAATGATTGAGATGCCTTTAATTGATGCAGTAAAGCTTTCACCACCACTTAAGCGGTATGTGAAGAGGATGGTATCCAATGGATTGAGCCCTGAGGGAGGAGCACTACTTGCCAAAGATGTCAGTGCAATTCTTTTGGACCAGCCCTCACAGAAAAAGAAAGAGAAGAAGCAAGAGGTGGTTGTCTCTAAGGAAGTGAGTGCAATGATTCAGTGTAGGACTGCAGAGAAGTTACCAGACTTTGGAAGCTTTGTACTTGATTGATCTATCTCTGTAGAACAGTTTGCTCACTCACTCTGTGATCTAGGCTCTAGTATTAACTTGATGTCACATTCTGTTGCTATGAAACTTGGGATGACAGAATTCAAGCCAACTAGATTATCTCTTATCTTAGCTGATAGATCTTGAAGAATTCCTGAAGGTGTTTTAGAGGATATTCCAATTAAGGTTGGAAACTTCATGATTTCCACTGACTTTGTGGTGCTGAAGTATGATAAAGAGCCTAGTGATCCTCCCATCTTAGGAAGATCTTTCTTGGAAACAGCTGGTGCAATCATAAATGTGCAGAAGGGACACATAACACTGAATGTGGAAGGTTTGAGTCTGAACTTTGAGATGGATAAGCTGAGGAGAGCTCCTACTATTGATGGACAGACTTTTTCTGTTGAGAAAGTTTCTGCTACTCGAGTTGCAGGCTTAGCATCGATCGATGCTACATTAGCATCGGTCGACACCCCTCCACATCCGAGACCGAACTTGTCCAAAACAGTTGCTCCTAGTCAGAAACCTGTTTCCAAACAGAAACCTCCCAATTCCACACTCCATAGTCCTCAGGTAATGCAAAGGTATGCATCTTCTTCACCCAAACCCCCTCCTATCATCAACAAGGCTTTCAAAGGTACAGAAACTGTTTTGCAGTTAACCAAGCCACGAGATTATCGTAGAGCGCTTGTTTCTTCTGTTGATGATTTTGCAGGACATAAAAGAAGCAAACCCATCCCAAAATCCCACCTTGGTCCTATTCCTCATGTCCTTGGTAGACCTCACTCTTCTACTGCTTATACACCACCTTGGATGAAGAGGTCATGTTATGGGAGGCATTCACTGCCACGTTCTGATCCACCCGATGCCTGAGCTTCACCACAGTCAAGCTAATGACTGAAAACAAGTGCTTAGTGGGAGGCAACCCACTTGTAGGTTTTTCTTTTTCTTTTGATTTTGATTTATATTTATTTTATTTTTCTTTTGCCAATCTTAGGCTTGAAAACACTGGGGACAGTGTCGCTTAAGTCTGGGGGAGGTTAGTACTAACTACTAACATAGTTTTGGTTTTTAGTGTGTCAAAACCGATTTTTGTTTTTATTGAGTCAAATTTTTCAAAATTGTGTTGGGAACTATGATTTTTCTTTTTAGGTGTATTGCCTTGGTTGATTAATGCTGCAGATTGAATCCACTAATCCGACTAATGAAAATTCCAATGGCTGACCAGTAAACCAGAGACATCCAAATTTCCAACGGAATTCATAAAAGCCTGAGGTAACTTTTGCACTTTTCTTTTATCTCATCAAGGAGATTGATGTTCATAGAGCTTGACTCCTTGTTCATACCTGACAAGTAAGATTTTCAAAAGAAAATGGTACTCCTCTCCCTTATTTAAGTTGAAAAGATTACTCATGAGAGCTTTGTTAAAAAAAAAAAGAGAATAAAAGATGAGATGATTTTGATCAGTTTAGAGAGGGAGGTAAATTACCAATGACCTCTACTCTTGAGTCAAATGATCACACAAAGTTTGGAAGCGAGGGGTAGGTAAATTACCGAAGACCCCATTGTTCGCCAAAACTTTTGAAAAAGAAAAAGAAAAAAAACAGCAAAGCAAAACTCAAAGGAGGATAAGAATAGAATAAGTCTGGGGGAGAGGAATAATGCCACAATGTTGTAAAAAGATATATCTTGCTTGTTATGGTATAGTACGGGAATGAGTCTAGAAGGTTCTTGACATTGATTAAATTGATGAGACCCACTGATGAGGGCTTAATGGAGGAAGTAGTGAAATTTGGTTTGAATTTGAGATGCTATGAATGTCAATGGAGATGTACATGGTGGTTCGATTTGGATTTTTCTGCTAAGCATATGGATTATGGTTTGGATGATCATGGCATTACCTTAGAGAGAAAATGAGTTTCTGTGTTTTCAAACCTCTTTCACAGGTCTAAGTTTTTGTTTTGCTTGAGAGCAAGCAAAGGCTAAGTCTGGGGGAGTTGATATATCATGGTTTTTGTGGTTTTCAACCATGATATAAGGAGTCTTTTAGAGTCTTTTGATTTGTTTTCTAGGATGTTTTTGAGTCTTTACAGGTTTTCTAAATTGCAACACAAGTCCCTGACGTGTTTTAGGACATATATATATAGTGTTTTTGGGTTTTAGAAAACCCTTAAGTTTTATTTTAGGAATTTTTTTTCTAGCAACTTTTTGAGAGAGAAAACCCCTGAGAGATTTTTAGAGAGTTTTTGGAGAGAAGAATCAAGACTCCTTCAGAGAAGATTCAGAACTCCTTTACTTCTTCTTTTGATTTCTTAATTCAATTTATTCAGTCTATGATGTGTTCCTCATTGATTATGTCTGAGTAGTTTACTTGTTAGGTTCAGGGTTTTTCACATGGATTTTATGATTTATTAGATCTGTTTATTTAGGATTCATTATCTTTCTAGATCTTCATCATAGGTTGTTCTTCATATTAATCCTTGATTGGCCATAGAATTAATAACCTAGGAAAATAAATTGATATGAGAATATAATTGATTTTCCTGATAAAACCTTTTGATGAGAAAAATTACTTTCTGCAAAGAGATTTGATTTAGTAATTTTGTTAATTTATCTAAACTTGTTTTTAAAGCTGATTTTTAACCTAGAATTTTACAAAGAGATTTGGATTTTCTGGTTTTAAATTTAGATAATATTTGCAGTGAGAACTGATTTATTTTACAAAATTGTTTAGAGTTCTAGATCTGATTTTAATTGCTTGAATCCTATTTAATTATTGATTTAATATTTTGTAATTTTCTGAGAAATTTCCTGGACCTAGCTTTTTGATATTCTGAATTTACAACAGTTTTATTTAATATTTTGCATTGCTTTCTTTATTTAAATCAACTTGTTTAGCTTAATTATAAAACTCTATAATTTATTGTGTAGACTTGAGTCATTGTAGAATTCGACCCCTAAGTATTACAATGACCTCTTAATTTGAGCATATCAAATTTTGCATCTTCTTCCATGGGAACATGCAACGCCGGAGTGATCTTTTCAGAAGTCCACAAAGGACAGTGATCCACGTCGTGGCAAAGGCTGGAACACTTCTTGCAATAAACCATGAAGTCTCTCGTAATGAAGGTTGACAATTGTTTCCTCCCCATTGTAAAACTCGATTATCGTTTTAAGGCACAAGGGCTTGAAACCATTTACCGTCACCTTCACCCTTCCACCATCGATGTCAACCATTTACCTGTTATGAGTGACAGCTGATTGTCTTTTTAATTGTCTTTTCAATTGTTTGATTTTATCTTTTTGAGTCTTGTATTTGACAGTCCTGAGAAAGAAAAACATTGAGTTTAGAAGAAAAAAAAATCATATTTTTGCATAGTATATATTAGCTATATTAAATATAAGTGAACTTATAATTTATTTTAAGAAAATATGAGATAACAAACTAACATTATTTTCTATCTATTTAAAAAAAAGTATTTTAAATATTATAATTAAAAATAATTAAAGAAATAAAAATAAAAATGTATTTTTTAACTAAAATAAGAGAAACATCAAAATGATTAAAAACAACTAAAAGCAAATTAAATCAAACCAGTGTAGAATATTATAAATATCTTATTATATAAAGCTTGGTTTTCAAAGTTAGTAACTCACCAGATCGTGACACATGTTAGTTTTAATGACCATAGATCAAAGTTATAAACTCACCAGATCGTGACATAGGTCAATTTTAACGATTAAATATCCAAGTTAGTAACGCATCAGATCGTGACACGTGTCAATTTTAACTATCAGAAATAACACATCAAAGTTAGTAACTCATCATATCGTGACATGCGTCAATTTTAACGATCAAAAATCACAGTTTTCATGCTTGGTAAAATGATGCATAAGATAATTGTACTCTTATTATATTAAAAAAAACTTTGTTAATCCTAAAAGGATTGTAAATACACCCCTCTATATAAGAAAATATATGATGACATATTTTCACCAAACAAAATAATTTCGACTAGCTTTGTTTTTCTTGGTAAAAATTTCTTCTTTGTTTTTTATTAATCTTTTGTTTGACACATCATTGTTCTTAAACAAGTCTCGAAGGCAATTTGTTTGTTGTCTAATCGAAGCAACTATATAAAAAGATTTCTAGATATTACCACGTGTTTTCGTCGTCTTTTCTTGAATTTTGTTTCGTTCTCAATTTCATAATGCAATCTTTGACTTTGAAGTATTAACAAAGTTTCTCACGGTGTTATTATTATTTTTTATTAGTTTGCAGGACATTTAAAAAAAAAATGATGAATACACAAATGCAAGATAACAACAGAGATTATATAACACTAGATTAGGACCCGCACGATGTGCGGGTTAATAATTTTAAAAATTAAATTAAATTTATCAAAGAATATAAAGTAAATATTTTTAGTAAGTAAATAGATACATCGAGGTGTCCAATGTGATATTTGATGTAAAACATGCGACTCTACGGTTGAAACTATTAATCACGTTTTTATTTTGAATGTCCTCGTTCGTGTGAAGTTTGAGATTTATCTCTGACTCCGGTCTTGTCAGAGGGTTTACCATATGAGTCGGTGTACTCAAATTTGGATTTTGTTTTCTGGAGGGACGCCTCTCAACAGGGTGATTCTGATCAACTTCTTCAATTACCATGGAATTTATAGGCAATCTGGAAGGACATAAAACAAATCAAGGTTAAGAGATAGAGGCGAATAATATAATTACTCAGACTTTGGGCGATAATTTAGCCTGAGAATAGGCGCTCTCTTTTACGGCTGTAATGTCAGCACCATCTTCGTATTCAGATGTCCAGGTTTCTTCACCTCGTTGTCAGATTGATGGTTCTTGGAAAGCAACCAATGTGCATTCATGATTGGGCTGGTGGTGTTGCATTGGTGAGGAGCGAACATTGTTGTTGGGAGCCAAGTGTATAACACAGAGCCCCTCCCCCTGCATTCGGAGTTAAAAACATTGTTGTGGGCCATTGAGCGGATACGTGTTGAAGGGATCGCTTGTCAACGTTTTGAGACTGATTGTGCTGAGTTACTCACTATGGTGTAGTCTTCTGAATATTGGCTGTCCTTCTCCAACTTGCTCGATGAGTTTAACTCGCTGGAGTTTTTCCCACTATTCTTCATCTCTTGGATCCCCCGTGCGTTAAATACGAAGACGGATTGTCTTGTCCGTGCTTCGTGTTCTCTTATCTCTGAAGTTTCTTTTGTAAATCTTTTTCCTCCGGTTTGGGCAGCTAATCGAGAAATTTCCTTTTAATTGTTTGATTGAAAAAAAAACAGTAAATAGATACACTTTTAGTTAAAGAAAATAGATATAGATGAGTTCAAAGTTATTAGAATAAAATTAAATTTAACAAAAGAATATATATTTAGTTCTTTTCGTAAGTAAAAACAATATATAAAAGTAAAGAGATAAACTTTTAATTATAGAAAATAGTTGTTTTTTTTGCTCTAATACACGAATGTATATCCATTTACAAATCTACTATCTACATCACCACTAAAAGTGTCTTTGTACACACAAATAAATTTTACTGTTAAAATATACTCTTTAGTCTTTACTACTACCAACAAATTGTCTTTATGAACACATTAAATAATATATTATATGTCTCTTTACTTTAACATTTGTGTAGTTACAAAAATGCATATATTAATCTTACATACTCCTATCTTATATATTACAACAGCAGTTTTTTTTGAATAAATTATTTGATTGGTGAAAAAAATATGAGACAATCTATTTTTTTTTTTCAACAATTTTTCTTTGTGTAAAGGTGGGTATTTACATTTTTTTAGAAACAGTAAATAATTGTATAATTTTCACAATCATTTTTTTATATATAAAAAGTAATATTTTTCTTGTAAAATTAGCAACTTAAAATTAAAATAAGTAAACAATATTGTAATTTCGAATTTTATGATATATATAAATATATATATATATATATAATTTCCTTATAATGATTTTTCTAAATTTTTAAACTGTTTAAATATTATAAATAAATTAGGTTTTTTTTTCTCTATTTTAATTTTATATAAAACCTTTTTATGGTAGGTTTTGAATTTTTACAGTTTTTTTTATATTTTTAATAAATTTAAAATTGACATGTGTCAATATCTGAATGATACAATTGACACATGTCACGATCTTGTTAATGAGTAATTTTGACATCAATATTTATATAAAGACTAGATAAACTAAACAAAAAGTGTTCTTATCGTTGAACGATAGTACGTCTTACAATAAAGTGGGAACCAAGAAATTTTTAAAAAAATAATGAGCTCATTGGAATGAAATTTCTCATAAAATATAAAAAGGATTAAGAAAAATATACATAAATTATTAATTCTAAAAAATGTTAATACTCACTTCTATGTAAACATAGATCATCTCATATTATTCATCTAACAAAATAATTTATTCAAAAATATTGCTTTCAACTTTGTTCTATTGGTCAAACTTTTTTAGTGGGAAGACAAATTTTCCTTATTTTTTTAAACCAAAATATACTCCTACTTTCTACTTTTTCGGTTTGGAATAGGTAAGATTAATATGTTGACCCAAAAAAATGGAAGATTAATATATGCATCTTTCTTTTCTAATACTATATTTTAAAATTTATTGTAGTAGTTTTAGATTGTTTTATTTAATATATATTTTCATCTTTGAATTATTTGAGATTCATATATTATCGTGCTTATAATTTTCTATTATTTCATTAATTATGTCAAATTATTTTTTTTCTAATTTTTCAACCTTGATTGGTTGGTCATAGACCTTTTTGTGCAAATATAATTGTTACCATTCGTTCAATCTCAAAAGGAGAGAAAGAGGAGAAGGTCATCAACCTAATGGTTGGATAAAATAGGCTAAGCAAACACAAGCCTACGACAAACATATATCGATTGGACAAACATAAATAGTTGTTGATAGATCCATAGGAGCTTGGACACAGAGGCTACATCATGGTGTGTCAAAGAAACTTCCATGAATACATTTGTAAATTTAACATTAGTTACTATCAAAAGATTTTGTGACGTTGGAAAACTGTCTTACTTTCATTGGTTGCGGGAGCAAGCCACTTTGAAATAGCTAAAAAACGTGAACATCTCTCCACATAGGAGGAGGGCAGAGCCGAGGTTCTCTCTATGGTGGAGGAGGTTGGACGCAAAGTTATCTCCCCAAGGAGGAAGGCGAGAGAGGTTGGACGCAAGGTATCTCCCCAAGAGAAGAAGGCAGAGCGAAGGTTCTCTCCATGGTGGAGGAGGTTGGACTCAAGGTTCTCTCCATAAGTAAGGACAGCAGAACCGATGTTCTCTCTATTGTTAGTCATATACTATTGTGATTGTGATGTAATTAATTTTTATTCAAAATGTTTTTTGAGTCAATAATTTCAGTAATTAAAGAAACTATGCAAAAGTGAAAGTAAAGATATATATAATAGTTGGCTTAATTTGTTCATATAGACATTTTCTAGGTGGTGTTAAATAATATATTTGTTACATACAGGATATTTAGGTGTAAAAAATACACTTTTAATGGTAACATACATATAAGATTTGTCTATGGATATAAATCAGTGTATTATAGCAACATTTTTAAAAAATATAATGTATATTAAATTTTTGTATATTTTTAATAAATTTAATTTTATTTACAAAACTTTAAATCCGCACATTGGGCGGGTTCTTATCTAGTATACATATACTAGATGAGAACCCGCCCGATGTGCGGTTTAAAATTTTATAAATTAAATTTAATTTAACAAATATATATTAAATTTGTTGTATGTTATTTATAAATTTTATTTTTGTTAGAATACACTGATTTATATCCATTTACAAATCTTTTATCTATGTTACTATTAAAAGTGTATTTTTTTACACCTAAATATATTCTATGTTACAAATATATTCTTTATCACCACCTAGAAAATGTCTATATAAACACATTAAGCCAACTATTTTACTTTCACTTCTGCATAGTTTTTGGATTATTAAAATTGTTGGCTCAAAAAACATTTTGAATAAAAAATATATTACATAATATACTAATCAATGATGTATCATCACAATAATATATGACCACCGTGGAGAAAACCTCGGCTCTGCCCTCATCCCTTATGGAGAGAACCTCTTCCACCATGGAGAGAACCTTGGCTCCGCCTTCCTCCCTTGGGGAGACCACCTTCCTCCCTTGGGGAGACCACCTTCCTCCCTTGAGGAGATAACCTTGTGTCCCACCTTCTCCACCATAGAGAAAACCTCGGTTATGCTCTATTCCTATGTAGAAACAACATGTTCACGTCTTTTTGTTATCTCAAAATGGCTTGATCCGACAACAAATGAAAGTAAAAATATTTTTCTAACATGAAAAAATCTTTTGATAATAACTAATGTTAAATTTCTCAATGTATTCGTGATAGTAACTATGCCAAAGTGAAAGTAAAATGGTTGTTTAATGTGTTTATATATTACATAATATAATAATCAATGATGTCTCATCACAATAATGTATGACCGCCATGGAAAAAACCTCGGCTCGGCCCTCATCACTTATGGAGAGAACCTTGCGTCCAACCTCCTCCACCATGGAGAGAACCTTGGCTCCGCCTTCCTCCCTTGGGGATATAACCTTGCATCCAACCTCTTCCACGTTCCTTCCTTTGGTAGATAACCTTGCGTCCAATGTATTTGTGGAAGTGTCTTTGACACACCATGATTTAGCCTTTGTCTCTGTAACGCCTCAACTGCCATCTTGCTTAGCGAGCCCATGTCCACTCTCAGTCCATGCGCCCACCTTTCTAAATGGCCCTAAATATATTCCCGGCTCGTGAACCCACCCACATTTGATTGCTGGTTTGTTACGTCTGTGAGGATTTATAAACTTATTTACCGACCTTACAAATCAACAAATGATTTTTTCCTTTGTTTCGTACTCACTCTCACCGTTCCGACAATCACTTCTAGGAAGGTCACCTATCATGAAGTTCTCTTAGGACCCTTGACTGAAAAAATAATTGCATTTTGGTGACGTATGTGGCAAAATCAATTCTTTTACACCTTTCCGCAAACCACAATGTGAGAGTCTTTGAGCTCTTATGAATCTATCAAAAATGATTTTTTTTCCAATCTATGTATCTATGTTTGTTGTACGCTTGTGTTTGATTAGCCTATTTTCTCCATTCATTAGGGTGATGAGCTTCTACTCGTTATCTTCCTTCAGGACTGAATGAATAATTGTAACAATTATGTTTGCAAAACAAAAAAAAAAAAGCAAAACAAAAAAAGGGTTTATGACCAACCAATCAAGGTTGAGAAATTAGAAAAAAATAATTTGGCATAATTAAAGAAACAATATAAAATTATAATCATGGTAATATATAAATCCCAAATAATTCAAAGATGAAAATATAAATTAAATAAAACAATCTAAAAATACTACAACAAATTTTAAAATACAGTATTAGGAAAAGAAGATGCATATATTAATCTTTTTTTGGGTCAACATATTAATCTTACATATTCCCAACTGAAAAAGGAGAAAGTAGGAGAAAATTCTAGTTTAAAAAAATAAGAAAAATTTACCTTCCTATTAAAAAAAAAATCCCAATTAAACAAAGTTGAAAACTGTGTCTTTGAATAAATTATTTAAACATAAGACGATCTATGTTTATATAGAAGTGAGTATTTATAAATTTAGGTTTAAGAATTAACTGTATATTTTCCTTAGTCTCTTTTTCTATATTTTTTTGTAGAATTAATAACTTCAAATTAAAAATAAGTAAAATATATTATAATTTCGACTTTAATGAAATTTATATATAAAATCTCCTTATAATTATTTTAACATGATTTTGTATTTTTTATAAATTCTATAATTTTTGATAATTATCTTTTTACATGTTTAATACTCCCTCTATCCCTTAAAGATTGATGTTTGAGAGATTTCACACAAATTAAGAAATAATAATTATTAATTTTAAATATAATATTGTTTTACTATTAAAAAAAGTATTATATATTTATAAACCAATGACTATTGAAATTTTTAAAATTTTTTAACGATCAGTTCTTGAAGTTTACAAAAGTTTAATATTAATTAACTGAAAGTAGTATAACATCAATTTTTGTGGGACAAAAAAATCACAAAACATCAATTTTTAAGAGATAGATGGAGTATTTTTTAAACGAAAGTATTTTATTTTTGATGTAATCAAATTTTTTTCTATTAAATATTAATTTTATATATGTCAAAATCTGAGATGAATCTGTGTGATTGCTTGTAGTCATTGCAAGCAAATTGAACTCGACCTTCACTGCGTCTTCTGCCTGAACCACGTTCACAGAATTAGATGAACCTTCCGTCTTGTTCTGCTCCTTGTTCAGAGGACAATCTCTCTTATAGTGTCCTGGTTCTGACACTTATAACAGATTATCTTCTTCATCTTGCCACCTCCTTGCTTTCCCTTGTTCTTTTGTACTCCACTACCTTGACTTATACTCACATATAGTCCATCACCTTGAGGGTTGCCACTGCTACCACCACCGTGCTGTTAGCGTCGGTTATGATGTCCAAGCAGTGAGTCTGTAGCCCACTGTAGATTTATCGTCTCTTTGTCAGCCAATAGTGCAGTCACCAACGTCTCATATACATGAGTCAAAGAACACAACAACAGCATGGCCTTATCTCCAGTGATATGGTTAACTTGGTTAATATGCTTGACCAGATTTGCTCTTTCAGCAATCTTAAACCAATACAGCCTCTGTTTCAGGTACAACTTGCTAGATGGGGACTTCGACATGTACATCTTTTCTAGCTTATCCCAGATCTCTTTTGAAGATCTGAGCTCTAGAACCTGATGCACGACTTGTAACATCCGCTAACCGAAATCCCGATTTGGGGATGTGCATCGGTCGATGCTGGAGGAGCATCGGTCGATGCTGGTTGTGCATTGGTCGATGCTAGAGGTTCATCAATCGATGAAAGTCCACTGCGTTTTGGCTTAAGTCAAACGCTGCGTTTTGGGCAAAGGGAAAAGGGAAAAACCCTTAAGTCGTATGTTTTGTCTCATTCGACGAGTTGAGCCGTTTTTGAGAGAAAAGAAGGGAGAAAAGTGTTCTTGAGTGTTCTTGGTGATTTCTGGTGTTTGGAGGCGTTTCATGTAGAGATCTATAGCTGAGATCGTTGTAGGAGTTTCCTAGGAGCGTGTTCTTGATTGGTTAAGGTTCAGAAACTTCTTGGCAAAGGTAAGTGCATGACCATGGCTTATCTAAGCTGGAGATTCCTCTAATCTATTTGTTTATGTGTTTTTAGGCTTGTTAGAATGTTATTTGAGGCGTTAAGAAACTTTCTTGTGGCTTGGGATCGAGTCTTGTGTTACAGGAACGAAGATCTGGCGAGAAGCTTCAGGGAAAACGACGCTCGGCATGTGCATTGGTCGATGCAAGTGCGAGGACGGTGCGGATTGACCTATGAGCATCAGTCGATGCCATGTGGAGGCGTCGGTCGATGCGATTAGGGTTTCCGCGTGATGTCGAGCATGCGTCGGTCGATGCAAGTGAACCTTGTGTCGACCGATGCATACCCAGTGTCGGTCGATGCAGTTCCTTGTTGGTGTCGGTCGATGCAGAGTTTGGTTTGTTGTTGATTGTTGTTTGATGGTTATAGTATCTCTATTGCTTGTGTGTATTGCCCAATAGATGGGAAGATTGCCTTACTGAGTATTTATAAAATACTCATGCATTGCAATTTGTGTTTGTGGTGCAGGTAAAGGCAAAGTGTGATCATGTAATCAAGGCAATGAAGAGGAGGATGTTCTAGGGACTCGATTGGATGTTTTCTGGCATTGCTAGGTTGCTAGAGTTGGGTCATTAGAAACATTGCTAGGTTGCTGGTTCCATGTTTTCTGATGATTGGTTATTGATTATTGATATATTTGATTATTGGTTATTGTTTATTGGTTATTATTTATTGGATTTGTTTTATTGGATATTGGTATCTGTTATTTCCCATGTTGTTTGTGCTTGAGGTTAGGTGGCTAGTGGATATGGGACCACTAGTTGTAGTTATTATTATTATTATTATTATTATTATTATTTATTATTTTAAAAAAAAAACGGGTCGGATCGTCTCAGTTTGGTATCAGAGCCCTTACGGTTCTAGGTTTGGGTTCACTAGGTTTCTGTTATGATGTTTGGGATTGCATGTCTTGATTGATTATGTGAGTTAGTCAATTGTGTATGGCATGGAGTCCTAGAACATCCTCTTCGAGCCTACAGTGTGATTCCATGGTGAGTTTATGTTTTTGTGTTATGTTAATTGTGTGCTTAGCCTTCTGTTCATGGTAGTGCAGATGGTTAGAGAGGATGCTGTTGCTGGTCGTGGTCATGGTCATGGACGCGGACGTGGTCGTGGACGCGGACGTGGTCGTGGTAGGGGCAGAGTCCCAGTGGTTAGTGAGACCGAGGACCAGAGTGTGACAGCAGAGGGTGTCGGCGAGTCGCAGGGTTTCCAGAGGGATTCCATGAGTGTGGCCAGAGGGGCGGTGTGGATGCTCCAGTAGCCGGTGATGTTAGGGCTCCAGGTGTGGGATTTCCAGTGGGTGTCGACCTTGTGGGTTTGCTGGCAGAGTTATTAGAGCGGTTGCCACCAATGGCACCAGCTCAGGCTCAGGTAGTGCCACCAGTGGTGGTGGCGGAGCGGCAGCCAGTGGCTGCGGATGTGGGGGTCCATTCTTGTTATCTCAGCATGCTGACAGAGATGGGCCGAATTGGTACCAAGTGGTTTTCAGGAGGTACAGATCCTACCGCTGCGGAGGCGTGGAGGACGAGTGTGAAACGTAACTTCCATACACTGAGATGTCCTGAGGAGTTTTGGGTGGACATTGGGGTCCACCATTTGACTGGTGATGCTCAATTGTGGTAGAGTTCTATGGCAGCCAGGAGAGTGCAGAGGGAGATGTCTTGGGCTGACTTCGTCTTGGAGTTCAACCGCAAGTATTTCCCTAGAGATGCACTGGATAGGTTGGAGGTGCAGTTCCTTCAGCTAGCTCAGGGAACTCGGTCAGTGTGGGAGCTCGACTTGGAGTTCAGTCGACTTCTGAGGTTTCGAGGTCGAGATATGGAGTCTGAGGAGGCTCAGATCAGGAGGTTTTTGAGGGCCCTACGTGATGACTTGAGGGTTTACTGTAGAGGGCGGAGTTATGCTTCATGTAGCAGGGATCGAGGAGGATATCCAGGCACAGTCAGTGGCAGCTAGCCCAACAATCCAGCCTACCAAGGCTCAGCATCAAGGAGGTTCTAGCAAGGGCGGCAAGCCTGCGCAGGGAACCAAGAGGAGATGGGAGGCAATGCAGAGGCCGGGTGGTCCGAGTTGCTTCGGATGTGGGGGCAAGGATCACAAGATTGCTAGCTGTCCCAAGAGGATTGCTCCGACGGCAGCAGCTCGTGTATGCTATCATTGTAGGGAGCCAGGGAACATCAGGTCCTATTGTCCCAAGTTGCAGCCGGTAGAAATGGCAGCGTTGCAGCAGGTGCAGCCGGGAGGGCAGCAGGTGGCACGGATTGAGCAGGCGCCACGGGTTTACATGACGGTAGAGACTGGTGAAACCATTGCCGGAGCGATCATAGGTATAATTTCTAGTACTTTGTCTTTGTGAATTCTTAGTAAGTTCAGATGTTATGTTGTCATGTGATAAAGTGTTAGGTTCTCAACACATGAGGTTTGTGTATGCACCTTGTTGGTGGGCGGGTTTAAGTCCCTCGTTATGTTTGAATTTGGAGCTACGCATAGCTTCATTACCCCGGAGTGTGCAGAGAGTGCGGGTATCGTGGGGGATCCCGGAGAGCGTGCAGGAGTTGTCAGAGTTGTTGGAGGCAAGTTTCTGAGAGTTATTGGTCGAGCGAGGGGTATTGATATTCAGATCGCGGGAGAGTCTTGGCCTGCGGATTTGCTTATCAGCCCAGTGGAGCTGTATGACGTTATCTTGTGGATGAACTGGTTGCATCGGTATATGGTTCATCTGGATTGTCATCGGGGTAGAGTGGAGTTTGAGCGTTCAGGAGGGAAGTTGGTTTTTCAGGGGATTAGACCGACTTCGGGGTGTCTCGTGATCTCGGCCATTCAGGCTGGGAAGATGATCGAGAAGGACCGTGAGGCTTATCTGGTTACAATATCTATGCCAGAGTCAGTGGGGAAGGCTACGGTTAGCGGTATTCAGGTTGTGGAGGAGTTTGAGGATGTGTTCCAGTCATTGCAGGGATTACCACCTTCTCGGTCTGATCCTTTTACGATTGAACTGGAACCAGAGACGACACCGTTATCTAAGGCTCCTTACAGGATGACTCCAGCAGAGATGGCAGAGCTGAAGAAGCAGCTAGAGGATTTGTTGAGCAAGGGATTCATCCGTCTTAGTGTATCATTGTGGGGAGCACCGGTCGTTAAGAAAAAGGATGGGAGTTTCCGCTTGTGTATTGATTTCAGGGGTCTCAACTGGGTCACTGTGAAGAACAAGTACCCTCTTCCGAGGATTGATGAGTTGTTAGATCAGGTGAGAGGTGCTACTTGGTTCTCCAAGATAAATCTGGCATCGGGTTATCATCAGATCCCGATAGATAAGGCAGATGTGAGGAAGACTGCTTTCAGGACGAGGTATGGGCATTATGAGTTTGTGGTGATGCCGTTTGGGTTGACTAACGCGCCAGCAGAGTTTATGAGATTGATGAACAGCATGTTTCAGGAGTTTCTGGACGTGTCTGTCATCATTTTCATCGACGACATCCTGGTTTATTCTAAGAGTCCTGAAGAGCATGCAATACATTTGAGGGTATTTCTGGAGAAGCTGCAAGAGCAGAGGTTGTTTGCTAAGCTGAGCAAGTGTAGTTTCTGGCAGCGGGAGATGGGTTTTCTGTGTCATATTATGTCTGGAGTAGGGTTTCTGTAGATCCGTAGAAGATTCAGGCTATCAGGGATTGGCCTAGACCGCAGAATGCCACAGAGATCAGGAGTATTCTGGGTTGGCAGGTTACTACAGGAGGTTTATGCAGGGGTTTGCGAGCAGAGCACGTCCTATGACTAAGTTGACAGGGAAGGATTTTTCTTTTGTCTGGTCAGAGGAGTGCGAGGAGGGCTTTGCAAGCCTGAAGGAGATGTTGACTACCGCTCCAGTGTTGGCTTTGCCTGAGCAGGGAGAACCCTATGTGGTTTATACAGATGCATCGAGAGATGGTCTGGGGTGTGTGTTGATGCAGCATTGGAAGGTGATTGCCTATGCTTCGCGGCAGTTGCGGAAGCATGAGGACAATGATCCTACTCATGACTTGGAGATGGGTGTTGTAGTTTTTGCCCCGAAGATTTGGAGATCTTATCTTTATGGTGCAAAGGAACATGTGTTTACAGATCATAAGAGCCTGAAGTATATATTCACTTAGCCTGAGCTGAACTTGAGGCAGAGGCGGTGGATGGAGCTGGTGGCGGATTATGATCTCGAGATAGCCTATCATCCTGGTAAGGCTAACTTGGTTGCAGATGTTTTGAGTCAGAAGCGGGCGGCTTTGGCTCAGGAGCAGGATATGGAGTTTCTGGTAGGGGAGACCAGTGCGTTGAGTTTGTGTGCGGTTTCTCAGGAGCCGTTGGATTTGGTTGCAGCTAATAGAGCAGATTTGTTGAGCAGAGTGCGGTTGGCTCAGGAGAAGGATTTGGGGCTGGTGAATGCCTCATAGGATGTTGATTCAGAATATCAAGTTTCGGCTAATGGTGCTATTCTGGTGCATGGGCGGATTTGTGTGCCTAAGGATGAGGAGTTGAGGCAGGAGATCCTGAGAGAGGCTCATGCGATCATGATCTCTATTCATCCAGGAGCGACTAAGATGTACCGTGATCTCAAGAGGTACTATTACTGGGTCGGGATGAAGAAGGACGTGGCTAGTTGGGTTGCGAGGTGCGATGTGTGTCAGCTAGTGAAGGTTGAGCATCAAGTACAAGGTGGATTACAGAAGAGTCTTCCCATTCCAGAGTGGAAGTGGGATATGATTACCATGGACTTCGTGGTAGGTTTTCCAGTGTCCAGGACGTTTGCTGCTATTTGGGTCATTGTGGACCGGTTGACTAAGTCGGCACATTTTCTGGCCATTAAGAAGACTGATAGAGCAGCGGTCTTGGCTAAGAAGTATGTGAAGAAGATAGTCAGGTTGCATGGGGTGCCAGCGAGCATTGTGTCTGATAGGGATTCCAAGTTCACTACGGTGTTCTGGAGGGCATTTCAGGCAGAGATGGGCACTAAGGTGCATATGATTACAGCGTATCATCCCCAGACAGATGGACAGTCAGAGAGGACGATCCAGACGTTGGAGGATTTGCTGAGGATGTGCGTGTTTGATTGGGGTGGCCATTGGGCAGATCACCTGAGCTTCGTAGAGTTTGCTTACAACAACAGTTACTAGGCGAATATAGGGATGGCACCTTATGAGGCTTTGTATGGGAGGCCGTATCGTACACCGTTATGCTGGACTCAGGTGGGGGAGAGGAGCATGTACGGGGCAGATTTTGTTCAGGAGACCTCGGAGAAGATTCGGGTTCTCAAGCTGAACATGAAGGAAGCTCAGGATCGGCAGAGGAGTTATGCCGATAAGAGGAGGAGAGATCTTGAGTTCCAGGTTGGAGATAGTATTTACCTCAAGAAGGTCATGTTGCGGGGTCCAAAAAGGTCATTGACTGAGACTAAGTTGAGTTCGAGGTATATAGGTCCGTTTCGAGTGATTGAGCGAGTTGGACCAGTGGCATATAGACTGGAGTTACCTGAGGTTATGCGAGCATTCCATAAGGTTTTCCATGTGTCTATGTTGCGGAAGTGTCTTCGTGAGGACGATCAGTTTTTGGCTAAGATTCTTGAGGATCTTAAGCCTAACATGACTTTGGAGGCGAGACCAGTGAGGGTTCTCGAGAGGAGGATCATGGAACTTCGGAAGAAGAAGATTCCTTTGATGAGAGTCCTTTGTGACTGTGATGGTGTTGAGGAGCAGACTTGAGAGCTAGAGGCGAAGATGAAGGCAAGGTTCAGGAAGTGGTTAGAGAAGTAGGTCGCAACTTGAACTTGTCTAGCCTGGTCCCACTTGTAGTCTGTGGCTGGAGCGGGAATGGATTATTCCAGGCCATCTCTCTTGTTTATTTGGTCGCTTGGGATGGTTGGTTGTGCGAGTAAGTAACAAGATGAGGTGGTGCTCGGGGTACGGAATTCCCGTGAGGCAGTGGTTTAAGGAAAGTTTCCTGAAATAGAAGTTTCTATAAGTGGAAAGTTTCCAGAAGTGGAAAGTCTAAAAATGGAAAGTTTTATGTGAGTTAGAATCTGTCCATTATTAGCGGTGGGAAGCCTTTAAGGCGGGCTGTTTAGCCGTGTGTGGCCTTTGTGGCGGGCTGTTTAGCCATTGTGTGGCCTTTGTGGCGGGCTGTTTAGCCGTGTGAGGCCTTTGTGGCGGGCTGTTTAGTCATTGTGTGGACTTTGTGGCGGGCTGTTTAGCCATTGTGTGGCCTTTGTGGTGGGCTGTTTAGCCAATTGTGTGGCCTTTGTGGCGGGCTGTTTAGCCAGAGTGCCTGTTTAGGCGGTCGTTCGGGACAGATGGTCTTTGTGACGGTCCTTTGGGACATATGGTATTTGTGACAGTCCTTCGGGGCGAGTGGCCTTGGTGGCGGTCCTGTTTAGGACATTTGTTTGGCCTTGGTGGCGGTCCTGTTTAGGACATTTGTTTGGCCTTTGTGGCGGCCCGTGGGGTAGTGAGATGATCCTTGTGTGGTCATGAGGTATTCCAGTGAGGGGATATGTGGTTGGTAGGACATTGTGTTGTCTTACGCGATCCACGGGAAGGAAACCTGGATAGGGATAGGACTCAGACGTGTTCAGAATTGTTTGCTCGCGACTCTTGGGGGACTTTGGTTCTCCTGGTACCGTCATATTCTAAGACTTTGTGGCTTGAAAGTATGATTGGTATATCGACTTCGGATGACGATCCGGGGGCGCGCTGTAGGGTGGCAACCCAAGAGACAAGTATTGGACTTCTTTATATATTATGGCATGTGGGCTTAGGCCCGATGAGGAGCCAATATTATGGCATGCAGGCTTCAGCCTGATGAGGAGCCAATAAAACTCAAGGTTTAGGCCAATGAGAAAAGAAAAGTCCAAAATTCGAGAGCAAATAATGCTTGGAGCGTGAGCCTATCGCCTAGAGGTGACCTTTTGTATAGCGGTCGGAGGGGTGCGGGCCGTGGAGACGGTAGCACGGGAGCCCTTGGCCGAGTGTTGTTCGAGATTCGAGGACGAATCTAAATTTGTGGGGGAGAATTGTAACATCCGCGAACCGAAATCCCAGTTTGGGGATTTGCATCGGTCGATGCTGGAGGAGCATCGGTCGATGCTGGTTGTGCATCGGTCGATGCAAGTCCAGTTTTCTGCGTTTTGGCTTAAGTCAAACGCTGTGTTTTGGGCAAAGGGAAAAGGGAAAAACCCTTAAGTCGTATGTTTTGTCTCATTCGACTAGTTGAGCCGTTTTTGAGAGAAAAGAAGGGAAAAAAGTGTTCTTGAATGTTCTTGGTGATTTCTGGTGTTTGGAGGCATTTCCTGTAGAGATCTGTAGCTGAGATCGTTGTAGGAGCTTCCTAGGAGCGTGTTCTTGATTGTTTAAGGTTCAGAAACTTCTTGGCAAAGGTAAATGCATGACCATGGCTTATCTAAGCTGGAGATTCCTCTGATCTTTTTGTTTATGTGTTGTTAGGCTTGTTAGAATGTTATTTGAGGCGTTAGGAAGCTTTCTTGTGGCTTGGGATCGAGTCTTGTGTTGCAGGAACGAAGATCCGACATTGCGGAAAACGATGCTCGGCATGTGCATCGGTCGATGCTAGTGCGAGGACTGCGCGGATTGACCTATGAGCATCGGTTGATGCCATGTGGAAGCGTCAGTCGATGCGATCAGGGTTTCCGCGTGATGTCGAGCATGCGTCGGTCGATGCAAGTGGAAGCATCGGTCGATGCAAGTGAACCTTGTGTTGACCGATGCATATCCAGTGTCGGTCGATGTCGTTCCCTGTTGGTGTCGGTCGATGCAAGCTTTGTGCCGGTCGATGCAGAGTCTGGTTTATTGTTGATTGTTGTTTGATGGTTAGAGTATCTCTATTGCTTGTGTGTATAGCCCAGTAGATGGGAGGATTGCCTTACTGGGTGTTTATAAAATACTCATGCATTGCAATTTGTATTTGTGGTGCAAGTAAAGGCAAAGTGTGATCGTGGAATCAAGGCAATGAAGAGGTGGATGTTCTTGGGACTCGATTGGATGTTGTCTCGCATTGCTAGGTTACTAGAGTTGGGTCATTAAAAACATTGCTACGTTGCTGGTTCCATGTTTTCTGATGATTGGTTATTGGTTATTGATATATTTGATTATTGGTTATTATTTATTGGATTTTTTTTATTGGATATTGGTATTTGTTATTTCCGTTGTTGGTTGTGGTTGAGGTCAGGTGGCTAGTGGGTTTGGGACCACTAGTTGTAGTTATTATTATTATTATTATTATTATTATTATTATTATTATTATTATTATTATTATTATTATTATTATTATTATTATTAATTATTTAAAATAAAAAAAACGGGTCGGATCGTTTCACGACTTCATCTCCAAGACATGTTTGTATCATTGAACCTGCCTTCTCCTTCATCTCATCCCAGTCATCCTGCGAGATCGCTTCTGTCTTTGTGTCTAACAAAGCTTTCTTCATCCCTTGCTGATTCAACATGTCCTTCACCCGGTTCTGCCAGAGACAGAAGTTTCCTGTTCCATTGAAACGTGGAACCTCAAACTTCACGGAACTCGTCATTGAACTTGGCGCTCTGATACTAGTTGTGGTGAATTCAGATGAACAAAAACAGAAATAAGAAAGCTTTGAAAAGAAAAAAGAGTGTTCTTGAGGCGAATACCCTTTTTCTAGGGTTTATATTATTAATCTGATACTCAACCTTACAAACCCCTAGTCTCCTCCTTATAAAGGCCTCAAAAAACTCGATACAATAGGAAATAAAAGATCCTGTGAATCTTCTAGAATCTATTACACCGTATAGACGGCTGCGCCGCCTACACCCCCAAAACCTAACCCTAAGTTGCCTTGAGTCGGTCTCTACAAAAGCCCAGTAAAAGTCTTGTACACCTTACACAGTCTTGTACATCTTTGTACAGTCTTGTACATCTTTGTACAGTCTTGTACATCTTTCAGAGATTTCAAGTCACTTTAACAAAAATTGTTTTCTTTGTTTCAAGCAAACATATAACCCGATGTTTGGACCCTATGAAATCTTATATATACTGTTTTCTTTTCTTTTTTTGCAAGCAAACATAGCTTGGACCATTCTATAAACGGTAGAGTTAAACTTGAGTTTGAGAAAAAGTTGAAGGAGCAGATGTGTGATCAAGTGAGTCGGTGGAAGGGAAAGTGGAGGGATAATGGTGATAATGCAAAGCCGCGATGGAATTATCCTCAAGTTTGGGCTGGACTTGTTCAGTATTGGCGTGATCCCAAATCAGAAGTAAAAAGTATCAACGGTTGTAATGCTCGATATCATGATCCTTATGGCACTGGCATACATAAACACCACTCAGGCCAAACCTATTTTAAAGTTTGTGCCAGAATTCTTGTAAGTTTCTAAATGCTAACAACTACTTCTGAATTATAACAATTATTTTTTTACGAATCTTTTTTTTCTTACTAATAACGTTTGTTTTTGTAGATCGGAATGGTGAAAGCAGTTCGGATTATCTATGTATCCTTGAAGAGATTCACAGAAAACCCGATGGGAGTTTTGTCGATGGAAATTTGGAGTCCATCTACAATGTAGTGTCATCGAAGATACAAGAGGTTGAATCTCAACTTTGTTTAGGGGATAACATGGAGAGTTCTGCTTCGGGTGGGTTGTCTATTCATACTAAGAACAAAATTTATGCAGAGTTAAACTTCTAATTTCTTTGTGTTGTTGTATTATTGTGTTATGTTTTTGTTGGATGTTGTAAGTTTGTCTTGTGTTTTTTTTTGGATGTTTTAAGTTTGTCTTGTGTTAGTCTGTGTTGTTGTTTTCTGTTTTTCATATGATATGCTACAGATTGGTCTAATGGTAATGTGCATTTGTAGGATATGCTAAATTTGTGTTGTTGTGTATGTTCTAGGATATGAAGCTTGTATGTTGATTGTTGGGTCTTTCTTCCATATGACTATGTAAGACTATGAAAGTAATTATATGATTGTATTGCTGACAGGTTGCTCCGAAGAAGAAAAACAAAATTTATGGAGTTGGTTCTTTGATAAATGAGCATATTCAGCCCATTATGGTCCATCGCCTCTGCCTACTGATGATCCGGTTGTTCTTGCTTAGAAGCTTGCTATCTCTGAAGCTACTCTCGCAACTCAAGCCACTACTCTGGCAACTTAAGCCACTCAACTACAAGACAATGCAGAAAAAATGAATAGCTATGATGCATACTTTGATTACCTTGCTGGGAAGGATCTTGAGTTTGCTGCTAAGTTTGGAAGAAGAACCCCAAAAAGGACTGAACATGGATGCTATCAAACCATACCAGACACAGGAGGCTCTAATCCAACCATACCTGAGACACCAAACTGGCAATGACACTTTCTTATGGTTTTTTTTGTTTTTCTCTTATGGACCTTATTAGGTCCAAACAATATATGAGTTTAGTTAATTAGGTCTAAACAATAAATAATTACATGTGGCAGATAGATAGTACGCCAAGTGTCATTTCCTTAACAAAAGTTGAGAAATTTTTCTCATATTATATTAGTGTAATTCCATAATGAATCTAACCACAGACTAATATATGGTGGCTCTAGATTCCTAAGAGCTGGATATATCTCCGATTGAAGAAGAGAAGAAGGAGATGTCAAATATTTTTTGTTTTTTTTAATGATCTGTAGTTAATTAGGTCCAAACTACAAATGAGTTTAATTAATTAGATCCAAACAACAAATAACTAAAGGTTGTAAGATAGATAGCAAGTCAAGTGTCATCTCCTTAGCAAAAGTTGAGATAAACTTTCAAAATTCACCTATCAAAATACAACAAAACGCCATGTCATATCATATTTATAAACTAAATCAAAATTAAAATAAAAAGACAAATAAAATTAAGGAAACAAATTCTGTAGAGGTTTTTATTATGGAAAATATATCGGTTTAGGTTTATAAAATAGAATTAAGGTTAAATTTTACAACTAAACAAAATTATAAGTCAGTTTGGATTTACAAAAGAGTGGTTAGGGTTTAGATTTTATAATTATACGAAATTATATGTCGGTTTGGGTTTACAAAATAGTGATAAGGGTTTAGATTTTATAATTAAAAAAAAATTATGTCGGGTTGGGTTTACAAAAGAGTGGTTAGGGTTTAGATTTTATAATTAAACGAAATTATATGTCAGTTTGGATTTACAGAAGAGTGGCTAGGGTTTAGATTTTATAATTAAACAAAATTATATGTCGGTTTGGGTTTACAAAAGAGTGGTTAGAGTTTAGATTTTATAATCAAACGAAATTATATGTCGGTTTGGGTTCACAAAAGAATGGTTAGGTTTTAAATTTTATAATTAAATAAAATTGTATTTCAATTTGTGTTTATAAAAAAGTGAAGTCGGTTTAGATGTTATAATTAAAAACTACAATATAATGTTTAGGGGTGGGCGTTCGGGTACCCATTCGGGTTTTGGGTCGGGTATTTTGGGTTTCGGGTTTTCAGGTTTAGAAACATAAGACCCATTCGGATATATTTAGATTTTGGATCGGGTTTGGGTAAACACCCATCGGGTTTAGGTATTTTCGGGTTTCACCCAAAGCCTCAAATTATATTTCGGGTTCGGATCGGATTTAATCCAAACTTAAGTAAAGCCTCAAATTTTTTAATCCAAACCAAAGTAAAAGAGCCCGAAATTAAAACCGAATATAAAACAAAATATGAAATTAATCCAAATTCATTAAAAATGATTATAATCATAAATATAAAAAACCAAAGTTATCAAACCAAATTGAATTCATGAAAAGAAAATGACAATTCTAAATAACAAAATACCAAGTTTATAAGCCGATAATATTTTATTTCTTAAAACATCAAATTCATAGTTAGAACTATATAATCTATCTAAATTAACATATGAAATTGACATATTTAAAAATGAAAACTAATTTATCTTGTAAGTTAGTAGTGATTATAAAATTACTTCTTAAACCTGTAAAATAATTCAATCTATTGTTAAATATATATAACTTTGGATAGTTTCGGGTTTTTGTTCGGTTGTTCGGATATACCTAATCGGGTTCAGGTACCCATTTCATTTACTAAAAGCATCCAATTGGATATTTTTAAAGTTCAGATTCGGGTTCGGATCGGGTATTTTTAATCGGGTTCGGGTTAAATTTTTGGGTTCAGATATTTTGCAACCCAAATAATGTTTAGAAATAATAATTTTAAAATTAATTGATATACAAAATATGTTTCTTTAATTAAAAATTTGTTTCCATAATTGAGAGGGGGTGAATAAGAGAGGTTCACCCCCACCCCCAAGAATTGTCCATAATGTATCCAGATTTTATTTCCTTATTTTATAAGAGAGTGAATGAAGAGGTTCACTCCTAGGGGTGAACCCAAGTATTGTCCATTCCTAAAACAGATTAAATATTCAAACATACATTTTGATCAGTTCATTTTTTTCGTAAAGTATATTGGAATAGAGAATTCTTAGTCATTTTTCGTCTAAACCCAAGAAGATAAAAATTTATGTTTTCTCCGGTTCAAGAAAACTGTATATAAGCTTCACTAGGTTTTACCTCGTGGTACACCACAGGTCTATTACTTTGTTGATATGATACTGTAATAGTTTTGTGGTGTTTGTAGTCGATGGTGAATTACATCTATATATATACTGTTAACGGTTGTAGATAGGTTTTGTATAAACTCTTGATTCGCAAGTTGAGAATATACATTTTATGATTTGGTTAGTTATGATTTAGGAATGAATGATATGTCATATTCTTATTTTGATTCTCAATTTATATTATTGGATTAATAGTGTACATTTAAAGCTAATAAGAACTTAGCAAATATGTAATCGTTTATTAAAAGCAAATTAAATATTTCCTAAGATGTGTTCATCTTGAATTAGTTGTTATATTATAGGGATGTGATTACAAAATTTGTGTTATCAATTCTTTTTGTCAAACTCAGCCCAAAAAATTCGGCATATAAATTAGATCTTTCCTAAGATACAATGGGCATTAATTGACATTAATTAAATGTAAATAAGTACGCTATATATTAAAAACCGGCCCAAAATATTCGGTAATCTTAAGGAGGATCCGGATAATTGAATTGGTTATAATTTTAGTTAAAAATCTGACCCGAAGTTGGCAAAAAGCCAAAAAGTGATGGCACCCTATTGTACTTTAAAAATGTATTTCGAGCTCTATATGTGGATATACTTGTTTGGTTACAAATATCCTAAGAAAACTTTTAAAATATATATCCGTTTATAAAAATTCAAATCACATCATATGCTGAAAAAAATCTAAAATTTTATTAACTTTATGTATTAAATAGTAATTAAAATAATTAAATATAAGATTAAATAAAACTGCAAGGAGAATTATATTTTAGTCTAACATATTGATTTAAATTAGGTATATAGTTTTTAGGAAATTAATATTATCAAATAAGGAAATGATTGTGTTTTGTTGTAAGGATTGTAGATAATTTAGTTGAGACTTGTTTGAATACAAAGATAAGAGAGGAGGGCACAAAAATGTATTTCAAAAATGTTAAGATAGATCGCTTCATTTTTGTATTTTAATAGGGGGATTTTCAAAAATACCCCTTTTTGTATGTCACTTTTCAAAAATGTCCTTTCATAGTGTGCATTTTCAAAAATAACTCTTTTTAATATATAAAATGATTAAATTCTAAACGTAAACTATAAATACTAAACTCTACCTCTTAAAAACTATACCCTAAACATAAAATTAAGAACTCAAACCTAAAATAACATAATTTTAAGAATTAATTTAACACATTGTAATTGTGTAAAAGAGGGTAAAAATGAAAATATTAAAAAAAGTATTTTTGAAAAGAGATATTTTTGTATTTATAACAAATTCTCATTTTAATAAGTATACAAATACATTTTTCGTTTATCATTTTATTTTTTGGGTGCACACAAAGGTTATACCCAAACTTAAATAACTTTATTTGGAAGAAAAAGTATAAAGATGTTTTGTATATCAGTAAATAAATAGCAATATTGCATTTCAAAACACTTGCGAAGTTTTTTCTGCGATAACAGACAATGTCACACTTTTTTAGCATCATTTTGACAAAGAAATAGTGGTAGGGAATAAATATTATTGAGTATTTTGTATTTTGAAAAAGAAATATGCTACTATATTAATTGGGAAGTACAAATATGAAACTAACTTTAAAATGTATAAAAAAATATTTTCAATTGCTATTAGAAAAACTTAATTAAGCTTTAATTAATTAAATAAAGATAATTAATTAAAAAATAAAAAACGTTGACAGACCAAATATAAAAAATCTAAAAAAATAAAAAATATATTTTCTCTCTCTAATAAATTATGAACGAAAATTACTAAATATATTTTTTTAAAATATAAACCAATCTAAATTTCAAAAACTAAGACTTTATATCCAAGTACACAATATAATTATTTTTAATAACTAAATTTCGAAGATTTTGTTAACATTTCAAATTATGATTCTTCTATCATCTTTATTTTCTTTTATTTACAAATTGTTTAGAATTTTCATATAATACTTATGATTAGTAAAATGCATAATTTTTTCTGCAGGTGATTTAAATTTTTTTTTTGTCAATCATTGGGCCACAACTGGCCGGCCTGTTAGCCAAAATTCGTAGGGAGCTGGACTCGATCTCGGGTGTTATGGTGTTGTGTGATTTGAATTTTATAAAACGAAGATATATTACGCAATCTAAAAAATGTGTGTTTTAATTTCCACATTGGCGGGTTGGTAAAACTAAATTTATATAGATGATAAATTAATCATTTTTATTTGTTCATAATTATAATATTAAAACTATTATTTCATATTTCATAAAATAATGATGCAAATACAACAAACAAACAATATAAAACTGTAATATACGTCAAAAAATAAAATAAAATAGTAGTATTCAAAAAAATTAATAGATTTACAGAACAATTAAAATATATATTATCTCAAACAAATAATTTTTTTAAAAAAATATACCAATAATTTTTATTATTATATTATAATTTTTTTTTAAATGTTGATCCGTGATTAAAGCACGAGATATCTGCTAGTTATTGAGTATTTGTGACGTTACATCAGTAATGTAATCCTAACACCGATATGACGTAAAGTTCATAACAACAGCTTAAGCACATCAACACAAATTCTTTTTTTTTTACATTAAAATAAAATTTAATGTTTCTTTTCTTTTTTTTTTCTTCCTCCGGAATTTTATACATCATCGATTGTAATTAATTGCTCTCCAAAACTCTTTCTTCATAATTTATACGAATCGGTCGTATTGTCCATTTGTCCTCATTTACCTTGTCCACCACATCTACTATCGTTGGTTGAGTTGTGTCCTCCTTTCACTTTCACAAATTATTGTCCTCCACTTTCTAATATTATTTTCCACCGTCTATAAAAACAATGTCCCCATGTGCAGATTTTTCAACTCATATTTATTTAGTCTTTTCAATATGGTCCACGTTTCCTCTTTTATTTGAATGCTCTGAATAAAACTCACTCAATGTCCGGCTTCCCTTCGACATAAGCCAGATTTCTCGTCCTGTTGGATTTGTGGCTTTCTCATGTCTTTTCCCCAATCACGCTCTCGATCATTACGTTTTCGATAAGAATTTTACATAAACTGAATACTGTGGTAGTTTTAGGCATGATATTTTTAGAGAACTGATGAGCCAACTAAATTCCCTAAATAAAGGTAATAATGGAAAGATGCTTGCTGTAATTAAAGTAATATGATATATCAAGTAAATTAGTTGCTCTATAGAATTATTTTTGGTATGGGTTTTACGGTTTCACTTCATAATCAATCAGCTTTAATAATCCATTGTAGGTTGACTATTGTAATCCCATCATAAGTAGTATCACCAATAAAACCACTACGAAATTGCATCATTTCAACTATAGTTGAAGTTTGGTTATGAAATTTTAGTGAAAGGTGCGACGAAACGCTGAGATCGCAATCCCATCCTAAATTTGTGACGACTATATGAACACGTGTTATGTGCAAAACATATTACTCCACTACACTAAGTAAATATGTGAACCATGAGTCGAGATATTTTTCAGTCTCATCTCATCATTGACAAAAAAAAAACAAAAAACAAAAAGACTATAGCTATGCTATTGTACAATACTAAATTTTGATAACTTATTTATTTATTTTAAATTCGCTTAATTTGGGTGTTGAACAGTTTTTTTGAAAACACGTTTGAACCACTTGAGTCTACGTGCAATGTGTATACATATAAAACCAAAACGAGTACGCTACGAGTTTTTAGGGTCTGAATGGTAATGGCGGATTTTATAGTGCAGAACTAATGATTTGATTGTGCGATAAGGTTTAACATACCGAATGTGGTTTTTGCAAAATAAGCGGTACACAATAATGTTTGATTAGTGAAAAAACTTTTAGCAGTATTGTTAATACGAAATTTTTTCTTTCGGAAATTTTCAGAATTTTTTTTTTAAGAAACTTTCAGAAATTTTTTAAACATATGTTTTTCTTTGAAATCAAAAATTTCTGTTTTAAACATAAGTAAATTGGACTAAAAATTGTTTTTTCTTATATGTTTTGCAAAAAAATTATTTATGTTTTTTATTTATTTTATTTACAAAATAAGCGGTACAAAACAATGTTTGATCATTGGTGAAAAACTTTTTGCACTACATATTTCATATTATTTTATTAATAACTAGTATAATTATATATTTTAATTTGTTTTGTATTAATAAATAAATATTTTATTTTTGTATATATTTAACAAAAAGTATAATTGTCATATATTTTCACAGATTTTGTAAATACATTTTTTGTAGAAAATTTATTTATATAAGTATGAATAAATTAGTAAAAATAATTGTATGAATAAATTAGTAAAAATATAGATAATCAATATAATTGTAAATTATTATCTGCTTTGTGTTATTACATTTTTTTTTTTGAAACTTAAATATCCAAATTATTTAAACAAAAAGTTTAACTTCTTATGTAATTATTTTATGCACAACTAAAATTATTATTTGTAAATAATTAAATTTTGTAGTTATTACCTACATATTTGAATTAAGTTTTATTTAATTTGTTATACATAAATTACTAGAGAGAAGACAAAGGTATTGACGGTTATGTATGTTATTGCTTTTACAAATCTGTATTAAAAAATATTTAAAAGATATTGTAGTACTTTTTACATAAAACCACTGGATAATAACCGTAATTAGGTTCTTTTTTCCTACTAAATATCCATGGATTTTGCTTCTATATAGTTGTCGTAAAAGTAAAGTAAAAGGACTGTATATATGCTTAATTATCTCTATCTTTCGTAAAACCCAACCTGGGCCACTTCCATTCATTCAGATCCCTATTTGAATTATTCAAAATATATTATTCATGATGGCAAAGCAGTGAAAATGTCCAAAACTTTTACTGTTAGGTTATCGTTTGGTTGATGTTTACGTCTATAGTATAATACTTACAAATCCTACTCAACTTCCAATGTGGGATATTGTATCGGGCATGAATTGGTGGACCAACTATTAAGGCGGATAGATTCCAATGTGGGATATTGTATCGGGCATGAATCGGTGGGCCAACTATTAAGGCGGATAGATTGTAAATTGGGTTCAGCATGTGCGGATCGGACTTTGATACCTTATTAAATTGTGGGCTTCCAACTTAAAACCATTTGAAAAGACTCATATCTTATATATATACTACTTAACATCCTATTTAACTTGTAACGTGGGATATTGTATCCCTTATAATGTCGTCCATTATTCATAATTGTATCATACTGTTACTGTGCATCCATGAAAGATGTGATATGATTGAGTTACTCGATGGTTATACTCGTTCTGAGAAATCTTCGGTATTAGAGTTCGAATTACTTTCAGTTATTAAAATAAAAAACAGAAATTTTTTTAACATTATTATCCGTCAAGTCGACTTCAATCAACTAAACTGTGAGGTGAGCGTTAGTGCGTTACTCAAAGTTGTATATATACTAAGGCATATGCAGGGCATGAGCTTTCTTCACCAATAGCTAAAACAAAATAATATACAAATGGCTAATATTTGGATTCTATTACTTCTCTTCCTAATCATCTTACTTTTTCTCGTGGCCTTCAAACGCACAAATCATGGGCAGCATCGACAAATACCATCTCCTCCTGGTTTTCCCATCATCGGAAACTTACACCAGCTCGGAGCATTACAACATCAGTCTCTATGGAATCTCTCAAAAAAGTATGGTCCTGTGATGCTTTTAAGGCTTGGAAAAGTCCCAACAGTTGTACTTTCTTCCTCTGAAACAGCAAAACAAGCTCTCAAAGACAATGACCTCCATTGTTGTAGCCGTCCTCCCTCAGCAGGTACTGTAAATCTCACAACATACACTAACAGTACTGAAGTTCTGACTTTTTACTTCATTATTCTCTCAACTCCTCAGGAACAAGAGAGCTCTCGTACAACTATCTGGATATGTCTTCCTCTCCTTATAATGAATACTGGAAAGAACTAAGGAAGCTTTGTGCACAAGAACTCCTGAGTGCTCACAAAATTCAATCCATTCAACCCATAAAGGACGAGGAGGACAAGAAAGTGATTGATACAATCGCGGAGTCAGCTTCTCTGAAAGATCCGGTTAACTTGAGCAAGACGTTTCTTGCTTTAACTACAAGTGTAGTTTGCTAGGCAGCGTTTGGTGTAAGTTTTGAGGACACTGTGCTCAACAGTGACAGATTCAACAAGTTAGTCCGAGATGCTTTCGAGATGTTGGGAAGCTTCTCTGCCTCAGATTTTTTTCCGCATATCGGATGGATCATCGATATGTTCAAAGGTTTACAAGGGCGGAGAGTAAAAAGCGTACAAGATTTCGATGCCTTCTATGAGCAAATGTTTGATCTGCATAATAAGGAAAAACAAGAAGGGAGTGACGATTTCGTGGATCTCCTTCTGAGGTTTGAGAAAGAAGAAACTGTTGTTGGAAATGACAAGCTCACAAGAAACCATATCAAAGCAATATTGATGGTACAGTTATATCATGATAGTGTTCATTAATTTATTTAAAAGACTTTTTACCAGTCTAAATTATGTTTGTTTTTGTATGTTATTGTATACAGAACATTCTTTTAGGAGGGATCGATACTTCAGCAATAACAATGACATGGGCAATGGCAGAACTTGCCAAAAACCCTAGAGTCATGAATAAAGTTCAATCCGAAATCAGAAGCCATATCAAGAACAAAGAAAGAATCAGCTTCGACGACACTGATAAGCTCGAATACCTGAAAATGGTGATCAAAGAAACATGGAGGTTACATCCACCAACACCTCTTCTCCTCCCAAGAGAAGTAATGACGGAATTTAAGATCAATGGCTACACCATTCCAGTCAAGACACGGCTTTTTGTGAATGTATGGGCTATTGGTCGTGATCCTGATACCTGGAAAGATCCGGAAACGTTTCTCCCCGAAAGGTTTATGGATAGTAACATTGATGCAAAAGGACAGAACTTTGAGCTGTTGTCGTTTGGGAGTGGTAGGAGAATATGTCCTGGAATGTACATGGGAACAACAATGGTGGAGTTTGGCCTAGCTAATCTGTTGTATCATTTTGATTGGAAGTTACCAGAAGGCATGACAGTTGAAGATATCGATATGGAAGAAGCTCCTGGACTTACTATGAGCAAAAAAAGTGAACTTTTACTTGTTCCTCTGAAGTACTTAGACCACTGATCACATAACGTAAGTTCTTCTTGGATTGTACCATAAATAAAAACGTATTTACATTTAAAAGAATTTCCAGTTGTACTAGTTTGTTTATGTAAATTTGCATTATGATATTTCTCGTCTTATAAACTGTAATCTTTAAAATAGGGTTTATTTCTAGTCCTTACACGTATAGTATGAGTACGATAATATCTTAACCTCACTCTCTCTGTCTTCATCTCAAACCTTATCCTGACCGACGGCACAAAACGACATTTAAGTTTGTATATATCAAAACCAACCTGTGTTTCCGTATATTAATACGTCTTCTCAGACTAGATTAAATCGAAACTTGTTGTTTTGTACTAAATACTCTGTTTCTCTATCTCCGAAAAAACAAAGGAACAAAAACAATGGCGATTCTTCTGTCTTTCTTCTTACTTCTATCCCTTCCCGTTATCTTCTTGGTAATTTACACCAAGAAGATCAAAGACTCAAACCTGAAACTTCCTCCGAGCCCACCAAAGCTTCCTTTCATCGGAAACCTACACCAGCTTCGAGGATTGCTTCACATATGTCTTCACGATCTCTCCAAGAAATATGGACCAGTGATGCATCTCAGTCTAGGGTTTATCCCAGTTGTGGTAATCTCATCAAGTGAAGCAGCTGAAGAAGTTCTTAAAACCCATGACCTAGATTGTTGTACACGACCCAAGACTCTTGGAATGCAAACATTTTCGCGTAACGGTAAAGACATTGGTTTTGCGTCATACGGTGAGGGATGGAGAGAATTGCGCAAGATTGCTATTCTCGAGTTGTTCAGCACGAAAAAGGTCCGATCTTTTAGGTATATCAGAGAGGAAGAAAATGACTTGATGGTCAAGAAACTGACAGAATCAGCTTTGAAGCAATCTCCGGTGGATTTGGGCAAAACACTTTTCTCTCTATCTGCGAGTATCGTATTTAGATCTGCCTTTGGACATAATTTCTCGGAAACCAGACATCAATAAGGAAAAGATTGAAGAATTGATGTTTGAAGCTATAACAAATATGTCTTTCAAATTCTCCGATCTCTTCCCTACTGCTGATATCGGATGGTTTATGGACTTCATTTTAGGAGAACATAAGAGACTTCACAACATTTTTGTAGAAGTTGATACTTTTGTCAAGAAAATAGTTGATGATCATTCGAAGATTAGACATGGAGTAACATCTCAAGATCGTCCTGATATCGTTGATGTGATGTTGGAAATGCTACACAAGCACGAACAAGATGATTCTTTCAAGCTCACAATTGATCATCTCCATGGAGTCATCTCAGTAAGCATAGAATATTTATTTAGTTCATGATTCTTGATTAATCTTGACCTAACCTAGCTAATCATATTTCTTGACCAATTGATCAGAATATATTTCTTGCTGGGGCAGACACAAGTGCTATCACCATGATTTGGGCAATGACAGAGCTTGTTAGAAACCCGAGAGTGATGAAAAAAACTCAAGAAGAGATCCGAAGTTGCATTGGAATCAAACAAAATGAAAGAATCGATGAAGAAGATGTTGATAAGCTTCAATACTTGAAGCTTGTGATCAAAGAAACCTTAAGACTACACCCACCAGCTCCTGTGATAATTCCAAGAGAAACAATGAGTCAAATCAATATTCAAGGCTACAACATTCCCCCAAAAACCCTTATTTTGGTAAACGCATGGTCTATCGGCCAAAACCCTTACCGCTGGGAATGTCCAGAGGAGTTTATCCCGGAGAGGTTTATTGATTTTCCTGTGGATTACAGAGGGCAGAGCTTTGAAATGTTACCGTTTGGTTCTGGCCGGAGGATATGTCCGGGAATGGCTTTTGGGATTTCGACAGTTGAACTGGGACTCTTGAACTTGCTTTACTTCTTTGATTGGAGATTACCTGAGGAGAATAATGATATGAACATGGAAGAAGCTGGTGATGTAATTCCCTCTTTACAATGTGCCTTCGTAGCATATTACCCAAATTTCAAAACCGCGTTTTCCCATTAAAACTACAAAAAACCGCGTTCTCCCATCAAAACTATAAAACTGTGTGTTTTCTACTAAAATTGCAAAATTGAGTTTTGTCACCAACATTTTTTTAACTAAAAATCTATTTGAGAGCTAACAACATATAATTTATCAGATACGTTTCTGATCTTTTTGTGGATGAATGTCATATATAGTAACAAAATTTTTGTGGACACGTCTTATTGAGTAAACGAGAAGCTGGAAAGTATATCGTAACAGAAATAATCAAACTCCTCCTATTGACCCATTCGGGAGTAGATTGAGAATAACTGCCCAGTTTGTAGAGAAGTTACCAGCGAGGAGCTTGGAAGCAAGACCCGACCACACTTCTCTCTGAGTATGGACATTCAAAAAACAAATGATTCCTGGTTTCCAATGGCACTTGACAGAAGACACAAGATATGGGAGCCCCAACATTCAAACTCATCATCCGGTCTCCCGTTGTTAATCTATTTATTGTTGTAAGCCAAGCATAAAAACAAAATTTTGGCATGGCATGGGTAAACCATATGCCTTGGGACCAATCTTGCCTTGTGTGATGCACCCGAGTTGCCTCCCACACTCCTTTTATGTTGAAGGAGTCCTTATAAAAATCTCATTTGCCTCTCCCAAGAACCACATGCTCTGTTTCAACTAGTCCCTTAGACCATCTCCAATGGTTAAGAATCTCTCATGGGTTTTTAACCATATTTATGATAGAAATATAGCTAAATCAAAATCTAAGAAACTCATGAATGTTTTTTAAAAAAACATGCTCCAATTGTAGAGGTTCTTAAAATTGAAAATTTGAAAATCAAAATCTTATGTTCAAAATATTTTGACTCTCAAGTTAACTTGACACACACTCTTAGACCTTGTCATTTATGCAGTCTAAACTTGCATCTCACAGCTTCACCAACATATGCAGCCTGAAAATGAAACAAAAAAATGCAGCTTGATCACAGATTAACAAGCATTTATCAACAAAGAAAGTTTCAATGTCACTGGTGAAACGCCAACTCTTGGATCATCAGTAGCAGTTTCTCTCCAAAAATGCTTTTCTCCAAATGCAGCCTGAAAATGAAACAAAAACCACAAAGAGGCTTTCCATGGAGATTGCAGAATGGATGTCAAATATATCATCAGTTTAGATATTTCTATATTGATAGTTCTATGCAAAAATATTTAACACCTACTAAGTAGTAAATTTACATCACTCAGCTGAGATCCTGATTTGCAGCTTGTTATTCCACTCAGTACAGCTTATCACACCCTGCAATATCAGTAGATGTTCCATCAAATTCTATTAGCATATCTTGATGTCGCAATAGCTTATTTAAGTTCATCATGTATGCTCCAATCAGAAACACTAATCACACATTGATCACAACAAGAACAGAATGACAACCAAGCTGCAGCAACAACCGATTCAAAACTAATCCAGAACTAACAAGAAAAAAAAAACAGAAACATTGATCAAGCAATGATTACAGTGAAACAAAATACACAAACTTATGACAATGAAACAAACTTATATAGCAAGTTCTCCAATTAACCTCACAAAAAAACAAAGAAACGAATCAAAATCAATTAAACTATCCAGCTTGTGATTGAAGGACCTTCATCAGGATCATACAGAGACGTACTGCCCTGTAGACGTAATCAATTAGCGTTTATTTTAAACAGCATTGGTTGGCCTCCTGCAACAGAAACAATAACTTCGATTGATTAACCTAAAATACAAACAAGAAGCAGATGGGGCTGTTTCTCTAACATTACCATACATGTCTTTAAACTACACCAACCATAACAATTCGGATTATAAAAACCTCCTCAAATCCATATTAAATCCAATCTAATGTTACCAATTCTCGAGATTACTCAATGACCCTTTTGCTCAATATCATCAACTAAGCAATCAAAACCCTAAATTCGACCAACATAAGTAGAAAATATTGTGATGTCTCTACAGTTTTGGTGTTTCGGTATAGTATAAACCGAATTTATTGATTTTGTACTGGTTTAAGAGTTTTGGTTTACTCAAGTCAGAGTCTATATATATACTCCTTTTGTACATTCTTTTCCAATTAATGAGAGAATAAGATTAATAAAGGTCATCATCAAGTAAAAGAAAACGAGGAGAAAGAACAAACCTTTCTCAAATTTTCAGTAAAGATGCGCTTAAACCTGAAAACAGAACATGGAGAGAGAAACGGAGATTTAGAGAATTGGGTTAGGGTTTGTAAGAATCTGGGAGCAAGAGGAGAATCCATGACATGTGAGTGGCTAAAACGGCTTGATACTACTCAAATTTTCAATAAGAAAGAGTCGCTACAGAGAGAATTGAGAAGGAGAGAAAGAGTTTGTCGCGAAAGAGAAAGACAGGAGGAGAAGCAAAACGACAATTTTGTTCATCACCCAACCAATATTGAACACGTCACTGCCTCGTAAGGGTTCTTTTAAACCCCTTAATTAAGAGGTACTTCTTAGCAATATTCTTATTTTTGATTTAATTTTATTAGATAAAAAACCTAAGAATTTACACTAAGAAATTTAACATAAGGGCATCTGCATTGGGAGAACTGTTTTGGGTGTTCTTAGAGAACTGTTTTGGGTATTCTTAGAGTAAAATTATTATTAAGATATTGTAAGATCATTAGTTTAGATCTTTTGTTTAAGAAGTTGGTTATTGGGAGAACATGTTAAGATCATAAGATTTAATAATATAATATTCTAAACATATTACAATTTTAAAAACTTTAAAAAATAACATTTAAATTCCAAACTTAAAAAACTTATACTTAAATTCAAAATACAATACCAAAAAAAACATTAAAGATATAAAAAAAAAAAAACAAACATATTACTTAATTAAAGCACACAAACATTTTATTTAATTAATACATAGGTTAATGTCCAAATTTATTCCATATATTCTCAATCAAATCCTCTTTTAATTTGTGATGTGCTTGTCTATCATGAATTCTTGTATGACCATCACCTAAACCCTCAAGATTTGAATCCATATTTACTGAAAACGTAAGATCCGAAGTAGATCTGGTTCCATCTTCTTGTTGGAATTCTTGTTCGTCATAGAGTGTGTATGAATCTCGTTCATCTTCGACAATCATATTATGGAGTATGAGACATGCTCTCATAATATATGCAATTTTACCCTTCGCCCATTAAAGAGATGGATTTTTAATCATGGCGAATCTAGATTGCAGGACTCCAAATGCACGTTCAACATCTTTTCGTGCACCTTCTTGATGTTCTGCAAACAAACGATGTTTCGGGTGTTGTGGTTGTGGGATGGATTTAACAAATGCTGCCCATTCGGGGTAAATAACATCCGTTAGATAGTAAGCCAAATTATACTCCCTTCCGTTGACATAGTACGTAACTTCGAGAGCCCGACCGTAAATAATGTCATTAAATACTGGTGATTGATCAAGAACATTTAAATCGTTACAAGTACTTGGAGCTCCAAAAAAATGCGTGCCATATCCAGAGATCTTGTGAAGCTACCGCCTCCAAAACAATTGGTGGTTTACTGGTGCCTCGTGAATACATTCCTTTCCAAGCGGTTGGGCAATTTTTCCACTTCCACTGCATACAGTCGATGCTTCCAACATCCCGGGAAAATCCCGCTGTTCTCCATAAAAGAGTAGCCTTTGAAGATCCTCTGGTGTGGGTCGGCGTAGGTATTCAATGCCAAACAAGTCAACTATTCCGACGACGAAATGTTCCAAACATTTACGAGCATTCGATTCAGCAAGACGTATATATTCGTCAACCGAGTCCGACCCAGTACCATATGCTAATAGTCGAAATGCTGCAGTACATTGTTGTAGCGGTGATAAACCATTCCGGAAGGTTGCATCCTTTTTTGGTTGAAAATATGGAACTTCTTCACTGAGACGATTCACAACACGCAAGAACAATGACTTGTTCATTCGAAACCGTCTGCAAAATTGCCTCTTCGTGTAAGTCGGATTATCACTAAAATAATTGTTCCACAAACATTTGTGCCCTTCTTCCCGTTTTCTATCGATATATGTACGTTTATTCCTTTCGGCCGGAATTTCCTCTTCAGCAGCTTCAAATTGATTATTAAACTTCTCTTGAAAATATTGGTTAAAACTATCATTATTCGGATCATAATGGTAGTGAAAATTGTTGGATGAAGATGCCATAAAAGCTATGTATTAATAAGATGAACAAAAGAAAATAATACAAGAGAATAAACTTGTAATTTGTAGATAGAGAGAGAAGAGAATTGTATGTTTTTGGTGAGAGGAGGAATTGTACGAGAGAAGTGTATGTTTGATTTTGATGAAATAAACTCTTGTGCTCTTCTGATATATATAGAGGGTAATAAACTCTTGTGCAAACAAAGACCTATGATACATGAAGTGAACTTTGTTCAAAACGTCAAGTTAATTTACGGACAAACACATGTGAACTTTGGTCTTTGTTACAAACAAAAGCCTGTGACTCTGTCAGTTTTTGTCTTCCAAAACAAACAAACAAATTCATGTGACTCTGTCTTTAAAACTACAATCCAAATACCAAACTGTGCCTACAATCATACATTAGCTGAACGAGTTGCCACTACTAGTTTCCTTCTCAAAAGCCTAATCTAATTTACTTAGTAAACATGATAAGTGCCACTACCAAAACACTCATACTAAAGCAAACAACAACTACCAATTCAGGGGCCATTTGAAACAATGGTTTCTTCTCACCTAACTCAGTAACAAGCCTCTCCAGGTTCACCAACCTCTGATCTGAATGGTTTAGTTGGTCCTTGAGCTGGATCAGTTGTGTCTCATAATCAGGAATTGGTTCAGCTTCACAGCTCCACAGACTGGTGAATCCAATCTCAGTCTCTGGTTGCAGAGGATAGTAATTGCTATCAGCCTCCTCTTCAGAACTATAGTCTAATGGGTTGTTCATTCCATAGTCGTAGATAGAGTCAAGTCTCATGTCTTCTTCAACCTGAAACCAAAAACACATAGATAAGTTTCCAAATAATTTATAACAATGAAAACAACAACAAGTTATAGCAGTTTGAACAATCTCAGATTGCATAGTAATCAGTGTTTTAAACACAAGTTGAGCAATGTTACATATCTGATTCATAAACACATTAAAAACAGAAGACAAACATAGTTAAAACAAACATAACCTACAACAGACATATCATCTAGTGTTTCTTCTAAGTTAAAACAGTTCAGCCATTAGTTTCTTCTTCAGAGCTTTTTTATCTTCATCTGGAGTTTCTTTCTTGGCAATGAGAGTGTCAAGAATGGACATCTTTTGGAGTTCTTTCATGCCCTCCAAATCCTTTTGTTTGATCTCCCACATGTAACTAAACTCTGCAGATGGTGCAGTCGATGGTGCAGCCTTCTCTTTACCTTTGTTCCTTAATTTTTTCATTGCCTTTATGCCAGGAGGCATGCTCTCGTGCTCACCAACAACAGACCCTGAAGATAGTGCAGCATCATCAGCTTTTCTTCTGTTAGAGCTTGTTGTCTTTGGAGTGGGGTTCATAGCCTCCATGTTTACCCATTTCTGTTCATAGCACAGCACATTTCAAGCATACTCCAAACCAAACTTCTTCTTGTACAGCTTAGTGAAGATTTGGTGAGCATTTTGCAGAATATCCAAATCATTCATGCCACTAGCTTTCTCACCCTTTGACTCTGCATAAGCTCCACAGAACCTGCTCACTTCCTTACTGATTTTTTGCCATCTTTGTCTACAATGGCCAGGGCGTCTTGGCTCAGCACCACCAAGTACATGAGTACTTGATGCATAATAGTCTCCTATACGCTTCCAAAAGGACCCTGCCCTTTGGTCATTCCCAACTATTGCATCCTTCGATGTGTTTAACCAGCCGCTTATTAGGACTAAGTCATCTTGTGTGGACCATATCCTTCTCTCCCTACGCTGTTCTGCTATCTCTTCTGGTTGACTAGGAGGTTGACTTGGCTGTGAACTAGTTTGTGAACTAAAAGCAGGGATTTGAGAGGAACCAATGTTTACATTGGGAGCAAAGCTGTCATATGGGAAGTTAAGAAGGATAAAGTAGGATTGAGACTGACTATTAGGAGTATTATTTGATTCCATAGCAATCAACTTTAAACAAGGAATAAGCTGAGGAAGAGAGATTATTGGAAAGTTCTTAGAGATTGGTTTTGAAAGAAGCAAATAAGATAGATGATAGAAGAGAGGTAAAAGATATGAGAGATTGAGTATTTGGCTCGGGTGTAATATAGAGAAGTTACGAAGATCATTAAATTCAAAGTTTGGTGTTGTTACAGACTTTTAATTCTAAATAACCATTACCTACTTGAGTCAAATCAGAAGTAAATAAAGGTCATTGAGTGTTTTTTATATGTAAACCAAGACATTCACATTATTCAGTTTTAAAAGTTTTGTTATGTAAACCAAGACATTCATATTATTCATTACCTACTCAACTAGTTTTGTTAAAGCATTCATATTATTCAGTTTTAAAAGTTTTAAAAGTTTCAAAGCTTTCATAGAAATCAGTTTTTAAAGTTTTAAGACAACTCAAACATAAAAAGCAAAACTACAATCAAAACTTATCCGTGAATAACCACTTATACGAGAACATGACCAGATAAATAACAGGTTAGATACTGAGACATACAAAGCAAAACTAAGTGACACTAAACTCACAACAACTCAATTATATTATACAAGACATAAACCAATCAAACATCCGAGACCATCAAAAAACAATTCTGAGAAACTCATTACACAATCAAACAACACTTAACAAGCCACTACAATCAAATAAAATCTGTGAAAAAACACTTATACACTACTACACAAACCACAACACCACTCAAATCAGGAAACCAACCTTGCATTACATATAGTGAGTGTGACTTACCTTTTAGTTTCGAGCAAATGCAGGTTTGTTGATGGTTATCCGATTTAATTTGCCCTGGTTAACCTCACCTACAAGCCTTAGAAACAAAGCAAAATCGATTAATGTTCATCAGTGTTAAGGTTGATTTCAAATACAACATACAACACTCGGAATTCAGTCATACACTAGATGATAGAAGAGAGGTAAACGATATGAGAGATTGAGTATTTGGCTCGGGTGTAATATAGAGAAGTTACGAAGATCATTAAATTCAAAGTTTGGTGTTGTTACAGACTTTTAATTCTAAATAACCATTACCTACTTCAGTCAAATCAGAAGTAAATAAAAGTCATTGAGTGTTTTTTATATGTAAACCAAAAAGTTTGGTTTTGTTAATGCATTCAACTCAACTAGTTTTGTTAAAGCATTCATATCATCTAGATACTCAGACATAAAAAGCAAAACTAAGTGACACTAAAATCACAACAAATATGTGACTAACCATAATAGACTACTATACTGAAAACAAGAGCCACTCAAATCAGAAAACAAAACTGGTTCAATTACTATTAAGATTATTGCAGTAGCTATATAGTGAGTGTGGAAAGAGGGATCATTATCCAATATAGGATTTTACCAAAACCAAAATGTTTAAATTGTTACACATGTAGTCCTTTTGAAATTGTTATACAAACAAAAAAACCAATCAAACATCCGAGACCATCACAACTCAAGTCTGAGAAACTCACTATACAATCAAACAACACTTTACAAGCAACTACAATCACATATGTTTCTCCAAAATAGATCCTTAATGAATTTTTAATTATTAACTTAAAAAAATAATAGATAATATATATTAAAATTTAATAGAATGACAATGTCAAAAGATTATGAAATAAATGACATTTTTCAGATATTTGATTTTGTGGAAACTTTACTTTATTATATAAGATAGTATAAAATTACCTTGATATTATAGTTTGGTCGCCTAAGAAAGTATCTCGTTTAAAATAGTATAAATTTTCTGTTTGTTGTAATTTAAACAGCAATTCAACTAAAAATAATTTTTATGTATTTTTAAAGAAACTCTCACTGTTTCTTAACGATGAAGCTGCTATAACATGTCAAGTTGTAACCAGTGCCGGATGCAGAAGACTATTTTGCATGGGGCAAACACATATAATTTATAATAATAAATTTCTATTATAAAAATGTTACAGAAATTATATATACTAATTTGACAGCATCAAAGTATATCTTCCATGTAACATATTTTAAAATTTGAAATATAAAATGAACCCAAATTTTTGAAAGTGTTTCTTTTATTGGTTTATAATTATACTTAATTACTTATATTATATTATATATATAAAATTTAATAATTAAAAAGACACATTTACAAACTTAAAATTCACAATAAACTATAAATATATGTATTACATTTAAATTCACTTATCTAACCATATCAAAAAAATTTAAACTCTAAAAATAACAAATGAACAACAAAAGAAATAATATTGTTTGATGTTATTAATTTAGTAGTTTTATAACATTTTTAGTTAAGTTATATGTATACTAAACAATTAAAATATGAATTAAATTTGTTAAAGTTAAACTAGAAAAAAATACAAGAAAAAAAAAAGAACTGAAAGTATATATATAATTTTATTGAAGAAAAATGCATGGAATAGTGAAAAAGTATAAAAAGGATACTCGAACTGGTGGCCTTGAAATAACATAATATTTCCATTTACCAACTGAACCAAAGATACCATATGGAGATCTCTACCAGGTAAATTTTAAAAAAGAGTATGGGGCACGTGCCCCACCCCTTCCTCATGTAGATCTGCCCCTGGTTGTAATTGCAGTAAATCAATTCTTTATAACTCAAAAGGGTGATTGATTTAAATTTTTAAAAATCCAATCTTCAGAAAATGTTTTCAATAACATGAGATTTTATAATTGAATATTATTGACTTTTATTAGATTTTATAAAATGCATAATTGAATAGTACATGATTTGTTATTTTAACATAAATCATTTGAAATGTGATTGAAATCATATATTTTGCTACAAAAGTATACATCATTTTCTGAAAAAGTATCCCATTTTACTTGTATATTTTCTTATTTATAACTTTTTCAATATGCCAACGTATCAAATCATAATATATTTTTTATAAGAAAATACTTTACTACTTATTTACAGATACGTATGAGAATTTTTTTGGCCTCGCTCTCTCAGTATAAAACCATTGTTATTTTGTCTAATAATACTCTGTTTCCCTTTTGTCCAAAAAAAAAAAACTCTGTTTCCCTTATATCTGAAAAAGCAGAGAACAAAACAGAGGAACGAAAACAATGACAGCTGTTCTGTCTTACTTCTTGCTTATATTCGTTCCCATTTTCTTTTATTTAATATTGACCAAGAAGAACATCAAAGAATCGAAACAAAATGCCTCCAGGCCCAAGAAAACTTCCGATCATCGGGAACTTACACCAGCTTCAAGGGTTGGTTCACAGATGTCTTCACGATCTCTCCACGAAACACGGACCCGTGATGCATCTTCGTCTAGGGTTTGTCCCAATGGTCGTGATCTCATCGAGTGAAGCAGCTGAAGAAGCTCTTAAAACACATGACCTCGAGTGTTGTACAAGACCTACCACTATCGCCTCAAAGGTTTTCTCGCGTAACGGTAAAGACATCGGCTTTGGTGTATATGGTGATGAATGGAGAGAGCTGCGTAAGCTTTCAGTTTACGAGTTTTTTAGCGTGAAAAAGGTTCAATCTTTCAGGTATGCTAGAGAGGAAGAGAGTGACTTAATGGTCAAGAAACTTAGAGAATCGGCTTTAAAGCAATCTCCGGTGGATTTGAGCAATACCCTTTTTTTCCTAGCTGCAAGTATCATATTCAGAACAGCATTTGGACAGAGTTTCTTAGAGAACAAGCATATCGATAAGGAAAATATCAAAGAACTCATGTTTGAGGCTCACAAAAATATGTCTTTTACATTACCTGATATTTTCCCTATTTCTGGTCTTGGATGGTTAATAAAACTTGTGTCCGGCCAGCATAAGAGGCTTCACAATGTCTTCACCGAGGTTGATACGTTTCTTAATCATATAATTGATGATCATCACTTACAGAACTCAACTCAAGATCGTCCTGATATCATCGACTAGCTCTTAGATATGATACGTGAACAAGATCATGATGAATCATTCAAGCTCACCATTGATCATCTCAAAGGAATCATCCAAGTAAGCAAACAAACGTCTTTACTTCATAATTTCTCGAATATAACCTATGTATATGTGTCCTTAAATCTATTGTCTTTTGGTTGACATAGAATATTTACCTCGCTGGAGTAGACACAAGTGCGGTTACTATGATTTGGGCGATGGCAGAGCTCGTTAGAAACCCTAGAGTGATGAATAAAGCTCAAGACGAGATCCAAACTTGCATTGGATTCAAACAGGAAGAAAGAATCGTGGAAGATGATCTTGGTAAACTTCAATACTTGAAGCTTGTGGTGAAAGAAACCTTAAGATTACACCCACCAGCTCCATTGTTACTCCCAAGAGAAACAATGAGTCATATCAAGATTCAAGGCTACGACATTCCCCCGGAAACCCTTCTTGTGGTTAACGCATGGTCTATAGGACGAGATCCTAAACACTGGCAAAATCCAGAAGAGTTTAATCCAGAGAGGTTTGTGGATTGTTCTGTGGACTACAAAGGACAAAGCTTTGAGATGTTACCCTTTGGTTCTGGTCGTAGGATTTGTCCAGGAATAGCTTCAGGGATTGCGACCTTTGAATTGGGCTCTTGAATTTGCTTTACTTCTTTAACTGGAGAATGTCTAACGAGAAGAATGATATGGACATGGTAGAAGCTGGTGATGTCACAGTTGATAAGAAAGTTCCTCTTAATCATCTTCCTATTCTTCGCCATTGATGATCCCATTGATTCTTGAAATTAGAGAACTTGAACTACCAAGACTCATGTTGTTGCGAAAATTATGTAATTTTGACGGAGACAGCATGATGCCCTTTCGGTTGTTGAAATTAATGTAAAAGCTACATGCATGTAACATACTAACATGTTTTTTTTTTCTTTTTTGTTTCTGTCCCTACTTGACCATTATTGATTCTACATTATTGATTCTGATTTCTGCTTCTTCCGGCTCTTTTCTCGTTTCTATTCGTGAAAAGAATCAAAGTTTCAAAAAATAATCTTCCTCCGAGCCCACCAAAGCTTCCAATAATCGGAAATGTATGTTGGAAATTATTTTTTCACAAGTTGCATCGAACTACTTTTTTCTGGTAACTCTTCAAATTGAAGTTCATTTGAATGAGAACTGAATGTTCAAATATTCAAATTTAAATAACCAAATTAGACAAGTGGAGAAAAGTCTTCTAGTATATAAGGAAGGATGTTTGTGTCTACGTATGTGTAGGCTTGGGTTTGAGTTTGGGTAAAATGGTCACGCTGGTTAATAGCTTATCGTTTTTACCTCATATTTGTTTTGAATTTCGTGGTTTATTTAGCCAACACAAGAAACCAATATCTCTTCCTTTTTTTTTTTAATCTAATGTTAAATTATATTCAAAAAAAAAAAATGTTTTTACTAACATTTTTTTAGTTTCTCTTCTTTTCAACATTGAACCAATGAATTAAGGACCATAAATATTAGGAAATTATCTAATCTCATAATTTTTTTTGCAGAATTAATGTTATAAAGTAAAAAAAAATTATAGACTTATAGAAAATTTTATATAAATTATTTAATGTATGCTAAAAAGGAATATTTTCTTTACTAAAATAAACGAACTTACACATGTCCATGTCTAATTTATGATGATATTATTTTCAGTTCTAATATTATGTAAATTAAAGATTTTTTAACTAAAAAGGTTTTATCTTATTTTATATTTTATGTTTTTTAAAGTTAAATATATTCCTCTTCCTTTGTTAATTTGCTGGATATTCTTTATTTTTTTCCTTCAACTTCTTAAATATATCTTGCACTAAAAGAACAGTTTGTAATGATATTCTTCATACAATATTAGCCTCACGCTCTCACAGATATTTATTTACATCCAAACCGGCTAGTACTTTTTGTATTCTTTTCCTTTTTTTTTTCAACAAACTCGGCCAGTGTCATTCGTAATAAAAACGTTGTTGTTGTGTCTTAAAACTCTATATCTCTATCGCTGTCTCTAAAGAACAGAAGATCCAAAACAATGGCGATTCTTCTCTTGCTTCTATTCCTTCCCTTTCTCTTCTCGTTAATGATGAAAAAGATAAGGAATTCGAAACAGAATCTGCCTCCCGGCCCAGCAAAACTTCCGATCATCGGAAACTTACACCAGCTAAAAGGGATGCTTCACAGATGTCTTTACGATCTCTCCAAGAAACACGGACCCGTGATGCATCTCCGTCTAGGGTTTGTCCCAATGGTTTTGCTCTCATCGAGTGAAGCAGCTGAAGAAGCTCTTAAAACACATGACCTTGAGTGTTGCACACGCCCTAACACAAACGCCACAAGGGTTTTCTCCCGTAACAACAAAAACATCGGCCTTGGGGCATACGGTGATGCATGGAGAGAGCTTCGTAAGCTTTCAGTTCGTGAGTATTTCAGCGTGAAAAAGGTTCAATCTTTCAGGTATGTTAGGGAGGAAGAGACTGAATTGATGGTCAAGAAACTAAGAGAATTGGCTTTGAAGCAATCTCCCGTCGATTTGAGCAAAACCCTCTTTTGCCTAGCTGCAAGTATCGTGTTCAGACCTGTCTTTGGACAGAGTTTCTTAGAGAACAAGCATTTCAGTGAAGATAAGATCGAAGAACTGGTGTTTGAAGCGCAGAGAAGCTTAACTTTCAAAGTCTCTGATCTTTTTCCTATTCCTGGTCTTGGATGGTTTATAGGCTTTGTGTCAGGCCAACATAAGAGGCTTAACAATGTCTTCACTGAGGTTGATACTTTTCTTAATTATATAATTGATGATCATCAATTACAGATAACAAATCAAGATCATCCTGATATCGTAGACACTCTCTTACAAATGATACATAAACAAGAACATGATAAATCTTTCAAGCTCACCATTGATCATCTCAAAGGAATTAGCCAAGTAAGCAAAAGAATCTCTTTACTTCATCATTCTCCAATCTAACCTATATATCCTAATTAATAATTTAATATGTTTTTTTGTTGGCCTAGGATATATTTCTGGCTGGGATAGACACAAGTGCTATCACCATGATTTGGGCGATGGCAGAGCTCGTTAGAAATCCGAGAGTGATGAAGAAAGCTCAAGACGAGATCCGAAATTGCATTGGTATTAAGGCGAGAATCGAGGACGAAGATGTCAATAAGCTTCAGTACTTGAAGCTTGTGATCAAAGAAACCTTAAGACTACATCCAGCAGCTCCTCTTTTACTTCCAAGAGAAACAATGGCTGATATCAAGATCCAAGGCTACGACATTCCTCGAAAAACACTTCTTTTGGTTAACGCATGGTCGATAGGACGAGATCCGAAATACTGGAAAAACCCTGAGGAGTTTAACCCGGAGAGGTTTATCGACTGTCCTGTGGACTACAAAGGACAAAACTTTGAGTTTATTCCCTTTGGCTCTGGTCGTAGGATTTGTCCTGGAATGGCTTCGGGTCTTGCGACCATTGAATTGGCACTCTTGAATTTGCTTAACTTCTTTGATTGGAAATTGCCTGACGAGAAGAAAGATATGGACATGGAAGAATCTGGTGATGTCACTGTTGTTAAGAAAGTTCCTCTTGAGCTTTTACCTATCCTTCGCCATTGATGTGGCCATTGAATCTTGAGGAATGATATATAATAACTGTGTAATGTATCTGTTGTTGAAATAAAAAGTGTCATGTTGTTCTGAAATAAATGTAATTTTGATGTCCATTGGGCTGTTGAGATTCAATAATTGTTCAAGCATATTTTGAAAACAATTTTGAAAGCTTTATCCTCGCAAACACTACATCACTTTCTATGTATTGACTCTGACTTATGTTGCCGTGGTAAAGACGTTTTCCTGTTTTATAGTCTGGCGTGAACACTCTGTTTCAACATCACCAAAAAATATAGCACAAAACAAAATAGAGGAAAACGAAAACAATGTCAATGCTTTTGTATTTTCATGTTGTTTCTCTTAGCGTTAATGTTGGGAAATAAAATCAAAGAATCGAAACAAAATCTTTCTCAGAGCCAATCGAAGCTTCCGATCATCGGAAACCTACACCAGCTTCAAGATCGTCCTGATATCATCAACTCTCTCTTAGATATGATACATATAAAAAGAGCATGATAAATCATAACGAGTTCCACCATTGATCATTGAACGGTGGAACTCGTTAGGAACCCTAGGGCTTTGAGATTTCATATTTCTTGTGGACTACAAAGGACAGAGCTTTGAGATGTTACCTTTGGTTATGGTCGTAAGACCGTTGAATTGGGAATCTTAAACTTGCTTTAATTCTTTGACTGGATAATGCCTGAAGAGAAGAAAGATATGGACATGGAAGAAGCTGGTGATGTCACAGTTGAGAACAAAGTTTATCTTGATCTTCTTCCTATTATTCGCCATCGACAGGGCCATTGAGTTGTTTTTGACGGAGACACCATGAGGCCCTTTGAGTTGTTGAAATTGATGTTTAAGCTATTATTTTAATGTATTGGTCCATGTTCAGATATCTTACACACAATACACATATCCAAGATAATTGTTTTTGACCTCTCAAAAGCTTATCACAAAGACACAAAAAATAAAGAAATGAGATGTTGCTTTATATCATCAAAAAGATAACACAAAATTTGAGAAAAAACGAAAACAATGTTGATTCCACTGTATTGCTTCTGGTTTATACTTCTTCCCGCTCTTTTCTCGTTTATATTCATTAAGAAAACCAAATACTCGAAACAAAATCTTCCTCCGAGCCCACCGAAGCTTCCGATCATCGGAAACCTACACCAGCTTCGAGGATTGTTTCATAGATGTCTTCACGATCTCTCCACGAAACACGGACCTGTGATTTACCTCCGTCTAGGTTTTGTCCAAATGGTGGTTATCTCATCGAGCGAAGGAGCTGAAGAAGCTCTAAAAACTCATGACCTTGAATGCTGTAACAGACCTTTGACGAACGCCTCATCAAAATTCTCGCGTGACGGTAAAGACATAGCATTTGCGCCATATGGTGAGGTTTCGAGAGAGGTGCGCAAGATTTCTTTTCTCAACTTTTTCAGCACGAAAAAGGTCCGATGTTTTAGGTACATCAGAGAGGAAGAGAATGATCTCATGGTCAAGAAACTGAAGGAATCGGCTCTGAAAAACTCTACGGTAGATTTGAGCCAAACACTTTTCTGTCTTGTTGGAAGTGTCATATGTAGAGCCGCCTTTGGACAAAGTTTCTACGAAAGCAAGCATATCAATAAAGACAGGATCAAAGATTTCATGTTTGAGTTCCAGAAAGTTGGGTCTCTCAGTAGTTCTGATCTTTTCCCTTTTGGTTTGGGATGGTTTATGGACTTTGTGTCAGGACAACAGAAGAGACTTCGTAAAGTTCTCTTTCAGGTTGATACATTAATGGATCATGTAATTGACGATCACTTGAAGAACCCTGAAGAGAAAACAAATCAAGATTGCCCTGATATTGTTGACTCGATTCTGGATACTATGCATAAACAAAAGCAAGATGAATCATTCAAGCTCACCATCGATCATCTCAAAGGAATCATCCAAGTAAGCATATAATATTCACAAGATGTGTCAAAATTCATGGGTTTTTTTTTTTTTTTTTTTATTTATCTCAAAATTATTTTATGTATTACGTACCGTAGATTTTTTCACATACTTTTATTGATGCATGTGAAATTCCTAACACTTATTCGTATTTAAAGCTGTCAAATTTCATGGGCCTTTATTTTATAATCAATTAAAAATGAAAAGAATTTGGTTCATATGTATATGTTAGATTATATAAATTTTATTTTCGATGTAGAAATCTTGACAAATTTTGAATATTAAATGCCCTTAACCATTTTCTATGATTGTTGATCTAGGAAATATATCTTGCTGGAGTAGACACAAGCGCCATCACAACAATTTGGGCAATGGCAGAGCTTATTAAAAACCCGCGAGTGATGAAAAAAACTCAAGACGAGATCCGAACTTGCATTGGAATCAATCAAAATGAGAGAATCGAGGAAGAAGATACCCATAAGCTTCATTACTTGAAACTTGTGATCAAAGAAACCTTAAGACTACATCCAGCAGCTCCTCTTTTACTTCCAAGAGAAACAATGGCTGATATAAAGATTCAAGGCTACGACATTCCTTGCAAAACCCTTCTTTTGATCAACGCATGGTCAATAGGACGAAACCCTAAACTCTGGAGAAACCCTGAGGAGTTTAATCCGGACAGGTTTATCGATTGTCCTATTGACTACAAAGGTAATAACTTTGAGATGTTACCATTTGGTTCTGTTCGGAAGATATGTCCAGGGATGGCTTTCGGGATTGCGACCGTCGAATTGACACTACTGAACTTGCTCTACTTCTTTGATTGGAGATTGCCTGAGGAAAGTAAAGATATAGACATGGAAGAAGCTGGTGATACCACCATTGTTAAGAAAGTTCCTCTTGAGCTGATCCCGGTTCCTTATCATCGAATGATGGCTTAAACAGGGTAAACGTTTTTTTTTTAGAGGGAAAAATGATATGTATCATTGTACTCTGGGCCTGCTTTACCTCTTCAGAAATTTGAGTTTCAAGGGGCTTAAATTTTTCAAGCACAAATTTTTTAGGCCATACCGGGAATAAGAGTTTTGTGAAGTCCAGACAACACTTAATATCATTTGGTTTAATTATTTAGCATTTAAAAATTTGGGTCTTTACTTATAGTATGCATAAATTGTTACCAAAATATATATAGTTTTCAAAACCATCTTATATAATATGAGAAGGTTTTCTCCTAACTTTGCATAACACGATGACATTTGGCAGCGTATCTTTTCGACACATGTCCTCACTTTTGAATTATTAAATTCTTTAAATTTAATTTTCTTAAAAGTACATACATTATTTTCATATTCACTAAATATAAATGAGATTTCTGTACTAAAAATATATTGACATTTATGCAATATCCTTTTAGTAATTATATATAGATATCATTTATTAATATTTTATATAATTAACATAACATTATAATTTCGCATAGGTATCATTTTTCAATATTTTATATAAGATTACCATAACATTATAATTTTGCAAATAAGAAAGAATTAAATATTAATATTATAAATTTAGACAAAATAAATTTCTAATAATTAAAGATTTAAATATTAATATCATAATTTTGGAAAAATATAATGTGATAGTTATTAAATTCTTTACTAATTTCAAGCTATAAAAATATTATAATATTATAATAATTATTTGTTGATAAAAAAGTATAATATTTGTTTCACAGTTTTTGTCCCAAAATATTAAATCAATTTATTCTAAAATAATTTCAAGATATTAAAACAATATAATATTTAATTTTTCTTTAATAGTAATCATTAACACAATTTATTGCATATTAATTCTTGAAAATGTAACTCCCATGATGTTTGAAAAAAAAATAAAAACAAATCTTTCATCATATGAATACACTTTAATGTATTAATTGCAATACAATTTGTGTTTTACAAAAAAAAAAAAAAAACACAGACAAAACCTATGGTATATTTATTCTTTGAAATGTAACCATAACTCCCATGATGTTTGACCAAAAAAAAACTGAAAAACCTCTCATACTACTAAAAATTTATGTATAAATAGCTAGACAAAGTCTTCATTAAACATCTTATTCTACCTCTCACATAATTTTCTAAATTTTGTAATATTTAATGTTTTCCTATATGTGACATTTGTAGGTTTAGAAATAAATAAGTTGAGTCAAAATTTTGGAGCATATATAGAAGTGAACATGTTAAATGTGGTTATTCATTAGAAAGAGTTAGATGAAGAAGGTCTTAGGCACATAACACATTCTCACTTGTAAATGTTGTTTCAAATGCCTATTTTGTATATCAATGTTGTAATTTGTTTTTCTTTTTATCCATTTGATAAATTTTTAATATAAAATTTTTAGTTTTAGATCATAACTCATAAACTCTAATAGATTTTATATCTTAGTCACAATATTTATGCTACTTATTACCCATGATATATTTTATACAAGTGTGTTTGTATGTATTACAGTGAAAATGAGTATAAACAAATATTAACTGTTTCGAATACTATTATTTTAAATGTGTTCCTTAACGTTACAACTCTATTCGTATGTATTTCTTAACTTTGTTTCCGATAACCATTTTCATAGTCCTTTATTTGTTATAATAATATATCAATAACATTTTTTTTACTCAATTCTCAACTAAAATTCAGTTTGCATTTAGTATGTTCAATAGATATAAAGTACGTGATCAAAATATAGAAATATCTAACACAGAACTTTCTTTTCCAAATTCAATTAATCAAGAAACAGAAAGAATTCTACTTTTAGAACACAAATGCATTTGAAGTCATTTGTATAATTTATTAAGATTAAAATATTTTACTGCTAAAACATTCAAATTATAATAATAAAACTTTTAAGCATGTGTGAAGCATGCTGGTAATATATAAATATCAAAATTATATATGCTACCTTTATTTATTTATTTAATGAAATTAATTACGCAGAGAATGAAGAAAGAGCATGAGTTTCGGCTAAAGAAGAGGTTATTCGAGAAATTCAAGCTACTGTCTCGTCCTTCTTGGAGGTGTCTGGTTTTAGAAGATATTGATGTTTTATAGATTATGTTAAAAGCGGACACATGCTCATCCGCATTCTATTTTATACTTAATCAATATTTTTATTCTAACGTAAAAAAATGTTTGTACGTCTTCATTTTGCATCAAAACATGAAGAGCTCTATATATTATGGGATACATACTAAATAATTTAAAGTAACCTTTCATATTAATAAAAAAATTTAGTTTAATGCTTTACTAATCAATAGTCATTCATTTTAAGTGACCGAGAATACTTATTTAAAAACAAAACAAATAACAAACATAAGATAATTTATCAAAACACAAAATATATAAGTTTAAATATTTTAATAAATTTAATATATGTTAAAATTATTATAAATTTATCTCGCGCATCGCGCGAGTCTACTTCTAGTACATATATAAAATTATGAATTGTAAAAATTTGTATAAAGCTGTAAAACTTACATCAATTCCTTCCTAGGTCATGATAACTCTCTCTGGAGTTTTTCCACTAAGATTTTCTGCAAAAAAAAAATTAGCGTCGTTAGTAATCTAATTAGTGAGAGTGTGGTCTATAAAATGATAACCCAAATACCCACCCCCAAACAGCAAGGATCAAGTGGATTCACAGAACAAGCAACACTGTATGATGAACTAATGTACAATGTAACAATATACAATGCTTGAAAACTCATATTTAAACGTGCAACAGGAGTCCTAACAATAGCCTTCTCCTAACGACTTAGATAAGGCCTTCTATGAATTCACAATATCTCAGGACAATGCCCTACACTCCTAGACACAAAATGTATAAAAAATATGTCATTTCGTAAACTACATTGTCATGTAGCGCCTGGTTGGCAGCGAACCAGCCACGAGTCTTTGAATACCATTATATTATGGAGTTTCACGCAACGCACAACATACACGAGGGATAACCTGATTCGACTATTGCTAGTTACCTGACTAACATGGCACAATGCTAGAAATAATCATCTATTTCTAAGTAATTCTAACATACACTATAATTACTAATAAACATTTTCAACTAACTTAATCAAGGAACTAATTAAGTAATTAAATATAACCTTCCTAAAATTACCCACGACACTTACCCTTATTGGGTCGTCCCGAAACAAGTTCTCTCAGTAATTCTAAGTTTGTTCTTGATGGATTATCGACCATACTAATAGAAGTTAATGATAGCCTTGCTTTGGGCTGATCTTTCCTGTCTCATGGAAAATCACTCTCGTGATAGCATTTTTGACTTGATCTTGATTTATGCTTTCTTAGCAAATTATATTGACTTCGCCCACCAGATGGCTGAGCTAATCTTGCCTTTCCTTGGCTTGATTATGTGGATTGACCGGCCGTTCGCATTGTACGTCCTTCTCCTTCCATCTGACTCTTAGTTGCAGATAGGGTATCACCACCTCAATCATCCTTTTAATTCTGACATTTTCATGTTCATTTGTAACTGTAACAAGATATATTCTAGGAATTGTCCATGCTTAGGTTATGTACAGTGGTGGAGCCAGAAAAAAAAATTAGAGGGATCCAAATAATTTTTTTATATAAAAGGACAAAGATACAAAATTTAGAGGGTTAAAATGAGATTTTATTTTTTAGTGCAGGTAAAAATGTAATTTTTGGAGGGTCAAAATAGAAATTTAGTCTTAAATGTGGTAAAAATGCAGAATTAGTAGGGATCAAAATCAAACTACAAAATTTTTAAGGGTCAAAATACAAAATTTAGAAGGACATATTATAATTTATAACTAAGAATACACCAAAAAAACAAAATTTAGTGGGTCAGCTATACTCCCTCACTACATCCCCCTGGTTATGTATTTAGTTATATTATCTTATCTTTAGTGTTTTAAAAAGAATTCTAAATTATTATTTTTTTATGGTTTAGACATTTCTTTTTTACATTTTTATTCTTAATTTATTTACACTGTTAGACTATCATTTCAAATTTAGTATTAAATTATGGTAGAAATAGATTTTAACATTGAGCCAAAAGAAAGTACGTAGTTTTTACTATATATTACTCCCTCCGTTCATAATATAGGATGTTTAGAGAAGTATTTTTGTTTCATAATATAGGATGTTTCCAACTTTCTATGCAACTTTTAGATTAAAATTATATCTTATACGATGCAGTCTTGTTTATGATTGGTTAGACTTTTTAAAAGTAACTATTTCTTAATATGTGTGTTTTAACTAAAACATCCTATATTTTGAAACGGAAGTAGTATCTGTTTCACTAATTAATTGTATATGTTGTTGAAATAAATGTAGTTTTAATGGTACATCATGAGGACCATTGGGTTGTTGATATTATTTGTTTTTATTTTTATTGTTTTGCACTTCTTTGAAAACAATTTGAATAGTTTCGAACTTAAAAAGTGTTTGACTAGTAGAAGTTCACATATTTTGAAGACAAATTTCAAAGCTTATCCTCACAAACACTACATGACAAGTGACTTTATATGTATTATTGACTCTGACTTATGTTGCCGTCGTTGTTTTGTTTATAGTCTGAATACTCTGTTTCAACATCACCAAAAGTAGAACACAAAACAGAGGAAAACGAAAACAATGTCGATTTTTCTGTATTTCATCTTGTTTCTTCTTCCTCCCGTTCTATTAACGTTAATATTAATGAACAAAATCAAAGATTCCAAACAGAATCTTCCTCCTGGCCCACAGAAGCTTCCGATCATCGGAAACTTACATCAGCTACAAGGGATGCTTCACAGATGGCTTCACGATCTCTCCAAGAAACACGGACCCGTGATGCTTCTCCGTCTAGGTTTTCTCGATTTGGTTGTGATCTCATCGAGCCAAGCGGCTGAAGAAGCACTTAAAGTACATGACCTTGAGTGTTGTACCAGACCTAAGACCAACGCCTCATCAAAATTCTGGCGTGATGGTAAAGACATCGCCTTTGCGTCATACGGTGAGGTTTCGAGAGAGCTGCGCAAAGTTTCTGTTCTTAACTTTTTCAGCACGAAAAAGGTTCGATCTTTTAGGTACATAAGAGAAGAAGAGAATGATTTGATGGTCAAGAAACTTAAAGAATCAAGTCAGAAGAAGAGTACAGTTGATTTGAGCCAAACCATTTTCTATCTAGTTGGAAGTATCATATTCAGATCTACCTTCGGGCAGCATTTGGACGAGAACAAGCATGTCAATAAGGAAAAGATCAAAGAACTCATGTTTGATGTCCAACAAGTTGGATCTTTAAGTAGCTCTGATCTTTTCCCTGCTGGTGTGGGATGGTTTATGGACTTTGTTTCAGGACGTCATAGGAAACTTCACCAAGTTTTCGTCGAGGTTGATACTTTGTTGAATCATATTATTGATGATCACCTGAGAAACCCTATAGAAGAAACAACTCGTGACCGTCCTGATATCGTTGACTCACTCTTAGAAATGATAAATAAAGAAGAACCATATGAGTCTTTCAAGCTCACCATTGATAATCTCAAAGGAATCATCCAAGTAAGCATTTTTTTTTTTTTTTTGACAAATTAGAGAGTAAGGCTTATTATGTAAATCGATATAAGATTCTGAACACTTTCTCAAACGTAAACTTTGTTATACAGTATGTCAAAATTAAATAATGATCCATCTATAAAATTAGACCTTTAATACTTTTTAATACTATGGTATACTTTTTACGAGTTTAAATATGTCATTAACCATTTTGTGTCGTACGTTGTTGACCTAGGATATATATCTTGCTGGAGTAGACACAAGCGCCATCACCATGATTTGGGCAATGGCAGAGCTTATTAAAAACCCACGGGTGATGAACAAAGTTCAAGATGAGATCCGAACATGCATTGGAATCAAACAAAATGAAAGAATCAAGGAAGAAGACGTTGATAAGCTCCAGTACTTGAAGCTTGTGATCAAAGAAACCTTAAGACTACACCCAGCATCTCCTCTTTTACTTCCACGAGAAACAATGGCAGAATTCAAGATTCAAGGCTACAACATTCCTCGCAAAACACTTCTTTTGGTTAACGCATGGTCGATAGGACGAAGCCCTGATCTCTGGCAAAACCCTGAGGAGTTTAACCCGGACAGGTTTATCGATTGTCCTATCGACTACAAAGGAAATGACTTTGAGATGTTACCATTTGGTTCTGGTCGGAGAATATGTCCAGGGATAGCTTTTGCGATTGCGACTGTTGAATTGGGACTCTTGAACTTGCTTTACTTCTTTGATTGGAGACTGCCTGAAGAGGATAAAGATATTGGCATGGAAGAGGCTGGTGATGTCACAATTATTAAGAAAGTTCCTCTTAAACTTCTCCCAGTTTTTCATTGATGTCCCAATTTCTGAATAAATGTTATTTTGGTTATTTTGTTGTGGGGAATTGTTGACTAATAGTCTAATAGTACAATTTTGGTTATCGAACTAAACTACGAGAATATTAGTCAACTTTAGTCTAATGAAGTTGTTGGAGTTGTTAAGTTACCTTTGGGTTCCCGAAAAAACTAATATATGTCTTAGTTTTAAACAAATCTTCCCCTAACTCCAATTATTCAATGCAAATAATTTTAGAGGGGTTCAAATAATTTTTTTTAAAAGAATAAAAATGTAAAATTTGGTGGGTTAAAATGAATTTTTTTAAAAAAAAATAGAGGTAGAAATATAATTTTCGGAGGGTCAAAATAGAAATTTAATCTAAAATATGGTAAAAATGCAAAATTTGTAAGGGTCAAAATCAATATAAAAAAAATTAGAAGAGTCAAATTACAAAATTTAGAGAGGTCAAACTACAAAATTTAAAGGGTCATATAATAATTTATAACTAAAAATACACACAAAAAAAAAAATTAGTGGAATTAGCTAAGCCCCATACTCTCTTACTAGATCCGCCCGTTAGGTTCACCCTATTTGTTTCAATTAATAACTAATACTTTGAAGAAATAAGTTATCCGATAACTCCTTGCCTAATGCCTAATTTTGCATGACTCAGTTATTTTTAGATTGGAATTATAAAACAACTGTTTTTTTGTTATTCAGATATTTAGATTGAAAGATTTTACGTTCTACACTTATGTTTAAATTTTAATAAAAATCATAAAATTTTATCTTTAAAATACGTTTTCATGTGTTTATTGCAATTTTAAATACAATATTATAGTTTTGTATGTTATTTGGTGTTTTTTCTTAACATGGGTTAAACTATACATATATAATATAATATTATATATTTTTATTTTTATCAATTTCTAATTAATTCTCGTTTAATTCGTCATTTTCTCGTTAGGGTCTAGATCTACACCGGACGTCCGATTAGCACCTAACAATTCTTTAAAAAAACAAAATAAATTGGTGAAAATTTTTAGAGAATAATTTAGTCTATTTTCTCGAACCTAGCAAATATTAAAGCAAGTAAGTAAGACTAGTGTAAGTTGGTTAGTTAGAGAATAATTTAGTCCATTTTCTCTATAGTTGTTTGTGTAATGTTGGGTGCTGCTGTACATAAACAACAGAGAAGTTTGTGTTGTGAGTTGTGGCTTACACCATTTTCTTAATTCTAAACACTAAGCAAAACTAAAACAAAGGAATGTTAAAATATATGTTAATTTGACGTTGAAATCATGGATCTAATTGGGTTGTTAACTTCAATAATTTAAGATTGGAGTACTATTTATTTTACTATAAAAGTTGGGTTTGATGCATCATTGAATGATTTGATGTTCGTAAATCTAAAAGCCTCTCAAAGCATATCTAAACTTTACAAGACAATAATTGAAATGTTAACTTTATACTAGTATGTCACTTTGAGTCACGGAGTTAAGTTGACATGGTCAAAGACGCCTTTAGCTCTCTTCCCTTTATTATCTTCATACTCTGTTTCTTTATCAAGAAAAAAAAAAAAAAAAAAAAAACAGAACGCAAAACGCATAATGTCGATTCTTCTGTATTTCATCTTGTTTCTTCTTGAAGTATTATTATGTCAAGATTGATATCAAGATTCAAGGCTATGACATTCCTCGGAAAACCATTCTTTTGGTTAACGCATGGTCGATAGGGCGAGATCCAGAACTCTGGGAAAACCCTGAAGAGTTTAATCCGGAGAGGTTTATCAATTCTCCTATTGACTACAAAGGTAATAACTTTGAGATGTTACCATTTGGTTCTGGTCGGAGGATATGTCCAGGGATAGCTTTTGGGATTTCAACCGTTGAATTGGGACTCTTGAAATTGCTTTACTTCTTTGATTGGAGATTACCTGAGGAGAATCAAGACATGGACATGGAAGAAGCTGGTGATGCCACTATTATTAAAAAAACTCCCCTTGAGCTTATCCCAGTCCTTCATCATTAAAAAATAAAAAATAAAAAATAGTACTCATCACTGAATAAAGGCCAAGTTAAGAATTATTTATTTTGTTTATCCTTATATAGAGTTCTGTTAAATCATTATCTTCTTTGAGTTTGAAACAAAAATATTGTGCTGGCTGCTTTGTCATTGTGGCCCTTGTCTTGTGTGGCCAAATAGTTATCTTACAGTCAAAATTTATATATGACTGAACCCTTGTTAGAATTAGGTGGCAACAATAATAATTATAAGTTAAGTGGTTTACATTTATTGCATAATTATCTTGCTATTAAAAATGATATATGACCAAAAAAATAGTAGAAGAAATTAGGTGGTAACAATGATATAATTAACAATTATTGAAAGCTTAACTTATAATGAGCTCATTTACGTTGTTTGATCTCAAGTTCCAACCAACAACAACTCCGTCAACATGTTAACAGTTGGTTTGCAGATTGAATTATCTACACACGGAAACATGTAGATAGTATTTCTATATATCCAAATTTTATGTATACTAGGTTAGATCCGCGCTACGCCACATAATACTTTTTGTAACTATTTTTAGATATATTGAATTATTGAAAATATGAACTTTCTTTTTTGGAATTGGATTAATTGTAAAAGTTATGGTTTATACAATGATAAAATAGAAAAATGCACTAATAAAATAAAAATTGAGAAATCTCAAATCTAAGATTGGCTTATAAATGTTTACAAATAAATAGCTTTAACTTCATGAATAGAAATATAAACAAAAGCGTTTTAACAATCCGATAAAATATCGAAATCGTTCAATAGGTTTTGTTTGTTTTGTCACATGAGAAAGTTACTATAGAGAGCCGTCTTAGCTTGTGTTGCATCAAGTTCATCTTCCTTTGTAGGAAGATTGGGTCGTACACGGAACGTTTGGAGAGGTTGCTATTGGGCTGAAGAATTTGCTCTTCTAGCTCCGCTGATGTCTCATGTGCAGCCGCGAGTTCCCCAAAATCCAACCCGGAGTTGACTAATTCGTCATATCTTCTTGACTCAACAATCCTCCCCTCCCGCATAACCTGAAAGTCCATTTATTTCATAAGAACAAGTTTGAGTCTTTGGATTTCGATAAGATAAAAGTAGGAATAATTGTTCTACCAAAATGCAGTCGACGTTGTGCAAGAAATCCACTTGATGGATTACGAGCAATATGGTCTTGCCTTTCAGAGCTCCTCTTACACAATTCTATACCAAAACATCACAAATTTACAATAACAAAAATCAACACAACCTTTTTTACCCTTTAATACATGAAAGAGTTTTTTATTTTTCTATCCCTTGTTACCTTGAATATATCTGAACCGGTATGAACATCCACTGCGCTAAAAACATTGTCCAGCAAGTATACAATGCATTCCTGATAGACTGCACGTGCGAGCTGTATACGCTGCTTCTGCCCTCCGCTGAGGTTGATACCGCGTTCCCTAATGTCAGTCTGATCGGCAAACTCCATCATTTGTAGGTCTTTGTCAAGGCAACAAACATTGAGAACTTCTCCGTACTTTGTATCTAATCATTGGAAGACCAAACAAGATGTTGTCTTGAACAGTCCCGTTTTTGATCCATGATACATAACATGTGCTCCCAAAAACCCTCACTTAAAAATAAACTAATCAATCAAATATTCCGAGTGTTAGTTCTCTAATTCCCCAAACTACATAAACAAAAAAAAGTCAGCACCTGCCCCAAGTCCTAATAACCTAGAAAGAACAAAGGTTTCCCCATAATCAAAATTAGGGGTCTCCACCAATTCCATACATCACATTCATGATACAAAAAGTGCAAAACAAGTTTAAAAACTCCTTAATCTCAATTTCACACAAATGAAATAGCCACAGAGAATCGAACAGTAGAATCAAGGGATGCGTTTTGCTTCAAGCCATGTTTCTTAATCTTCTACTTTGTGTATGATATATATATATATATTTTTTTTGTGTATGATAATCTTCTTCTCCATCTTCTCTCTCAACATCCATCTCTCTCTGGGTTTTCAGGTTTTTCTTAGTCTTCTGCTCCGTCTCCGATTAATCTCTCTCAAGCTCGATCCGTCTTAAAGTTTTTTTTTTGTTTTCGGATTAGCATTTTTTTTTTGTGAATTCGTTTCATATGACGACAAATTATTGTGATGTGTTAAGAAGTAAAGGAGAAAATTGCTTAGATGTAAAAAAACGAAGCTGAGTTGTATTAATAAAATGATTTTATTGGGAGAAAAATAATCTGATTTGTCAAGCCGAAAATGCTTAGGTGTCAAGCCTCGAAAGAAACGCATTCTATTTTTATTGTATTGATAAATACGTGAAATACATCTATATGTTTTTATGAAAAGCATTCTGTTTTTATTACATATATATTAATCAAAATAGATTACATGTGGATGAAACTGAAAACAATTAAGCGTTATTTTTATTTTCTATTTCCAAAAAAAAATTAGATCTGTTTTGATCGATAGTGGAATTGGGGTAGGAAAACAAAATTAGACTTCGGTTATAGTCATTTTCAAATATACTTGTTGAAAACGACCTACAGTAAAACCTCTATAAATTAATAATGTTGGGACTAAGACATTTTATTAATTTATAGTGATATTAATTTATCTATAAATTAATAATTATTATTTTATAGTGTAAATTAATAATTATTAATTTATAGATATATTTTTAATTGTTTATTTTTTAAAAAATTATGAATTGGAACAACTATAGCAAAATAAGACTAAATTTTCGGATGTTATAAATTTTATGGTTTAGGAATTGAACTTGTAATATTTAGAAAGCACTATTTACAATAAATTACAAATATTATAGACAAATTGACTTATACACATGAGACACATAAATTCAAATCTATGAATAATAATATCAATTCTCCTATTTTAATAATCTGTCAAATTATCAAATTGTAAATGATGCATATCTAAAAATTAAAACTTTAAATTTAATTATTTGTATGACATGTTATAAAATATTTTAGAGATATCATTATAGGTTGAAAATACAACATTACAATTGTTCTATAGAATTGAGCTTTAGGAGAAACATACACTATTATATCAGTATATATATATATATATATATATAAATTTACATAATTATTAATTTATGATATTATTGGGACCATATTTTATAAGAAGGAGATTTCGAAAAAATTATTATCTTATTATCTTATCGAATATTGTTAATTTTTGCACTGACCCGACTTGGAACCAGCAAAATTTATTAATTTATAGTGTTTATTAATTTATAGAGTATTAATTTATAGAGGTTTCAGTCATGGATGAATATTTAATTTTAAAAAGACCGGTTTATACTGAGTACGTGTTTTCACGTGGAGAAAAACACAATATGGTACTGATTGAAATATATAATGATCATCATTATTAGAAGGCTTTTGTATATTACAGTTTCAAAGCCAAAAGATAGAAATTAGCTTTTTAAACATTATCGTTTATCAATTTTGTCTTCATAACTTAAACCAAACGTCTTTTACCAAAAAAGAAATAACTTAACAAACGTGTTTAATCTAAACTTCGCTATATGATATGGTGTTGTACTCAATCGATGGATCATCTGCTATCTAAAAGGTAATGTTTTCGATGGTCTAGCCGTTTTACATGAACTATGGGTTTATTAGAATTTTTAAAATTTAAAATCTATGATTGAATAATATAGAATTTATACATAAATCACTTAAAATACTAGATTTAATATATTTCTTACATTTATTAAAGAAAATATATTCTAGATAGAATATTTTTAGTTTTGTTTTGGAATAAGTGGCTTGTAGAGGATAATTTGACTTAGATACATTCTCTATCACACATCCACCATTGTAAAATATATATTTAAGGAAAGAATTTAGATATGGCGTCAAAAAAATAAACATTTAGATAAATCTTTAGAATTCATTATTGACCTGTTGGACTATTATAGAAAACAACCCTAAGAGTCGCCCATGCCGAGATCAAGTCTTTTTCATTTTTGTTTTGACATAGATCGAAAACACGATTTTCATTTTCTTTAAATTCGAACTTTTCACACTCACCATATAGACAAGAACAAAAAAAAAAACAAAAAAAAAAAACAAGAACACAAAAATGTCAATTTTCCTCTGTTTCCTCTGGCTTTTGTTACTTCTCTTAGTAACAATAATCTTCACAAGAAAATCCCATTCCTCAAAACTGAAACTTCCTCCGGGACCACCAAAACTTCCGATCATCGGAAACTTACACTACTTCAAAGGATTACCTCATAGATGTCTCCTAGACCTCTCGAAAATCCACGGTCCAGTCATGCAGCTCCAGTTCGGATTCGTCCCTTTGGTAGTAATCTCTTCAAACCATGCAGCACAAGAAGTTCTCAAAACCCATGACCTAGATTGTTGCAGCCGACCAGAAACCATAGCGACAAAGACAATCTCTTACAACTTTAAAGACATCGGATTCGCTCCTTACGGAGAAGAATGGAGAGCGTTGAGGAAGCTCGCTGTGATCGAGCTATTCAGCTTGAAAAAACTCAACGCTTTTAGGTATATAAGAGAAGAAGAGAATGACTTGTTGGTCAAGAAACTCTCTGAAGCTTCTCAGAAGCAATCTCCTGTGAATTTGAAGAAAGCCCTTTTCACTTTTAGCGCTAGTATCGTGTGTAGACTCGCCTTCGGTCAAAATCTTCACGAATCCGAGTTTATCGACGAAGATAGCATGGAGGATTTAGCGTCTAGGTCAGAGAAGATTCAGGAGAAATTCGCTTTCTCTGATTTCTTCCCCGGAGGTTGGATTCTTGATATAATCACTGGTCAAAGCAAGAGCTTAAACGGTATTTTCGCAGATCTTGACGGATTTTTCAACCAAGTACTCGATGATCATCTAAAGCCTGGAAGAAGAGTATTAGAGGCTCCAGATGTTGTGGATGTGATGATTGATATGATGAATAAACAAAGCCAAGATGGTTCTTTTCAGCTCACTACTGATCATATCAAAGGAGTCATCTCTGTAAGCATTTCTTAATAATCTTCAATTTTGACGTTAGAGCAACTTTAACTGTGGATTTAGGTGGAATAATGAATGAATTAGTGTTTTATCTGCTTAAATCATTGTAAGCAAATCATATTATTCTTATTATTATATCGAACAAACTTAGATACGGACAAATCAGAATTTTAAATGAAGTAATTTATGAAATTTTGTTTAATTTATCTTCTGTAACGTGTATAAACCTGAAACAAGGTCAAATTGCATAATATAGTAACAACAAATCAGTTGTCAGTTACAAACACTGAAATTATAATATAAATATTTTCAGAATTTTACTTACATCAAATTTATAACTTCTCCATTTCTCCCATATGTTTTTTTATTATCAAGAGAATTAAAATTCTTTAAAATATTCCTTAACTATTTATAAAACATTATTCATTTTTCCTATGATATGGTCTTGATCTAGTTAGAATGTGACATTAAGGTTTCATGTATATCATATAAACTTTTGTTGTTGCAATTGGATATAGGACATATTTCTTGCCGGAGTAAACACAAGTGCAACGACAATTCTTTGGGCAATGACAGAGTTAATGAGAAGCCCAAGAGTGATGAAGAAAGTGCAGGATGAGGTTAGGACAGTACTTGGTGAAAAAAGAGAGAGAGTCACAGAACAAGATCTTAACCAACTTAACTACTTCAAGCTAGTGATCAAAGAGACATTCAGATTACACCCAGCAGCTCCACTTTTATTACCAAGAGAGGTAATGTCTCAAATCAAGATCCAAGACTACGACATTCCAGAAAAGACTCAGATCATGGTCAATGTTTACGCGATAGGACGCGATCCTAACCTCTGGGAGAATCCAGATGAGTTTAAACCAGAAAGATTCGTTGATAGTTCTGTTGACTACAGAGGACTTAACTTCGAGCTTTTGCCGTTTGGTTCTGGTCGAAGGATTTGCCCCGGTATGACAATGGGGATCGCGACAGTCGAATTAGGTTTGTTGAATTTGCTTTACTTCTTTGATTGGGGATTGCCTGAAGGAAGGACTGTGAAAGATATCGATTTGGAAGAAGAAGGTGCGACTATTGTCGGTAAGAAAGTTTCCCTCCAACTTGTGCCTACTCGTCGTCATTGAACAAAAAATAATAATTAACTTAAAATAAGAGTTAATGTACTTTCATTTTCTCATGTTTCATTGTGTAATAAAGTAGTGGAGTTGTAGATCTTATTTTGCTTTGTGGCCCGGATGTTGTTATATATATAATATATTGCATACTAATAATATATTAATAATGCATGTAATATTGTAGGTTGTTATGGGAAATGATCTAAGTCAATCCTTTAACCTAATATACATAGTTCACAACAATGGAAATAATGATACCACCACTAAAACCAGTGGCGTATTCGATATGATTTATGCCTATACAGAGTTTCTAAAGTTGAATTTGGTTCCTTTTTAAACACAAACTCTTAATCGATCGATGAAACATGTGGGCAGAACTATAATACAGAGTACCGACTACTTGATGACAGGTCATAAATTATTGCGTATATCACTTTTCTTCTAGAAGAATTATCATAAACATCCAAGTTTTAGATCTCTTTAGATTTAGATAAGTCTAGATTTCTGACTTATCTAAATGTGTAATGGGTATGGCAGTTGCCCCCATAAATTTCCCAAATGTCTTGTAATTAATCGTTAAAGCTTGATTTGTTTGTTCTTTTCAAAAGTGGTATCTTGTTGCTCGGCACAAAGTTAATAACGTGACAATTTAGCTCATCACTTCCCAAACTCAAATTAGAGGTTAGCAACTCATTCCGTTATTTGATAATATCAATAATATTTTATTTATTTATTTTTGTAATTGACAACTAAATTTACTTTTATTTTTACGAAGATATCTCTTTTTCATCATACCAGCCCAATCGATCAAGTACAAATTTGGGATAAAAACTTCATGAATTTTATAAAACAGGACTTCGTGAAGTTTGCAAAGTAAAATTGATGAAAGAGAAAATTCAAGTGGATTAATTAAGATCTAGAGGCAAAAGTTTGTGTAGTCGATGAACCCTTAGTTTAATGTTAGAATATTGAAAAAAGCAATTTAAACAAAATATTTAGTTAGAAATGATTTTATTTAGCACTCTCAAGAACTAAATGATAAAATTAGATAAGTGTTTACTATTATGATCTAACTTTATTGTAGTTGTACTGTGAAGATGTATATTCCCTCTATTTCACAAAAAATTGTAATTTTGTCACATTTCACACAATTTTTTTTAAAAAACAATAATATATATATATATATATATATATATATTCTTATTTAATAATTGATTAATGGATTAATTTAGTTGTAGATTAAAAGTAAAATTAGGAAATCTAATATAAAAAATGCATTGAAAATGTAAAATGACATTTTTGTGAAATAAAAATAAAATTCTAAAATAACATTTTTTGCGAAACAAAAAAATTATATATAAACGTCTTTTTCATTTCAAATTATGCATATAATAAATATTAAAAATATTCCGACAAATGTAAGGTTTTCTGAGACGCCAACAAGCAAACAAATTTAAACAATACCTCAAGAACGTGTTGGCCAGTCCGTTCTTTCAACATCATCGTCATGTGCCAGACGATGACATGGAATGGAAGAACATGCAACAACAACAACAGCAGTAATAGGTGAAACTAAGATATAAACGAGGGGTCGATCTTTAGTTGGAAGAATAATTAAGCGCCTTAGTTAGTGGTCTGATTGAATAAAATGTTAACATTACAAAACAAAAACAAAAGTTAACATTTTTTGTATGAATGTAAAAATATATTAAAGCAAAATATATGGCTCTCTCCTATTTCCTCTTTTCTCTTCTTCTGATCACAACATCATGCACCGAGAGAAGGGTTCTTGCGATTCTGGCGTCGAAGAGGAACTACTGGTCCATGGCGCTTCATCCGCTGTCGATTGCACCTACCGGTGAGGTCACCAGAAAAGCAAGGCTAAGCCACCGTCGATGGCTTTTTAGATCTACTCCCTACTGCTTTGTCTCTATCACGACTGAGCTATGGCTTCCGGATTGTTAGATCGGTTTCTTCTCCCTTCTCTTCACAACTCTACGGTTGCGGGATGGTGATGGTCATGTGTCACCTTCTCTATTCGACTCTCGTTTTCCTGGCTCGCCGGTGGTCTAGGTCCGGCGAATATTCGCAGCTTAGTGGGAAGGTGGCTGCGATCGGGTTCTCTGATTGCAGATTAGAATTTTTGGTTTATATTGGTTATCTATTGGTTTATATTGGTTATATCCGGGTCGATTTTGGTCTTTGTTATCTGGTTTGGTTTGGTGTAATTGGACTAGACCCTAAGGGGATAATATGGACCTATTCCGGAAATAGCCTGATATAAAATAGAATAGAATGCCAAAGTTGATTATGTCATTGAGTAGAAGAAGTATTTATACACATAAAAGTTGCCTATTGTGATAAAATTGTATCTTCAGTAAATATATAATGTATATCCTAATACCCCCTCCCTCATGTTGGTAAGTCGTAATTTCGAAGTCCCAAGGTGGATAGAAGAAAATCAAACTGCGGTTTTGGAAGTGACTTGGTAAGCAGATCAGCCACTTGGTCATGAGTAGAAATGTGTTGACTAGAAATCAATTTTTCCTGAACCGCGTCCCGAACTTGATGCAAGTCACGCTCAATGTGCTTAGTACGTTCGTGGAAGACGGGATTAGCAGCAATATGAATCGCCGCTTGACTATCACAGAAGAGTGGAATCGAACGGTTGTGAGGAATGCCGAGAGTTGTCATAAGTGCCTTCAACCACTTGATTTCCTTGAGTGTATAGGCCATAGCACGGTACTCTGCCTCTGCAGAAGAGGACGACACCGTCTTTTGCTTCTTAGTCTTCCAAGAAATCGGAGAGTCACCGAGATACATTATATAAGCAAAGAGAGAGAGAGACGCGTGCGAGGACATGCACTATGATCCGAATCACAATACGCCGTAAGAGACAAGGAACTGTCGGAGCGAAGAAAAATACCTTGAGCAGGCGACCCTTTGAGATAAGATACAAGACGAAGAGCATGATAACTCTCTAATTTACATGTTTTAAGCATCCCTTTTTGTCCATGTTTTCACCCTAACCTTAGCATTTTTAGGTCATTTACTGTATGAATCCACATTTAGGCCATTTAGGGTGTTGCATTCTTGCATTTGCATATTTTGGATGAAAAATGTGCTTAAGAGCCGAAAATGGGGAGAAACAAGGTCGAACCCGAGCATGTACCCGAAGGAGCTATGGAACAGGAAGAACAGCCCAAACACCAACCCGATCGAGGAGGAGCTAAGAACAGAAAAAATAATCCGAGAGCCTACCCGAAGAGCAACCCGAGTACATCCTCGTGCACCCCATCGAGCAGACCCTCGGGCAGGACTGGGAAGCTAGGGTTAATGGGTTTTCATATATAAACTCCTCTCTTCTTCCACTCGCCCTAGCACACCGCAAACCCTCAAACCAGAGAGCGAGAGCTTCTCAGAGAGATCTTGAGCGACTAAAATATTTTTTTATCTTTTTTAGGATTTATTTTACTTCTTTTTGCTATTCTTTTAGATTTATGATCTGTACTCTTCTCTTCTACTTTATATTTTAATACAATGCAATTTTCGTTCATCTATGCTTTTGTGCTTTCTGCAATGAGATCTGAATAGTGAAACAAAGTTTCTAGGGATGGGATAGACGATTTTGTGTTCTTGATCGGTTAGGATGTCTTAGCTTGGTTGTTTATGTTTTATAATTTCCCTTCTAGATTGGTGTTCTTAATGCTATCAACATACCAAGAGGTTGAGATTAGATCTAAGGCGTTTTACCACCGAAAGGTGTAGATGAAATGCTTGTATCAATCAATTCTAGAGATTTATTTACTTAGCCTAAGAGATTAGATGAGTAAGGGGGTTATTGACAATAATGAATCAGTTTGTATTGCCTGCTTGGTCATGTTCACTACAAGAAAACATGAGATTATGGACTATAAGTAGCGACTACATTTGTAGTCCCCAAAAATAGCGACCACATAGTGACCACTTTGCGACTACGTTGCGACTACAGTAATTTAGTCGCTACTGAGTCACTATGGTACCGACCACAGCTGATAGTCGTAACATAGTCGTTAAATTAGCGACTATTGTGTGACTGATTAGAGGAGTCATCAGATAGTCATAAAGTGGTCGTAACATAGCAACTACGTTACCGACCAAAGCTGATAGACGTATATTTGGCGACTGCTCTGCGACTCATACGGAGAGTGATTAAATAGTCATCTCGTAGTCGCCAATTAGTAATAATATTCAGTTTAAAAAAACATGTTTTTCATGTGATGAAATGTATGGCTTTGAGAGAGAGAGATAGTGCATGGACATTGGGTTATAGTTTTCCATATCTTCTATTTTTATAAAAAATTATAGTTTTCCATATCTTATATTTTTATCAAAACTTAACCCAAAATCTTTGTTAAATAATATTGAATTAAAAAAAATCTGTTTTTCATGTGATGAAATGCATGAAGTATGGCTTTGAGAGAGAGATAGTGCATGGTTCTTGGGTTATAGTTTTCCATATCTTATATTTTTATAAAAAAATTATAGTTTTCCATATCTTATAATCTTATCAAAACTTAACCCAAAATCTTTGTTAAATAATATTCAGTTTGTTAAATAATATTAAGGTTGTTAGATAATATTATGTATGTTTCAGTATTTTCATCAAAATCAATTATATTTGTAATTTGTAATTTATATTAATTTTCACTAAGTTTAATTTTACCAAAATAATAAATTAAATTTCCTACCCTAATCTAGAAACCCACTAAGCCCAAAATTATAAATTAAATTTCCTACCCAAATTTTCCCTATTCTCGAAACCCTCTCCGCCTCTCTCACAGACAAACCCTAATTCTTCCTCTCAGTTTCTCTCAAACTCTCTCGATCAATCCAAACTCGAAACCCAAACTCTCTCCATTCTTATTCCTTAACTATTTATAAAACATTGTGTAATAAAGTAGTGGAGTTGTAGATGCCGAATCGAATCAGTAACTCTATCAATCAGTAACAAGATGCCGAATCGAGGAAAAAAGAGGAAGGTTGTTCCTAACGTTGCTCAGAGACCGAGAGGGGCAACACCAAATCGACGGCCTAACACTCTCCCCAGTCAGTACAAATTCACGCCGGCAGTCCAAGATCCTCCTCCTCTAAAGACGCCTGAAGTACAAGTCGCCGGTTCGCAACGACAGTCATCAGCAGCCCAGATCCGGAGCTATCCTCCGCTGCAACAACTTTTTCAGAACTTATTTACACACCCACCTCCACCCGAACTACACCAGAGTCCTTCAGAAGAAGTCCACTTCAATCCACAGACTCAGGCCAATCTTCCGGATGTCCCTCTGCCTTCTCCAGTTCGACCCTCTCCAACTCAATCGCATCCATCGCATCCATCGTCTCAAGGGAACAACTTTGATGAAGATTCTTCTCCGGTGTTGCCGGAACTCCAGGAGGACGTGTTGCGTGCTCTAAATGCACTGCTCATGGTTCCAGACAGGGATAAGTTCACCACCGTGCTCTCTCCCACACCCATACCGAACACCCAATGGTATGATTTTTCCTCTTCATATGTTTTGTAATGGTGTTTTGTGATTTTTACAAAAGAGTTTGGTGGGTTTTTTAATGGTGTTTATGATTGTGGTGTTGGCTTATACGAATAGTAATAGTGTTTTACGATTGTTATAAGAGAGTTTGGTGGGTTTTGTAATGGTGTTTTTTGATTGTTATAAGAGAGTTTGGTGGGTTTTGTAATGGTGTTTTATGATTGTGTTGTTGGCTTATACGAATAGAAATGGTGTTTTATGATTGTGGTGTTGGCTTATACGAATAACAATTGTGTTTTATGATTGTTATAAGAGAGTTTGGTGGGTTTTGTAATGGTGTTTTATGAATGTGTTTTGTAATCCAATAGAAACTGATGCCTCTTCTATTGATCTCATTTCTTTTGGTTTGTCTATTATTTGCTTTTTAACCTACTTACTTGTGTTATTGGTTAATGTGTATGGAGGTTTGCTCGAGACAAAGGATCGAAACTTGTTCGGAAGATTACTAAAATTCTTCTAAACAAATTCGATGGTCCCTTCTACAGCTGGACATGTGTGCCGCGGGAAAAACAAGAGAGATGCTTCCTTGAGTTCGCGGTAAGGATGTATGTCACATAGCTTTCATACATAGCTTTACATGTCTTCTTTTCACTCACAATAGCTCTTTTTTTTTTCCAGAAAACCCATACCTGGGATCCTTTGATAACCGGGACTGTTCAAGGTTATTTTGAGCAAATCTGTCAAAAGCGGATCAAAGACATGGTTAGCACTGTGAGGACTAGTCGAGTTCTACCAAACTGGATTGGAAATACTCTCTGGATTACGATGGAGGATTATTGGGACACTGAAGAAGCACAACAAAAGAGTAAAACCTACTCTGATGCCCGTATGTCTGACCGTAACGGCCTAGGTCCTCACGTTCACATCTCAGGGCCAAAGTCGTATCGACAAGAACACTTAGGAGTCGATTACCCCATCCTTAGGAGCTTTCGTATTTAGATTGTTTGCATTTTTATTCATCACTCGATCTCTTACCCGAACAAGTACACGATCACCTGCTTCGAGTATACCTTCGAGTTGTTCTTGTTTATCTTGTTTACTCGATCACCCCACCCGATCCTGTACTCGAATGCTTGCATCGAGTGCTTAGGTCGTGTGGTTCTTGTTCTTTTGCTTTCTTTTGTTTATTTTAGGATTGTTAGATCAAACCCAATTATTGCTTGGCTTGACTTGCAAAGTTCTGATCATATCTTATCTTCAAGCATAACAACCATTTGGATCGATAACCCTTTGTACTACAACTGCATAGGGAATTGATACCCTGGGTGAAAATCCTACTATCAGAGCAGCTTCCCAGTGAGAAATGAGTGGAGTCTGCATAAACTAAGATAGGATGTGAACAACATAAGACAGATATGGACGTGTACTCGTGAGATAAATGAAACGATCAACAAGCCTGTGATATTGCACCAGATTATCATATTCCAGACTTTTCAGTGAACTGAGATGCTGATTAAACTCCATGGGAACTCATGATGGTTTGCAGGCGAGCATACCTGCTTCACGAATAATATCTAATGCGTATTTTCGTTGAGAGAGACAAAATCCATCGGGTCCACGTGAAATTTCGAGGCCTAGAAAGTACTTCAATTTGCCAAGATCTTTCATATGAAAAATGGTGTGGAGTTGACTCTTGAAACTGTTGATGGCAGCGAGATCATTGCCGGCAACAATTAAATCATCCATGTAGACGAGAACATGAATAATGGAAGAGCCGCGCTTGAGAGAGAACAAAGAATAATCTTCATAGCTTTGAGTAAAACCAAGCCGTCACAGCGCAGAAGACAACTTAGCAAACTAATAGTGAGGAGCATGTTTAAGGCCATACAACGACTTGCGAAGACGACATACCTTTGTGGGGTCAGAACATTTAAATCCAGGCGGCAACTTCATGTAAACCTCTTCTTCGAGATCACCATGGAGGAAAGCGTTGTGGACATCCATTTGATGAACGTCCTAGTCTTTGGCCGCAACAACCGCTACGAGAGAACGAGTCGTGGTCATCTTAGCAACCAGACGAGCTTTGTGACGTTCAAGAGTACCATCAGAGTTAAATTTGAGTTTGTATACCCACTTACTATTGATAGCCTTCTTACCATGAGGCAAGTCGGTGAGGTCCCACGTATGGTTTGCTTCGAGAGCAGCAATTTATTTTTGCATGGCTTCACACCATTCTTTAATACGAACTGCATCTTTGAAGTGTGTTGGTTCTGAACTATCAAGTATGGCGGTAGGAAAAGCAATGTGGTTGGCTGAAAAACCCACATCGGGTAGATAATCAGAGATAGGATATAGTACCTTACCAGAAACTGAAGACGAGGAAGTTGTTGAGGGGAGATCAGAGGTAAGAACGTGAGAGGAGGGGTATGGTGTAGGAACAACATAGTCTTTGAGCAAAATAGAAGGTAGTTTCTTTCGATGACCTTTTCCTAACAATTTAGGTAGTCCCGGAGATGCAGGTTCGGTGGAGAGAACCTGTTCCAGAGGAGGAATAATTGGAGTAGGAGCAACAGCCTGACTCATTAAGATCTTTCCTGATTAAAGATCATATACGCGTCAAGCCTTCTTGCCATATGGATAACCAAGAAACACATATTTGCAACTACGTGATGCAAACTTGTCTTTAACGCGAGGACGAATGTGAGCATAACACAAACACCCAAATGTGCGAAGCATAGCATAAGAAAGACACTGGCCAAAGAGAACTTTGTATGGTGTTTTACCTAGTAACACGGTAGATGGAGTGCGGTTTATGAGAAATGTAGCTGTCAAAATACTCCCACCCCAAAACTTTACAGGAAGATTCCCTTGAAAAGGCATGCGCGAGCCACATTAAGCATGTGACGATGTTTTCTTTCGACACCTCCATTTTGTTGCAGAGTATCAACGCATGAGGTTTGATGTAGAATACCATGTTCCTGAAAATACGAAGTAAGGCACATAAATTCTGTACCATTATCACTACGGATCGTCTTGACCTGTTAACTGAATTGACGTTCGGTCATGGCACAAAAATTGCAGAGAAAATGAGAAACTTCAGATTTGGCCGACATGAGATATGTCCAAACAGAACGAGAGAAATCGTCAACAATAGTAAGGAAATTGTGAAGTTTAGTTTGAATTCCAAATTTTGTTCAATACAGAGGAGGAAGTCGAGACAAAGTCAAAAGAAAAATGACAAAGTGAAAGACTTATTATCAAGAAGAGGGTTTCAACATAAAAGGAAAAATCAGAAGTCTCAGCCTGAGACAGAAGGTTTTAAGGATAAAGATGAAGCTTCTCGACTCCCGAGTCTTCTCTCTGCAAAATCAAACAAGTTCAGAGTAGTACAAGGTTCAGAGGCGTGTAACACTGTTTAGGAAGCACCCGCAATTAAGATGCTTGTTCTGTTGAAGGCAAAGTGTGCAGGCCTGCAATTACGCCGCCGTCATCAGAACATGTTGGAACTTCAAGTTCAATCGAATCCTAGTGTCAGATAAAAGATAAGTCAACTTTGGCCTAGTTCTTCTTAGCTATCTCAAATTCTCTATATATATATTAGAGGTGAACCTGTATATTGTGGGTAAGCGTGTGGTGAGAAACAAGATAAAGAGAGAAAAAGTTGTAAAGGATTAAGAGCTCTGTTTTGAGCTAAAGTTTCTTAGTGGATTTTCCGGAGCCTTCTCCGGCGAGACGTAGGATCCTATCCCAAGGGAGCTGAACTCGTTAAATTCTCTGTGTCTCTTTTATTTATTTTCTTTCTCTAAACATTCACACAAGAGTTATACAAATCAAAAGAGAGAGAGGTCTGAAACAACAAAAGCGCAAACCTTCCTAAGTTTGTGTCACTTTCTTAACAGATTGGTATCAGAGCTCCAGGTTCGGAGTGTTTTCATCTCAAAATCTGAAGCCATGTATACCCAAGGGTTGAGATGGAAAAGTTCGATGGAAAATGTGACTACATGCTATGGAAGGAGAAGTTGTTAGCTCATATGGAGATGATGGGTTTACTGGAAGGACTAGAAGAAGTTCCAGCTCCTGAAATTGAAGATTCAACGGCTGAAACATGAGAAGATACCATACCAGAAGCTGCAGCACAAACAACAACAGTTCCAGACAAGTCTCTAAAGGAAAAGAGGGGAAAAGCTAGATCTACTATCATCCTCAGCGTGGGAGATAATGTTCTCCGAAAAATCATCAAAGAAAAAACGGCTGCAGGTATGCTCAATGTTCTAGACCACCTGTTTATGGCTAAGTCGTTACCAAACCGGATTTATCTCAAGTAAAGGCTCTATAGCTATAGGATGAGTGATAGCATGAGCATAAATGAGAATATAAATGATTTTCTGAGGCTGATAGTAGATCTAGAGCATGTTAAGGTGGTAGTCTCTGATGAGGATCAAGCTATCATTCTGCTAATGGCTTTGCCAAAGCAGTTTGATCAGCTCAAAGATACCTTGAAGTATGGGAAAACGTCTTTGTCTCTAGATGAAATTACAGGTGCTATTAGGTCTAAAGAACTAGAGCTAGGAGCAAATGGAAGGCTGCCAAAGCAAAGTTCTGATGCACTATTTGTCCAAGAAAGAGGGAGACCTGAAAAGAGAGACAAAGGAGGTGACAAAGGAAAACAAAAAAACAGGTCTAAGTCTAGAGGAAAAAAGACTTGTTGGATATGTGGTAAAGATGGCCACTACAAGAAGCAGTGTTTTTTATGGAAAGAAAGAAACAAGCAACATAGCAGTTCTACAGACAAAGGAGAATCCTCAAATGTGACAGGACAAGTTGCAGATGCTGCTGCTCTAATGGTTTCTGAAGCACTATTGTCTCTGGGTGAAGACTTTAATGAGGTATGGATCATGGATACAGGGTGCTCATTCCACATGACACCAAGGAAGGAGTGGTTCATTAGTCTAAACGATTCATGTACTGGGAAAGTCAGAATGGCCAATGACACTTACTCAAAAGTCAAAGGAGTTGGCAGCATAAGAATCAAGAATGAAGATAACTCGACTGTTTTGTTGAAGAATGTGAGATATGTTCCTGAGATGACTAAGAACCTAATCTCGCTGGGTACAATGGAGGATCAAGGCTGATGGTTTCAGTTTAGAGATGGAGTTATGAAGATCAACAAAGGCTGCACAACTCTTATAAAAGGGAAAAAGATTAACACACTGTATGTTCTCAAAGGATCTGTTTTACCAGGAGAAGCAAATGCATCAACAAGTGTGAAGGATGAAACAAGATTGTGGCATAGGAGACTTGGGCACATGAGTCAGAAAGGAATGAAAGCTCTGCTTAAAAGAGGATATCTAGATGGATCAAAAGTTACAGATCTGGATTTCTGCGTAGACCGTGTTTACGGAAAAGCACATCGAGTAAGTTTTGGAGTTGGGAAGCATGTTACAGAAGGCATACTGGACTACATCCACTCTGACTTATGGGGATCGCCCAATGTCCCTCTTTCAATTGGAAAATGTCAGTATTTCATCTCCTTCATAGATGATCATTCAAGGAAGACTTGGGTTTATTTTCTGAAAAGAAAAGATGAAGCTTATGGGAGCTTTGTTGATTGGAAGAAGATGGTTGAGAATCAACTTGGAAGAAAAATCAAGATACTTCGAACAGACAATGGTCTTGAATTCTGTAACAAAGAATTCAATGACTTATGCAGAGAAGAAGGTATTGTAAGACACAAAACTTGTGCTTACACTCATCAACAGAATGGGGTTGCAGAAAGAATGAATCGAACAATTCTTGACAAGGTAAGAAGTATTTTGAGTGAATCTGGTCTGCCGAAGAGTTTCTGGGCAGAAGCTGCGTCCACTGCTGTTTATCAAATAAACAGATCGCCATCTTCTGCAATTGATTTTGAGATTCCTGAGGAGATTTGGACAAGAACAAGACCTAAATATGAAGAGCTGAGAGTGTTTGGATCAGTTGCTTACATTCATAGTGATCAAGGGAAGTTGGATCCTAGAGCAAAGAAAGCAGTCTTCATTGGATATCCTATGGGTGTCAAAGGATACAAGTTCTGGCTAGTGGAAGAAAAGAAGTGTGTCACCACCAGAGATGCAATCTTCCATGAAGAAAAAATGTACAAACATTTAAATCAGCCAGAAGAACAAGGACTTCAACAACAAAGAATGGAGGCACCTCTTATCTATGAAATCAATCATGGTGGTTTCAGTGATTTAGGTGAAGCTGATAATGATCTAGAAAGAGATCAAGAGGAGAATCAAAATACAGAAGAAGCAGAAGCCTCAGGAGATGAGGAGTATCAAGGTAATGATCCTCTTAAAAATTATCAACTAGCAAGGGACAGAGAAAGGAGAGTGACAAAGAAACCCACCAGATATGAAGAATCAAATTTAGCCAGTTTTGCACTCATGGTTACAGAAGATGGAGATTACCCTGAACCATGCTGCTTTGATGAAGCAATGAGAGACAAAGACTGGAAATCTTGGAGGGAAGCCATGAATGAAGAAATGCACTCACTACACAAGAATCAAACCTGAACTTTGATTGAGAGACCAAAAAATTGCAAAGTAATCGGTTGTAAGTAGATATTCAAGAGAAAACCAGAGATCTCAGGGGTTGAGAAACCTAGGTTTAAAGCCAGACTTGTTGCAAAAGGGTATCTACAGAAGGAAGGGATAGATTACCAAGAGATTTTCTCACCAGTTGTGAAGCATGTGTCTATTTGACTTATCCTCTCATATGTGGTGAATCTTGATTTAGAGCTGGAGCAACTAGACGTCAAGACTGCATTTCTACATGGAAATCTGGATGAGTACATTCTTATGGAGCAACCAGAGGGTTATGAAGTCAAGAGCGAAACAGGAGATAAAGTATGTCATCTAAGAAAATCTCTGTATGGGTTGAAACAAGCACCAAGACAATGGAATCAGAGATTCAACACCTTCATGAAAGAATCAGGTTATGAAAGAAGTAGTTTTGATAGTTGTGTTTATTATCAAAAACTTGATGATGACTCATACATCTATTTGCTTTTATATGTCGATGATATGTTGATTGCAGCAAAGAACAAAGACAAGATCCAAGAACTGCAAGATCTAGTGAGTAAAGAATTTGAAATGAAGGATTTGGGAGAAGCTAAAAAGATTCTGGGTATGGAGATTAAGAGAGATAGAGAAAAGGGAACACTTGAGTTATCTCAAAATGATTACCTCAAGAAGGTCTTGCATACGTACGAAATGGATCAGTGTAAAGGTGTACTCACACCACTGGGAGCTCATTTCAAACTAAAAGCTGCAGAAGAAGAAGAAGTGACTGCTCAAGCTGCATATATGAAGAATGTTCCTTACGCAAATGCTGCGGGGAGCATCATGTACTCCATGATTGGGACAAGGCCTGACCTCGCATGTCCATTATGTGTTGTGAGCAGGTTCATGAGCAAGCCAATAAAAGACCACTGGATGGCTGTTAAGTGGGTCTTATGGTACATCAAGGCAACACAGAACCTCAGGTTGTTCTACAAGAAGCAAGACAATGTTGAAATCAAAGGATTCTGTGATTCAGACTATGCAGCTGATCTGGACAGGAGAAGATCTATAACTGGTTTCGTGTTTACAGCAGGTGGAAATGCTATAAGTTGGAAATCAGGATTTCAAAAGGTAGTAGCATTGTCCACCACTGAAGCGGAATATATGGCACTGGCTGATGCTACAAAGGAAGCTATATGGCTGAAGGGTTTAACAGCAGAACTGGGTTTTACTCAAGATCAAGTTGAAGTTTTATGTGATTCACAGAGTGTTATCTCATTGTCCAAAAACTCTGTGCATCACGAAAGGACAAAGCACATTGACGTGCGGCTACACTTCATCAGAGACAAGATTGATGATGGAGAGATTACAGTAAGTAAGGTGTTAACTTTGTGGAATCCTGCAGATATTTTCACCAAGATAGTTCTTGTGAGCAAGCTTCAAAAGGCTTTGGAGCTGCTCAGAATTTCAAGTCACTAAAGAAGATGTGAAGAATCCGGAGAAAGGGAGAATCCAAGTATACTAAGAAAAAAAAGGAATCAAGTTGGGGTGGTATTCAAACTAAGGTGGAGTTTTGTGAAGTTTAGTTTGAATTCCAAATTCTTTCGATACAGAGGAGGGAGTCGAGACAAAGTCAAAAGCAAAATGACAAAGTGAAAGACTTATTATCAAGAAGAGGGTTTCAACATAAAAGGAAAAATCAGAAGTCTCATCCTGAGACAGAAGGTTTTAAGGATAAAGATGAAGCTTCTCGACTCCCGAGTCTTCTCTCTGCAAAATCACACAAGTTCAGAGTAGTACAAGGTTCAGAGGCGTGTAACACTGTTTGGGAAGCACACACAATTGAGATGTTTGTTCTGTTGAAGGCAAAGTGTGCAGGCCTGCAATTACGCCGCCGTCATCAGAACATGTTGGAACTTCAAGTTCAATCGAAGCCTAGTGTCAGATAAAAGATAAGTCAACTCTGGTCTAGTTCTTCATAGCTATCTCAAATTCTCTATATATATTAGAGGTGAACCTGTATATTGTGGGTAAGCGTGTGGTGAGAAACAAGATAAAGAGAGAAAAAGTTGTAAAGGATTAAGAGCTCTGTTTTGAGCCAAAGTTTCTTAGTTGATTTTTCGGAGCCTTCTCCGGTGAGACGTAGGATCCTATCCCAAAGGATCCGAACTCGTTAAATTCTCTGTGTCTCTTTTATTTATTTTCTTTCTCTAAACGTTCACACGAGAGTTATACAAATCAAAAGAGAGAGAGGTCTGAAACAACAAAAGCGCAAACCTTCCTAAGTTTGTGTCACTTTCTTAACAGAAATAACCAGCACCAGTAGTAGAAGAAGTTCGATATGGTCCCCAAACATCGCAATGAATCAAAGAAAAACATTCCATTGTTTTATTAATGCTAATAGGAAAAACCTCTCTTGTTTGCTTAGAACAAAAACAAATATCACAACTCTCAATCTTGTGTAAGTCTTGGGAAGAGTGATGACATTCAGGAAAAGATAACAACACACTAGGAGAAGGATGTCCTAATCTACGATGCCACAAAGCTCTTGAAGACGCAGACGCTGTTGTAGCCATGTGAGCACGAGCAGTCAAGACACCCGTAAAATAGTAGACTCTCTCACGTTCTTCCCCCGCCCATATCAAAGTCCTCGAAAAACGGTCCTGTAAGAAACACAATGGATCCGGTTTGTTTAAGCAGCTTGGAGACAGAGATCAATGTGCAATCAAAATCAGGAACAAACAACACATAGCGAAGCTTATGTGTTATTCAGCTGTAGGGTGCCACATTTAGTAGCGCGGGAAGCCGTTCCATCCGACTTGGTAACCCGTGATAGTATAATATCAAAAACGTCTTGCAGAATAGAACTATTTCCTGTCATATGGTGAGACGCACCAGTATAAATAATGACATCAGTAAGATTAGTTTTAACCGATAACCGCTCGGACGAAGTATTAGGACGTTGTGCTTGAAGAAGAAAGATCAGATGAGAGATCTGATCAGTAGTAGGAACAGATGAGGAAGACGCAGCATGAGCACTGTGAACTCTACCACGACCACGATCGATGCCTTTGTTAGACCTGCCTCCTCTTTGAACTTGTCTGGACTCAAACCAAGGCATGTCGTCCCTTTCATCAGAAGAACCCTGACTGCCTCCTTTTTGCTCATAGTACCAATCGGGAAAGCCATGGAGCAAGAAACATTCGGTCATGTTATGACCTTGTCGACGACTGTGTGTAAAAGTACGATCGCGAGGTTTAGAATTAGAGACAGCCGCAACCTGTGAAGATGATTCGGAATAAAAGGAGAATCCAATGGCGTCGGACTTGGTTGTTTCCTTGGAGCGTATGTTATCGAGACTCTGTTCTTCCCGAATGACTCGAGAGTAAACTTGATTGAGAGAAGGCAAAGGATCTTCATCGGTAAGTTTAGAATGGATATTAGCGAAACGTGGCAAATCAAGACCGAAGAGGAACTGGTGAATCTGGTCGTCTTCACGCTCCTTGGCCATGTAAGGAGCAGCTTCACATCGACAGACACAACGAGACATGTAGTTACGAAGTTCCTCCCATAACTTAGATAACCGCTTGTAGTATTGAAGAACGGATTAACCATCTTGTTTGCATAAGGCAATCTCATCTTTAATGACTTGTTTCCTAACACCATTGCCCACAGAAAAACGAGTACGAAGACTCTCCCACAGCGTGGAAGCTTCAGAGATAAATGAGACAGTAGATCTGATTTGAGGATCAATCGAGGTACGAATCCAACCGATAATCATGGAGTTCGCAGATAGCCACTGAGCAAGCTCTGGATCAGCCGAGGGTTTGGGTGTTGACGTGTTGTCAACCCTAGTTTTTGCTTGGTTTGAAAGGAGTTACGTGTCCACTCTGGATAATTGTCTCTTTCAGCAGAACTGAAGAAATCAAGGATCCAGGATTATCAGAGGAGCTAAGCGAGTATGGGTTTGACGTGCCGACGACGAGTTGGTTTCCAGCGTTGGTGACTACTGGTGTAGGAGGAAGGGAGGTTGTGCCGTCTGACATTGATGATAAAACAAAAAAAACAGAAGTATAGAAATATGGAAAATAGAAGTTGAAACACGACCGTGACTCAAAGATAGACAATGGCGGCGAGAAGAAAAAAAAATTAGGTCATAGAATTTTTATGATCTGATACCATGAAATAAAATAGAATAGAATGCCGAAATTGTTTCTTTTATTGAGTTGAAGAAGTATTTATACACATAGAAATAGCCTATTGTGATAGAATCATGTTTTTAGTAAATATAAAATGTATATTCTAATATAGTTTATTAGGCATATATGTTTATAAATTAAAAATCTTTTAACAAAAAGAAATGTAAAAATATATTCCACAACAAAAGAAGATTTATTGCTAGAAAAGTAGAAATAGAGAAACTTAATCATTCGCTAAAACAAAAGTTAACATTAAACACAATGCATGCTTCTTCTTCCCTCTTTGTCGTCTGCTGAGTACAGAATGGTCAATTCAAGATTTTGTCGTAGTCCAAATAAAGCATTCTAAGCCAATAATGATATTAAACAACCAAAAAGAGTCAGAAACTCTTTTTCAGGATTTGGAATATATGTGTGATCGTTAAATCACTGATTTCAAAGACACAATTCACAATTAGCAATCGAAAATAAAGATCATGCAAATAGAGGTTTAGTTTGTATCTCAATTAGCAATCATTGGTTATTTCTTTTTATGTTCGGCTTTGGCTCGAAGAAAAATATTCAAAAATATTCTCCCTGCATGCATAGCTAAAAAATCAAATTTCTATATATTCAAAATTTTGGATCATGGTTTGAATGTGTGATGTGCATGGAAAAGAATATAATTTACGTCTTCACATATCTTGTCGATGTTGCTTCTGGATTTAAAAATATTGTTGGCAGAACGTCCATAATTGCTTAAAGAATTGATAAAATAAAAAAATGAAGCCTTTTTTTTTGGCTTTTTGACAAAAAAAAAAGTCTTTTTTTGGAATGTTTGAATCTCATTCTTGCCAGTTTAATTAGTTTAGCACTCTAGCCAAATAAACACTCAATTTTTGTTGATTTTCCAATATAATAACAAATTTTTTATTAACTTGCCAAATCAACATACCGTTTATAAAGTTAACAGAAAATTTAAACGTCAATAACAACATTAGTGTAATATACTTGGTTTTACTATATGCATGCATGGAATTAAAAAAAGAAAAAAATCATACTATATTTTATTTGATTTTATAATAAAAGCTAGTATATTACATTAATGTTTGAAAGTTGCCACTGGTTCAGTAGTAAAATCCTCTCTTATGCATTCCAATAACCCGAGTTTAAATCGTATTTAACCCCAACAATAAATGTGTTGCTAATGACGTTTAAATTTCCTGTTAATAAAAAGTTTGTTATTATATTCGAAAGTTAACAAAAGTTGAGTGTTTATGTGGCTAGACCACATCAATTAAGCGTAAATCATTCGTACGGTCTTCCCAAATAGAGTTAAACTTGTGGCTTTGAAAACACTCACACACCATTAGACCATCTAATTGCATTTATGTTTGGCATTTGGCCCCAGAAAAATTGGATTTGCCATTTGCTTAATGGCTTTGTAGGTTTGCCATTTTTGACCACTCAAGAAACTATATATTTGTGATTTTGTTTTTATAAATACATACTTAATAACAAACACAGATCCAACATAATGTGTATAATTAGCTTTTTAGATCTTTGAAAATGGAAAATCTAAAAGATTTGAAGTAAAATAGCAAAATCCACAAATACCATAAATGACTTTTTCTAATTTATTCAAGATACATATATACACTATGTTGTCAAAAAAAAAATATATATATATATATATATATATATACACTAGAAACAATTAAAATGTTTACATTTTCTAGTTATTCTTATCCACACTAAAATATTATCCTTTTAGACAATTGGCTCCATCTAATAATTGCAGTATTTTAATGAAGAAAATTGAATGGATAGTTTGCTAGGTCAAGTTGCCGTGTGGAACTATTAATAGAACACAAACAGAGCAATATCATTTTTCACTTCGATTACCAAAAAAAAAAAATGGCGATCTCTTTCCTCTGTTTCTGCCTCATTACCCTCGTTTCTTTAATCTTTTTCGTCAAAAAGCTTAAACACTTTAAATGGAATCTTCCTCCAAGCCCTCCCAAGTTTCCGGTCATCGGAAACTTACACCAGATTGGAGAATTGCCTCACAGGTCACTTCAACATCTAGCCGAAAGATACGGACCTGTGATGCTTCTTCACTTTGGCTTTGTCCCTGTAACTGTGATCTCATCGAGAGAAGGAGCTGAAAAAGTGCTTAGAACTCATGACCTAGACTGTTGCAGCAGGCCTAAGCTTGTAGGGACAAGGTTAATCTCACGTGATTTTAAAGATATTGGTTTTACACCATACGGTGACGAGTGGAAAGAGCGGCGTAAGTTTGCGGTACGTGAGCTTTTCTGTTTGAAAAAGGTTCAGTCCTATAGGCACATCAGAGAGGAAGAATGTAACTTTCTGGTCAAGCAACTATCTGAATCCGCGGTAGATCGATCTCCGGTTGATTTGAGCAAATCCCTTTTCTGGCTAACCGCAAGTATCTTGTTTAGAGTTGCTTTTGGACAAAGGTTCCACGAGAGTGAGTTTATCGATAAAGACAAGATTGAAGAACTTGTGTTCGAAGCTGAGACTGCCCTAGCAAGTTTCACTTGTTCTGATTTCTTCCCTGTTGCCGGACTTGGATGGCTCGTGGACTTGTTTTCCGGACAACACAAAAGACTCAACGATGTTTTTTACAAGCTCGATGCTCTGTTCCAACATGTGATAGATGATCATCTGAATCCTGGAAGATCAAAGGATCATGAAGATATCATCGATTCAATGTTGGATGTGATTCATAAACAAGGCAAAGATGATTCCTTAAAACTCACAATAGATCATATCAAGGGGTTTCTCGCGGTAAATCTAGAGTTCTTTTAAAACACATCATCATATAAAAAATGGATCTACGTTTTTAACTTAACTTTCTTGTTTGTAAATAGAATATATTTCTTGCAGGGATAGACACTGGGGCCATCACCATGATATGGGCAATGACAGAGCTAGTTAGAAACCCGAGACTGTTAAAGAAAGTTCAAGGCGATATCCGAGACCAACTTGGCAACAACAAGGAGAGAATCACTGAAGAAGATATCGATAAGGTTCCTTACTTGAAGATGGTAATCAAAGAAACATTTAGATTACACCCAGCAGCTCCTCTTATACTCCCAAGGGAAACAATGGCTCACATCAAAGTTCAAGGCTATGATATTCCTCCCGAGAGGCGGATCTTGGTTAACGTTGGGGCGATAGGAAGAGACCCAAGACTCTGGAAAAACCCGGAAGAGTTTAGCCCTGTGAGGTTTATGGATAGTTCTGTGGATTATAGGGGACAACACTATGAGCTCTTGCCATTTGGGTCTGGTCGAAGGATATGTCCCGGGATGTCAATGGGGATTGCTACTGTTGAATTGGGACTCTTGAACTTACTTTACTTCTTCGATTGGAAGTTGCCTGACGGGATGAAACACAAAGACATCAGTATAGAAGAAGCTGGTACTCTTACAATTGTCAAAAAAGTACCGCTCAAGCTTGTCCCAGTTCGAGTTCAGTGATTGCACTAAATGTAAGCTTCTCTGATGTATGAGAGTATATTTTTCAGTAAAATACCATGTTAAAAATTCCATATGCCATTTGTTAGTTCTGAATAGATAGAACGGTAGAATGTTAATTGGGATGTGTGTTTAACATATGTTATCCTTTAGGACCTTAGCTATTTGCCTGACCCGCTGATTCAACGGTTACCATACATCCGAGTCTTTCAAGAGGAAACGAGAGACTTCTCAATTCTGTGGACCTAAACCCTAACTCTTAGAGAATGGGAAAAAAAAACAGAATGAGAAGACATTCAATATTTTCAAGTCCTTCTAAAGAATCAAAAATTTAACATGCAATAAATAGTATCGTACTATAAAATGAAAAATTTATTTGATACCAAATGCCAAGACCACTCAACTGGTCGGACTCTCATAAACCGGGTTCTATTAATTTAATCAAATTATCGCTATTGTGGTTTTAGGAATCCATTCAGATTTTGTTTGGTATGGAGAGTTTTAGTAGAAATTGTCTTCTATTTTCTTCCCCTTAAAATTCACGTGAAACCAAAACTAACAAAGATAATTTGCACGAAGTCGTATTTTGTCTATACTGGTGAATGAGTTAGTCGATATCCACAATCAATCTTGTTGGGGGTCGGTTTGCACCTCCAGATAAAGTCCGGCCCATTACTGATTCAAAGCCTAACAGACACTTGAGTAAAGAAGATAATATTAAATAAGGGTATTTCAGTTATTTTGGCAAACGAACCGCCACAGTTCTCCGTAAATAAGGCCATATTTATCGGTGGATCACTTAGGGTGATCTTGGGTCTTTTTAAATTGAAATTAATTAAACAATACCCATAAGATCAGCCCAATTGATCTTAAATAAGATCAGTTTTTCATCTGATCTAAAGGACACGTGTCACTCTCGGAAAGAAACTTGCGTTTTATTATTCATTTCTTTCGAACATAATTTTCTTTCGAAATATTTGTCTTGTCTAATTAATTAAATAAAATGTAATTCTTATTTAATTAATTAAGTAATATGTTTGTTTTTTATGAATTTTAGTAAAAGTTTTATAAATTTTTATAATTGTAATATGTTTAAGAATATTAATAAACATTATATTATTAAATAGTATTAAATATTCTTAAATTATTTATTAAACATTAATCTATGTATTTATTAATCCATATATTTTTATGAATTTTAGTAAAAGTTTTATAAGTTTGCAATTAAAATGATATGTTTATAAATTTTTCTAATTGTAATATGTTTAAGAATATAAATAAACATTATATTATTAAATAGTATTAAATATTCTTAAATTATTTATTAAACATTAATCTATGTATTTATTAAACATTCTTAAATTTCTATAAGAATATTATATTATTAAATCTTAAGATCTTACACATGTTCTCCCAATAACTAACTTCTCAACAAAAGTTCTTAACAACTGATCTTACATTATTTTTACAATATTTATACTCTAAGAACACTCTAAACTGATCTCCCTATAAACATGCCCTAAGAACGTATGACATTCGGAAAAAATGACTTTTGATCCAAAAAAAAAAGAAAAACCAGTTATAAGAGACAGTTGAGCTACAGATTGACGGCTGACTCGAAAATGGACCAACCACTCGAGGTCGTCCAACCTTTTTAAAATTTAGCTTATAATTTTGAAAGCTCGACGAGCTCACTCTGTACACCAGTCTTTGACCAAGCTCCGACTCGTATTAATAAAGAGAATCTTCGATATTATTCATTCAAAACAACTCTTTAGTTGTGAACCGATCAGGACATCAACAAATATGTGATAATTAGTTGTGTGGTAAAAGTGTGGATCACCTTTTGAATTTTAATTAAAAAATTAAATATGATTTAAATTAGGTTAACCAGTAAACCTAAACGATTTTTTTTTGTTAAAAATAGAAAAGTGTTTAAACGCTTACCAAATATGACGTTCTGTTTTTGTTTTTATCAGCTTTGTAGTCTCTTATTCTAACCATTCATATTTGCACAAGTCAAATTTGTCTTCTAGATGTAGGACTAGTAGACTTTTCACCATGATTAAAATGTACGCACTATGAGTGATGTCTTATCCTTCTTCAGTGACGACCATGGGATAAGATTTGAGTTATTATTAATAAAGATATTACCAAAACAGAGCATTATCAAACTAAACCAAAAAAGAAGAAAATGGCAATCTCTTTGCTCTGTCTTTTTCTCATCACCTTCGTTTCTTTATTCCTTATCGGCAAGAAGATCAAAGGCTCTAAATGGAATCTTCCTCCAAGCCCTCCTAAGTTACCGGTCATCGGAAACTTACATCAACTTGGGGAACAGCCTCACAGATCACTTCAACGTCTCGCCAAAAGAACCGGACATGTTATGCTTCTCCACTTAGGGTTTGTCCCTGTAATTGTTATCTCATCGAAAGAAGGAGCTGAAGAAGTGCTTAGAACTCATGACCTAGACTGTTGCAGCAGGCCTAAGCTTTTCGGGTGGAGGCTAATCTCTCGTGGTTTTAAAGATATCGGCTCTACGCCATACGGCCGAGAGTGGAGAGAGCGGCGAAAGTTTACGGTGAGCGAGTTTTTCAGTTTTAAAAAGGTTCAGTCTTTTGGGTATATCAGAGAGGAAGAATGTAACTTTCTGGTCAAGAAAGTGTCGGAATCAGCTGTGGATCAATCTCCGGTCGATTTGAGTAAAGCCCTTTTCTGGCTAACATCAAGTATCCTGTTTAGAGTTGCTTTTGGACAGAGCTTCCACGAGAGCGAGTTCATCGATCAAGAAAAGATCGAAGAGCTCATCTTCGAAGGGGAAGAAGCTCAGGCTAGTTTCACTTTCTCTGATTCGTTTCCTATTGCCGGACTTGGATGGCTTGGTGATTGGATTTCGGGGCAACACAAGAGGTTAAAAGATGTCTTCTTCAAGATCGATGCCTTGTTTCAACATGTGATTGATGATCATTTGAAACCTGGCCGATCGAAAGATAACAGAGATATCGTCGATCTAATGTTGGATGTGATGCATAAACAAGGTGAAGATGATTCTTTGAAGCTCACAATAGATCATATTAAGGGGATTCTCACGGTAAGACGAAATAAACAAAAAAAAAACTTATTTATTGGTATTGAAACTGAATCTGGAAAGAAGTAACTTAGTCTCCGGGTGTTGGTAGAATATATTTATGGCAGGGATAGACACAGGTGCTATTACCATGATATGGGCAATGACGGAGCTCGCTAGAAACCCGGAAGTGATGAAGAAAGTTCAAGGCGAGATCCGAGACCGTCTTGGCAACGATAAGGAGAGAATCACCAACGAAGATGTCGACAAAGTTCCTTTCTTGAACATGGTTATCAAGGAAACATTCAGATTACACCCAGCAGCACCTCTTCTGCTCCCAAGGGAAACAATGACTCACATCAAGATTCAGGGATATGATATTCCTCCAAAGAGACGGATCTTGGTGAACGCTTGGGCGATAGGAAGAGATCCAAAATACTGGACAAACCCGGAAGAGTTTAACCCGGAGAGGTTTATCGATAGCCCTGTTGATTATAAAGGGAAACATTTCGAGCTCTTACCGTTTGGGTCTGGTAGAAGGATATGTCCCGGTATAGCAATGGCGATAGCTACTGTGGAATTGGGACTCTTGAACTTACTTTACTTCTTCGATTGGAGAGCACCTGATGGGATGACACATGAAGACATCGATACGGAAGAAGCTGGTAGTCTTACAGTCGTCAAGAAAGTGCCTCTGAAGCTCGTCCCAGTTCGAGTTCAGTGATTGCACCAAACTCTAAACTTTAAAGATGTTTTTGATAAAATATATTATGCAAATCCTCTATGTTTTGTTTTGTATACGATTTGTTGGTTATGCACCACAAACACTAAGCTTTGAAGATTTGCTGGTTATGTAGATATTGTATGAAAAGTAAGGCTCATGGACCAAGATTTTCTCGTTCCTTGGTTTTTTTGGATCGCCAGAAGACCTCTCTCTATACGTTTCAAGAAACTGTAAAATCTGTAGACGTGTGTTTGATTACATTATTTTCCTGAAAGAATGGCTTTTTTTTGGTCCTCAAGGATTGATTTGCTCTAAAATTACACACCAACCACACAGATTCATAAGAAACTATTTCGACCGCACATCTAATATTTTGCATGCAAAACAATTTCGGAAAGGGTAATATATAGCAATATCTACCCAGAAGATGACACATCAGATTTTCAGCTTAATGATCAATACAATAAAACTTGTACAGTAAGTTTCAGTTCTCTCCGGGTTTTCAGTTTCTTCTCATCCTGAGGCATCATTAAAATTAATATATCCAAACAAAAATTTTGAATAAATACAGCTAACATCTCTCGATTCTCGACAGACACAAAAAACAAGCCAAAACTTATTTGGTTTTCTCTCTTCCACTCCATCTCTTTCTAATATTTCACGTCATCAGAGCTTCTAAATCAAATTTTCTCTTCTATGAGCTTGCCATTGTTGTCGTTGTTGGTAAGTGAAGGTTTTGTCGTGTCGTCTCGATCCGTGAAGAAGAATAGGCGTTTGGACCAAATCGTGATAACGAAGACTAGATTAAGTGGCGCAGACAAAAGCTAACCCATCAGGTTTGTCAATATTTTCTCTAGCTTTCAACTTCTCACCGATGGATAAAAGAGAAAACGAGCTAGCTTTGGGTTGTTTAATATTTCTTAATTCTAAATCAAATGTTCTCTTCTGTTAGACAAAACTAACCCATACCAAAGGTCGGAGACTAAGAAATCAAATACGAGTAAGTATTAGAGAAATCGAAAAAGATGATATTAATGAATTGTTCTAAAAAGTCACTTTTGAAGCAGCGAAGGTGATTCAATGTGTTTCTCCTTTGTGTTGTGTGCGTATTTTCTGATTTTGGGGATATTTGTAATGGTTTCCCTTTTATCTTCCAAATAACTCAAGAAAAGTAGTTTTTTTTTTTATCTGCATTTTATGCACCACAAGAGCTTCATTATGTGTCTACGTCATAGGAAAAATGCTTTCTGTTTTAGCCAAAGCGCCAACCAATAAAGAAAAAGAAGAGACGTAGGAGCATCTTAGCTTAGATTCACAACTGAAACCTTTAATTACTACATATGTTTGTGTATACACTGATTGAATTATAGTTTGATTTGGGAACGTTTGTTATAATTAAGAAGCTAGATAAACAACATGACCAAATTATACACCATTGACCAAATTATGATTTGGGATTAGTTTTGTTTCTGATTTCATCAAATTTGCGACTTTTAGTATTAGTATTGGTATTGTGATTGTCAAATTACTCCTCTCTCTTCAACAGCAAAGACTAAAAAAAGATTGATTTCGGATTTAAAGTTGTTCAATTTCTTCACGTTTTAAGTGTGATCAAACTTTTGACTTCTTTTTAGAGTTTGGATTGTTTACATAATCTTGTATTGACCAGTTTTTTTCTGTTGATTTAAGGTTTTTTTTTCTTCTTCCGTGGATCAATCTTTCTTGCTTGCATGTAAAGTTTTAACACATGATTTGAGATTTCCAATGTGTTGTCCCCTCTTGTGTCTTGATTTTTTAAAAGTATGCTGATTTGTGAAGATTTTAAACTATATGGGTCAGTTTGAATAGGATATTATAAATGTGAGCTAATGGGTTTGTTCTCTTGTAATCATGCAAAGCACAGAACAAAAGAAAGAAGTTTCTGAATAGATATACCACACGAAGCAGAGGCTGGAGCTCGGGGGATTCTCCCTGGATTTGGTCGTCACCATCATTCCTCCAGTGATGCTACTTTGTTCTCCAGGTTCTATACATGTTCTTCCTCATGCAAACGCACAATTTCTAAGAAAGATTTTCTTATATTCAGTCTCTCTCTTTTAAGAAAGATTGTTGGTTGATGGTTTTCTTTCATTCTCATTGATGTAGAATGAAAGAAATGATTTTGAAAAAGAGTCACACGAGCAGCTTTTTACATGCTGAACAAAGCAAATCATATTTTGAAATGTGCTTAGTGGCATTGATATTCTTAAGTAACTTCTCATGAGCATTGAGACTTTGTGCAAATGTGTGTTCTTGATTAGGAGAAATTCATTCGAGACAAGGGGACTTGGTGAATGAAGAATATCATAGCTTAAAAAAATTTCATAGCATTCTAGAAGGAATGTTATGCAGTTGTTTCTCGAAAATTTGCTTCTTCTGCAAATAATTTAGTTTCTAGCGAATATTTTTTATCCTTTTCGTATTAGCTGAAGTAGATCACTCTAAAGAAACATGGGTTTAACATGACTCTTTCGTATTAATTATATCCCGCAGAATATGGCAGGTTTATCCTAGTATCTTATATAATAAAGAAGATTTTTCTTTAACTTTTGTTAACATTTCTAAATTTGGCATCCTCTTTTCATTACACTTGTCATCTTTTATTTGATTACTTCAACTTTGTTTTTTCTAAAATATATATTAAAAGTTTTTGTCATTAATTCTAGAAGAACAAAAGTTTTTGTCATTAATTCTTGAAGAACATATTACAAACAAATTTACATACTAAATATTTCATAATTTTTTTATAATTTGACTCTTGATATTTATTTGGGTGAATTAGCCCATTGACCAAAACAAAAAAAGTGTAGAAGAAAATAACCAACTATTTGAAAAAATTAGGAATTTAGGATCAGGGGCAGAGTAAATTACCAATGTAGTGTTAGTTGATGGTGGTGATAGTGGCCGGCCGGCGAAAGTAGCCGGCGGAGGTGGCTGACGGAGGTAGCCAGTGGAGGTGGCCGGCAGGGATGGCCGACGGAGGTAGTTGCCGGAGTTGGTCGTCGGCGATAGTCACCGGAGTTGGTCGCCGACGATAGTCGCTGGAAAAAGTCACCGGAGAAGTTTGTCGGAATTGGTCGCCAGAGTTGGTCGTCGGAGAAGATCGCCGGAGATGGTGGCCGGAAAAAGTCACCGAAGACGTTCGCCGGAATTGGTCGTCGGAGAAGGTCGCCGGAGATGGTGGCCGGAGAATGTTGTCGGAGATGGTGGCCGGAGAAGGTCGCCGGAGGTGGCGGTGGCTGGAGGTCGGAGGTGGCGGTGACCGGTGACTGGAGGTTGTGGAGGCCGGTGATGGTGGCTGGAGGAAATCTAAACCCTAGAGGTTAGTACATTGAGAACGCTAGTGGTGATGGTGGTAAAGAGGTGCTGGTGGTGGTGGTGGTAGGAGGTAAAGTTGCGGTGGCAAGGTGGTAATGGTGATGGTTATGGGAAGGTTAAAATGGTATATAATATAGGTAATATAGAGTATATTACCTTTCATTGGTTAGAGTAGTTAGTGAATGAATTATAATTTTTTTGTAGGTTACTTATGCCAATTTCCCTATTTATTTGTTGTTTTATCCATTTTTCATAATTTGATTACTCTTATTTATTCTCATACGTTAAAATTTGCTAATTATTGACAATTTAAATATATCTCTGATTTCTGTCAAATTTAAGTTTCTTCAATTTTTTTTTCATAAATTTGTAACTCCACTAGTATTTTCTTCAATATATCCTTCCTTAATTACAATTCTCTTATTTTCCGGTTGGAGTTACAATTACCACATACGATTTTTTTACTTCATTTACCTACCAATAAACTTTAACGTATGAAAGAGTCATAAATGTTTAAATATGTAACGTAAGACTAAAGCAATGTTTTTCAACCTATTGACCCGAAAGATTTCCGGTTCACCTTCCATTTCACATTCCCATCCGGTTTTAAAAACATTCCTAAAAAGAAAAAACTAATCATAATTGCTTACCTTACTTTTTTAATATAAATAGTATATTTTATTTGAGATTATTATCATGTCTGCCATGTACAGTGACAAACATTATCACCAATGTCATTTTCTCTTTCCTATTTTTTTGCCTGCCACAAAGCTATTATCAAATGACCATTATACCTTTTATCTTGTTTTATTCAAAATTATTATTATTTTCTTATTTGTTTCTCAGACATAAAGGAACAAAGGTCTCTCTCCTCATAACTTTCGATTTTTTCTCTTTTTATCGACTTTTCATCTTCTTCTTCTTCAGTATTAAACTGCCATCTGAATTTTCCATTTCTCTAAATTCTCCTGCAGTCAATTCTACTATATATATAGAATATTTCATTTTTCACCGAAGCTAAACAATAAATTTATATTCAGCTGAAATGTTGTATTTGTTCGGCGCTATCAAATCATACCATCCAACGGATGCCACGACCCACGACCCATAACAATAAACTTTTTGGACTATTGAACCAATCTCATCATATTCTTGTTTGGTGTACCAAATATTAAACTCCATAGCCAATCCTAGTCACTATTAATGTCAATGATAAGTGCACTTAGTTGTTTATGTTTGAAATATATAACGCGAGTTGACTCACTTTAAGCAAGAAATATTCTTTTTTGAGAAATTTATTTTGTATGCCATGTATAGTCACAACTTTTTCGGGAAATGTCACTTTTGTTTATTCCTTCTCCCCACTACCACAAGAGCAAAACAAAAAAACGAGTTTATCCTTCTAAGTTTATTATTCTTTTAAATATTTCTTTTTTTCTCTCCAAAATCACTTTTTATTGATCTTCGTCTCTCTCCACAATCTCTCATCTTTTCATGAAACCTTCATCTTGTCTGCAACCCATCGTCCTTTCACATTCCAAGCAAATCTTCCCATCTGTTTCTTCTACGACATCATCTTTAGACTAGTCACGGTAAGAGACATGTCGATTTTCTCTGTGAGGACATTAATTTTCAGACCTGCTTATCTTTTTGCTGTCTATTACTCAGATATGTAGATTAGTTGTTGGACCTAAACAAAAGTGTTGAAATCCAAGAAGCTATAATTGGAAGTCAAACTAGCTATTACTTGATGGACCAGATTCGGATCTCTTCTACCGCATTTGTCTATCAGTGGACTTCACTGGTCGTCCGTTGGTCGGTGGAACAATTTTGTATGTGCGTGCAGGGGTGGACATGTTTTAAGCTATTGACGAACATGAGTTGACAACCAAGCAGATCTGGTCCACTAAAGAGACCGACGGACATAAATGTGGTGGACAAAAATTGGTCGAGCATTGAATCCGGTTTACCGAAGGCACAATAAGATCGGTCTCTTCGTCAACAAACCTACAGGGTGGAGAAAATGGTTTTATATTATTGATGGAGAAATATCGTCAACCAAGTAGATATGGTCCACTAAGAGAGCAAAGGACAAAATTAGCGTGGACATAAAAGCAACTGTCTCGAGGTTGAATCTGGTCCACCAAAGACAAAACGACTTTAGTACATGCATCGTTAACCTATAGGATGGAGAAGTTATTTTGGTAATAATGGACAAGTATAGTCCAACCAAGCGGATTTGGTGCACTTTAGAGGCCGAAGGACAGATTTGGGATGGACTAAATTTGACTAGGTGTTGGATCTGGTCCACTAGAAGTTTGATACATGTGTGTTTTATGTTGTAAAAATTCGCCCCTATTTCAAAACGTCCCTCACTTTTCAATTTTCTTTTAATTCTCCTTCTTTTTAATAAAAGGGTAAAAGTGTATTTTCTATTTGTGGCATACAATTAGAAAATGGCATTTTCAATAAGGAAATAATGAAAGTGGCATTTGTGATAACTTTAGTTTTGAAAGTAGCATTTCTGATGAAATTCCCTAGCTGTAGCTAGCGACTAGCAAAAAATAGAAGAAAATGATGAATTATCTCTTCTCATTAATTTCAGCTACCGTTTTTCTTTCTCGGCAAGGAGAAGAGTTTAATCGCTAAAATTTTCAGCAATCGGTTTTTGAAACCAGCGACGATAAAAGTAATCGGCGGCAATAGCTTTTATTTTCTTCCGCCTCTATTTTTTTTTCATTCCATTGCCTTTTAAATGTGTGTCGCAGGTCGCTAATCTAGCGATAAGAAAAAGAACAGGGCCTATCCTATGTATATGCTTTTATTCCTTTTTTGTTCTTTTTTTCATTTGCTAAAAGCTTATATTGTTATTACATCACAGATGATAGATCGGCTATATTGTTAGGAGAGTGTTAGTTTATGGTCGGTTTGCGCCCATGATCTGGCAGCATATCGAACCATTTTATTTACCCTTTATACAAATCGAAAACTAATCCTTAATAGATCCAAAAGCCATTTGTTTCTCTTCGTGGAGTCTCTTGTTTTTGTCTACAAAAGAAAGGTTGTAGAGAGAGATGAAAACTAACTTTGACAACAATTATGTCCATTAACACGAATGAAAGAGATTCTAGAGAGAGAAAAATGTTCTATAGAGAGAAAATTTTGACAGATCAACCGGATGGGTATTTTAACGGTGGTTTGTAGCTAACTGTTGTGCTGAGGATGATGTAAATTGTAAACAACAGAATCTCAATTACTCATTGTAATCATATATTTTATCTCTAAATTAGTGATACTAGGATTTTTGTGTCTCCTAGTAGGTTCAATTAACCTTATGTGTTGTATAACTTAAGGTGTCAATCCAAATGGGAAACTTACTATCACTCAAGATGCAATCAAGATTTCACAAGTCAAGCCAATTCAAAGAGGGTGTTTTGTCTAAAAATACTAGAATAATCAGAATGCAAAACGGAAATGTGTTCGAGGACTAGGAACGAGAATGTATGACAAGAAGCGAAAATGAATGAAAACAGAAAACGAGTCTAAGCATGAACTAAAAGGCAAGACACGAAACAGTCTCAGGAATGTAATAAAAATCAGGAAGAAAGAGGTCCTAAGGATGGGAGTAATTGATGTCGGTGAGGTCTCCTAGTCTACAGAGTGTTTAACATGCCACAAGCAATCTATCCCTAGACAATGAACATCACAACTTAGCTAATCCAATCTCTTGGTAAAAGCTACTCAGACTCAACCACTTCCATACCCATCTCTCGCTAGAGAAACATGGTTGAGCAAGCATGACATAATCGAATGTGTAGAGGTCAAACAACATGAACTGGTCGTCTCTATCGCTTTCATCTCCAGTATCCTCTTCTGAAGATTCATCTTCTAATTCCATACCCATTGCAAGAACTGTATCATCAGTTGGTTCATCATCAAGGGAAAAGATGGATTCAATATCTGAGTCGTCAATATCTTCAACTTGTGCCAAGTATCCAAGGAGGTTGTCTCTCTTCTTCTTGTTAGGACACTGTTTCGCATAATGTCCCTTCTTCTTGCAGATGTAACATCTATCTGATTTTTTGAAACCTCTTTGAGTTTTCTTCCTGAAGAATTTCTATTTCTTTCTAGAAGATAGCTTTGGATAATTCTTCTGCCACTTGCTTCTGTAGCTCTTTTCTTTTCCATGACTTGTAGAACAATGGCATCTCTTGTCTCTGCATTTGATATTGAGTTCTGGCCGATCACATGCTTTTCCTAGAAGCTTTCCTTGTTCTTGAAGCTGTTTGAAAAACTTCTGGTGGTTGCATAGCTTTTCAAGGGCTGCCAGAGAAATTTGATATATTTCTCCAAGTGAAGCTTGGTTGAGAGGCATATTCTTGAGAGACAATATCCTTGACGTTTCATTTCCAAGTGGTTCTGGAAGTGAATTCAGGTACGCCTGCTTGAGGTTGACGTCATCTATCCCATTCAGGGCATAGAATCTCTTTGACATTCGCTCATAATGTCTTTCAAGATCCTTCCTCTTGAAGGAGCAACATCTCATGCTAAGGTACTCTTCTCTGGCTTGGATAGTATAATGATCCCATGTGCCGAGAAATTCATTGTGGATGTGTCCCACCAAGGCATCGATTGTTGGAGATTGTCGTATTTGTAATTGTCGATATTGGCCTAAGCTTATCCACCATTGCCTGAGACGTCCTTGGAATTTAGCCACCAGTTTATCAATCGATGTAGGCAAAATGGCTCCTGGGTTGAGTTGTTGTTCTGTTAGCCATGCATGCATCTCATATACTTTGTCGCGCCATTTTGAAGGGGGAATATCATCAAAAGAAAAACCCTTATGTGGTTCTGTATTAAACCACAGATTTTCTATGTCTGATTTCGTCCAGTTTCTTGAGTTTCTTCATATACGTTTCCACCTTCAGTTTCTACGTCTTCTTCAACCACAGCCGGTGAGGCCATCATAAAAGGTGGGATTATGACCTCATCATTTTCATCTTTTATTGGCGTCCTTTTCATCATAGCTTCTTGAGAAAAACTTTTTTCTCGTTTTGCAACCTTCTCAAGAAAGACAGTGATTGGATTAGCACGCTCCACCATGAATTGCGCTTTGCTGGTCTCGGGTTGATCTTGAGATTTTGATGTCTCGGACAAAGGTTTGGGTGGTTCACGTATGACTTCCTTCCCTGTTCTTTTTTCTATTGGCTTTTTCTTTTTGGTAGATTGTTGTTCATAAACAACTTTTGTTGGTAAGAAGGAGGATGCTCCGAAAATACTTGGGTCTTGAGAAAAAGATAAAGGTTGTGTTTGGGCTGTGTAAGGTGGTGTGTAGATGGGGTATGGTGTGAAAAGATCATATGGCATTGGAGGTTGGGTTTTGGGTTGGTTTTGTAAGGAGTTTAGCTGAGCTTTAAGGGACTTTAGCTCAGACTCTTTTTGGGACATGAGGGGAGAGTTTATGGAGACAGTAGTTGCAAGGTGGAGAAGTTCTTGGTGGAGAGAGGTTATCTTTTTGGTGAGTTCTTTTATGGAAATGTCCATGATGGTTACCTTTTTGTCAATCTGGCTTAGGAGATAGTTTTGAATTGTGACGTTCTTCGACTGCCAGTTCAAAGTTGCTTCTGCGGCGCTGATCTGCTTTACTGAGCCATCTGGGTTTTTAACATTTGGATTCCGGATTTTCCATGAGTGTTTTATATTGTTTTCTTCAAACTCTTTGGATGGAAATGGTGAATCCTGCTGTGATGGAGGTCCGAACATGTAACTTAGTTGTACCTCTTCTTTGTCAGGTGTTGTGGGAGTTGAGCCACCTGAATACAATACATAGTATTCAAAATTCTTGCCACTTGGTTCTCCGAGAAGGCCAACTTGTGTATCTCCCGACTCAAATCGTTCATGTCAACAAACATCCTAGACAACTAATCTTTTAGGCTAGGAACGTAAGTCTCTGACACTAGTTGGTCAGACATTTCATCAAACACTTTTTGGGTGTGGAAATGTCTCGAACCTAGTTCCAATTAATCAGAGAGAAACTAGCATTTCTAACACTAGTCCAGAAGGGAATCATAAAATCAAAGCTTAAACACTCTGCATCCTGAGATCTTCCACCTAATCTATCCCATCCTCAAGGACTACTACACTACTCAGATCCGAAAATCATTATCTAAGATACAAACATAGAAAACATTGAACCAAGCATAATAAGATAGATAAAAATGAGAAGAACAACTTTTGAGAAGGAATCAAGTACAAAAACTGAATAAACTCGGAGATGTCGGATTACAAGTCTGAGAACGTTTTTAGGTGGCTAGGGTAACCATAAGAACAAAAACGAAAATGAGATAAAAGATAAGATGTCCTAAACCAAGACTTAACAAAATGTATATATAGTAAAAATGTGTGAATCCCTAAAACTTAAAACGACAAGATAGAGCGTCGGTTCGGGAGTCTCCTGAAGCGTGTCAGACGGAGCATCTTCCTGGCATGCGTGCTTTCGTCCGTGTGCGTCCAGTGGCTCGATTGGTGTGAGTAGGAGTGGGTCGAGCCGTGCGAGTGAAAATGGCTCGAGCATGGTCGGTGAAAGTGGTTCGAGCTGGGTGTATACGCATCTACTAAAACGATGATAACTCTTGAACCACACCTCCGATTGGCTTGAAATAAATGGCATTAGAAATATGACTCAATTATATACAACTTTGATGAAGACGTCAAAAGCTGAATCCCTAGACCGGTGGCTCGAGTGATGGCTCGATTGAGTGGTCCGACTGGTGTCCTGAGAGTGGCTCGATTGCGTAGGTCGAGAGTGGCTCGATTGTGGAGGTTGAGAGTGGCTCGATCGTGTGCGTCTCCGACGTCTCCTAAACACCTGAAATACTTCGAAATGCACAATGCATGCAAGGATGATGCAAAAACTTCCTAAACATGCAAAGTGTATAAAAGAGGTTCTGAAATGATGCAAAATGACTAGTTATCCTAGCTAAATGTATGACAAATGCATGCTAAGGAGATGCAAAATATAGACATATCAACTCCCCCAAACTTATTCTTTGCTTGCCGTCAAGCAAACAATCAAGAACAAAGTATGGAAGAGAGGTGTGAAGATGGGGTCTCAAAACCTAGAACATGCTGGATAGAGTAGTTAGAATCAAGGTCCTTGTTTTTAGTTCTATGATGCATGGTGAAAGAACTTTATTTCTTTGATCTACACATGTAATCCTATCAACCACTCCCTTTAACATTCATTAACAAAGAACCGTGAATCAAGCTAAGCAATGTCATTGAACTCATTTGGCTAGGATAAAAGGTCAGAGATATAGATGATCTCCTTCTCAAGTGGTTTTATCAATACAGAACAAGGTTCTCTCATGAAAAGGAGTTGAGCTTAAGAGAAGGCTAAAGGTTGAAACCAACTGATACATACAAGAGCAGCGTCCTGTCTACCCAAAGAACATTCCAAACCGAAGTTGGTCTTATCTCTACCCTTCATCAGAAACTTCATCTCAAACCCATTCTTTCATTCTTTAGATTTGGTCTTAGGAGGAGTTCACTTCTTATCATTCTAGCGGATTGGGAAATCTTTAATATCGTTAAGGTTCTTTTTCTTTTCTTCTAAGGACTCTAGACATTTTAAATATTTTACTTTCTTTTCTTTGTCTAATCTTTTCGTTTTATGCCCAGAACCAATAACTCATTATTTCGCTCAACCCAAATTCTTTACTAGACTTGTAAACCTTGAAAACACATCCCCCTCCTAAAGACTTTCTACCCTCAACTTTCTTTTTACTCTTCGCTTTTCTGCACAAATCCATACCCAATGCCCGAATTCGAGTTCTCACCTAGTCCTACTAGTCCGGATAACGCGAACTAGAACTACACAGGATCCTACTCTTGTCGGTTAGAACCCTATACTTTCTAACAAGCTCAACTCGGAAAAATACATGACACTCAAGAATACAATTGGCTTGAAAGAAGGGTTGGTTAATGGTGCGGGTAACTGTTCCAAAGATGGGAATCAGCTACTTGGATTAACAAGGGTGGTAAAAAGGAGATAGATAATCCAAGTATGTATGTGGTGTCCATGAGTTTAATTTCAATGCATAACAGGATAATTGCAAGTCAGGATTAGGTTCAGGTATATAGGGAATGATATCAATTCAAAACATGCTTCAATCTTACAATTTCAAATTCAATCAACATGCATCAAAGAACTAATAACAAGGGCTTTGATCCTATCCTATTGAATTCAACATGCTACCAAGGTTACAATCATCATCAACCCCTATGCTAAATGCAAAACTCCTATATGAATGACACTAGACTCAATCCTAATGTGCAAGTGCAAGCTACATGAACACACTCTGTTTTTTTGTCAAAATTTTCAATTTTTTTTTTCAATTTTTTTTTTGTTTTTTATATGCAAATAAATGAATGCAGATCAAACATGATATGATACAAAGATATGAAATAAGAATCACAGAACACAACATCAGATATATCATCTCAAACCCTCCCCCAAACTTAAATTACACAGTCTTCTGTGTAAAAAAAATTTGCAGAAGGATTTGAGAATCACAACAGAAACAATGCAGGAATGAAATGGTATATACAAAGGAAGGTAGGAGTACCTCAGTAGTTGAAGAAGGAGTCGGTGCTCGCCCAAGGAGGAGCGTTGTACTGGCTTTGTCCCTCGCCTTGATCCGGATCTGCGGGAGTTACCTCAACTGCTTGTGTGTTCTGAATTGTGTTCGGTTGGTCATCGCATTGCATGTCGTCGACTCTAGACTCACCATGGTCCGATACTACCACCTCGGTAGGCTGATGATCGTCTTGATGTTCGATCTGCTGCTCAACCTCCTGCATACCCTGATAATCACCTTGACCTTCATCTCACTGCTCAACCTCTTACTCAGCTTGAGCTGCAGAACGACGCGCTGATCGCCGACTAGAAGAGGCTCTAGAACCTCGCGAACCACGTCACTATCTCTCCCTAGCCTTGTGTGACGAGTGGCGTGAAGTAACAGGTGAGGGCTGACGCTCCCAAGGTACATATGAAGATTGACGTGCTGGAGAAGGATTCGGAGAAGGTGTTCGCGCTAGGGTCGCGGAAAGACGTCCTGACATTGGTCTAGTGTCCTCGGAAAGAGACCTAGGGATAGCGGTTGTGGAAGTCGAGCAGCTAAACTTGCGCATGAAGCTCTTGATAGTCTTGGTGAAGCTGCTGAGCGCCTTGTCTCTGGCTTTCCCCCATCGCTGAAGCTGGTTGAGGTGTTGATGAGCTGCTCTGACCCCCTTAGCCATTCTCGGGTCTGAGTACTCCTCGAAGTAGAACTGCTCTGGGCGGTACTCCTTGGTGTCTTCCTCCATTGGCTCGGCCTCTGCTTCAGCATCTGCAATCTCTACCCGCTGCACCTCATCCCCAGACTCGTACAGAGTGTCCAGGGGAGGTATGAACTCTACATGTTCACCCCTCAAGATAGTAGTATGCTCGACGCAAGGCAGGAGTAATCTCGAGGCACCGACCTCCGGATGCACAAACTTGTAAATCAAACGTCCCTGCCTCAGACCCCGCTCCAGAGTACGCAACTGCTACAGGTTGTTCAAGTCGATCCAGTGTGGTGAGTGTGGCTCGGAATGTAATGGAATACCAGCTGCCTCAAGAAACCAAGTCACCATGCCGCCCATACACATCACTCCGGGAGAGTTGTTGCTGTTGAGTCTCGAGACCCAAGTTTTGTATGACATCATGTAGTTGAGGAGGTAGAGCGAGACGGAAGTGCTGGACGTGTCACCTTGCAGCTCGGTGCCATCCATTGCCGTGAATGAGAGTCCTTTAAGCGCTAGATCAATCATCTCGAGCTCGCCGTTCGTGATGTATCCCTTAATCTCCTTAGCGTAGAATGCATTGGCCACTGCCTTCTGGAAGTAACGCAACATTGGACTTCTCAGGTTTAACGCTTTCATTTTCGATGAAGTGAATGTGGGCGTGCTTCCAATCGTCGCCCAGAATGCTGATATTTCGTTCCGGTTGAACTGCGGCGTAGTCCCCGTACTGCCAGGAAATCCAAGCATCTCTTCGACGGTTCTGAGGGTGAGAGTGTCGAATTGGCCGTGAACGCGAAATGTAATGTAACCCATACCACCATCAGACATCATTCCCGGCTCATCCGCATAAAAGTGCATATCCAAAGTGCAGAGGAACTGAATTGTCTCCTCCCTGTATCCATTCTTGGGTGTGTTCATGAGTCTCTCCAGATGGCACAGCCTAAACAGATACTGAACATCCTCTGCAATCCCAAGTTGCTGCATCGTCTCCACATGGGGATACCTTGTGCCATCGAATTCCAACTGCTGGAATAGCTCGTAGTATTCCTTGGGAGTTAGTTTCGTCTCAGCGCTCTTCCGTCGGACCAATTTTCTGGGAGCTTGTTCTGAGCGTAACGCAGGTTCCTCTTGTTCGTAATCACTCTTGTCCTCCTTTGAGTTTGAAGCTCGTGCCGGCCTCTTTCCGCGACTCTTGCTCTTAGAGAGTGGTTTGTCTGGTCTGCTTGACCCAGTGCCTTGCGTAGGCGGTTTAGAAGTAGCTACACGTCCTGGTACCTCACAACCATACTTCTCATACATCTCGTCCCAAAAATTGTCAGACATTGTGGAGAAATTGACGAGAGTGAGTATGGCTCGATCGAGATTTTTGCAGTGGCGCGATCACGGGGATGGTCGATTGACAGAGTGACGTCGGTGGCGTGAACGACAATGACTCGAACGGAACAGTTGGACCGCATAGACGTGCGTCTCGAACGAGGAAGTGTGGCGGAGGAGAGAATCGAGAGTGGCTCGATTGTAAACCGGCTCGATTGATGAGAATGGATATGGCTCGATCAAAAGTTGAGCGTGTCTCGCGCGTGTGGCTCGATGGTGAATGGCTCGAGAAGGGGTTGGATTGGCGAGAACAGCGTGGCTCGATCAGTACAGCAGAGTGAGAGGGTTGCGGATATGGCTCGATTGACGCGTCATGGAGATGATCGGAATTTGACAGTGGCTCGAGCGGGCGGAGAAGAGTGGCTCAAGCAAGAGAGATGGTGAGAATGGATCGATCGGATTGATGATCTTGTCCACCGGTAGCGCGTGTGAGTGGGTCGAGCAGTGGAGTGAGAAGCTGTAGGGATTGAGACGTGATGTGAGTGGCTCGAACGGTTGCAGGTTGGGCGGCAGTGGCTCGAGCGAGTGGCGGCCGCGACGACGCCGATCGAGGATGGGATGAAAACGGCGAGATTCACGGTCGAGTTGCAAGGTGAGGGAGTGAAGGTCGAATTATTGGTGAGAAAGGAGAGACATTAGAGTGATTGTTTTATATGGAGGTGAAGAGTTTAATGATGAAGGAGATTCGAAGGAGTGTGCAAGTGGGGAAGAAAATGAGTGTGGAAGAGGGGAGATGTGGGAAGATATGACAAAAAGGTGATGTGTCTGGTCAGGGGGAACAATAGAGGGATGGGGGAGTTGACATGAGGGAGAAAGCGAATTGATGGGAGAGAAGTGGGTGAAGAAGAGTTCACGTGATTGTCTCTCTTTTTTTCAATTGGTTTTTTTTTTTTTTTTGAAGGAAGTTCACCCCCCTCTCCTTGCTTTTCTTTGTATCATCTATCTCTGTTTCCTTCTGTAGATTCCTGAATACAAGAAAACCAAAAACAAAAATAAAAAACATAAGGATCCTAAAAAGAAAAATATTTACAATGATACCTTTGGGACTTCCTCCCAAGTGAGCTTGTTTAAAGTCCCTAGCTTGACTTTTCAGCTTTTTATGCCTTCTGGGGTTCATAGAGGAGCACAGAAGACCCCTCTGGTTGGACTTGATCAGCTAAATATTTCTTGACTCTCTGACCATTTATAGTGAACTCGCTACCATCCTTGTTCAGAAGAGTGATGGCTCCGAAAGGCAGAACTTACTTGACGTCAAAAGGTCCAGACCACCTACACTTAAGCTTTCCAGGAAATAACTTAAGTTTGGAGTTGAAAAGCAAAACCTGATCTCCAGCCTTGAGCTCCTTGACAACAATTTTCTTATCATGAAAATTTTTGGTTCTTTCTTTATAGATCTTTGAGCTCTCATAGGCATCAAGTCTGATTTCTTCCAACTCATGTAGATCAAGAGTCCTCTTAGCCTGAGCTGTGTCAATATCCAAGTTCAGCAGCTTGATAGCCCAAAGCGCCTTGTACTCAACCTCCACAAGGAGGTGACATGCTTTACCATATACCAACTAAAATGGTGTTCTACCTATTGGAGTCTTGAACGCTGTTCTGTACGTCCAGAGTGTCTCGTCCAACTTGACAGACCAATCTTTCTTTGAAACTCCTACAATTCTTGACAAGATCCCCTTGATTTGTTTATTTGAGACTTCAACCCGTCCGCTGGTCTGAGGATGATACACAGTAGATACCTTGTGCTTGACCCCATAATTTCTCAGCATACTCTCAAATACCTTGTTGACGAAGTGAGAACCACCATCGCTTATCACTGCTCTGGGTATCCCATACCTTGGAAATATTATACTTTTGAACAGCTTCAGAATAACCTTGTGATCATTGGTAGGACTGGCAAAGGCTTCGACCCACTTGGAAACGTAATCAACTGCTACCAGAATGTAGACATTACCATTAGATGGAAAGTTGAAATGTCCCATGAAGTCTATTCCCCAAACATCAAATATCTCTACTTCCAGGATCGGATTCTGGGGAATCTCGTTCCTCCTTGTGATGTTGCCCATCCTCTGACTAGCATCACACTTGGTGATGAAACCGTGAGCATCTTTGAACAAGGTTGGCCACCAGAGACCCGCTTGGAGAACTTTCTGAGCTGTCTTGAATGTGGCGAAATGGCCTCCATAGGTGGAACCGTGACAGTGCTCAAGCACTCCCTGCACTTCCCCTTCTGCTATGCATCTTCTGAATAGACCGTCAGAAACTCTCTTGTACAGATAGGGTTCATCCCAGAAGTAGTGGTTGACCTCTCTGAGAAGCTTCTTCTTCATTGTAAGGATCCATGTCATTAGGAACGTAGAAGTGATCGCCATGCATCTGATTTTCAGGTTGTCAAGCTCTGTGTCATGCATCTGCTCACAAACCTGGGCGACCAGAAGTTGTTCCTCAGGCGCTGAGTCATCAATTGGAACAGCATCTACAATCCTCATTCTTGACAAGTGATCTGCAACTCCGTTTTCTATGCCTTTCTTGTCAATTATCTCCATGTCAAACTCCTGAAGTAGCAGAATCCATCTCAACAATCTTGGCTTGGTATCCTTCTTTGAATAGATGTGTCTCAAAGCAGCATGGTCGGTATACACTATGACTTTCGAGCCCACAAGGTAACTCCTAAATTTTTTGAATGCAAACACAACTGCTAGGAACTCCTTCTCTGTGGTTGCATACCTTCCTTGAGTCTCGTCCAAGGTGCGACTTGCGTAGTAGATAACATGGAGCTTCTTGTCAATACGCTGTCCCAGAACAGCTCCAATTGCAAAGTCTGAAGCATCACACATGATCTCAAACGGATGATCCCAATTCGGAGCTTATACTATAGGTGCCGAAACCAAGGCTTCCTTTATCTTGCTGAAAGCTTCCAAGCATGCTGCATCAAATTTGAACTCCACCTCCTTGCACAACAACCTTGTTAGTGGTCTTGCAATTTTTGAGAAGTCCTTGATGAATCTTCTGTAAAAACAGCATGTCCTAGAAAACTTCTGATATCCTTCACTGTCTTAGGCGGTTGAAGCTAACCATGACCTCAATCTTAGCTTTGTCAACCTCAATTCCTTTATCAGAGATCTTGTGTCCCTGAACAATCCCTTTTTCAAACATGAAGTGGCACTTCTCCCAGTTCAGCACCAGGTTCGTCTCCTCACATCGCGTCAATACCCTACACAGATTTAACAAACAGGAGGAGAAAGTGGAACCGTATACAGAGAAGTCGTCCATAAATACTTCCACTGACTCCTCAATCAGATCCGAAAATATTGACGTCATGCACCTCTGAAAGGTAGCAGGAGCATTACACAAACCAAATGGCATGCGTCTGTAGGCAAATGTGCCATAAGGACAAGTAAATGTTGTCTTTTCCTGATCATTTGGGTGGATAGGGATTTGGAAGAATCCATTATACCCATCAAGGAAACAGTATTAGGGATGACTAGCTAATCTTTCTAACATTTGATCAATGAAAGGAAGAGGAAAATGATCATTCCTAGATACAGTATTTAACTTCCTATAGACTATGCACATCCTATGTCATGTGATAGTTCTACTAGGGATTAACTCATTTTTTTTCGTTTTTGATCACAGTAATTCCCCCCTTAATAGGCACACAGTGCACTGGAGATACCCAAGTACTATCAGAGATAGGATAGATAACTCCAACATCAAGCAGTTTTAAGATCTCTTTCTTTACTACTTCCTTCAGGTTAGGATTTAATCTCCTCTGGGGTTCAATGCTAGCATAAGACTCATTTTCAAGATTGATCCTATGTGTGCAAAGACTAGGTGAGATTCCCTTGATATCATCTAAGGAATAACCTATAGCCTTTCTATACTTCTTACGCTCAGTTAATAGCAACCTCAATTCATCATCACTCAACCTAGCATTCACTATGACAGGATAAGTAGAATTGTTTCCCAGAAAAATGTACCTGAGTCCGGAAGGGAGAGTTTTGAGTTCTACCTTTGGAGCTTTCAGTTCCGACCAGTCGTCAGCATGGAGGTCAGGAGTGATCACGGTCGAGTGGGAGGGGTGCGACGCGATTGAGCGGGAAATCGGTGTTTCGAGTCGGGTCTTGACGTTGGTCGAGCGGGAGATATCACGTTCTGAACTCTCTGTCTCAATTGCACGTACCTCCTCTGCTTCAGATAGCTGCTCGAATTACTCTAATCCATCTGTTTCTCTATGGGAATCTAGCAGATTCTTGTAACAAGTGGTCTCCTCATGCAAGAACCCTTCTTCTCCATCCTTGGTTAGAGCAGTTTTGAGATGATCCTCCTCAGCTAATTCCTCCAACAACTCATCAGCCAACTTATCCATCTCTTCAATGTAGAAGACTTGTCCTCCTATTGTCGGCTTCTTCAAAGTATCCTTGATGTCAAACCTCATAATGAAGTCGTCGCCCAAATTGAGATGAATCTTGCTATTTCTGACATCAATGATGGCTCCAGCAGTCGCCAGGAATGGTCTTCCTAAGATCAGAGGATCTTTCGGTTCTTCATCCATCTCCAGAACCACAAAGTCGGTTGGCACTTCCACGTCTCTGATCCTGACAGGTAAGTCTTCTAAAATACCATGTGGAAGTCTCACTGATCTATCTGCAAGGATGAGGGAGATGTCGCAACCTTTAAACCTTGTGAAACCCAACCTCTTAGCCACAGAGAATGGCATCAGATTAACTGAAGCGCCAAGATCACATAAACACCTATTAAAAGACATAGGTCTACTGGAGCAGGGTAGAGTGAATGATCCAGGATCTTTGAGCTTCTTGGGTACAACCTTCTTCTCGATGATTGCACTACACTCAAGACTTAGTACCATGATATTCACATATTTTACCCTGTTTTCCCTTACTATATTCACATCTTTTGCATCCTTTGCTATCCTTTTTGACCATTATTGCATAGTTTTAGGATTGTTCTTGCATTAGAGTGTAGTTGCATTGCATTTGCATATTTTCTTGCATAAACAGGTGATTTTGGAGCCTAAGGAGCATGGAAGCAATGCTGAGGAGAAGTGAAGCAATCATGAGGAGAAAGCAAAGGAGTTAAGGCTGGAGAACCAAGGTCCGAAGTCCAACTCGACTGCCCACTCGACCAGACACTCGACCGTGTGCTGAGAGTGACTCGACCGATTGGAAGGAGCACAAGAAAACCCAACTCGACCGGTCACTCGACCGAGCACCGGGTCGAGTTGGCCGAGCCGCCTAGCAATTTTGTCTTTTAGCATTTTTAGGGCTTCCCCTCCTTTTTCCTATTTAAGGACCTTGTACCCTGCAGCCACAAGAGGGAGAGTTTTTTTAGATTTCTCAAATCTAGTATTTTACCCTTTTTGGGATTTATGCTTTTTGCACTTTTATTTTCTTAGATCTTGTATCTCTTTTGAAGGAGAAAACACAAGATTCTTCGTACTTGTTTGTTTCATAACTTTCAAAGTATCAAGAATTCGAGTTTGATTCCTTCTCCAATATTGTAGATCTTTGTTTTATCTTTCTAATCATGCAAGTTTCGTGTTTTTCTGGGTTTATGACTTTGCTGTTCATCATGTTTGATTGTGAGTAGTTTCCTTAGCTCTTAGGGATGGTTTAGGCTGGATGGATGTTGTGGTTATTTGATTTAGTCAAGCTTGATTGTTGTAGATCTCTTCTAGGCTAGATGTTCTTAATGCTGATCCTATAACTGAGAGGGTAGGGTTTGATCTCAAGCTTCTTAGCATCACACCAATGTCTAAGGTGCATAGATAAGGCTAGATCTAGAGATTATCATTAGGCTTGCTAAGAGATTAGAAGTCTTGTTTGATTCTTGACATATTGCTTAATGCTTGCTTGTATAGATTCTTTACTTTGTGAGAACAAGTCTAGAAATATATGAGCTTGATTGTTTTTGCCATGAGAGTGGATTAAGATTAGCTTATGTTGATTGAGGTTTGTTGATCAAGTTAGATAACCACAATCTAAGTTCAGCCCATGAATCTATCCCTAAGACCTTCCTTGTCTATTGATTTCTTAGTCTGAATCCTGTTGTTTGATTGTTGTTTGATTGTTGTTTGATTTACTTTTGTCTTGCTCTGTTTTGTCTGCATTGCTCTGTTTTACGTTTTTGTCCAGCTCGACCCTGCATTCGATCAACACTCGATCGAGTGCTTGCTCGAGTTCATTCCCAGAACTCTTGTTTATGATTCGTGTCTGTCCTGCCTTGTTTCTTATTTCATTCTAGTTGCATTTCTGTTGCATTCATTTAGTTTCATGTTCATTACTTTCCTTGCATTAGTTCATTACCTGCATTACTATAGTTTGATATCTGTTCTAGTTTCATTACTGCCATAATCATTCTGTTCCATTACATTTAGTATCTTGTCCATTCAACTATTACATTCTGCATTTTACATTCTGCAATATGTTGTTTGTGACAAACACCCTCTATAATTGGCTTAACTTAGACAAGTATTGCACACCCTGATTGCTTGCATTCACTCATTTAGGATTGATACCTCTTATACTACAATTGCATAAGGGGAATTGAAACACCTTGCTGTCACCATTGTTCATCATCATATCATTCATTCACATTCCATTTCACACACACACAAGAAAGATACCAGTTTCAATTTGGCGTCGTTGCCCATTTGAGTGTTTATTTGTGACAATTAGGGTCAATATTAGTCTAAGATTAAGTTCCTTTGTCCCCTTGTTCGCTACTAATCTCGATTCTTCTTCTGCTTGGTTGTATTGAGTTTCAGGTACCAACTCGACCCTCAACTCGACCACCACTCGACCGAGTGAGTGATCGAGTACTTGATCGAGTCAGAAGCCGGATTCAAATAGACTTCTCATCTCAGTCGACTCGACCTTCAACTCGAGCCAGTGCTCGACCGAGTGACAGTTCGAGTCAGTAATCATGTTTCAAAGCAGCATGTTCCATTATGTACCCACGCAACAGCAACCAGGGTTCCAGGCTCAATGGTGTCACCCTCCAATGTTTCAGACTTCACAAGGCCAAGAACCTGACTTAAGAGCTATAATGCAACAACTTTTACTTGGGCAAGCAACTGGGCAGATTGAGGTAGCAAAGCAGTTTTCTGAGCTGAACCAAACGTTGAATTCCTATTCTATTGACCTAAACTCTAAGGTCAAGTACATGGAGAGCTCCATTGCTTCTACTACATCTCCTAAGCCATACCAAATTCCTAAACAAGCTATTCAAAAAGCAAGGGAGTTTACAGCTAAAGCTATTAATCTCTATGAAGAAGCTGTCACTGAGGATAGTGAGGTTCAAGGTGGGGAGGATTCGTCACTAATTGAATCCCAGAGTGACGGTTTTACTCAGCAGACTGAAGCAGAGAAACCACCTGACCAGGTGCTCGACCACACACACGATCGAGTACATGACCGAGTGACCAATCGAGTTGAAGACACAGAAGCTGTTAAGCTTGCTAAATACATTCCTCCTGCTTACAAACCACCTCTACCATTCCCAGGACGTTTCAAGGCACAAAAGTTGAAGGAACTAAGGGAAATTATTGAGCAAAGAGAAATGATGGCTTTGCAACAAGAGGAAGTGATTGAAAAGAAGGAAGTGATGGCCATACAACAAGAGGTTGTCATTGAGAAGAAAGAGGAAGAGAGAGGACCTCCCTTGGAAAAATATGCTCAACATCCTGTTCTCAAGGACATGCTTCTTGAATTATCCAAGGAGAAGGCTCAAGATCAAGACATGAAGGATTTGAAAGAGATTGGGAAAGCTATTATCCCAACAAAGCTTGAAGATCCTGGGTCATTTAACCCACCTTGTTCCATCAGCTATATGCACTTCAACAAGTGTCTATGTGACTTGGGAGCTTCAGTGAGCTTAATGCCATATTCAGTTGCTGAGAAGTTGGGGTATGAACATTTTAAGCCCTGCAATCTCTATATTGGCCTAGCAGATGGATCAAAGAGGGATGTGCTTGGATTAATTGAAACTTTTCCAGTCAAGATAGGGGAGGCTAGGATTCCAGCTGATTTTGTGATCATGAATATGGATCAAGAGCCAGAAGATCCTCTCATCTTGGGGAGACCATTCTTAGCCACAGCTGGGGCTGTAATTGATGTTAAGATGGGAACCATCAAGCTCCACCTTGCTAAAGACTTCACTATGAAGTTTGACATCAAGAATTCAACATATCAATCTACTATTGAAGGTCAGCACTTTGTGGTAGAGAGAAAAGCTAGTTCTGAAGTTTTTGAGGATGGAGAGGACCCTAGGATTAAAGGTTCAGACCAAGCCAAGAATGTCCAAGAGCTCAAGGAATCAGTTCAAGTGTTAGCTGGTTTAGTGAAGGAACTTCAAGTTCAGCTCAACAAGAGGTCTTTGAAGAAGGCAAGAACAAGACTCAAGTTTAAGAAGAAACAAAGTTCAAGTGTTAAGGAGGTAGTGATCAAGAAACAACACCAAGGTTATCAAGTAGAACCAGGGGGGATTTCAACACCTCCTTGGACTCCAAACCAAGCCTGAAAAGGCATCAAAAGTCAAGCTTAGTGACTTTAAACAAGCTCACTAGGGAGGAAGTTCCTAAGGTATCTCTGTACATATTGTTTAGGATTTTTGGTATTTTGATTTGTGTTTTGGTGTTTTCATGGTCAGGGAAGCAAGGGAGTCTAATTAGAAGAAGAAAAGAAGATTCGCAGTCCAACTCGACCCCCCCCCACTCGACCATGCACTCGACCGAGTGCCAGTCGATTGCCATCGACGAGTTGCCTCAATCTCCCCCTCAAAGTCACCAACCAGACCTCAACTACACTTATGAGAGCATGAATGAGGATTTGGACAGCTTCTTCCAGAATCCATGAGGTGCCACTATCACCTTCCTTGTAAATATCATTGCATTTGATGTTGTGTTTTGTTTTTAGTCTTGAATCCTCTAGCAAATTTCTTTCACACAGAGGACTGTGTGATTTAAGTTTGGGGGAGGGTTTGAGATAGCATTTGATGTTGAGTTTTGTTTTCTTATTTCAAATTTTTAGCATCATCATGTTAGTATTTGCATAGCATCTAAGGCATAGAAAACCCCTAAAAATTTGAAAATTTTTGCAAAAATCTTTATAAAAAAAGAGTGTTCTTGTAGTTTGCATTGCATAATAGCATCTTGTTTAGCATGTTTCATGTAGGACTGTTAATTATTTGCATTAGGGATCTATGATGAGTTTTGCCTTGTTAGCTTGTTTAATTCACTATACTAGGATCAATGCCCAAGTTAATAGTACTTTGATGCTAGTTGAGTAGTTAGAAGCATAAGATTGAACCAAGCCTTGAATTCCTGCATTGCATTTGGTCTAAATTGAAGCATGTTGTGATTTGATGTCATTTCCTATTTATATGAACCTAATATTGACTTGTAATTATCAGTTTGTGCATTGCTTTAAACTCATGGATACCATATACATATTTGGATCATCTTTCTCCTTTTTACCACTCTTGTTGATCCAAGTAGCTGATTGAATCATTAAAATCAGTTTCCAATACCCTTAACCAACCCTTCTTTCAAGCCATGTTTATTCTTGAGTGTGTAAGGCCTATTTTGGGATTGAGCTTGGTAGAAAGTGTTAGGTTTGAACTGACAAGAATAATGCCTTGTGTAGTTCTAGTTTGCATTTTCCAAACTAGATAGGACTAGGTGATTTCATTGTTGGGTTTGGGATTTGGTTGTTTGAAAAAGAAAGAAAAGAAAAGAGGAAAAGAGAAAGAAAAGGTTAGAGTCTTTAGGAGGGGAATGTGTTTAAGTAAAATCAAAGTCTAGTGAAAGAATGGGAAGTATGATATTGTTTAAAGATGGTTTCAGTCAAAAAAAAAAGAAAGAAAGAAAAAGAAGAGTATAGCAAAATGCTTTTATGTCTGAAGAATAAGAAGAAAAGAGAACCATAGCAAATAAGTAAGAATCTCTCATTCCACTAGAAAGATCAAATAAGAAACCTCTCCTAAAGCTTGAAAACAAAAGAGAAAAGGGTATTTGAGAAGAGAAGAAGATAAAGGGTAGAACTAGGATCATTTGGGCTTAGAATGATAGGATCAAACACTTGGGTTACTTTTGGGTAGACAAGGTTTTGTTCTTGTATGTGTCTAAGTGTTCTTACCTTTAGCATTCTTCTAAAGCTCAATCCATTTTTTATGAGAGAACCTTGATATTGATAAGCCTCACTCTAAACAGAGACCATCATTGTCTCTAAACCTTTATTTCCAAGCCAAATGAGTTTAAAACATTGCATAAGATTGATCCATGTTCTTGATTAAATGAATGTTAAAGGAAATGGTTGATTTGAATGCATGTGGACATCTAAGACTCAAATCATTAAAGGTTGTGATAGGTTTGTCTAAAGTCTTTAAGTACAGCTCATTCAACTTGCATCATAGTACTAGTAACTTGAACATTGATTCAAGTTGGTTTATTTGCAAGCTTTAGGAGCTGAGATCCCACTTTCAACCCTCACCTACCTTCTTATGTCTTTTTCATTTGCTTGAGGGCAAGCAAAGACTAAGTTTGGGGGTGTTGATGTTCACATATTTTACCCTATTTTCCCTTAATATATTCACATCTTTTGCATCCTTTGCTATCCTTTTTGACCATTATTGCATAGTTTTAGGATTTTTCTTGCATTAGAGTGTAGTTGCATTGCATTTGCATCGTTTCTTGCATAAACCGGTGATTTTGGAGCCTAAGGAGCATGGAAGCAATGCTGAGGAGAAGTGAAGCAATCATGAGGAGAAAGCAAAGGAGTTAAGGCTGGAGAACCAAGGTCCGAAGTCCAACTCGACTGCCCACTCGACCAGACACTCGACCGTGTGCTGAGAGGGACTCGACCGAGTGGAAGAAGCACAAGAAAACCCAACTCGACCGGTCACTCGACCGAGCACCGGGTCGAGTTGGCCGAGCCGCCTGGCTATTTTGTCTTTTAGAATTTTTAAGGCTTCCCCTCCTTTTTCCTATTTAAGGACCTTGTACCCTGCAACCACAAGAGGGAGAGTTTTTTTAGATATTCTCAAACCTAGTATTTTACCCTTTTTGGGATTTATGCTTTTTGCACTTTTATTATCTTAGATCTTGTACCTCTTTTGAAGGAGAAAACACAAGATTCTTCATACTTGTTTGTTTCATAACTTTCAAAGTATCAAGAATTCGAGTTTGATTCCTTCTCCAATATTGTAGATCTTTGTTTTATCTTTCTAATCATGCAAGTTTCGTGTTTTTCTGGGTTTATGACTTTGCTGTTCATCATGTTTGATTGTGAGTAGTTTCCTTAGCTCTTAAGGATGGTTTAGGCTGGATGGATGTTGTGGTTATTTGATTTGGTCAAGCTTGATTGTTGTAGATCTCTTCTAGGCTAGATGTTCTTAATGCTGATCCTATAACTGAGAGGGTAGGGTTTGATCTCAAGCTTCTTAGCATCACACCAATGTCTAAGGTGCATAGATAAGGCTAGATCTAGAGATTATCATTAGGCTTGCTAAGAGATTAGAAGTCTTGTTTGATTCTTGACATATTGCTTAATGCTTGCTTGTATAGATTCTTTACTTTGTGAGAACAAGTCTAGAAATATATGAGCTTGATTGTTTTTGCCATGAGAGTGGATTAACGTGTTCTTAGAGATTAATGTCTAGAGATTAGCTTATGTTGATTGAGGTTTGTTGATCAAGTTAGATAACCACAATCTAAGTTCAGCCCATGAATCCATCCCTAAGACCTTCCTTGTCTATTGATTTCTTAGTCTAAATTCTGTTGTTTGATCGTTGTTTGATTTACTTTTGTCTTGCTCTGTTTTGTCTGCATTGCTCTGTTTTACGTTTTTGTCCAGCTCGACCCTGCATTCGATCAACACTCGATCGAGTGCTTGCTCGAGTTCATTCCCAGAACTCTTGTTTATGATTCGTGTTTGTCCTGCCTTGTTTCTTATTTCATTCTCGTTGCATTTCTGTTGCATTCATTTAGTTTCCTGTTCATTACTTTCCTTGCATTAGTTCATTACCTGCATTACTATAGTTTGATATCTGTTCTAGTTTCATTACTGCCATAATCATTCTGTTGTATTACATTTAGTATCTTGTCCATTCAACTATTACATTCTGCATTTTACATTCTGCAATAGGTTGTTAGTGACAAACATCCTCTATAATTGGCTTAACTTAGACAAGTATTGCACACCCTGATTGCTTGCATTCACTCATTTAGGATTGATACCTCTTATACTACAATTGCATAAGGGGAATTGAAACACCTTGCTTTCACCATTGTTCATCATCATATCATTCATTCACATTCCATTTCACACACACACAAGAAAGATACCAGTTTCATACCACCATGCCTTGAACTTCTTTTGATCTCTCCATCACTAAATCCTTGAGGAATTTCTGGTAGTGGGGAACAAGTGCGAATGCGTCCAGCAATGGCATCCTCAACTCAATCTCCTTGACCTGTTGTTCGAACAGAGCTTTGTATTTCTCCGTAAATTACTTCTTGAACCTCAGCGTAATGGCATTGGCGAACTCCTTGGGGTTTTGAACAGCTTTCCCTGGGAATTGGCCTGGTTTTGGTGCAGAAGTAGAAGCGGATTGGCCTTCCATATACCTTATCTTCGAATTCAAAGCTTCAAATTTGACGTTCAGATCATTATAAGAACATTCCATCCTCTGACTAAGGTCAGCGAACTTCTTAGCAGTATCCATAGATCCGCTAGCTTGACCCTGAAGAAATTGCTGCATCATTTGCTTCATTTCTTGATCTAGTGCTGGAGTAGGCTGAATTGGTTGTGGGCGGAATCTTGGTGGTGGTCCTGAGGGAGCTTGGTAACCCTGCTGGAACTGTTGTTTTGGAGCGAATCCCGGATTGTAACGCAAAAGGTTTTTGTTGACCTTGTTGTTGTTTTTGAGGCGGGAACACCTGATCTTGTGGATTAGCAACATTGGTACTTCGGTAAGACAAATTGGGGTTCGTCTTGTAGGGGTTGTAACCTTTGTTGTATCCACCCTGATTCTGAACATAGCTGATCTCCTCAGACTGCTCACCCTCCCCATCTGGAACTTGGAGAGGGTCATCCTCAGATACGTAGTGGATGCTCCTTTGCTGACTTAGCAAGAGACGGTCTAGCTTCTCAATGACATTGTTGAGGTATTTCTTGTACTTCTCCTCAGAACTGGCGTCACCCCAAACTGTGCGGTCATAATCTTCATTGTAATTGCCGTCAGACTGAGCGATATTCTCAACGAGTTGCAATCCCTCATCCACTTCTTTGTTCAGGAAATTTCCGTTAGAGGCAGTGTCAAGCAGCATGCGGATTTTTGAAAGTACACCACGGTATAGAGTGCTCAGCAGTGACTCGTTGCTGAACCCGCGGATTGTTGTTCTGCACGGCGGGAGAGAGGCTTCCAGCACGCTGAGTATGAGTGTTTGGTGCATCCCCAGCACCAATGTTTCGCGGTCTCAAATTTGGTCCATTCGGTTGTTCCATAGTGACTGGTGCGGGTTGATCAGTGAGAGGACAAGTTTGTCTTGGTCTTTGTAACCGATTGATATCGTCGATAGCAGGAAGGAGGTTCTGATGTCCTCTTGATCTGGTGTGCATGCAACGTTGCAATCAACAGGTTCTTGAGATGCAAAACAAACAAGCAGACAACCAAAACAAGTCAGTACTCAGAATGATAAGTGGGATAGAACTTAATCTTGCAAAACTTGAAATCTTAAATGTAACAAAACAATTCCCAAACGGCAACGGCGCCAAATTGATACTAGGATTTTTGTGTCTCCTAGTAGGTTCAATTAACCTTATGTGTTGTAGTACTTAAGGTGTCAATCCAAATGGGAAACTTATTATCACTCAAGATGCAATTAAGATTTCACAAGTCAAGCCAATTCAAAGAGGGTGTTTTTGTCTAACAATCCTAGAATAATCAGAATGCAAAACGGAAATGTGTTCTAGGACTAGTAACGAGAATGTATGACAGGAAGCAAAAATGAATGAAAACAAAAAATGAGTCTAAGCATGAACTAAAAGGCAAGACACGAAACAGTCTCAGGAATGTAATAAAAATCAGGAAGAAAGAGGTCCTAAGGATGTGAGTAATTGATGTCGGTGAGGTCTTCTAGTCTACAGAGTGTTTAACATGCCACAAGCAATCTATCCCTAGACAACGAACATCACAACTTAGCTAATCCAATCTCTTGGTAAAAGCTACTCAGACTCAACCACTTCCATACCCAGCTCTCGCTAGAGAAACATGGTTGAGCAGGCATGACATACAAGTTCGTTCATGTCAACAAACATCCTAGACAACTAATCTCTTAGGCTAGGAACGTATGTCTCTGGCACTAGTTGGTCAGACATTTCATCAAACACCTTTTGGGTGTGGGAATGTCTCGAACATAGTTCAAATTGATCAGAGAGAAACTAGCATTTCTAACACTAGTCCCGAAGGGAATCATAAAATCAAAGCTTAAACACTTTGCATCCTAAAATCCTCCACCTAATCTATCCCATCCTCAAGGACTACTACACTACTCAGATCCGAAAATCATTATCTAAGATATAAACATAGAAAACATTGAACCAAGCATAATAAGATAGATAAAAATGAGAAGAACAACTTATGAGAAGGAATCAAGTACAAAAACTGAATAAACTCGGAGATGTCGGATTACAAGTCTGAGAACGTTTTTAGGTGGCTTGGTTAACCATAAGAACAAAAACAAAAATGAGATAAAAGATAAGATGTCCTAAACCAAGACTTAACAAAATGTATATATAGTAAAAACGTGTGAATCCCTAAAACTTAAAACGACAAGATAGAGCGTCGGTTCGAGAGTCTTCTAAAGCGTGTCAGACAGAGCGTCTTCCTGGCATGCGTGATTTTGTCCGTGTGCGTCCAGTGGCTCGGTTGGTGTGAGTAGGAGTGGGTAAGCTGTACGAGTGAAAATGGCTCGAGCATGGTCGGTGAAAGTGGTTCGAGCTGGGTGTATACGCATCTACTAAAACGATGATAACTCTTGAACCACACCTCCGATTGGCTTGAAATAAACGGCATTGGAAAAATGACTCAATTATATACAACTTTGATGAAGACGTCAAAAGCTGAATCCCTAGACTGGTGGATCGAGTGATGGCTCGATTGAGTGGTCCGACTGGTGCCCTGAGAGTGGTTCGATTGCGTAGGTCGAGAGTGGCTCGATTGTGGAGGTTGAGAGTGGCTCGATCGTGTGCGTCTCCGACGTCTCCTAAACACCTGAAATACTTCGAAATGCACAATGCATGCAAGGATGATGCAAAAACTTCCTAAACATGCAAAGTGTATAAAAGAGGTTCTAAAATGATGCAAAATGACTAGTTATCCTAGCTAAATGTATGACAAATGCATGCTAAGGAGATGCAAAATATAGACATATCAACTCCCCCAAACTTATTCTTTGTTTGCCCTCAAGCAAACAATCAAGAGCAAAGTATGGAAGAGAGGTGTGAAGATGGGGTCTCAGAACCTAAAACATGCTGGATAGAGTAGTTAGAATCAAGGTCCTTGTTTTTAGTTCTATGATGCATGGTGAAAGAACTTTATTTCTTTGATCTACACATGCAATCCTATCAACCACTCCCTTTAACATTCATTAACAAAGAACCGTGAATCAAGCTAAGCAATGTCATTGAACTCATTTGGCTAGGATAAAAGGTCAGAGATATAGATGATCTCCTTCTCAAGTGGTTTTATCAATACAGAACAAAGTTCTCTCACGAAAAGGAGTTGAGCTTAAGAGAAGGCTAAAGGTTGAAACCAACTGATACATACAAGAGCAGCGTCCTGTCTACCCAAAGAACATTCCAAACCGAAGTTGGTCTTATCTCTACCCTTCATCAGAAACTTCATCTCAAACCCATTCTTTCATTCTTTAGATTTGGTCTTAGGAGGAGTTCACTTCTTATCATTCTAGCGGATTGGGAAATCTTTAAAATCATTAAGGTTCTTTTTCTTTTCTTCTAAGGACTCTAGACATTTTAAATATTTTTACTTTCTTTTCTTTGTCTAATCTTTTCGTTTTATGCCCAGAACCAATAACTCATTATTTCGCTCAACCCAAATTCTTTACTAGACTTGTAAACCTTGAAACACATCCCCCTCCTAAAGACTTTCTACCCTCAACTTTCTTTTTACTCTTCGCTTTTCTGCACAAATCCATACCCAATGCCCGAATTCGAGTTCTCACCTAGTCCTACTAGTCCGGATAACGCGAACTAGGACTACACAGGATCCTACTCTTGTCGGTTAGAACCTAAGACTTTCTAACAAGCTCAACTCGGAAAAAGGCCTGACACTCAAGAATACAATTGGCTTGAAAGAAGGGTTGGTTAATGGTGCGGGGAACTGTTTCAAAGATGGGAATCAGCTACTTGGATTAACAAGGGTGGTAAAAAGGAGAAAGATAATCCAAGTATGTATGTGGTATCCATGAGTTCAATTTCAATGCATAACAGGATAATTGCAAGTCAGGATTAGGTTCAGGTATATAGGGAATGATATCAATTCAAAACATGCTTCAATCTTACAATTTCAAGTTCAATCAACATGCCATCAATACAGTAGCTGTGCGATGCGGTATAATTGGGTGCCCAACGCACAATCCAGTTTGTGAGGCTATAGAACAATTTTTTTTTTACCCCTTATACTAAAGAAATTTTTTGTGGACGTCTTTTTAATAGATTCACACCAAAAATTAAGTTTTTTTGAACCAAATTCATACTAAAATCTGATTTTTGGGATAAAATTTATTTATTTCCTATAAAATTGAGTATTTTACTACAGAGTTAATCAAATCAAACTTTTAAAAAAGCCTTAATTACTAAAGGAAAAAAAAAATGGGACCCCAGTCCTTCACTTGGATTGCTTCCCCTCCGGGCCGGCACTGTACACTACAGCGGCTAAGGTGGCTGGCTTCACAAAGTAAATAGATCAGCAAATTTAAGATGAATTGCAAGATCAAGATCTAAAAAAAAAATTCAAAATTAACTTTCATTATTATTCTTCTTTTTTATTACATCTTCATTTATTTATAAAACCTAACAATTTGATCCTTCGTTTGGTAACTAAAATTTTAGAATATCGTTGATAGATATATAATCATCAAACACTACAAAAAAACACGTTGGAATACGTCGATTAATCTACATCACAATCTAAACCAACATAAAAAAAATTAAGGAAGGAATTCGCCGACTGAGATTTCATTAGAAACATATTTCACTTTTTATGTGTGAAACCTTGGTTTGCGGAGAGGTTTCAAATAATTGATTTCACCACCTATGTCACCAAAGTGCAATTATCTTTTCGGTCAATGGTCCTTAGAGAACTCCAGAGTTAGAGGTGCTTGAGCTGGAGTAGTTTCAGGATGGGTGACCTTCTGGGAAATGATTGTCATAACTGTGTGAATTAGGACAAAACACAGGAAAATATTATGTGGTGATTTTTACGGACAGTGTAATGACCCTCACAAAGGAGTGAAATTCGAAATAAAAATCCATGGGCCAAGGTCGAGTAAAGGACATGGAATTAAGCCAAAGGAGGAAGGAAGAAGAATTACAGAAGTAATGTCCGGAAAATTTTGAACAAGTTGGAAGATGGCAAATGGTACCACGTACCATGTACTGACCAGGACGTGTCGTCCGTACCATACGTACCATCCGGGACGTACCATATGTACCATGCAGGACGAGCTGTACATACTGCCCGGGACGTACCATCTGTACCGGCCAGGACGTACCGTCTGTACTGACTGAGATGTACCATCCGTACAGTCCGGGATGTACTGTCTGAAATGTCCGAAAGTTGCCGAAAGGACCAATGGTGGCCGTGAGTGGGGAGAATGGTCCGAGTAACGCCGAAAGAGCCGAAAACGTTCAAGCGATGACCGAAGGGGTAAGCGGACGCGGACGTTGGACGAAGGACGAGAGAAGGACCATGGGAGAAAAGTTTGTCTTTTAAGAAATTGACCAATGAGAAGACATGCATTCATGCAGAGATAACATGGGAGAATTAAACGAAATGGCGCAAGCTCATTGGGGCGTGAGTCATACGCGCCACATGCATCCAAAATTTTGCCATTTGTCGAATTCCACTAAGGGGAGAAGGAGAGTCTCTCGCCTATTTAAGGACCCTTTTCGAGTTTGAGAAGGATGTTTTTCTCATTTCTCTCCCAAACTCTTGCCAGTTTAAAACTCAAAAGATTTTTCTCTCAAATCCAAGAGAGAAAGATAAAGAGAAATTGCCTTGAGAGAGTGTGGAGTTGAGAGGTCGAGTGTGAGTTAAGGGAGAAGCAAAGAAGGAGTCTTTAGAGAGAAGGTGTTGCTGTCGCCGAGTCTTTGAGCTGTGGATCAAGAGGAGACCAAGGGGCGCTTAGCGGTTGGAGCTAAGGGAAGAGAGATCTGATCAAGTGGCGCAGTGAAATCCGAGTTTCCATCATCGGCATAAAGGGTGAGTGCTGCGGTAATGCATGCATGTAAAATTAGTTTAATTTTGTTGTATGCAGTTCATGGTAGGCTTTATGAGAAGATAACCATGTGAAGGTGAGTTCTGTGGTAAGGCATGTAGAGTAGTTGCATGTTTATTTTGGTTTAAAATCGATTGCATGCATTCATGGTAGGGTTTATGATAGAATCACCATGCGCAAATAAGTACATGCATTGATCTCACCTAAGAATTGGTTAAGTGTTAATCTGGTTGCATTTTAAGGAAACAGTGGACTTAAAATTTGGTGAGAAGGTTTACATGCATCATGTGACTTAGCGATTTGTTTTATTAGCATAACTTGCTTAATAAACCGGTTGCATGCATGAAAGGAGATAGATTATTTGCAATTTTATTTGCATATTTTCGGTTGAGGTTAGCCGTTGCTAATTAACTTAATGCATGTTAAGTTTAAAACCGAATTTTGTTGCATGCGCATTTTAAATAAGATTTACTTAGTTAAATCATATTATTTTGGCATGCGGATGGTTGAGTGTTTACTTAAGTGAATTTAAGTATTTACATGCATTTATTTTAATCTTAAGATCTTTGAATTTATCATTCTTGATCTTGTTGATTTTGCATGTACTCTTGCATGAATGTTCTTGCTTGTTTGCTTGATTTTTCTTGCTTGAGTTAAGGGGTTTAAACTGGTTGCATGCATTTATTTTAATCTTAAGATCTTTGAATTTACATTCTCGTTCTTGTTGATTACTGCATGTCGAACCGCATGATTGTTCTTGCTTGTTGGCTCGACTTTCTTGCTTGTTTGGGTTGTAAGTGTGTTCAGCAAGTCTCTTGAATTTGTTTCTTGAGTCTTAGCTTGAATTAGTAGAGTCGATATTTCTGGTTCCGTACGTGTGTGCGTGTCTTGCAAGAAGTTCTCAAAGACCACTTACGCGAGACACAGTCACGGCTAACTAGCTATTAGCGTGACCGTTACATGACGATGTAACTTTAGGGATCTTGTGATGGTTACCTTTGTGGTCTCAGCACGGGAGCTTATGTTGGTTACCGGGGAGGTTTCAACATTGGTTGTATGGAGAACGGAATAGATTATCGAAGGGCCCTAGGTGAAGGAGTCTAGGATGTCAAGAGTCCCTTGTACTATTCTAGTTATCCTTACTTTTTGTGTGGTGTTGTTAAGAGTCTAAAGTGTCCAAGAGGTCCTTGTTCCTTTAGTTGTCTTTTCTATGGTTAGCGAGTTTAGATCGTCCGAGTAGAGTCGTGTCGTTCTATTTCTTTCTCGCTTACTTGTTTGTTGTTGTTTTGCTTCCGCTATAGCTTCTGTTGTGTAGCTTTGATGACTTGCCTTGCCTGTTTGTTTTACTTGCTTGGGGTAGTCGGGTTGGGGAAGTAGTATCCTGTTTAGGATGAAAGGGGTACCCAGGCTCACTGAGTAATCTTAGATTACTCATGATATTACTTTTGTCTTGCAGGGAAGCCTAAGTGAGTCTAGAGCCGGAGCAAGCTTTAGGGTACCGGATAGGGTTTTTCTTGTGTTTCTTGTAAAACCCTATGTTTTTATAAACAATTATCCGACTATCTTTTGTATATTGCTTTAATATTTTTGTTTTCAAATGCAAAGAACTATTGAAGTAATATACATTCGATTTTACAAAGGCATGGCAAGTTGCAAATGATACTCGGCCTTGTCCGGGCTGACACAACGCACCAGGCCGCAAGGGTTGCAAAGCCTAAGTAGTCTCGGCTGCGGGTGGAGTTGTACTAGGACGAACCGGTCGGGAAGTCTGCAGCTTCCGTCCCTCGACCGATTGACCCGGTGCAATTCCCATCGTAGCGTCTCGTGGCTGTCTGATGGCCTATGTGGTCATAGTACGGTTCGGGGGCGTTACAGACAGTCAAAAAGTTTTTAAAGCCTTCCGGACGTAGCGAACAGACTGTCGGATAAGGATGGGCTCACATGCCTAGTGAGAGAACATCAGGCCCATTAAGACCATGGACTGGAAATGGACATGGAGCACACTAAGAGATGGCGATCGGGGCGTTACCATTGGTATCAGAGCCAAACTCAGACGAGTGTGGAATCGAGTAGGCTCACACCATCGGGGGTGACGGTCTTGGTGCACAACGAGGAGGTTGCGATGTGTTAGTGGGGGTGAAATGGGACACCCTAATTTCAGGGACTTGCAGAGAGACTTAAAATAATTGATTTGGCCACCTATGTCACCAAAGTGCAATTATCTTTTCGGTACAGGGTCATGAGAGAACTTCAGAGTTAAGCGTGCTTGAGCTAGAATAGTTTCAGGATGGGTAACCTTCCGGGAAGTGATTGTCGTAACTTTAAGAGTGAGGACAAAACACATGAAAAGATCATGTGGTGATTTATAGAGAAGGTAACAAGTCTTTAAAGTCTCTCGGACGTAGCAAACTGACCGTTAGATATGGGTGGGCTCACCGGCCTAGTGAGAGGATGTGAGGCTTATTAAGGAAAGTGGGCCCATAAATTAGATTGAACATGTGGTCCAATAAGAGGTGGCGGTTGGGGCGTTACAAAGTTTATTCAAATCTTTGTACAAAGTCTAGAACTGGAGATTGGTGCAATCACTTAACTCAAATTGTGGTGCAATCACTAAACTCAAACAGAGACGAGCTTGAGAAATACTTTCCTGACGAATGTAAGGGCACCAGCTACTTTTTTATTGATAACTTCATGTGTCATACCATAAGGTGCTCTCCAATCGAAGTAGTAAAGTAAGTTCAAGAGTCATAATTCCACAGTAGCTACCCCCATTGCTATACCGGGACATATCCTTCGACCAGACCCAAACGATAAGAGCTCGAAATGTCTCCTTTATAATCCACAGGGCTATCGATAAACCTCTCTAGGTTAAACTCTTTCGGGTTTGTCCATTATTTCAGATGTCTTCCTATCGCCCAAGTGTTCACCGAGATCTATGTCTTTGGAGGAATATCATAGTCTTGGACCTTTATGTGAGCCATTGTTTCCCTTGGGAGTAGAATAGGAGTTTTTGGGTGTAACCTGAATGTTTCTTTGATCACCATGTTCAAGAAGGGAACTTTGTTGAGATATTCTTTGGTGATTCTCTCCTTATTGTTGCCAAGACGGTCTCGGATCTCACCTTGAACTTTCTTCATCACTTACGGGGTTATAACAAGTTCCGTCATTGCCCTTATCATAGTAATATCTCCTGTGTCTACCCCTCCTAGAAACAAGTTCTAGCAAACAGAAAACAAAAATTGTAAATATGCAGATTCAGTTTCAATCCAAATGTGTGGAAACAAATCTTGTTTTTTTCTTACCGTTAGTAATGCCTTGATGTGATCAATCATGAGCTTCAAGGAATCATCTTTGTCTTGCTTATGCATCACATACAACATAACATCGACGATATCTCTGTTATCTTTTGATATTTTCTAGGATGTAAATGGTCATTGATCACACCTTGAAACATAGTATCGAGCTTGCAGAAAACATCTTTGAGCCTCATATGTTGCCGAAAAATACTGTCAACGAGCCATCCAATTCCGACAATAGGAAAGAAATCAGAGCAAGTGAAACTACCATGAGCTCTCTCGGCTTCAGACACAAGCTCTTCGACCTTGTCTTTGTCGATTAACCCTGCTGCAATAGTCTAGGTCATGAGTTCTAACACCAAGGAGGCTGTATATAAGTTTGTGTCCTCGACATGTGCCAAATGCTAGGCTATCACCTTACTTTCCGCCAACCTTAAAACCTTAAGAGGACTCTCATCCGAATTTTCAAAAACTATTGGAACCGGCCTAAGCTTGTTGGATCGAGGCTAACTCTCGGTGTTTTAAAGATGTCGCTTTTACACCGTAAGGTGGCGAGTGGAACGAGCGGCGCAAGTTCTTGGTGTGTGAGCTTTTCTGTTTTTAAAAAGTTCACAAAGAGGAAGAATGTAACTTTCTTGTCAAGAAACTGTCGATTTAAGCAAAACCCTTTTCTGACTAACCGCAAGTATCCTGTTTAGAGTTGCTTTTGGACAAAGGTTCAACGAGTGTGTGTTTATCGACAAAGACAACGTCGAAGAGCTTGTGTCTGAAGCCGAGAGAGCTCACGGTAGTCTCACTTGCTATGGTTTCTTTCCTTTAGTCAAACCATGATGGCTCGTTGACTGTATTTTCGGGCAACAGACGAGCCTCAAAGCTGTTTTCTTCAAGCTCGATACTCTGTCTCAAGGTGTGATCGATGATCATTTACACCCTGAAAAAACATCAAAATATCACAGAGATATCGTCGATGTTTTGTTGGATGTGATGCGTAAACAAGACAAAGATGATTCCTTGAAGCTCACGATAGATCACATCAAGGCATTACTAACGATAAGGAAAAAAAACATGATTGGTTTCCACACATTTGCATTGAAACTGAATCTTCATATTTACAATTATTTTTTTCTGTTTATTAGAATTTGTTTCTAGGAGGGGTAGACACAGGAGCTATTACCATGATATGGGCAATGACGGAACTCTTTAAAACCCCCGAAGTGATGAAGAAAGTTCAAGGCGAGATCCAAAACCGTCTTGGCACCAATAAGGAGAGAATCACCAAAGAAGATGTCGACAAAGTTCCCTTCTTGAACATGGTGATCAAGGAAACATTCAGATTACACCCAGCAGCTTCTGTTCTGCTCCCAAGGGAAAAAATGGCTCACATTAAGGTCCAAGGCTATGATATTCCTCCAAAGACACATATCTTGGTGAAAGCTTGGGCGATAGGAAGAGATCCAAAAACTAGACAAACCCGGAAGAGTTTAACCCGAAGAGGTTTATCGATAGCCCTGTGGATTAAAAAGGAAGACATTTCGAGCTCTTACCATTTGGGTCTGGTCGAAGGAAATGTCCCGGTATAGCAATGGGGGTAACTACTGTGGAATTAGGACTCTTGAACTTACTTTACTACTTCGATTGGAGAGCACCTGATGGTATGACACATGAAGACATCGATAAAGAAGAAGCTAGTACCCTTACAGTCGTCAAAAAAGTACCTCTCAAGCTCGTCCCAGTTTGAGTTCAGTGAGTGCACCATAGTTTGAGTTAAGTGATTGTGCCAATCCCCAGTTCTAGACTTTGTACAAAGTTTTGAATAACCCATCAATAATTCAATAGATAAGTCTAATTGTGGACAGAGAGGGACAACCTACAATGCTCAAAACCCCTTTTCAATCCACCTATGTTGTTGATACAATAGAGCGGCTAACGCCGCTTCACAAAATAAATTTATCAGCAAACACTACAAAAAAAATGTGTTGCAGTATGTGGATTATTCTACATCACAATCTAAACCGGCGTAAATTTTTTTCAATACAAGGAATTTACTGTCGGTTTACAAACCAACTGAAATTTCACTAGAGACGTATTTCATTAGCATGTGTTTATCATGCATTCAGCTAGGATAATTCTTTTTTTTGCATCATTTTCTAGTCTCTTTTATACTTTGCATGTAAAGGTGGTTCTTGCATCATCTATGCATCGCATTGTGCATTTTGGAGTACTTTAGGTGTTTAAGGGATGTCCAGACTTTTGGAATCAAATGGAGGCTGAGTCGTGCATCTGACTTAAGCGCACAACAAAGAATGCATAATCGGACTCAACCAAGCTCAATTCGACCCTGCGCACTCGACCACCATCTCCACTTGTGAATGAAGTTCAGTGTGATTATCACGGCACGCACGAGGTTGAGCAGAAGATTGAGCATCAAGGTGACTATCAGCATACAGAGGTTGTTATGTTAGTTTCGGACCATGGTGAGTATAGAGTCAAAGATATGCAGTACAATGAGAACACGCAAGCGATTAAGCAGCAAGTCGACCAAGCAGCTGAGGTCACTCATGCGGATCCGGAACAAGGTGAGGGACAAAGTCAGTATCACGCTCCTCCTTGGGTGAGCACCGATTCCTTCTTCTACTATTGAGGTACTCCTACCTTTCCTTTGTATATACCATTTCATTCATGCCTTGTTTTTTTTGTGATTCTCAAATCCCTCTGCAAATTTTTCTTACGCAAGAGACTGTGTAATATAAGTTTGGAGGAGGTTTTGAAATGATGTATCTGATGTTGTTTTTTGTGATTCTTCTTTCAAATTTTTGTATCATAACATGTTTGAGTCTGCATTCATCTATTTGCATAGAAAAGCCATAAAAATTTGAAAAAAAAAATCGAAAATTTTCACAAAGCAGAGTGATCATGTAGTTTGCATTTGCATATTAGGATTGAGTCTAGTGTTGTTCATATAGAGATGTTGCATTTATCATAGGGGTTAATGATGATTGTAACCTTGTTAGCATGTTGAATTCAATAGGATAGGATCAAGGCCCTTGTTATTAGTTCTTTGATGCATGTTGATCGAGGTTGAAATGTAAGAATGAACTAGGTTTTGAATTCCCGAAATTGCATTCTAGTTTTTATTGAAGCATGTTTTGAATTGACGTCATTCCCTATCTACTTGAACATAATCCTGACTTGCAATTATCCTGTTATGCATTTAAGTCAAACTCATGGATACTATATACGTACTTGGATTATCATTCTCCTTTTTACCACCCTTGTTAATCCAAGTAGTTGATTCCCATCTTTGGAACAGTTTCCCGCACCCTTAACCAATCGTTCTTTCAAGCCAATTGTATTCTTGAGTATGAGGCCTTTTCTGAGTTGAGCTTGTTAGAAAGTGTTAGGTTCTAGCCGACAAGAGTAGGATCCTGTGTAGTTCTAGTTCGCGTTTTCCGGCCTAGTAGGACTATGTGAGAACTCGATTTTGGGTATTGGGATTGGATTTGTGCTGAAAGTGACGAGTAAAAGAGAAAGTAAAAGGGTAAAGAGTCTTTAGGAGGGGGAATGTGTTTTCAAGGTTTACAAGTCTAGTAAAGGATTTGGAATGAACAAAGTAAAAAAAACAAAAGTCATTGGTTCTGGGCATAGAATGAAAAAGTTAGACAAAGAAGAGAAAGCAAAACGCTTAAAATGTCGAGAGTTTTAAGAAGAGAAGAAGGAGAACCATAGTGTTAAAAAAGAATTCTTAATCCGCTAGAATGATAAGAAAAAACCTCCTCCTAAGACTAAGTGCAAAGAATAAGAGAATGGGTTTAAGAAGAGAAATCGATGAAGGGTAGAGATAGTACCAACTTCTGGGCTAGAATTTTAGGGCTGAGTTTCCTTGGGGACCTTTGGGTAGATAGGGTACTGCTCTTGTATGTATTAGTTGGTTTCAACCTTTAGCCTTCTCTTAAGCTCAACTCTTTTTCATGAGAGAACCTTGTTCTGTATTGATAAGACCACTTGAGAAGGAGACCATCTTTGTCTCTAACCTTTTACCCTAGCCAAATGAGTTTGATGACATTGCATGGTTTGATTCACGGTTCTCTGTTAATGAATGTTAAAGGGAATGATTGATAGGATTGCATTTGTAGATTAAATATTGGAATCGTTTTAGGTTGTGATGAACTTGTCTAAAGTTTTTAAATAAAGTTCCTTCACCATGCATCATAGATTTAAAAACAAGGACCTTGATTCTAACTACTCTATTCAGCATGGTTTAGGTTCTGAGACCCCATCTTCAAACCTCTCTTCCATACTCTGTTCTTGATTGTTTGCTTGAAGGCAAGCACAGAATAAGTTAGGGGGAGTTGATATGTCTATATTTTGTCTCTCCTTAGCATGTATTTATTATGCATTCAGCTAGGATAACTCATTGTTTTGCATCATTTTCTAGTCTCTTTTATACTTTGCATGTTTAGGTAGTTCTTGCATCATCTCTGCATCGCATTGTGCATTTTGGAGTATTTCAGGTGTTTAGGGGATGTCCAGACTTTTGGAACCGAATGGAGGCTGACACGTGCATCCGACTCAAGCGCACAACAAAGAATGCATCGTCAGACTCAACCGAGCTCAACTCAACCATGCCACTCGACCGGCGCTCCCAGGAGAGACGACGTTCCACTCGACCAGTGCTCCTAGGAGAGACGACATTCCACTCGACCGGCGCTTCCGGGTTAGACACCATGCGACTCGACCAAGCAAGCCTGAAAGAGACGACATTCCACTCGACCAACCACGCCAGGCATCCGACTCGAGCGACCTGTCTCGCACGTTCCAGAAGATTCCCGAACTGCCTCTCTGTCTTGTCGTTTTATGTTTTAGGGTTTTCTATGTTTTGCTATAAATACTCTCTTAAGTCTTTACCCAAAAGAGATTGTTATTACCCTAGGGTTTATGAGTAGCCACCAAAACATTTTCTGAGTTTGTAATCAAGATTTTTCGTAATCTATTTAGCTTTTGCATTTGATTTCTTTTACAAAGTTGTTTATATCATTTTTGTCTAGCTGATTATGCTTGATTTAATGTTTTTTGGGTTTGTGTTCTTGGTGATGATAATTTTTGGGTTTGAGTAGTGTAGTGTTCTTGAGGATGGAATAGATTAGATGGAGAATCTTAGTATATAGGATGTTTATGCTTAGATTTGTATGTTTTCCTTCTGGACTAGAGTTAGAAATGCTAGTTTCTCTTTGATCAATTGGAACTAGGTCTTACACATTTTCACACCCAAAAGGTGTTTGATGAAATGTCTTAGAGACTTACATTCCTAGCCTAAGAGATTAGTTTTCTAGGGTGTTTGTTGACGTGAATGAACTTGTTTGTTGATATCCTCAAATTAAACCCTAGTGTTACTCTCTCAAATTAAGAGATCATTGCAGTACTTAGGGATCAGATTCCACAATGACTCAAGACTACACAATAAATTATAAAATTTTATGATTACGCTAAACATAATAATTTGAATTAAAATAAAAAATGCAAAATATTAAATAAAAGCTGTGTAAATTCATATGATCAAAAAGCTAGGCCTAGGAAATTTCTCAGGAAATTATGAAATATTAGATCAATCAATAAATTATGATTCAAGCAATTAAAATCAGATCTAGAACTCTATACTCTTTTGTAAAATAAATCATTTCTCACTGCAAATATTATCTAAATTTAAAACCATAAAATCCAAATCTCTTTGTAAAATTTTAGTTTAAAAATCAGCTTTATGAACATATTTAGGTAAGTTCACAAAATTACAAAATCAAATCTCATTGCAGAAAGTAATTTTGCTCATCAAAGGTTTTAATCAGGAAAATCAATTATATTCTCAGATCAATTTATTTTCTTAGGTTATTAATTCTAGATGGCCAATCAAGGATTAATATGAATAACAACCTATGATGAAGATCTAGAAAGATAATGAATCTAAAATAAACAGATCTAATAATTCATAAAATTCGTGTGAAAAACTCTGAACCTAACAAGCAAACTACTCAGACATATTCAATGAAGCACAAATCATAATTCTGAATAATAAGCAATTGAAATTTAAGAGAGTAAAGAGGGAGTTTATGAATTCTTCTCTCAAAGCAGTTCAGATCTCTCTCTCCCAAAAGCTCTCCAAATCTCACAGGGTTGCAGAAAAGAAAACTTGCTAGAATAAAACTTAAGGGTTTCTAAAACTCAAAAACAATATATATATGTCTTAAAACACATCAGGGACTAATGATACAAATATAGAAAACTTTGGGGCAGATTTGTAAAACTTCCAAAACTTGTCTTCTTACGGCTAACAGGGGTGTCGACCGACACCAAGGGTGGTGTCGATCGACACCATCACTCTTGATTGGCTCCAAGTTGATTTCCTCCGGATTAATGCTTCAAAATGATCCAAATTGCTCCACTTTGTTCCATCCATGCCAAAATCCTATAAAACCTGTAAAGACTCAAAAACATCATAGAAAACAAATCAAAAGACTCAAAAAGACTCCTTATATCATGGTTAAAAACCACAAAAACCATGATATATCATCATGCCGAATTGATCATGTTTCTCTAGTGAGAGTTAAGTTTCGAAGTGGTTGACTCTGAGTAGCTTTTGTCAAGAGATTGGATTAGCTAAGTTGTAATGTTCATTGTCTTGGGATAGTTTGTTTATGGCATGTTAAACACTCTGTAGACTATAAGACTCCGCCTACATCAGTTACTCCCATTCTTAGGACCTCTATCTTTCTGATTGTTATCGCATTCCTGAGACTGTTTTTTGTTCTTGTTGTTTAGTTCATGCTTAGACTTGTTTTTGCTTTTACTTATTCATGTTCACTTCTTGTCATGCATGTTCGTTTCTAGTTCTCTAGTTTATTTATGTTTTGCATTTTGATCATTCTAGGATTGTTATACATAAACCCCCTATTTGAATTAGCTTGACTTGTGATTTCTTGATTGCTTCTTTAGTGACTAGCATCATCCCATTTAGATTGATACCTATTATACTGCAATGGCATGGTAGTACTCTAGGATAATTGATAGTAAAATCCTAGTATCAAGACGTATTTCACTTTTTATGTTTTCTCCTTTGATGATTTCTTTTTTATTAATTTATTTATTTGCAATCTTTTTCAATATAATAGGAATGGCAATTAAGAAAAAAAGGATATACGTTATATCTATAAAAGATGAGTGTTTAAGTTTTGTGTCACATAAAAAACATTCGCTAAACTTACTTAAACAGACTCAAATATTTCACATTAAAAGTAAATGTTGTTTGTTAAACTGATACTAAAATACTTACCGTCATACATTATTCTGACGGTTTTTAAAACTGACGCTATTTCGTTTATGTCAGTTTAGTATCAATGTTCAAGGTCAATAACAACCAACGTTAACCAGCACATTTTTTGTAGTGAAATTTAAGATGAATTGCAAGATCAATCATGATCCAAAACAAAATTGCAAAATAGACCTTCATTATTTTTTTATTACATCTTTATTTTTCAAACCTACCAATTTGATCCTTTATTTTGTAACTAAAATTTCTAGAATATTGTTGATAGAATGAACGGTTGACGCGGCGTCATAAAATAAATTGATCAGAAAACACTACAAAAAACACATTGGAATACGTCGATTAATCTATGTCACAATCTAAACTGACGTAAGTTTTTTTTTAAATGTTGATTTAAAAACCGACTTAAATTTCATTAAAGACATATTTCACTTTTTATTCTTTCTCCTTTGATGATTTCATTTTCATTTTATTTATTATTTTCAATCGTTTTCATATTAATAGGATAGTTAATTTTAAAAAAAGGGATATACATAGCTTATATAAAAGACGAGATTTTAAGTTTTGTGTCACATAAAAACAGACGCTAAACTTACTTAAAATGATTTAAATATTTGACGTTAAAAGGAAACGTAGCATCATTGAAATGAAACTGATTCAAATTCCTACATAGATTAAAAGTAAAATTAGGTTTAGACCTCTTTTATTCTTATTTGTGTACATCATTGAAAATTTGTAGCATGTGACAATGAAAAATTCATACCAAAATGCATGCCTTTAATTTCTCAATATAAAGAATTATATGTGTTGACATTCACTAAATCTGAACTTAAAGTCACATATCCTTTTAGTCGTGTCAATTAAAACCATCTTATACTTGAAAACTTATTTGCTTACTTCCGGCCTCCGGGAACCATCCACCTAACAACGGTACCCATAAAAGTGGAGGTAACGGTGCGTTTGCCTACCCTCGTTCGAGGTAAGGTGGCCAAGGGCAGGGCCGGCGCTGATGCGGTGCCAACGGTGCTTTTGCACTAAGTTGCATTTTTTCAAAAAAAAATTATGCAATCTACAATTAACACCTAAAAAATCAAAAGAAAATCTTTTTTGCACCAGGTTCAACAAAAACTTGAGCCGGACCTGACCAAGGGGGCTGTATATAAGTATGTGTATGTGTCCTCGACATGTTTCTGATGCCAAGCTGTCGACTCACTTTCCGCCAACCTTACAACATCAAAAGGACTCTCATCCAAATTTTCAAAAAACTTTTGCATTTTTAGCATTCCATATCAGGGCTGTTCCATATATACCGCATTATCCAAAACAATGATGTATGTTGGGAACCAGGTGATATTTCACCTAGGAAAAAAACCATATTCTCAAATAAAGACTCCATTGGGAAAGGATTGGGATCAAGTGGTATTTGAGATAAAACCGATGTTTAACGTGCTAGCGGCCCGTCAAATATAACATGGTTAATTGTCTCCTCTTGGCCTACACATCAAGCACAACTTAGGTTACAATTGATTCCCAACAACTTAGGTTAGCGTGACCGCAAACACACCTTGTTAGCACTTATCACATATATAAATGGTAAATCTTTGGTGGGTATCGTATTTTCCAAATTCTAGCATGAAGCGGTGTTATATCTAGACGGCAAACTATATCATTTAAAGGTCCTTAGATTCGTCATTCGGGTCATATGGTATCCATATTTAACGGTGAACTTATCCATATATATTATATTTATTTTAATAAATTTTGTCTTTCTTAACTTCATAGGATTACTACTTTATAATATTTTAGAATAATCTTTTCATGAGATTATGACATTTGGCGTTCTATTTTATGACATATATCATCAAATTCTTTTCAATTATTATTTATATTTATTAAGAAAAAAATAAAATCCAGTCAAAATGTAGGCGGTGTGAGATTAAAATTACTCAAACTAGTTATTGGTCTTTGGACTATTAATATACACATAAACATAGCAATATATTTTTTTGTGCACCAAAACAGAGCAATTTCAATTTTATTTTTTTGTATAAGAAAAGAAACAAAATAAAAAAAATCAATTATTATTAACATTTAGAATCCATCACACATAATTTTTGTCTTGATTAGCTTCATAGGATTCATACCTTGTAATATATTAAAAGATAAAAAAAAAAAACAATCAAGATATAAGTAGTGTGAGATTAAAATTACTCGACCTAGATATAACGCTTTGGACTATTAATATACACATAAGAGCAATATCAATTTCATTTTCTGTATATCAAAATCTATATTACGAAAGATGGTCAACTCTCTCCATATGAGTGACATGTCAGCAATGGAGAGAGTCTCACCTGTTTGTCCTCCTTAAAAGCAAACAAACCTAAACTAAAATGAATATGAAACATCTTTCATGTCTTTTATTGGTTTTTTTTGTATCACAAACAGTTTCAATATTTGACTAAAGAATTTAGAGAGGTTTAAAACAAATATTTAGAAGTTGTCAAAAAAAATTATATAAACTTCTTATTAAAAAACAAATTCTATAGTTATATTCAAGAAATTGAGGAGCTAACATAAATGTAAAATTTAGTAAACCAAAACCATATTTGTTACAAAATATGCATCCGTATGAAGCTTTTATTTGATATATATTTTTTTGACGTTTTAGACAGGAACTGTAGATTAATTAAATCTCTCAAAACAAAGTTATTCATGCATGTATCTAATCATTTAATTACAAAATAAGAAAACTTATGTGAAGTATTAAATAAATGAACATCAAATTATATTTTCAAAATTTCTACAATTTAAGAAAACAAAAATAATCTTTACATATATTTAAAAAAAACGATAGCAAAAATATTTAAAAACGGTAAGTCATAAGCCCGCGTATAGCGCGGGTATTCATCTAGTAAAAATAAAAAGATGGTAATCTCTTTGCTCTGTCTTTTTATCATCACCTAAATATTTATTTATTTTCTTTGAGGATTAACCATCCAAATAACAACGGTATCTCATAAAAGTGGAGGTAAGGGTGCCTTCGCCTCCCCTGTTCGAGGTATGTCGACCAAGGGGGTTGTATATAAGTCTGTGGCCTCGACATGTGCCTGATGCAAGGCTATCGCCTCAGTTTCTGCAAACCTTACAACCTCAAGAGGACTCTCAACCAAATTTTTGAAAACTTCTAATTTATAATCTTCCCTATATACAACATTATCTGAGGAAATGATGTATGTTGGGAACCGAATGAAGTTTCACCTAGGAAAAATCTATATTCTCAAACAAGGACTTCGTTTGGAAAGAATTAGGATCAAGTGGTATTTGAGATAATGCCAACATCTGTCGCAAAGGGGAACAGACAAAAGTAACATAATTATGTTTTTTACTGTCTTCCTGGGCGACACATCTGGCACAACCTAGGTCATAATTGATTTCCCGACGACTTATGTTAGAGTAACTGAAACTAGCGGTGTAAAAATGGGTAACCCGACCTGATCCGATCCATGTCCACGTGGATTTGAGACTTTCGTAGATGGGTTTAATCCGACCTATTTATTATAATAAGTTGAATTTAATACCCAAACCTAATAATATAAAAACAAATGGCTAAATGGATTATATAGGTTATCCATATATAAATAAAATAAAATAAAATAATTAATAGAAATCCATAACATATTATATAAAATAGAATTATAAAACTAACCAAAGTTTTCAAGCTTAAAAAAATAATATCAGATATTTAAATAGAAAAAACATCCTAAAATCTTAAAGCCAAAAATCCTTAAAACCAAAATACAAAGTCATTATATTATATATATATTATTTTTGTTTTTTTCATTAACCCATGGATAATCCATAACCCTAATGGATTTATCCCATTAAATCCATAAACCCATGGGACGAACTCATCAATATTCATTTATTTATATAGGTATAAAAACTTAATGCTTATCCGTAAAAATAATAAACAAACAGAATAAATCCATGAGTTTCAGTCTAAAACACACCTTGTTAGCAGCACTTGCCACATAAAATAGTAAATTTTGGTGGATATTGTACTTTCCAAATTCTGGTCTAAAGCGGTATTAAATCTGGTCTGCAAACTCTTATCATTAGAGTTCATTAAATCCAATTCGGACGGTATGATATCTATATTTAACGGTGTACTTATCCATCTATATTATATTTATTTTAATAAATTTTATATTATTTCATAGAATTCATATTTTGTCATATCTTATATAACATGACACAATTTTTCTTTGCATATAACATTTAACTTCAAATTCCTTTTAATTATTATTAACATTTAGAATCCATCACATATAAATTTTGTCTTGCTTAGATTCCAACTTTGTAATATATTAACAAATGACAGAAAAAAAAAATTCAATCAGAATATAAGCAGTGTGAGATTAAAATTACTCGACCTAGTTATAGGTTTATGGAACTAAAAAAAATGTGAAGCTTTTTTTTTCTTTTGGTTCCCATTGTTTTATATGTATTTTCAAAAATTGGTTTTTTTAGTTAGGCTAATTCTAATTATTATAGTGTTATTTATTTATTTTGGTGTACAAAAAAACTTTTTGAATTACCTGTAAAAAGTGATTTCTCTATCGAAAAAGGTTTTAACGCGGTCCAATATCCTTTTCTTTTTCAAATTTTTTTGCGAATTTATTTTTTCGAGAGAAAAATACGTTTTTCGGAACTCCCATTTAAAAATGAAAACGAAAAAAATTCAGTGGTATAATTGGATGTCAAAGACATTTATTATTCAATTCTTTCGTACTCCATATGGAATTTTTTTATTATATATTATTTTCAAAACAAAAAAGACATCCGATTATACCAGTGACAAATTGGATGTAATTGGACTATTAATATACAGAGAAACATAGCAATATAAATTTTATTTTTTTCTATTACAAAAGAAACAAAAAAAAATTCAATTATTGTTAAGATTTATGTCTTGCTTAGCTTCATAGGATTCTTCTTTATAATATAGTAACGTATGAAGAAAAAAACAAAAATCTAATCATAATGTAGGCGGTGTGGGATGTTAAAATAATCTCTCTGTTTTCTGTTCTTAATATAAATAGAAAACAGAGGATATCAATTTCATTTTTCTGTGTAACGGAAGAAAAGAAACAAAAAAAAATGGTAATCTCTTTGCTCTGTGTTTGTATCATCACCTTCGCTTCGTTGATCTTTATCAGCAAGAAGATCAAACGCTCTAAATGGAACCTTCCTCCTAGCCCTCCAACGTTACCAGTCATCGGAAACTTACACCAAGTTGGAGAATTGCCTCACATGTTATTTCAACGTCTAGCCGAAAGAACAGGACATGTTATGCTTCTTCACTTAGGGTTTGTCCCTGTAACTGTTATCTCATCGAGAGAAGCAGCTGAAGAGGTGTGTAGAACTCATGACCTAGACTGCTGCAGCAGGCCTAAGCTTGTTGGTTCGAGGCTAACCTCTCGGGGTTTTAAAGATGTCGCTTTTACACCGTATGGTGACGAGTGGAAGGAGCGGCGCAAGTTCTTGGTGCGTGAGTTTTTCTGTTTGAAAAAGGTTCAGTCTTCCGGGTATATCAGAGAGGAAGAATGTAACTTTCTTGTCAAGAAACTGTCGGAATCAGCGGAGGATCGATCTCCGGTCGATTTGAGCAAAACCCTTTTCTGGCTAACCGCGAGTATCCTGTTTAGAGTTGCTTTTGGACAAAGGTTCCACGAGAATGAGTTTATCGATAAAGACAAGATCGAAGAGCTTGTGTCTGAAGCCGAGAGAGCTCAGGGTAGTTTCACTTGCTCTGATTTCTTTCCTATTGCCGGACTTGGATGGCTCGTTGACTGTATTTCCGGGCAACACAAGAGGCTCAAAGATGTTTTCGTCAAGCTCGATACTATGTTTCAAGGTGTGATCGATGATCATTTACATCCTGGAAATATATCAAAAGATCACAGAGATATCGTCGATGTTATGTTGGATGTGATCGATGATCATAAACAAGGCAAAGATGATGCCTTGAAGCTCACGACAGATCACATCAAGGCATTACTATCGGTAAGAACAAAAAAAAAACAAAAAACAAGATTTGTTTCAACAACACATTTGCATTGAAACTGAATCTGCATATTTACAATTTTTTTTTTTTTTCTCTTTGCTAGAATTTGTTTCTAGGAGGAGTAGACACAGGAGCTATTACCATGATATGGGCAATGACGGAACTCGTTAAAACCCCTGAAGTGATGAAGAAAGTTCAAGGCGAGATCCGAGACCGTCTTGGCAACAATAGGGAGAGAATCACAGAAGAAGATGTCGACAAAGTTCCTTTCTTGAACATGGTGATCAAGGAAACATTCAGATTACACCCAGCAGCACCTCTTCTGCTCCCAAGGGAAACAATGGCTCACATCAAGGTCCAAGGCTATGATATTCCTCCAAAGACACAGATCTTGGTGAACGCTTGGGCGATAGGAAGAGATCAGAAATACTGGACAAGCCCGGAAGAGTTTAACCCGGAGAGGTTTATCGATAGTCCTGTGGATTATAAAGGAAGACATTTCGAGCTCTTACCGTTTGGGTCTGGTCGAAGGATATGTCCCGGTATAGTAATGGGGGTAGCTACTGTGGAATTAGGACTCTTGAACTTACTTTACTACTTCGATTGGAGAGCACCTGATGGTATGACACATGAAGACATCGATAAAGAAGAAGCTGGTACCCTTACAGTCGTCAAGAAAGTACCTCTCAAGCTTGTCCCAGTTCGAGTTCAGTGAGTGCACCAATCTATATAGTTCTAGACTTTGTACAAGTTATGAATAAAAACTTCGTCTCTACATTATGTAATATAAACCGAAACGAAGCAAGTATATGTAAGATGATGTTATAAAGAACATAATCCTGGCTTGCTATGAATAAAAAAGTTACATCTCAAAGGAAAGATTTCGATAAGGCTGTGCTTAGTCTCATTGGCTCCTCTTTTAAACAAGTCCGGACTGATTTGATTTCAGGGGAAAGAAAAGCCACAATGAGTTTATTACATTTTTCAAAACGGTAAGAAAAATCTATAACAATGATTCGATAAGGATCTAACTCCAGAGAACACAAGATACTGTCGGGCAATGTAAGGTGAAACAACAAAATCAGAGATCAAAAGAGAGATATGTAACCTAAGGTTGGAGACATCTTATGGAAACATTGATCGTGGGAGTAATTAGTACTAAGCTCTCTGGCCACAAAGAGAAACTGAAACAGAGAGAGAGGAAAAGAGATCAAACCACCGCCATCGTCGAGGCACTACAGCGGCTGACGCGGCGACACAAAATAAGTTGATCAGCAAATTAAAGATAAATTGCAATATCAACCTTGATCTAAAACAAAAAGTCAATATAAACCTTCATTATTTTGTTTGTTTACATCTCCTCCATTTATTTTAAGAATTCTCAATTTGATCCTTCATTTTTCTTCTTCTGGGTTTGATAAATTTACACAACTAATTGTGCTAGAATTATCATTGCTAGAATAGAGATTACATATGCTTGAATTTTAACCAATCAGATATTTGAGGTAGAGAAATCTTATCACAAAAGTTCAAGAGGAAGGAGGGAAAAGTCACATGACATATCTCAAAGTCGTCTTCATTAAGAGATATAATTGTCCTAACACATCACCATGTACCATTTGGTTTCAATATGTGTTATTTGTCTAATTCATACACTCTTCTAAGATTTTTTTTCACCCAACTTCTCAAATTCAGTAGACAAGACAGCTAAAGTTTCCGTTGATTGTACATATTCTTTTCTTTTTTTATGGAAAAGGTTCAACCGTTACTAGTATGATCCTCTTGCTTTTCGGATCGACGTGAGTGACTTGGATCCAATTACTAAGATAGAATTTAATTAGAAGTTATGATGGCTTTGACGCTATTGTTAGATTAGATTATTAACATAAGCGATCAATTCTACCAGTTTCTAAGTTGTGTTGTGTCTTTGAACCCTTAAAGTTGCCAACTTTATCTCATGATACGATGCTTGTTTTCCTTCCAACTCAGGAAAGAGCTTATTAGCCTAAATACCACAACTTTACTTCTAAAGCATTTACTTGGTCCACAAGATATACATACAAATGTGGGAGTATTAGGGAAGCAAGATGTGTATCGTGCGGTAATATTCTACATCTTGATATTACTTATTGTATAAGTTATTTCCTTATCCGTTTAGGAAAATTTACATTATATTGTGTTAGCAATATGTCAAAACTAATCACTATATATATATGCCTTAATTTTATGAAATACAACACAATAAACTATTCTATTTCTATAATATTTGACACATTTCTCTCTATATGTATGTCTCTGCGAAATGATTCACCAACACCTACCAAAAAAAAAACACAAACACCCCCAAACTTTTCTAAATACATTTAACATGAAGAAGACAAAAGAGCTAAAACGTATGTTTTGCTTCATCATCTTCTTCTCGTTCTTCTCCTTCATCACAAACAACATGGCCTTTCCTCTCTCTACAAAATCTCATTGGATCATCGACGAAAAAGGGCAAAGAGTGAAGCTGGCGTGTGTGAATTGGCCATCACATTTGCAGCCTGTGGTGGCGGAAGGGCTGAGTAAGCAACGGGTAGATGACTTGGCCAAGAAGATACTTGAAATGGGTTTCAATTGTGTTAGATTAACTTGGCCACTTGATCTGGCTACTAATGAGACATTGGCTAATAACGTTACTGTGAGACAATCTTTTCAAAGGCTTGGTCTTACTGATGACATTTCTGGTTTCCAAACCAAGAACCCATCCATGATTGATCTTCCCCTCATTGAAGCTTACAAGGTATGATAGTATCAAATTTCTTGGATTAATTTATTCGGATAGAAAAAAAGAATTTAAAAAAAACTAATCATCTATATTCTTTACTTACTAATTACAGTGGTATATAATATACTAGCTAAACAATTTAGCCCAAAAATATTTAGTTTTCTATCCATAAAGGTAAAATCTAATGGTTCGGAGACCCATCCAAAAACTCAAATTAGAATATAATAGGTCATAAAATACACATATGACTCTACTAAAATAAAATCATCAAAAATAATGATGAATAAAAAAGAATAAATTTTCACAAAACAAAATTTTGGTTATATACGTGGATACTTTTAAGACTATGGTTTTCAAAACTAATTTAATTATATATTTTTTTACCGAAATCTCTTATCATGTATACTTTTATTTTTACCCGCAAATTACTCATTTCCTTTGAAAACATGATTATTATTTTTTTCGTTTTTGCAGAAGGTGGTAGCTAAATTGGGAGACAAAAATGTGATGGTGATATTAGACAACCATGTGACCAAGCCAGGATGGTGTTGTGGCTACGACGACGGCAACGGTTTCTTTGGCGACACTTTCTTTGACCCTGCTACGTGGATCGCCGGTCTGACCAAGATAGCCACGACTTTCAAAGGTACCTCGAATGTCGTTGGCATGAGCCTCAGAAACGAGCTTAGAGGACCTAAACAAAACGTCGACGCTTGGTTCAAGTACGTGTACATTTTATACGAGATAAGATATTCGCACTTGACTATAATTTCTTTATTTTTATTTATTTTGAGTTTATTTTTATTTAATTGGTTTGGTTTGAAATGAATTTCTCTGATAAATTAATGGCTACATAGAAAAAGAAACGAAAAAAAGATTATACAACTAGCGGCATCTTTTGCGCCTTTTTTTATGTTTGTCCATTTGCTGCATGCATGTGTATGTGTAAGACAGTAAGAGAACGCTATTTAATATAGATTCTGTAATATTGAATCAGTTTATTACCTCTAATGGCATACTTTACATTAAAAGTTTGTCTGTTAACGAAAAAGGTACAACTATAAGGAGAAAATATGGACACTGGTTAAAGTAAGCCACGTATTAATGGTTAAATGATTTATGCGGGTACATAATTAACATGCATGTATGGTTTAGTTAAAGTATGTCACTTATAAATGTTAAAGTGGCTTATGGGTGTACATGCTTGCATGTAGGATCCTTGCAAAGTAGGATTTAATTTTTATTTTTATATGTATGCATGTAGGTACATGCAACAAGGAGCCGAAGCAGTTCACGAAGCAAACCCTGAAGTACTTGTTATCCTTTCTGGCCTCAGCTACGACACCGACCTCTCATTTGTCCGATCACGACCGGTGAACCTAACTTTTACTAGGAAACTCGTGTTCGAGATCCATCGATACTCCTTCACTAACACAAACACATGGAGTTCCAAAAACCCTAACGAGGCATGCGGCGAGATTCTGAAAAGCATCGAGGACGGAGGCGGTTTCAATCTCCGTGACTTCCCAGTGTTTCTTAGTGAGTTTGGAATCGATTTGAGAGGCAAAAACGTTAACGATAATAGGTATATCGGATGTATATTAGGTTGGGCGGCGGAGAACGACGTAGATTGGTCGATTTGGACACTTCAAGGAAGTTATTATCTCAGAGAAGGTGTTGTTGGAATGAGCGAGTATTACGGTGTGTTGGACTCGGATTGGGATCGTGTTCGAAGCCGGAGTTTCTTGCAAAGGTTGTCTCTGATTCAATCCCCGCTTCAAGGTATATATATTCTATATTTCTGTCTTCGGAGACTAATTTTAGAATTTACAATCGTCACCAAGTATTAAAAACATTATGTGGTCTACAATACATACGAATACACTATCAAAATATTAAATGGAGTTATGATATAAGTTAGCTACCATTAGATTAGAAACTCTATCAATCATTAAATTTACAACAAATAAACTGTAGATATCTTAAAATGACATTTGTAACATTATAATTGTAATTCAGATTTTAGAATGAGAATGATATTTCACAATTGCGTAAAATATAATGTACAAAGATATTTATTATTAGATATCATAACTCTATTTATTTAGGTGTTAGCTATCTGCAGTATTTTTATACATAGAATTTGCTTATGCTTGTTCATTAGACATAGTTAAGCATCTCATTATTCCTAACTTGGTTAAGCAGGACCGGGCTCTCAACCCAAAGTCTACAATCTTGTTTTTCACCCGTTAACCGGACTTTGCATGTTACAAAGTATCTTAGATCCAACCAAGGTCACTCTCGGTCTATGTAATGAATCTCAACCATGGAGCTACACTCCTGACAACACCCTGAGACTCAAAGACAAATCTCTATGCTTAGAGAGCACCGGGTCGAATGCGCCGGTTAAGCTGAGTAATATGAGTTGCTCGAGCCCTAACTTGTCAAAATGGCAGACTACATCAGCCTCTAATATGCTATTAGCTGCGAAGTAAAGCAATAACTCGCTTTGTCTTGACGTGGATGAATCCAATAACCTCATGGCTAGTGACTGCAAGTGCGTGAAGGGTGAAGACACCTCGTGTGATCCCACAAGCCAGTGGTTTAAGATTGTCAAAGTTAGTATATAATGAGGTTTAATATAGATTATATCATATATAAATAACATGCAGTAACCTCATAAAGTTGTAAACTTCGTTTCTTATAAGTTAAATCTAATATTCACTCTAATGTCATTTTACACTTTTTTACACTTTTTTTTGTTTCAAAAAATGTCATTTTATATTTTTAATGTCATTTCTTTTATAAGTATTAAAATGACACTTGAAACAGAGGAAGTATATATGATGTTATTTTACGCTATCAAGATAACGATTAAGTAAGTAATCAATGTTAAGAAGATATTAAACGTCAAACCCAAATAAAACAAAATAAAATAAACACTGTATGACTTTTTCAATAAATTAGTCATTAGTGATTGATTTGATTAAAGTTTCATTAATCCTACTAATTAATTGAGAAGTACAAATATGAAACTAATCTTAAAATGTGTAAAAAATTACATTCAATTACCATTTGAAAAACTTAATTAAGCTAAGTTAATTAACTAAATAAAGTTAATTAATTAAAAAAAAACACTGACATATCAAATAGAAAAAATCAAGAAAAATAAAAATATATATTTTATCTCTCTAATAAATTATGGACAAAAATTACTAAATATATTTTTTAAAAATATAAACTAATCATAATTTCAAAAACTAAGATTTTATATCCAAGTACACAATATAATTATTTTTAATAACTAAATTTCAAAGATTTTGTTAAGATTTCAAATTATGATTCTCCTATCATCTTTATTTTCTTTTATTTAAAAATTGTTTGGAATTTTCATATAATACTTATGATTAGTAAAATGCAGAATTTTTTCTGCATATGTTGTGATTTGAATTTTTTAAAACGAAAATATATTATTCAATCTAAAAAAATGTATGTTTTAATTTTCACATTTGCGGGTTGGTAAAACTAAATTTATATAAATGATAAATTAATAATTTTTATTTGTTCACAATTATAATATTAAAACTACTACTTCATATTTCACAAAATAATAATGCAAATACAACAAACAAACAATGTAAAACTGTAGTATATATCAAAAAATAATATACTATAATATTCTAAAATAATTAGTATTCAAAAAGACTAATAGATTTACAGAACAATTAAAATAAATATTATCACAAACAAAATAACTTAAAAAAAAATATAACAATAACTTTTATTATTATATTAGAAATATTTTTTAAAATGTTGAGCCCTGTATATCTACTAGTTAGACACTAATTTGGATGTTCGGTGTTGTGAATTGTGATCTAGTCGCTAATAATTTTCTTAGTATATAGAGAGGACCATTCCACTTCTTACAAAACAGAGACACATAAGTTTCAATGGGAAGACTCTTCTTCATCTCTGTCTTTCTTCTTCCATACGTCATCATAAACATCACCACCTTCGCTCTCCCTCTCTCCACCGACTCACGCTGGATCGTCGACGACGACGGCAGCAACAAAGGTCGGCGCGTGAAGGTCACGTGCGTCAACTGGCCGTCGCATCTTGAAACCGCGGTGGCTGAAGGACTGAGCAAGCAGCCATTGGATTCGATCGCCGAGAAGATCGTCTCAATGGGTTTCAATTGCGTTAGATTGACTTGGCCTCTCTACTTAGCCACCGATGAATCTTTCTCTGATATCACGACTGTGAGACAATCTCTTCTCAAGTTTCGTCTCTTTCAAGCTGTTTCTGGTTTTCAAGTTCACAATCCCACGATTCTTGATCTCCCCCTTATCAAAGCTTTCCAGGTAAAGTTCTGACCTTTTTCCCGGTAGGATTTTGACTTTAGTGGGATTCTTGAAATTCTTGTTTAGTTTGTAATCTGTCAATTAGGATTTCAAGAAAAAGAAAGATGAGAACTTTGTTTGTTCTTTCTCTTAACACAGGAAGTAGTGTCTTGTCTTGGAAAGCATAGAGTAATGGTGATCTTAGACAATCACATAAGCCAACCTGGTTGGTGTTGTAGTGACAATGATGGTAACGGGTTTTTCGGCGATAAACATTTAAACCCTCAAGTTTGGATCAAAGGGTTAAAGAAGATGGCATCAATGTTTGCTAATAACGTTTCATCAAATGTGGTTGGTATGAGTCTGAGAAATGAACTTAGAGGTCCTAAACAGAACATTAAAGATTGGTATACCTATATGAGAAAAGGCGCTGAAGCGGTCCACTCCGTTAACCCGGATGTTCTTGTTATTGTCTCGGGTTTAAATTACGCTACTGACTTATCTTTCCTCCGAGACAGACCCTTTGAAGTTAGCTTTAGGAGGAAACTTGTGTTTGAGATCCATTGGTATGGATTTTGGAACTCTTGGGAAGAAGATAACTCGAACATGATTTGCGGGAGAGAAACAGAGAAGATAATGAAAATGTCGGGGTTTTTGCTCGAGAAAGGGATCCCGTTGTTTGTGAGCGAGTTTGGGGTTGACCAAAGAGGAAACAATGTGAATGACAATAAGTTTCTAAGTTGTTTTATGGCTTTAGCAGCTGATCTTGATCTAGATTGGGCGCTATGGACACTTGCAGGAAGCTATTACATAAGGGGAAGAACCATTGGATCAGATGAAACTTATGGAGTTTTGGATTGGAATTGGTTAAGCATAAGGAACTCAACCATTTTGCAGATGGTTTCTACAATTCAGACTCCTTTTAGAGGTACACTAATTTGTTTTTCAAACTTACCTTTGTTATATTTGATCACTTGATTTATAACACAAGTTTAAACAACTTTGCAATAATCAGGACCAGGTCTAATGGAAACTCAACCAAAGAAAATAATGTTCCATCCTTTGAGTGGACTTTGCGTTGTAAGAAAATCATTGTTTCAACTAAAGCTTGGTTCTTGTAATAGATCAGAAAGCTGGAGACTTTCTTCTCATCGAGTTTTATCATTAGCAGAAGAACGAATCCTCTGTTTAAAAGCTTATGAGAAAGGAAACTCTGTCAAGCTGCGTTTGTTTTTCACTGAGTTTCACTGTTCAAAATGGAGACTTTTGTCTGACTCGAAGATGCAACTCTCGTCCGTAACAAAGAATGGAGCATTTGTCTGTTTGGATGTGGATTCACGCAGTAATAAGATTGTGACAAGAAGATGTAAATGTTTACAAGGAAACTCGAGTTGTGATCCGAGAAGCCAGTGGTTTAAGCTTGTTACTAGCACGAGAAGGCGGTCTATATCAAAACCTTTTCTTCAAATTAGTCCATACTCCAAGACATCTCTTCAGAAGGCTTTATCAATCTTACTGCTTTAGGATTTCTAATCCGGTTTGGTTTTTGGATCGGGTACACACCTACCTTTCACAGTGCTGAGATGTTTATACACCTAACTTACAATTTCAGAATTTGCAAATCTTGCTTTGTTTAACATTCGTGATCTGCAGTAACATAATAAACATACTGTACATTTTATTAACCAAGATTATTTATGTGCCTAAACTAATTTAGAAGGGTGAAGATCTTACATTAGCCATATATATAAACAACTTTTTCAGTAATAGCTGTATTTTCTTCTATATTTATGAATCTTGCTTCTTCTCCTCCAGAGATCTCGGTGTAATACTGACCTTAAGACCATGTTTCATATACAAAGTTGTTGTTACTCGTGGAACAACAACATGATCTGGATCAACGTTGATTGAGTAATTCAACAAGATCGAAGCAGCTACCATTTTCATCTGCAAGTATGCAAACGTTTTCCCTAAACAAAGCCTTGGACCGGCGTTGAACACGACGTATTTGAACTGATCATCACTCACATATTGCCCTCCTTGTATCCATCTCTCTGGTTTAAACATTTCACAGTCTTTTCCCCAAATTGATTTCATTCTTCCCATCGCATAGACCGAGAAGTAAACGCGTGAACCTTTTCTCAAGAAAGTGCCATCAGGAAACACGTCTTCTTCAGTCGCTTGTTTCATTTCCATAGGAATTGGTGGATAGAGTCTAAGAGATTCCGACAATGCTGCTTGTATATAAACCATATCGTTTAGTTCTTTGACTGTAAAGTGACAAAAACTCTCTGTTTCTCCTGTTTCAAGATTCTTGTTGTTCTTCTCTCTTTGGCTCAAGATTTGTCTGATTTCTCTGAGAATCTTGGTTTCGACTTCCGGGTGTTTTGTTAACAACCAGAAGAACCAAGTAAGTGCGACGGAACTCGTGTCTCGTCCCGCTAAGATGAAGCTTGTGCAGAACTGTCTGAAAAACTTGACGGTGAACCGATCATTTTCATCGCCTCTTTTGTGACTCTCGTTCTGGATTAGCCTCGAGAGGACATCAGATTTGCTATTAGCTAATGTTCCTTCATCCTTAAGCATCGTGATTCGTTCGAGAACCATCTTGTCTATAAACTTGTGAACCGTCTCAACCGCTTTCCTCAGCCCTTTCTCATACCCTACATCGAAAAACTTCATCGGTTTCCACAAAAACGGCGGTATCATGAACCGAAACAGAGTAGACTCTGTTGCTTCTTCAAACGCTTTAGCGAATGGAACGTGGGGAAGATCATCATCCAAAGTCCCGGGGTCATCTCCGAGACCCGCAATGCAGATATTATCAAACGTTAACCGTAAAAGAATCTCTTGAAGATCGAAAGCTTCTTGTGAATTTGAGAAACTCTCCATCACTTTCAAGAGCTTCCTCTGTATCAAATCTCTTGTCGTCTGAAAAGAATGATCCACGAAGCGAGTCGAGTGCATCTCAGTTATGATGATCCGTCTCTGTTCTTTCCAAGATTCATCATCCGCGTTGAAAATACCATCTTCGAGCAAATCGCGGAATCTCTCTTTGTAAAACTCCCCTTTAGGGAAGTTCTTGAAATTGGTTTTGAGCATGTATTCGATGTTTGCAGGAACACTAGTCATGGCTCCATAAGATCCACTAAACCAGATCCCTTGGTATGGAAACGTTCCTCGGCTTTTCGTCAAACACCGGGTGACCCATCCGAAGACATCGTGAACATGAAGGAAGAACTCGGGAGTGATCCCAAACACAGGCCATTGCACTGGTCCGCCTTTGTTGGTTAGCTTGGCTTGCAAGCAACCGAAAAGGAATAGACCTAACAACGCAATTGATACATCTTGAAGACAAAGATGAGCAGAGATGCGATCTATTAATGACGACGTTACAGAGTTTTCATTAGACATTTTTGTATAAATGTTATTTGCTCAGTAACTATTTTGTAGCAGTTATAAACTTGAGAAAATTGGATTTCAAGGTTTTATGTTTAAATTTCGTAAAGATAGGTAAACCGAAGAAGATTCAAAGAGAGGATTCATCATGCTTTTGGAGATATTTTGCTGAAGGATTCAAGAGACAGTTGAATTGGAATTGGTCTATTTCAAGAACGACTTTTTCTTAACTTACACGAAACGTAAAGTTTGAAAGCAAAATGCGAAATGTGTGCTTGTTAAGTTAGTGTCGTAGAAGCATAGCTACAAATGCAAAATTACACGTCTTTTTTTAGCAAACTCATAACCAATGAACCATTTTGACAAGTAGCAGTCTCTCGTTCAATCTCTCACCCACAAAAAAAAATATAAAAGAATGAAAAAGTAGAAAAGTGAATCTCTCAGACTTTGAGCCTGAATGGGGTTCTCCCCATTGCGCATCCTCTAAGGTTTCAATTTTTGTTCGGTCCAGTTTATTACACAATTTATTTATCTTTTACCCCATTTATATTGATTTTAGGTTTTTCATTATATAAGTTCAATGAGAGTCCGCAAATTTGGCATGTTCCAATCTTTTCCCTACCATTCTAATACGACTTTTAACAAAAATGAGCCGATATATCAATCGAAAGCCCATAGGTTTATTTGTTCAATTAGGAGGATAACTTCACACATACTAGCCCTTCCCCTAATCGACCAAACATATGATTATGGTTAATCTTGTGGCATTATCACAAATCAAAAAAAAAAACTAAAGATTTGAGTAGATTAGAAAACAATTGAAACAAAAAATTTAGGTAATGGAATTAGGGAAATATATGTGAATAAATTATACCAGAAGACAGGTAACACTGTGAAAATAGTAAAATTTAAACACAGAGCTGTTAAAATTCTGGCCAGTTTAATATTTGCTCCGGAAACTTGAACATCTCTCACTAATAATCTAAGAGAGTTCACCATTATGAAGCAAATAATTTACCAATTTCTAAACCAAAATCAATTTCGAAATTTCTCAAACACGATTAACCGATGGATAAAAAACCAAACAAATCGGTCAAAATTAGCCATCGGATATTAGGTATTTTTGTTTCATTCGAACGAATCCGAAATCACAAAAAAAAAATCCCTATCGATCGGATTGAAGATTTTTTATTATACGCTTCCGGTGACACGCCCTTCAGGGTATGTAAAACCCTAAAACGAAGAGCGCAACGCCTTTCGAAAGCGATTAGATATCTCATTGTCAAAAAAAAAATGTTCAAACACAAACTATGATGAAGATTGAAAAAAAGTTAGAAGAACTATGGTGACGGCTACGGAGATTGACTTTCGAGTTTATGAATTAGGGGTTAGAAGGACTTCCTTTTATAGAGAGAACGATGAGTCAAAATTAGGGTAATGGTATTAATGGGCCTTAACTTTTAGGCCCATTTCGTTATTGGACCATTTACCAACATTTTGGTCAAATTTGGATCTTTATTGTGAGTCAAAAAGTTTGGGCCACTGTTACTAAAATGTCCAGTTTCGGTACACGGATATCGGTATTTTTTGTTATTTATATATTTTTATGGGAAAAAAAATGAAAATTAGTTCACGTGGTTTTTTTACTTAAAAATAAAATAAATTGAAAATCAGTGTTTTGGAATGAAAATATTCAGTTTTATTTTTTTCCCCTCGGTCCTGACAGAAACTTAATAAAATAATTAATTTGATCTTTTTACTAAGTTCAAGTATTACCTAAAAATTTTGTAAGGTCCACTAAAAAGTTAAGTTAAAATTGATAGAGTGTAAATTGCTACAACATTCAAACTTAAACCTTAATTGTAATTGTTTTTTAATTATATGTGATAGAGACTATCATTTTTTAGTGGACCTTATCTACAACTACAACTACTAAAGTAAATTAAACCCTACGAAAAGAATGTGATTTTGAAATGTTGTAAAAGCTTTCTGTACCAGTCGTCACATCCTAAAATCTTTCAATTAATACCCTAGGAATGGGGTTTAAATGCTAACAGTGGTTTAATGTTTTTCAAAATCCTGAAGAAAGACAAAACCCACTGAAAATTAAAACTAGAGACATCTCTAACATCAGGAAGATTAAAGTTGTAGTCAACGATCACTATCAACACTGCCATGCACCAAGTAAGGTGGATATCAGACCACGTGTCAGTGCCCCATGAATCAGAGGGAGATACAGAATGTGATCATCACTAGCACAGAGTCCTCTATTGTCCCTTTCACATGTCTCTGAATAAGACAGCTAACACACTAGAACAAAGATAGTATTGCCTGAAATCCAACTTTTACCCTAGGTCAACCCAATTTTAGATCTCCTATCTAGATTTTCACTGTCTCTCCTTTAAAAAATAATAAGTAACGTAAATCCAAATATCACTTTCTTTCTTTGAAGCTTTGAAGTAAAGAAAAAGAGGATTAAGATGTGACGTTTTACTACTTTTCATAAGTCATTATTAAGTTCATGTTGATACCCAAAAGAACTTAGCGTGAGTAGAGTAATTATTGATAACAAAAAGAAGTTTAAATTAAGACAAACACAAAAAACAAAAGGGTACAAATTTTAACCAAGATCATGTCTACTTACATTTTTTTATATATCTTATGATACACACAATACAAACAACATACACCTAGAAAGATGTTTCTCCTTCCACGGTGAAACTCCGGCCTTCGTCTACGCTACTGCCGGAAAATCCATCTTCATGACTGTTATCATGGTCACTGTCACAACATGACCCACTCTCAGAGTGATCTTGACCGTCCATTTGCTCAATACGACTATGATTGAGTTTAATGCAGCCGTTAATGTTGATAGAGACGGGTTCTGGTAACTGCTTCCCGTCTCGGGGCGGCGAGAAGACCACCGGAAGGTAAAGCTCAGCCTCGCATGGAAACTTCGAGCTCTTGAAGTGTTCCTTTAAATCCTCCAGACCCTGTTATTGACCACCAAAATAAACGCATTGTGACCAAAACAAATTATCAAATCTATAAAAAAAAAAAAAATCAAGACTTTGGTTTAGCCTATAGCTTAAGTTTTGGTATATATAGATATTGCAACTTCTGTGGATTTGCAGGGTTTACTCGAGTATATATATATTAGGTTTATGTAGTTTGCGATTTCAAAACACTGTGTATATACCTGAACTCTCGCATATGTGATTTGGCAAATCTTACGCGAATTAAAAACCTCCCAACGTTGATGATTAAACGCCTTGTAAAACCTCCAAGCTGCTTCCGGAGATGTCATGTTCACAAACCCATAACCAACATTGCACTTGTTGCTATAATACACACAACATAGAAATTAGTTAACATTTTGGTTATAAATATAACCGATCTAATCTATATATAATCACTGGATTTCAATGTTTGATTACTTGAAATCCATCGGGAGATACACGAAATCATAAGACGAAAAGGGCTGATGAAGAGACTCATGTTCATGGTGATCCTCAGCGATCCCTTCGTTAATGTGGATGCAATGCTTGTCCAGCATATCCAACAGTAGCTTTTGACTATATAAAACAAAAACATTGAATCTCATAAACAAAATCCAATAGGAAGCTGTAATATAAGAGCATCCGGGAAAATGTTAGTCAATTAAGGTACGTATGATAAAACAAGAATATAACCAAAAGCTTGATGGAACATAACATTGGAGAATTTTATCTAGAATATAAAGCTTTGAATATAAAGCTTTGAATATAGGCTATATATATAGCACACGAATCCATGCGAATATTTTAATGAAAGATCTAAATCTTTAACCATCCTAGAGTTTGAAAAAGCTTCCAACTTTAAATCCATATAATCACTTTATTGAGAGATTAGAAAATTTTTAGGTTTTTAAACCATCTTAGTTTCCATCGGAATATTAGAAAAATACTACGAACTTTAGATTATAAAACGTAGTATTTATTAATCTATTAATACTAAGTAAATTAGATTATATATATAAAGCCCAACCTGTACTTGTTTGGTATGTTCTTGATCATCAAAGTGGTACGTGGATCTCTGCAACTTGGATCTTCCATGGTTTCTTCACTGATAAGAAACTGACTTAGTTCCATGTTCTTCATCTGTCTTTTCTTCCCCCACTTAGCCATGTTCTTGCTTTTTGTCTCCGCGCATTCGGATTCCGCTCCTCGGGTCTTATTATCGACGTCATCAATGATAGATAACGAACGCATAGAAGCATTAACAGCGATAACACCATTACTAGGGCTCACAATCTTGTTTTTATCTTTCATAAGAGTTACAGACTGCCTCAAATAAGGAGGATTTAGAATCGGTGGTGGTTGAAGCGGTTGAAACGGTAGCTGTGGTAGCCTAGATGACCTGAACCTGTTCTTAAGTCCACCTGGACGACTAAATTCGATCACAACTTGCTTACCACCGATCTCTTCACCATTCATTCGATCAAATGCTCTCGCCGCATCTCTTACATCATAAAACTCAACGAACCTTTGATGTTTCTTGTACGGCGTCTCTCTCAACTCTTTGATCGGACCTGAAACGAACAAACGGTCCAATATTATCTATATTCAAAAGCTAAAATGATGTTCATAACATGCAAACAATTAATCCATGATTCATGTAAATAATATTGTAATTTATATTATAGCCTAACATTATTAGTCTTTGAAAAATGTTTTAATTCCTGACATATCCACAAATCGAGGAAACAAACTAAATCTAATGGTAAAGTAAATCAAGACATAGAAACTCGTAAAAGAACCGTACCGTAAACTTGGAAAATCTGTCTGAGATCAATGGAAGAGACCTCAGGGTCTAAGTTAAATATCACCAACGTTCCTTGGTTACAACCTCCGGGAACAGCACTAGTCGCCGGAACTACGAACTGAGCCCATACATGTCTGCCGGAAACAAACCCACGCGCCGATGAAGAAGAAGAAGGTGAGCTCCAAACGTTTCCACCTCCACCTCCGCCGCCGCTGCTACCACTGAGTCTAGCTTGTTGCTGCATGTGTCTACCGCAAACATCACGAACCGCTCTTTTAGCGTCACGGATATCGTAGAAATGTACGGTCACGATTCCTTCAGAGATTCTTTCCATTTGCACGCCACGGACGTCGCCGAAGACCTCCAAGTCACGTCTCACCGTGGACTCGGTTACGTCACGCGGTACGGATATCAAAGAGAGCGACCGCGTCGGAGAATTTGACGGTGTAGGAGGCCTTTGAGCTGCCGAAACGCCGCTGAAACATGGACGCGGTGGTGGTAGTGGTTGTGGTTGTGGTGGAGGAGGAGAAGAGAACATCATCGGATGTGGTGGAAGATTAAAGAACGTGAAAACTCTTGGCTCCGTCGGAGATAATCCGTATGAAGATGGAGGCAACGGCGGAGGAAGCGGCGGAGGAGGAGGAGAAGTGTAGGGAAAGTAAAAATGAGAAGAGATAGGGTTCAGTGGTATGAACTCTTGAGCACGAGGGTCTAAGTTTCTGGCGAACGGGAAAATTCTAGAGTCCTCCATTAATGCCGGAGAAATGATATTTTCCGGCGAATGATGAAAGATTTCTTGATCGTGTGAGAGAGAGAGATACTGTAACGTCGTCTGTCTCTCTCTCTTTACTTCTCCTCAGACAAGACAGTGGAAGAGAACAAATGTTTATTTATTTTTATTTTTTTATGTTGTAAGCATTTAAGTTTCTCGAAAATGACTGTTTTTTAAAATCGGATTTATTATTTATTACTATCGTTTTTGTTGAGGTTACGTTAATACCCCTACGCACTTTTTGGTGTAGGTTTTGGGTTCTTTGGTTTTACGAGGCGTATATATATTTGATTTGAGACAGATTAAAGTCCCTACGCGACACGAATACTGAGTACGTGGAAAATGTTCATCCTTTAAATTTTCGGTTTTGTAGTAGAATATTGAAACAGTGAAGAGTAATGTATTACTATTGACAATGAAAAAATGGGTATGGTGATCTCGGGTGATTGTTGTGGGAGAGCCTTTTTGGACCTATCAGAGAGGTTACTATTTAGTATTTTCTTTTTGTCTTACTCTTGATTCGCAAAACGTTTTATATCGTTGTATTATTGTATACCATATTAACAGTGTACAGTACTACAGTTAAAACATATATTCTAGCTCTGTGGACACCGTAGACGTCGTCGGAAGGGGTAACAATAGTCAGAGTCGGACTTTAGACCCATGCAAGAGAAGTTTGAGATTTAATGTCAATGTTACATATCAATTTAACTATCTATTCTATTTAGAGTCTACACATCTCCACAAGGCATAACACAAGCATGAATAGATATTGTTCCATGACCTACACAGCTTTAGAGATTGAGGACAGAATTAATATATAGAGTCTACATATCTCGGTTTAGCTATACTGGTTATTGTGTTTGATAAAATAAAATAAAAAACTATACTGGTTGGTTATTGTTGGTAAAAAGAAAATAAAACAAAAACTTTTCTCTTTCATCTCTATCTATCTTTATGGGAAAAACTAATATGGTATCAGAATGTAATCTAGATTATCAACCAGATCTTAAAAGTTTTAAAAAGACATTTGGAACGTTTTTCATATTCTTGCTTGGGAGCTTTCTAAAATGGAGGCCTAGCTAGTCAATAATAATAGCCGGATTTGGTGGCAATGGCATTAGGTTTTATAAGAGTTTATTTGTTCTCCACTTATTATTCCTTAAACTCTCATTATTCTTATAACCGCTTTTTAGATAGTGGCGTCCATGAAAATGAAGCTAAAAATACTCATACGGCTTGCTTTTAGTTAGAACTTTATTTTTTCCATTACACCTTATCCTAATGTTTCTTCTCTTTTTTTGTCTGTCCGGTTTATCGTCACATATCGAGTGCCAGTGGTTTGTGATCGATCGGAAGTCGGTTCAATTGATAGGAGTCGAATCCAAACCGAATCCATAAAAACCTATATGTATAGAAGAAACACACTACAAAACAAAAGCTAATTAATGTATTTCAAAAATGACATGTTTATCTATATATTTTTTCTTTTCAGTTGTTATTTTCTGATATAAGTGGAAAATGGAAATATATCTATGAAACAAAATTTGATTTGATTCTGACTTAAAAAAAAATTGGAATAGATACAAAAAGTCCAATAACAATAGTGAATTACTTTTATCAGTATCCTTCCTATGAGTATATTTTTTAAATACCAATATAGATGGTGTGCGTTCGTGTTTTTCATTTGGTTAATTATAACAAACTAAATATCTCATATCTTTAATATTTCCTCGGTTTTATAAAAATTAATGTTTTGGGATATTTTTTTGTTCTACAAAGATTGATGTTTTGTAAATTTCAATAAGTAATTAATCATTGAAAATATTTAAAATTTTGAATTGTTATTGGTTTAAAATTAAATAATATCTCTTTAGTCAAAGAAAAAAATATATTTAAACTCAATAATCATTGTTTTTTAAAATGCGTAAAAACTTCCAAACATTAATCTTTTCGAGATAGGGAGTTCGAGATAGGGAGAGTATAAATTTGCATTACAACGTACAATGTCTGATCTCCAAAATATCTAAAGTCGGCAATACATTGTTTTCGCGAATCCAACGTTACATTACAAAGTCACAGTAAACTTAAATTAAATAAAAAGTTAGTTTACAAAAAGGTTATATGATACTACTATCAGAATGAAAGATCTTTAAAAGGAATACTATTGTTTAACGTGGATATTATTAGTAGGGTAGTGAAGAAAGTGTTTGTTAAACACGAAGTAGTGACCCAAACGCACGTGCACATGAAAAAACTCGGTTCGAGAAGAAGACTCCCCAAAACCAACGACCAAAAACCATAATCTTGGTTTGCGTTTTTTTATTTTATTTTCCTTTTCCTCAGATAATCAATCATAAAACAAATATTTTACTTAATACCACTTCTTGCTTACCACGTTTGCTTCTGTTTTTCGCATTTTCTTAAACAAAAACATATTTTAAATTTCTTATTTGGTGTATAAGTATGATTCGTTTTGGTAAGCGTACATGGAATACCACCAATTTTACTCATGGCCAAAATAATAAGAAATATTTTCATCCACTCGTTTAATGATTTCATTATTCTAATATGATTTCTGAATATAATAGAGGTATATATTTTATTTCAACTGTGAAACTAAGTCATATTGACCGAACCTCTAAACATGAAAATCTTCGATTAGAGTTTAGTAGTTGTAGTTTTTATTAGAAATGGACTGACTAGCCAAACAAAAACCCGAATCAAAATTAAACCAAACCAAATCTACTACAAACTGAAGTGTTTGGCTTAATTAGCAACTAGACTATATATTATCCTTTTGAAATTACCTAATCAAGTTCGATTGTATAACTTTTATAACGTATTTCATTATATGAACACATATTACTTACCAATCAATTTTAAATATTTTTTTGTTCTATCAGATTTTATATAATACTAATTGTAAAACACAACCAAACCAAACTCTAACCGAGCGACATCTCAATATAACCAAATTGAAGTTCGGTAAGATAGTTCAATGATTGGTTTGCTAAACCGAATCCATCAAACCAAAAATACACTGAAATGTCCACTCTTTACGTTGCCTGAAAAAAACAAGAGAAACCATTGAAGATACAACAAAGTAAAATTTCTGGCTCTAAAGTCAAAATGTATATCCTAGTCGTATAAAACAGGGAGATGAGGATAGAAAGTGACCCGTCGTTAGTTAATTGACTTTTACGTCTTACAAAGTTACATATTTGTTCGATTCTATAATATCAGGTATAGTAACTAATATTGAATAACGCTGGGGATTATATGAAAAGGTTTCGGCTTTTTTTGTTTGTTTTTGTTTATGATGGGCCTTTCTATTGGGCCGTTTGTTCCAACTTTCTTCTATATATATATCTATCACTTGTGTTCAACGGAAACATCTGAGAACATATTTCGAAAATTGAGAGAGCCGTTCGAGATCTCGGGGTTTGTCTTTGCTTCTTGTTCTGTTTAACTATTTCTATTTTGTCTGAAATCATTTGCTTATCTTTCCTCATTGATTGATGAATGAGACGTAATGCTATAAAGGCCACCCCTACTGAAGCTAGCTTTGAATGTGTTTCTACTACTAATTTGTGGGGATTTTGGTTTAGGGTATTATCAGCTATTAGATTTTATCGGTTTATTTGATTATAGCTACTTTTAAGATTTGTTAAATGGATTCTGAGTATATAGAGTTTTCTGTTTACAGGTTAATTTAAAGCCGAAGGTTATCCTACGAAAACTGTATGTGATGAGCATCTTGAGTTACGAAAAGGAATATTTAACACTACTAAATCTTCAGAAGCATGTAAACCATATGATACAAGTCTATCTCAAACTACTAAATCTTCAGAAGTATGAATATGTATGCATGTATCCCGTGCTAAGATCAGAGGCTTAGGGCAAATTTTGAAATTGTGGCCTTGTATATATAAGTTTTTTTTATAGAAAATATATATTTTTAATATATTAAAAAGGAAATATTACCACATTTTCAAATATTTTCATTAAAAATGAGATTTAGTGGTTAATAGTATAAAAAGCAAAAATAATTTTCTTTATAAAAGTCATTTTTATGATTTGTTTTATAAGAAAAAGTCCTAAAACACTATTTAAGAGTGAATATTAAAGCTAATTTTGAAAAAATGTGGCTTTTTTTTTAATATATTTGTGTGGCCTAGGGCAAATGCACCTTTTCTCCCTTACTAAGCACGGCACTATAGTAATAAGCACGGCATTGCATGTATGTATCGAGATAATCTAACGTAAGCCAAATCATATACATAAAAGTAAAGTTTTACTCTTTTTTTATTGGTCCATTTAACATTTAATTTTAAAAATTTAATATTTCTTTTTAATTAAACAACACATTTTATTATATACATTAATGCATACTTTAAAATTCATTTTTTACTGCTAAATTAAAACTGAAATTACAGAAATTGTGAATTGACCTTTTCTCCTCCATTCATTTTCATTTAAACACATTATTAATTATAATTGTAACTTTTCTAATTTAATTATTTTAGAAATATAACTTCCATCACTTTTTATCATATAAATAACCATTCTCACATCCTCCTCCACCATATCCCAAATCCTAAATATTTTCTTTGTTTTTTATAATGTTCTTGCAAACCCAAATAAGAGTTTGATTATTTTTATTGTTTACTATATCTTTTACATTGTTTTGAATTTTATTGTTTCTTTGTTTTATGTACTTCTCCTTTTCTTCTTTGTTTTCTTATATTATTTTGATTTAGAATACATATGTATAATAAATTTTTGATGACTATAATAATATTTTGGTTATAACCATCTCATAATAAGGGAATCAAGCTAAATAAAACATCTTAATTCTTTACTTTAGATGTTTGATTAGTTCTTACATTAATGTATATTTATTTTCTTCTTAAAATTTGAAATGTTCTCATGAAGGAAATTTTTGTAATATAATTATCAAATCAATTTTTTTTTTACCTCTCTCTAACCTCCAACAAAATTGTAATAAATCTATTTTAGAATACTCATCATTATATTTAGCCTGTTATTCAACATATAATTATATAAAAGTCATTATTTTAAAATTTAGTTTAAATATGCACTTTAAGGATTTTGCTATATAAAAAAGCAAATTGATATTTATTTTCTTTCTATCTTTTACTACAAGGATGAAAAATTGAAACTAAGCCTAACAATATAACTTAAATTAAGGGCAATATAAAAAAAATTGTAATATAATTATCAATCAATTTTTCTTAACTCTCACTTACATCCAACAAAATTGTAATACATTTATTTTAGAATAATAATCAGTAGATTCAGTTTGTGATTCAACATATAATGATATAAAAATCACTAATTTTAATTTAATTTAAATATGTACTTTAAGGATTTTTCTATATAAAAAACAAATTAATTTTTTTTCTATCTGGCATTTTATTACAAGAATTAAAAATTCTAACTAAACCTAGCAATATATCTTAAACTAAGGGGAATATAAAAAAATAAAAAAATTTGGAAAAAATCTTTGGGAATCGTTTTTTAAAACTGTAAATGCACTTCATACGATTTTATAGGAAATATGTATTTTTTACTCTCAAATTATTTTAGCTTTTAATGATTAAATACTTTAGGTTATGTGTTAGTTTATATGAGAAACTTAAATTATATATTTAAATCACATAGTAAAATTTCGTTTTTATTATTAAGAATATTTTATTACCTCAAATGCTTAAAAATACTAATGAAAATTATTATCAATGTTGAACAATAAAAAATAAAGATCTTTAAGAGATATATATAATGTATGTATGATTATATTTAAATAAGTTACATATTTTGATATTGTATGATTTGAATAATAAAAGTTAAAAAAAAATGTTAATGATATTTATATTAATTTTTTAAGTTTTTTTAATATGATTATCAAATAAATTTAAATAAATTAATATATTATATTAGACAACAATCCGCGCATTTGTGCGGGATATTATCTAGTAAATACTAAACCAAAAGCGAACCATATCGACAACAAACCGTTAGGATGTTCCTGTATGTTAAAAAAATTCACATGTATCAGTTATTCCTATTACATGGGAAACCAAAAATTAATGTAGTTTTCTTGCAAAATTACAAAAAGTTGCGTTATTTTTGAGAATTTTCCTTTTCTTTGTTAGTCGGTTATCTAAATTATTTTTGTTTATACGTACATGCTTTACCATTTTAAATGTGCATAACATTTTATATAAAATACTGTATTATATATATATATATATATATATCATAGTTATGTATATATGTTATATAGTCACAATTTATATTTGCTAATTTGCTAGCATTTTTTTCAACAATTTTTTTATAAATCATTTTGCTTAAAGAAACTTATATTATTCACTATAAGATATTTAAACATTAAATTGATTTTTTTCACCTTTATTAAAAATTCTTGGCACGGCTCTGGGTTTGCTAAAGCTTGAAGTGACTTGATGGTGTTAATATAGGCACATCGTTTCATCTCAACACTAAGACTCTCTTGGTGCCTCTAGTGTGCAATTTTCTCCAAAATCCAATATTTCTAATTATCCTAAATCAGCAATATCATGAGGAACATGGACACCCAAAGGCAGTATCAGTTATTTATGGGAATCCAAAACTTATGTACTTTTTTTTTTTTCTTTGAAAAATACAAAAGTTGGCGTATTTTGAGTATTTTCTCCTTCTTTGTTAGTCGATGTATCATTTTTGAGTATTTTCCTCTTCTTTGTTAGTGGATTTGTCATTTATCTAAGTTATTTTTGTTTATGCGTACGTACATGCATTACAATTTTAAATATATATTAACATTTTTGCAGCAGTTTTGGCAAAAAAGACTTGAAATTGAGAAATATTTACATCTCATACCATTGTAATTAAGAATTAAAAAAATAATCATAGTCAAAATAATTAAGCAAAAATCGGGTATACATGTTTTCCTAAAATATCTGAACAAAATCAATTTCTATTTTCCTTTTTAATTACAAGTTTTAAATGTTTTAGTGAAAAAGAAACTATAATTTCTTACCTTTTTCAATGTCGATTTTCTATAATTTGTTTGGCAAATTTATTTCCAATGATTTTCCATCATACATGTTTTTTTTTTATAAGTTGTTTAAAATGGATTGAGCTATTAATGTCATGGATAAAAAACAGAAATAAAATAACAATGTATGATTTTATTTGTATTTTGTTTTAACCTCCACAAATGACGTATGTTTTTTTTACTAAAAAAGATGTATCATTTGTAAAGTAATGATGTCAAATACAAATATATGTCCTGTTACACAATTTAAATACTGATTACATCAAATTTAGTCATATATGAATAATATCAACAATGTTACTAACTTTGTGATAATAAACTAAAATCTGTGTAAATATCAATTTTAGCAATTTAACATACGCACAATACTAAATAAGCAACAATACTTTATGGAAATTTTCATTTATCCACGGGTCCAAACCTAGACTGAAAAAAATCACAAGTATGTGATGAAAATTTGGGTTAATATTAGTACACTTATATATTTTTACCTGTTGGTCTAAAAGCACAAACAAAATATCTTATAATTTAATTTTATATAAAAAGAGATAAAACCAACACTAACCCTCGTACTCATATACAAAACTAACTTTTTTTTTAAGAGCTAAGAAGTTCTGGGCGAAACTAACTAATTTCAAATTGGTGGATAAAATTTAAATAATACTATATAAACTACAAAGTATTATACATATTAACAAATGCTTACTTTCAACAACTAATTTTGATTATTTAAATTCTAAAATAAAATTTTTTGATTAATTAAATTCCAACTGAATATAATAATTTTAAAATTAATAAAGCAAATAAAATTACAAATATCTCAATGTTATTATAAAAATTTTAAATATATATATATATATATATATATTTGATCCAACATAATTTTTTTAAATAAATTATATAAATTATGTAAAAAACAAAATTCCGCGATGTACTTTGGGTTAAAATCTAGTGTAGATAACATTTTTGTATAATAGTGTATTTTATATATCATTCTAGTGTAGATAACATTTTTGTATAATAGTGTATTTTATATATCATTCTAGTGTAGATAACATTTTTGTATAATAGTGTATTTTATATATCATTGTTATGTATTTATGTTATATCTGCTTATTTGCGAGTAGCATTTTTGTCAACAATTTACAGTATTTGTAAATTATTTTGCTTAAAAGAAACTTTTTTTTATTCATATATTTAAACATTGAGCTAAATTTTTTTATTAGAAATTATTGGCATGGTCCCAAAGCGACACAATAGGAGTTATACAATTAAATCTTTAGACTGTTCCGAGGCTTGGGAATTGTATCATAATCTAGTGAAGCAAGGTTTGTATCTTTGAGCAAGCCCAAACATCCCTAGAGCGCCTCCAGTGTGAAGCATCACTACAATACTCGATTTCTCATCCTGCACAAGCTCTGCTGCTATCTCCCAAGCAGCTAAAGTATACATCGGATCCACTAAAACTCCCGTCTCCTGTGCAATTTTCTGGCACATCTCCACTTCTCCTTCCAAGACTTTCCCAAATCTGCAGGAACAAAAGGAGATTGATAACTGATCTAAGAACAATCAATCAAACCACTTTATCAAGCTTCAAACTTGGTGTGAAAAGAAGAAGTTGCATGCATACTTTCTCGGATGTTGACGATTTACCCATTTGATCATATGATTCATATCTAAGCCGCTGCATAAGACCGATGCAGGAAACTGCCTCGTAAATTCTGTTATCAAGCGATCTTCATGTCTTTTGTAATTTTCGAGTGTATCAGCATTGATCTCCCATGGAAGCCTGAGAAGACTGTTAAGTGAGATAGTAATCAAGATGCTAAAAGCTTAGGTGCACGAGAAACAGACACAAAGTCTATCGATAAATCTTGTGAACGAAGCCTAACCCTAAACACATAGCTGCAACTCCTAAGCCCACAGTAGTTGTTCCAGTACCAGCATCAACTACAAATCTGACCGGCTTTGTCTTTCCGAGTAAATGATCTTGTGACAAGTACTGCACTAACCGAAACATACCTGCGTTGTGACAAAGTCCCTTGTTAAACGATAATCTTGGTCAGTTCTTCCACAGTGATTTGGTCCACTACCTAAAAACCATATCCAAAATCGATCTTTACCAAGTAATGCAAGAGCATCTCCAGCGCCTTCATTGACAATCAAAACCTTTCTACCAGAATTTTTGGAACTCGACAGATCATCCATTTTTGCAACATCCACAGCCTCAAGTCCCTCAACAATGTCTTTAGCCCATAAGACAGAACCATCTTCCCCAGCAACCAGATCCGCGTAAGTTCTCAGCATTTCCTCTCTATTGGCATACCTCGATCTTGGAACATACTGAACATTTCCATACATAGTTGAAACAAGATTATAACCAGTCAAGACCTCGGGCTGTTCTCCACGTAGTAGCAAATGTGATCTTAGACCTCTCTCGGCACAAGAAACAGCTGCAAGATACAAAACACCTGATTTCTATTTCAATCTAAAAACTAATTCGATTTAGTTCTCTAAAAAGATTCAAAACATTTACCAACTGCAGCTGTATGTGCACTTTGACAACCTCCACATGTAACCTAATAATACACAACCCAAAAAGTTCTAAGCTTTACAAAAAAAAAAAAAAAACAATTAATTGAGAGATATTGAAAGAGATCACATTTCTCACCACATCAGTGAATTTATAATCTTCAAGAAGTGGTAACAAAGCATCAAGCTTTCTAGCTTTGTTACCATTCACAAGAGGATGTAAAAGATCATCTCTAAGAATGTAAAAAGACGAATCTTGATTTCTCTTTAACATCTCATCACCGAGATGTGGACGAGTGTTGTTGGAAAAAGAGAATTTTTCAATTCCTTTGTCAGAAGAAACACCTATCTCCTGAATTGGAGATGCAGGACTCTGTAATCCCCATTTTCTATCGAGTAATCTGGACACAAACTCTCGTGACTCGTGCTCAGAAGAAATGGGTACTCTCTGAAATCGAATTAAACACACAGTGAAAACATCATCCCCAAAACGCAATTGAAAAAAAGTTCAGATTTTTATTTTTATTTTATTTTGTGAAGACACAGAGAACAGAGAGGATGACCTGAGAAGACGAGTGAAAGTGATGCAGATTTGATTTTGTAGTCACAGCGAAAAAGGTTGACCGTTGGACGACCTTCATCGACGCTCGCTACTCTGCAAAACTCTTACTTGTATCGGCTAAAAGAGTGTTTACGGAGAAGATGACGCATCATCCACGCGCGTCTGATTCGCACGTGCTTACTCACACGTGACTTGGTTTAGGCCTGGGTTAAGTCCCATTTGTTATGGGCTACTTTGTAAATCTATAAGCAATACAACAAAACTTTACATTTCTCGAATTCAGTTACGATATTTTCTGATCTCATCAATTCCTCACTTTTGAATGCTTTTGATAAAAACTAAAACTAACTACGGGACGACTAGGGTTGAAGGCAGTGTTCTACTCTCCGCCATGAAAATACGGCGGCAACATGACTCTGAGGAAGCTCTAACCATTTCCCGTCGCAATACACAATCTCCAAACGGAAGAGCAAACTCAGAGACAATCCCAACAGATATCATTTTGGAAATACTCTTGAAACTGCCGACGAAAACTATAGCGAGATGTCGCTGCGTGTCTGATAAGTTTTGTGATATCGTAACCTCTGTAACTAACTCTTTATTGATAACCCAAACACTAACACACCATAGACGAAGGCAAGCACATCACAAGCTCTTTACCTAACAAAGATCAGAGACGAGAGCACATCACTCTCGCACTAACCATCAGAGAGCACATCACTCTCTCACTAGCACATCGCTAGAACATTCAACAACAATAAGCATCTCCCTCCCCACGCACACATAGCTTGTATTTAAAGAGAAGAACTTCAACGGCAACACTTCTAAATGAGAAAGAGTCTCTGCCCTCCTTAGCCAAGTCAGCTCATTCAACTAATCTTCTTTAAAACCGATTGTGTTGATACACCAATCGTATCAATACTTCCCCCTTTCAAATCAAACTTGTCCTCAAGCTTGGTAAAAGAAAGAAACTAGCAGCTTCTGAAACTCATTAGTGGTGCTGCTTGTTTGGCCACTTCTTTTATTATGTTTCTGGTTTGTATTTGAACCTCCAAGTCTTTTTACACTTTCTCTTCTTCTGTATTTGTTGTAGATGAATTTGCAGCATATTTCTTTTTGTGTTAATCACTGAAATAGTTGTTACTGCCCACAATAGATGATCCACGGCTAGTATATTCCCCTTTGAAGAGATTTCCTCAAGAACTATGCTCTCAATTCTCAGCTTGTTCTCAAGTATTGGAAATAAATCTCCCTCTAAATAATTGTGAACCTCTATTCTCATTTCTGCCCCATAGTCCAGTCTCGGTCTTGTCCAAAAGCACACTGTAAAACTATGATAAAACATCAAAATCTCATTCTCCAAACCTGTGGTAGCCTCCCCATTACTTCCCCCACTGAGAGCTAGCTTGTCCTCAAGCTTGAAATGAGGAAACTGAAACGCTCTAACAGCAATTTGCAACTCAGTAAGTCGTGAAAGAGACTGTACTATAACTGCAGCCATTGGTTTTCCATTTATAGCTTGAAAACATAGCACTCCCTGAGCAATCAAAACAGCAACATCACAATCAGGCCATGAATCACCAATATGAAAATCCACACTGTCTTTGTGAATTCTGGAAATTGGAGAAGTTGCAGGCTTTATCTTATGAAAAAACTGAATGCAATTCAAGCGCCCAAGTAGAAGTGGTTTACTTCTCCACTTGTGATACACTTGAAACTGTGCATTACCATGGATAAACCATGTCATGAGTGTTGCATCTCGGTCTTGAAAAGTTGTGTTGACTGCAGGAACCCTTGTTAAGCTAACTGCATACTCTAGAATATCCATTGCTAGTCTAGTTTGTAACCGCAGCTTCCCATAATCCTTTGGATACGCTGGCAAGACCTTGAATCCTTGAAAAATCAACTCAGACACAGCTTGCATCCCAGGGCCTGCATATATTTTTGCTTCCTTGGGTGGGAGTGTTGTCGCTTCCCCTGATTCCACTTGACACAAGAACATGAGCTTCTTATCCCCATGCAGAAGCTGCTTCATACCTCTTGGATCATGCAACATCCTCATTCTAGACATCACCCTTGACATGTGAGCTTGCTTGTTCAGTCTCAGATTCTGAAATCTTTTCTTCTTCCTCACTAAACCAATGTTATGATCCATTTGTGATCCCTTGGTCGACATAACCATGTTTTTGAACTTAAATTTCCATGTCTTTAGAGACAAACTCAGCTTCTTCTTTTTCTGAAGTCTATGGCTCATAGGGAACAATCCATCAAACACCTTATGTGCATTTTTCTTGTTCTTAACACATTCAAAACCAGATTGTGGATATTCCCGATTTCTCCACACAGTTTCAGTTGGCCATTCCCCCAAAACAGTCAATGGTTCATTGCAAAATTTAAGGCTAGGTTCCAATTCTGAATTCGATACCTTAGGTTGTTCAACACCATCAGCCTCCATATTTGTTTGATCAATCTCTCGCATCGAATCCTTTTGCAAAAACACCTCAGATGGAGAACAATGCTTCACCGGAGAAAATCGAGCCAACAATCTCTGCTTAAAGACACTCCAATCCATGATTTTCTCTTTATTCATCTCTCGCATAAACCATGTCAATGCAACTCCGTCTAAAAACAAGAAGACTAGATCAAGCTTCGCATCATCTGAGAAACAACCACGATTGAAAATCCTCTCCACTTTTGGGATCCACAGCGGCGGATCTGTTCCGGTGAACATAGGCGTATCCATACAACCATCATCGTCATAGATCACAGATTCCACTGTCTTCATCGCGTTGAAGCTCCGATCACAGTTTCACCACACCAATGGTAAGTTTTGTGATATCGTAACCTCTGTAACTAACTCTTTATTGATAACCCAAACACTAACACACCATAGACGAAGGCAAGCACATCACAAGCTCTTCACCTAACAAAGATCAGAGACGAGAGCACATCACTCTCGCACTAACCATCAGAGAGCACATCACTCTCTCACTAGCACATCGCTAGAACATTCAACAACAATAAGCATCCCCCTCCCCACGCACACATAGCTTGTATTTAAAGAGAAGAACTTCAACGGCAACACTTCTAAATGAGAAAGAGTCTTTGCCCTCCTTAGCCAAGTCAGCTCATTCAACTAATCTTCTTTAAAACCGATTGTGTTGATACACCAATCGTATCAGTGTCGAAGCTCTGGTCCTCGGTACTTGTCCGTCCAGATTTCACAGAGCTGTTCTTGACCAGATCTTCAACTCGCCCGCAACTACTGTTCGCCTGCGAGAAAAAAGGTGAGTTGTTCTTCTTCACAGCACCGCAGTTTCAAAACCCAGATGAGAACTCGTCTCTTGTGTCCCCTAGTTATCAGATGAAAGTTCCCTTTGAAGGTTTTTATACCTCTCAAATTTGTGGTCATGTCGGCGGTTTGGTCTGTCTTACACATCAACGGGTCTTAAAGGGAAGGAAGAAAACAGTACCAATGATATGCAACCCCATCACTGGACAAGCCTTACCTTTACCTAAAGTGAAGACAAGGAGGGTTAATGTGAGAACCTTTTTTGTTTATGATCCCATTGTTAAACTATTCAAGTTATTGTCCATGACCAGGGCACGTTATGGAAACGGCAAGAAGATTTGTGAGGAGTATATCAGGTTCTGACGTTAGGTACTCAAACACTATCTTGGAGAATGGTTGATTGTTGTAAACCCCATCATCCTGCACACGATGGGATATGCGTTGATGGTTGTTTGTATTATCAAGCTATGGTCGGTCTAGGTTCAGATGTTTCTGCTATAGTTTGCTTTGATGTTAGCTCTGAAACGTTTAGATTTGTTAAGAAAGCTAGGGGCATGGCCCTGTATGGTGATTCAGCTCTGGTAACCTATGAGGGTAGATTTTGTGTAATTCAGTCAGATGGGGCTTATGGAGAAGTTTCTTGCCACACTAGACGTCTTGAGTTGTGGGTTCTAGTAGACGCTGAGAAACATGAATGGTCGAAGCTTGTATATGCATTGCCTCCAATGTAGAAGAATGTTATTGCACAGGCTGAGTTATACATTGTTGGAAGGACCAGTACTAATGATATTGTGTTGTCGCGGCGCTATACATTGGATGTTTTCTACTACAATTCGGAGAGGGACACAATCATAAGAGTTGAATTCCAAGGAATGGATGTGTTTAACCATCTTAGAGTCCACACCTTTATGAACCATGTGGAGGACGTGAAGCTTATGCAACTGTAACGGAGATCATAGGCTCTTAGAGAGTTCATTTGTCTCTTACTACACTATATTTATTCCTTTTGGAGTAATGATTCTCACATTGAGGAATGGTTGTTAAGTTTAAGCCTTTTTAATACTCTTTTCTTCATGAGTAAGCCACTTTGTGACTTGTGTATTGATGAGTTCTTTCTTATGTTAGTCATCCATGCATAGGTTAAAGACCACATCTAAGGTCTCTCAATCTCTCGCATGTCCCTTTCTTATGAGCAGAGTGGTTACTTTCATTTTTCTGTGTTTCCTATTCTAGCATCTTATCTCCTTGATGTGCATTTTAAAAAGCTATCTCTTGTGGCAGATTCAGCAAGGGGATCCTAGATAGTCTTGTTATTGCGGACTCTTTAAATAATAATCCAAAACAGAGGATTCTAAAATTTGATCTTCTAATACTGGCAGAGTTTATTTGGTTGGACTTGGACACATTCGCCTATGTTTTGTTGGAATGATTGGCACAGCTGAAATTGTGTTGTCAACCAACCTACTACGAAAATGCGTCTTTCTACGTTTTCTACTGTAGCATCGAGAGAAAGACAACCATCGAAGTTGAAATCCAAGGGATTTCGCACCTACTTAGACCATGTAGAAGATCAAGCTTATAAAAGTGATTTAGGCGTTGATTAGTTCTCCCGCTACCACCCGCAAACACTGCGTTTCCACGTGGTAGCGGTTGCTAGCGATTAGTGCCAATCACACAAACTGTTTCCAATTGTTTCCAACCACTGAATTCTAAAAGCTGTTTTCCGTAAGCGTTTGCGGTTGCGGGCGATTGCGATTGGAATTTTTTTTAACACAAAATACAAATCAAAAATACTAAAATATTTTTTTCTTATATCTTCAACCTAACCATTGTACCCATTAAGGATGAGAGAAAATGAAGTATAAATACGATTGAGGAGATTAGAAAATAATCAATTACAAGAAAATAAAATTCCAATTAACAAAAAACCAGAAAACATGATGTAAAACTATTGGCACATCGCACATACATTCAAAAAAATCTAAATAAATATAACATTTCATCACAAGTTTAAGAAAATAAGATTATTTATGAAAATATTAAAACAAATAACTAATGACTCTTCTCAACTATTTCATAATTAATTTACCTTGGCTTTGTAATTCAATGTGAGGAACTTATTGAGTGTGTGAGATTTAGTAAAGAAGATCTATAATGTAAAGCATATGTTTTGTCATTTATCACGTTACTTGATTAAATTTTGGGTGACAAGCCAAATACATAAACTAGTAAGTGTTTCAATATGATATTTATTTGTTTTTTGAATAATTATTTTAGTATTTTTAATGATTTTTTATTATAAATCAAATTTCATAAAGTTTTTGGTGTTTTTAAACATTTATGTAATTATATATTACATTTATTATGTTTTAACCACTAATGCAACTGTTGGTCAACCAGTCGTAAAACTCCCGCAAACGTACCCATTTTAAAACACTAAATCAGTCATTCAAAACGCTTAATAACACTTGAAACCGTAATCATCGGCTTCCGCAATCTCCCGCAAACGTTGCGTATGAACCAGTAAGGCATTAAGGCTTTATAACGTTACTGGTTTGTAAATAAATAAACTTAAGCCTTCTTGTTTAGTTGGTTTAAACTTAACATCTTCATGGTTAGGGCTTTTGGTGGTTCAGTAATCAACCAAAGCAACACATCAACAGCACAACACGGTGAAAGGTTTTTTTTACATGAACTTAATTAATACTCAGGAAAATAATTAATAATGTGTGTGTTATAAAGTATGTTTTGTCTTGTTTGAAAAATAATAAGGGTTGGTTTTAAATATTGAATGGATATTATTCACATCATATTAAAAATATAAACAATAAACCAAAAAATAACAAAATATAGAGTGACATGCAAAAAATCATGTTGTCATTAAGAAAACAATTTTTTGATCATATTTAATATTTTTGTATCATCCCAGTTTATATCAATATACTCGAAGAAGGGATGGACAAATACTTATACATCTATAAGAAAATATTACAAAATATTAATTTCACGCGCCGATCACAACTCTAGAAATAGAAGAACGATCCAACCGCTGCAGCAACGACAAAAACAAAACTGGAAGCTACATTGGCTCCGCTTGCAGAAGTTTTTTCAGGTGGTGGATAATTAGCATACGAAGAATCGCTTCCAATAGGTCCGGCGACTGCTATCTCTTCATCTCCGGAAGCATCATCATCGGGCGCAGGAGCTGCATCGTCGTCAGTTGTTCCAATAGTATTGTCATCTACTGCTACATCACTCTCACTGCCATCACCTGGGGTTGTAGCAGCGGGAGCTGAGGCGGTGGTGGTTGACGGTGGTTTATCAGCAGCTGATACAATCACAACAGAAATAGCAACAATAAGAATAAGGAAAGCTACGTGAAAGCGCGCCATTATATTTAGTTAATTATTTAGTATTCCCCAAAAAAAACTTTTTAAAAAAATGTTTTAGGGGTATTGTCTTTTATTTATTTACTTAATATCTAAAATTGTGTAGTGAGGCTCTTTGTTTATATAGGTGTTTGATCAAAGTGCGAAGATAACGCACTAAAAATAAGGTTTGCCATATATATTAACGGCTAGGGAAAATGCTATTTTTTTTCTATCAAACTCTTTTATTTCTGCTCAAATACTTCTAATTAAGCTTCTTCTGTTTGTCTCAATTAGTCAATCTTATCAAAAATTATAGCAAAACCATTTAATAAATAGAAATCTTTTGCCCAAGTTTCCTTCTATCGATTTTTTTTAGTACTCTAATTAAAAACCCAACAAAAATGGAAGAGAAAAGAAAGTATTTTTAATCATCTCAAACCAAAAGAAAAAAAAATTAGAAAACATTATATTTAGGCTTTTTATAGAAATGAAATACAAAGAATCAGACAATAAATCGATTAAATGAAATTACTTGACAATTATTAACAACATAACCTAAATCTTCCATGAAACAACAATTAGAGTAATCTAAAACCCTATACAATGAAATGTTAAGACAAGTTCCTTAACTTTCTGTTCCCCCCTTTTGTACAACCTTTTATAAACAGACATAAAAGAAAACGCAAACTTCTTGCGGTCCAAACGCAATTCTTGCCAACCAAACCGCGCTAGCTGAGATCTATATCCACTTTTTCCGGTAAACACCTTTCTGATTGGTTTCTACCAAGCTCTGTTCCAAGCTGACCCTTATCGCCTGCACCAAACGCGTATAGCTTCCCTGATTCCGTGAGCGCAAACGTATGAGCGTTCCAATATAACGAGTTCGTTAGACTAATCTGAACCATCCGCTCATTCGCTTGTTTCAGCGATGTTACTACCGCTGGACTCAGCACGTTGGCAATCCGATTACCCTGCAAGATAAAACAAAGACATAAGAGTCAAATGAGCTTTAACTAAACAAATGATGTTCGAGTCAAGCCCTAACCTGTTCATCAAAGACGGGATTGTGACCGAGACTAGCGGATTCACCACAGCCAAACGAAAAAACATCGCCATCATCAGAGACCACAAAAGTAGTGTAATCTCCTGTTGCTACATGAACTGCCTTTACATGGCTTAGCCCTTCAACAACCTTAGGAACCGATTCACATTCCTCGTTACCGTGTCCTAAGCATCCATATCTTCCCCAACCCCAAGTACACACTCTTCCATCCTGACCTACCACCGCGGCATGCCAAGCACCTGCTGCAACCACCCTAGGTTGAAGATTTAATATCTTAAACTGCTCGATTACCCTAGGATACTTCTCATCCGTTCTTGAGCCGTGACCTAGTTTGCCTCCCAAACCGCAACCAACCGAGTAAACCGACCTAAATAAGCATACATTTCAAAACTATAGAACATGACCTATAATATTGTTGAGCCACTCTAAAATTAGATAGTTAGCTGAAAAAGAAAGAGTGTATAAGAAGAAACTCACATGCCATTTGGTTGACAAGCTAAGGCAAGAAGGTAGCAATAACCAGCAGCAATCTGTACAACGGGTATATTCTCGAGTGGGCCTAACAAAGGATGTGGTTCGACATCCGCAGCCTCGGTTCCATGTCCTAGTATACCATCTTTGCCCCACGAGAATGTATAAACCGTTCCTTCACGTGAGAGAACAGCGGTAAAGTAATTCCCAATAGCAGCTTGCACAACAAATATGTCCTTTAAAGATGTTACAAGCTGAGGCGTTGTAACCGGTTTAGTCCCTTGCCCTCCATGTTCAGCTTCCCCGAAACAATCTTTTCCGCACGCATAAACTTTTCCGTCATCGCTTATTAGCATTGTCCGACCAGCACCAGCAGCTGCTTGGATGATTCGTATCCCCTGCAATGATCTGCACACATCACGATATAACATTCCATCAACCCAAGAGCATATACGTTTCTTCTCTTTTCAGTCTTGATGATGATGAAATTGACCTAACAGGTTGGATTGGAGCTTCTTCCTCGGTATGGCCGTGTCCTAGCTGTCCAGAGTTGTTATAACCGAAAGTATAAACTTGGCCTTTCGATGTGACTGCAATACTATGACCAGGACCAGCAATTGCTTGAGATTTCTCTCTTCGGCAACACGCTTCACCAGCCAGCAAAAACCTAAGAACCAATTTCCATGATCCTCCGCATCTACGTTTCATCTCTTGACGTTCTTCTTCATTCATCGGTTTAAAAATCACCCTTTTATTACACATGTCAAGAGCAGCAAGCTCCGGTAAAGATAAATTGCAGTCCGGAGCAAAGTTTGCTGGCTGGCTAAAGAAAGAGCATGTTGCCTAAAAACAGCAACAAAGATTAAAAAAATCAGCAGAACAAATCAAATCCTTTAAAAATTTTCAGTAAAGATTTTTTGGAGATTATCGAAACAAAAACCTCTAGATTAGCGAGGTCACGAGGATCCAATCTACATTCAGTGAGAATATGAAGGACAATAGAAGGGTTAGCTGCTAAAGGAAACTCTCCAGGAGTTGAGTCACCAAAACAATGACGTTTTGGCCTCTGAAATGGAGACACTGGAGGAGAAGTAGTAGTCGAAACCGGTTGCTCCGGTAAGTTAATGTACTGTAAACCCGGTATTCCACTCGTTGTAGCATCCATTGTTTATCTACAGATCACAAATTAAGACAACGTCACACTCTGATTTGTCTGAAATATGTAGAAAACACAGAACAAGATCCCCAAAGACTAAACCTGCAAATTCTGTAGTCTCAAGCTATCGTTCAACAAGATCTAAACTTTTTGATCTACATAAGAAAACAGAAACTAGTAAGGAACCAAATCAAAATCAACTGCGGTAAAACAAAGTAGTCATCAAGAACAAGCAAAGTGACACAAAAAAAAAAAGTTGAAACCTTAGTTTGACTAATCAAGATTCAAGAACAAAGAAAGAATCTGTGAACAATCAAACCAAAATCAAGAGAGAATAAAAAGAAGGAAACTTGGAAGATAAGTGTAGGAATCAACAATGATGAGGATTATTCAATTAAGAAATGGATCTGATACGGAAGATAAAAAAAAGAAGAAAAGATAACTGTTTGTCACACGCAAAGGACTTCTCCTTCTCCTCTGCACACGGAAACTCAAAAGTTTTGACCTTTCACCATGATCACAACAACAACAACACCAACAAAACAAACCCAGAAATCAACTTTGATTGAACAAACCCACCAGAGAGATCAATCAATTTGGGAAAATGTTAACTAAAAATAACATAATCTGATCATTACCCAGATTCACAATCAAAGTCAAAATCAAAAGGAGCTGGATAAAAGTGATTACTTGTTTTAAGTAAAAAAGGAAACTTTCAGTTTCAGCAAACCCATCTGCATCAAACCATCATAAACATCATCATCAACAACAACTCAGAGAAATTCGCAACATAGAAAATTCACGGTGAGTTTGTTGTCTGATCAGAGCATAGAAGAAAGAATTGATCGGAGAATGTTTTGTTAAGAGTATTGACGGTGTTGAAGAAAAGGAAGAGATTTTTTCACAAATTTAAATTCCAAAAAGGAAAGCTTTTTTTTTTTTCTTTCTTTTTTTATATTATGGTCCTGGGAAAGTCTGCAAATTTGGCGTTGAGAGAAGTGAATGAAGAGCAAAGAAAGAGATGTGGTGTCTCTATATGCGGACTTATAAAGCAATATCATTCAGATCTCTCTCTCTCTCTCTCTCTCTCTAATTAACATTATAACATAAAAAAGTTCTGATAATTGTGATTATGTATGCTATGTGTTTGATTGTAATGGTGTATAACATCATGATCCATACATGTATGCATGTGTATAGACAGACGTGTGCATCCAAAACAAGGTTTGAGTGGTAGAACAAGTTATCCATCCATCCAACGGATCTTTATAGTTTAATATACGTTGAGAACAAAATTGAATTGATATTTCCTAATAGTTTATTTAATAACCCATGAGTCCTGACATAGTTATCCACTATGGTGACATCCTCATTCTTTTTCTTTGTCCTACATTATTATTATTATCATTTTCTTGAAAATCAAAAATATTCTCTTGAAAACTATTTTTTTTTGTGTTAAACTTTTTTTTTGTTTTCAACAAAATATATATATATTCACTCAACCTTTAGTTTTTTGGAAGCAATACCAACCTGGCTAATGACAAAGTGCAAGTTGTGGCTTCATCTACAAGTATATTCCACTTGTAATTTCGTAATTTTCCAAACAGAGATACTTAATAACCAAAACAGAATTACTATATAGAGAATTTCCCATAACCATAAGCTAAACTATATTGAACCCAAGTAATTACGTGAAATTTAGATAAACTGATAAAAAGAGTCCTTTCAATTTTAACTATAAACTATCATCAAGAGTTGCAAGGGACAGCCCCCCCCCCCCCCCCCCCCCAATAATTGGATATACTAAAACCTTATGTTAGAGAGGAAAAAAAACGACGAAAAAGACTTCTTTGGGAAATAATGTTTATATTTTATGAGATGAGAACCACTAATATTTGGGAAAGAGTCACCACAATAATGAAATATTATTTATTTATTTTTTTTCATTCGCTGGCAAGACTTCTTACCTACATATAGAATCTTTTTTTGATTATGTTGGAATAAAGTTCCTTCAGAAATTTATAAGATTGTAGAGAAAAAAAAAGAGTAACTCAAGCGGTAAAAGAAAATAAAAAGTTAAGATGTTGTACACGCGTGAGATAAATGTGGAAAACATTATGTCCATGTGTGATCAAGAAACATGTGTTGCAACATCATCAATCTGCAAGGACATGACAATAATCATAAGGATCAAGAGTTCTTTGCTATGGATGTTATATGAAATGTTTTTATAGTTAAAAAAATTAACATTTATTAGTTACATTCTAATAAAAAAATCTGGTATCATTTTGAAACGGGTGATGGCATATACGTGTAATGTTCCAGACATCTCTTTTTTCCAAAGTTTTCTCCGGTATACACATTCTCTCTCAGTTTGAACCAAACCAAAATCGGAACCGGACATTGTCTCTCTCAGTTTGGTATAACAAGAGTAAGAAAAAGACATGTACAAGAAATGTGAAATGAGAGATTACATATGGACTGATTTGCTATGAACAATCTATTTAAGTTCTGGTCTGTACTAGTTTAGACTCCTTAACCGGGACTACTGCATCTTGAACTCTTTGACATATGTTCTTGATAGAACGGATCATCAGAGCCTTGAACTGAACTTAGTCTTGGAGATGAAAAGCTCCATCCTTCCTTATGCATTGCCTCCTCGCAGCTTTCATCTTCTTTGAACTTGATGAAGAAGATGGATGACCAGTAATCTCTCACCAAGTTCTACAAAACCATTGAAAAAGAAACCAAAATGAGATTCAAGAGAGTAATTTCAAAGGGGAAGAGAGTGAAAGAGTGGTGTTATCTTACCATCTTGATCAATTGCATCACTTCGTTTAATGCGTTTTTGAAGAGATCAGGGTGAGTTAGATCTTGAGTGGTTAAGATCTCTTGCCGGGTTTTATGAGATAAGTTTACTTCCATTTCCGCTCCTGCAGTCAAGGAACTGATAGTTAGATTTAAGCAAAGAACGAACACCTGAGACAGGTTTATGAGGAAGAATGAAGATACCTGCAACGATGAACTTCTCCATGATATGTCGAGCCATGTAGATTCTTCTTGTCGAATCATCTACCGGGATTTTACCATGATCATACACTTCTTCATAGAAATGCAATGTTTCTCCAGCGTAGCAGCTAACAACATACAAAACATTTCGTTTGAATAAATGGCGAAACCGGGAGAAGAAAATGAGAGATCATACACATCAAATATAGTACCTATCAGCAAACTCCATAAACGATTGGCGAAATCTTTTATTGAGAAGAAGCTTATCGAGTGGCTCGTTAGGATCAACAGGTCGAAACTCCTCCTTTCGAAATAATAATCCACTATCAGGTATGCCTAAAGCTTGACCCATTCTTTGAAACTCAAACTGTTCTCTTTTCTTCAAGCTGATTTGTGAAAGAAGAGGTTGGTTGCTCGAGATGGAGAAGAAGACAACTACAAGAATCCCACCCTGAAAGAAGAATAAACTCACAAGTCTGTTAAAAGTACAACTGCAAAATGATAAAGCAAAACCTAGGCATGAGCTTTCATACCGTGACCAAAAGTACAAATCTTGAAGCAACCTGAAGCCAAGAGATTTCATCATAAATCTCGTTTAACACAAACGCTGTTACCCATATAATGATTGAAGTGGCTGAGACAAGGATTCCTTTCCAGAGATCTCTAAGCTCATCAAATCTAAATTCTACATGTCGGACAGCTCTTGTGAATGCAATTAAGGCAAGGACATAGAAAGCATGAAGGCCTGCAACTGGGAAAGTCCATCGAGGACCCATGTGGCATTGACGATTGAGAGGCCTTTTTGCGTGGATTACTATAAACAAAATCAAAAAGATTATGAGTTATTATCCAAAACCAAAGACAATTTGCAAAGTACAAAGCAGAGTTTCAGATTCTTACTTGCAGATACAAAGATCCATGGCAACAAAACAAGGGGTAGAAAAATGTATGATCTTACGGGTGGTAGACGTTTCCTACATTGCAAAGATTATACATATAGCCAAATAACATGAAAGACAATTAGAATTGTAATCCAATGTCCCCTGATAATCGAAAGCATATTGAGTGAGATTGATCCTTACTTGACAAATATGAAGTATAGTTGAAACGCCTGAGTTATACGGCAGCTCATCAGCAAACCGAATCCAAGTGGTCCTTCGATCCACACTAAAATCAAACATTACAAGACTACAAATCAAATTCTAACAGTCAACTTGTTTATGAAGATGAGGAATCATGGGTTTTCGAAACAAACCTGCCCAAAGATAGCAATATCGCCACCAATGTTTCGTCCTGATTCGAAGCAAATTAACTGACATCTAAGAAAATTAAAAGGAAATCTTAGTATAGAAAACTCAACAAATGAAGTGAATTCTTAAAACCAGTCGAATCATCAAGTAGTCTAACCATAATTGAGAACAAAAGGTTGAAGCTGGAGACAACTTGAATAACAGGGATCCAGAAACTGCTACTGTTAGTACGAGGAGCCTTGTGAATCAAACACGGTAAGACCGAACGCGATAGAAGCCTAGTAAACAAAAGTGAAATCCATCAAGACAGAATCGAACTTAATAAAGAAATGAAACAACTTGGGAAGTTCATTAAATTAAAGCTTATAAACTTCCAAATCTAAGTATTTGAATCTTGCTATCAAGATACTATGAGTAAGAACATCTAAAAATTCCCAGCTAAAAAGAGCTGAAACGAAACAAAAAGACAGATCCTTTGGGTAATCCTAAACAAAAGCAATTCCGATGAGACATAATATCAAACACTTACAAGACCACCATACGAACATTAAAAAAAAAAAAAAAACGATTGAAACCCCAAAAATTAGAGATTGTTTTTTTCCGACCCAAGTCAAGAAGAGAGTCAAACAAGCAAAGCAAAACCCAGTAAAATAATAAAAACTCAGATCTTTCACAACTAAGAAGATGAAAAGAAGAAGACAATACATACACGAAGAAGCAGATTACTGAAATTGCAACGGCGACGTAATCGCTGGGACAACCTCCAGTTTTAGCACATTCATTCGCCATATCAGCTCTCTCTCTCTCTCTCTCTTTCTTTCTCTCTTCTCCCAACTCGAATTCTGGGTTTTATGAGATTTTATTTTGGTTTTCTGGTTTTCAAAGCTTGTTGCTTTAATGTCAAGGTAAAGTGTGCAAATCTCTATACAAAAAAAAAAAAAAAAAGAATTTTAATTTATCGGATGTTGGAATTTAGAAAATTGAAAAAAAAAAGGTTAACATCTTTAAAAAATTCACATTTCGCACAAGAGAAGAGAGACGTCTCTGTCTCTCCATTGTTCACGTTTCTGTTCTCATCTGACTTTTTTGACCGGCGAACACTTCCTTTACCGGTAATATTAAACTTAAAAAAAAAAAAAAATTAAAAAAGTAATATTTAATTTTAATAAACCAAAAGGAAAATTATACTAACATTTAGTTTCAATTTTTAAAGGGAAAACGTCCTGGTTCCCCATGAGAACTATGATATCGTACCAGATGGAGCCCGATCTTTACCCCCGTCCCAGATGGCTCTCATGAAATTCTTCTCAATCTATATACCCATATATCGGGATGTTATCGGTTTAAAGAGTGAACCGATACGATACCGTTCATACCAAATAGAAAACCAAAAATAAAACCTGACTGATGTTAATAATCCGACCCGAGACGATACATCTATAACACATCTATAACTCCATTAAAATCCCCAAATCCTCAAACCCTAAAAGCATAAAATTCTTAAATCGATCTTTGCAACCATGAGTACCGTTTCTGGAGGTTCGAGTGGTTCATCAAATGTTCGACAAAGAGGATTCGTCGTTGGCGTGCCTAAGAGATGCTGGTGTGGGGAACACATCGTGGCAAAGAATTCCAAATCCGAGCCTAATCCTTCTCGGAGATACTTTCGATGTCGAGAAGCAGCAGCAAAGAAGGTACTATGTTATGCTTTGTTTGATGTAGACATCGACCTAATCCAAATCCGAGCCTAATCCTTCTCATCAATTTTCATTGTATTCTATGATATAATGTTAGCTTGTGAACGATAACCACATCTTTAAGTGGGTCGATGAGGCATTGTTGGACGAGGTAGCAACATTGGGTGTTCAATTTGAGAGAGTAAAAGAAGAGATGAAAGAGCGTACAATAGAGACATTGCAAGAACAGAAGCTGAAATTTGAGAAGATGCAAATGGAGTTCGAAAAAGAGCTTTGTGAGAGGGTTGAAGAAGTTTTGTTGGAAGCAAAAGCTGAATTGCAATGTAGGATGAATAAGAGTATAATTGTATGTGTTTTCGGTTTTATGATCTTGTTTGCTCTGTTTAAGCTTGTATGATGAGCTATTGTAAACTATTGTTCGGTTGTAATCTATTGTTGTTCGGTTGTATGCTCTGCTTTATGCTCTTGTTTGTTTTGGTGTTGAGTGTGAACTCCTGTTGGTGTTGCTATTGCATTTAATAAGATAAGACATTCCACATTTCATAAAAGGCAGAACATGATGAACACATGTTCTGAAAACAAGCAGAATGATAACGTTTTGAAATCATGTTCTCAACATGATCACAGACCAAAAACATAACCCTACTAGTCTATTCGACCAAAATACAGATCCAACTAGTCTCTTAAACCAAAAAACAGACCCCTACTACCATAATCTTCAATATTCAGGCTTGTGAAAGTCCTCCACCACCTTGAGATAGTCCTCCACCACCCTGAACAACTTCTCCTCCACCAGATTGAGAAAGTCCACCACCATCTTGAGAAAGTCCACCACCTTGAACAACTTCTCCTCCACCACCCTGAGAAGCCTGAAAACCAGATCGGATTATTAAATCCATCGATTCAATTTGAGAAATCGATGGTGAAATTTGATTTTCTAGGGTTCGTCGCGAGAGAAAACAAAAAAGAGGTTAAAATGTGATTTTAGGGATTTCTCGGTTGAGGGTTATGTTTCTAATCGGGTCAAAATCAGGTTTTAATCGGGTCGAAATCAGGTTTATTTTGGTTTGTAAACTTCGTCACTCGGTTAATCAAATAGTAAACCAATTAAACCTATAGCAATGGTGAAATAGATGATATCTTCTATTCTCATGGAGATACAAAACGTAAATTACAGATATATGGGTATATAGATTGAAAAGAATTTCAGGAGAGCCATCTGGGACGGGGGTAAAGATCGGGCTCCATCTGGTACGATATCATAGTTCTCATGGGAAACCAGGACGTTTTCCCATTTTTAAATATAAATTTCAAGTAACAGTACTGTCACTAAAAAAAGCATGAAACTTCAATCATGATTGGTTTTTCACTTTTCACTTCATTAAATGTATAGAGATCCAATTTCACACTTTTGTCCTTTGTGACAGACTTTGGTACAGTAAATTTTGCAATAACCACCCTCTCTGTTATAAATTCTTGACAAAACCACTCACTAATAATGTAAACTTTTCAATTCAGCCCCATTGTGTAAACTTTTGTTTATTTCACTCCAGTGACTTGATCTTGGAGTTGGAACTATATCGCCACAACAGACCTCCAACCAAATTGTTGACCGCGTGCGAGGCCATCGGAACAATAAGGCTCGACGATAGAACCGCTGCGTAACCGTAGACTATACCAACAATCGAAGCCCTGAAAACATTTCAAGAAACCACAACAGAATTCAAGATTTGTTCTTATTCGATTCTCATTAGCATTGAGCATTGAGGTACCAAAATGTATGATAAAAGTGGTTTACCAAACTGCAAAAGAATACTTTCTTCCACTTCCTAAATGAAGTAAACCGAAGATGAGTCCAACCGCTACAATACCGTTCCAGTTGGTTCCGACTAAAGGCATCAATGCACCTCTAAAGAGCATTTCCTGTGAAATCATCAACCAAAACCAATGAACAAACTACTATTTTTGTGTTTGTATCTTACTATCTTTGATTGTTAAACTGTTACCTCACTAATTCCAGTTAGCATTGCGACAACAAGGTAATCTAGAGGTTCGAGCGAAGTAAGAATCTGCAAGTAGTGAATACCAAAGAAGAGAATAAGTGGAGTTATAGAGAACCGTATATGACTGTAATTGAGTAATGGATCTACCTGTCGGTTTGCTGCTTCACTAGAATCAGCAAAATCTGGCCAAGATTTAAGTAGCAAGGACCTGCTTGATGATATGAACACAACAATTCCAGCAATTAACCCGAGATGCCAAGTTTCAAACCCAACTGCACACAATACAAACCAGTCTTGGTTATTTATTCTCTGAAATGGTAATTACATAAACCACATAATCAGTTCTTTTTGAAATGTTACATGGTATGTCACTAGAGCAGTCTGGGACCTGTAATCCTCCAGTGGAAGCAACATGAGATGCCTACTAGTAGCAACCAAATCAGTTAGATGCAAAGGTTAGAATCACAACAACAACAAAAAACCAAAAACTTTCAAATGGGATTCACCTTCCTGATGATCAGACCTAGTGCAGCCATTAAACCAGAAGTTACAGTGCACGCCTGAAGCACTTCTTCTCGAGGAGCAACGACAACAACATCAGTATCAACTTGAGCTTCCTCAAATCTTGGAGAAGTCACTTCTTCTTCTGTAACATTTCTTGTGGTTATGTCTTTACCTTGTTGAGACTCTCTTTTGGGTTTCTTAAGTGATTTACGACTTGAAGAGGCTCTTACATCAAACTTAAAATTCTGAATATAATTAATCAGACAATTAGATCATCTGTTAGCAGATTTTATTCAGACCAAGAAGAGGCAGAATCCAAGAATCTTACAGTAACTGCTTGTACTGCTGGAGCAACATATAGCTTAGGGTTGGAGCCAACTGATCAAGTAAGCACAATTCAACCCAAAAAAAGTTCAAAATCTTTATAGAATACACATACTATGATGATATGGAGTTAGGAATCGAACTTACCTACCTGGACGAGGACGAAGGAGATGAAGAGAAGTTGAAGCAGCTCCTCTGCTCCAAGATTGCAGAGCGATAAAACCCATCAGAGTATGTTGTGCCGATTCATAGAGAGACTCTGATTCCAAAACAAACAAGAGGAAGAAGAAAGCGTTGCAAGGCCTATACCTGACGACAAACTCCTCCGAAACGAGAGGTCCGTGTCTCGCCAGCTTCATACGGCGTCGTTTGAAGGATTGCATAACAAAAAAAAAACCCTTCCCAATTAGAAAAGGATTGCAAAGAAGTGAATCCAATTCCAAAAAGGAACAACGTTCAAAGAAGACTCTTAAAACTCATTCATTGTTAAGATTAAACTAAACTTAATCCTAAAAGGACAAGGATTAATTATGATTCGTAAAGCTATATAAATAGAGGCACATAGGTGACTTCTCTTTCACCAAACATCTTATCATCTTTCTACTTCTTCTTCCTATTCATACGCTCCAAAATCATGGCCACCACCAAGAAGATCTTTAGCTTCGTGCTCGTGATCATGTTTCTCTTTAGTTGCACCTCGGCTAAACTATACAAAGTCGGTGGTGACTATGGATGGACTGTGAAGGACGACTCTTGGGTTGAACATAAGCAATTCCACGTCGGAGATTCCCTCGTCTTCGAATACGATCAGAACGTCAACGACCTCGCTCAAGTTTCCAGCGCTTTAGAGTATGATTCATGCGATGCTTCTTCTCCTAAAGTTGTTTACAACACCGGATACGATGTCGTAACCTTCAAGGAACCAGGACATCATTACTTCATCACCTCAAATCATATTGAATGCGTCAACGGACTTAAACTCGACGTTCTTGTCGTCCATGACACGTCACGTCCAATTCCTTCTTCACCACCACCACCGAGCAAGAACCATGAGCCATCACGTCCAATTCCTTCTTCACCACCACCACCGAGCAAGAACCATGAACCGTCACGTCCAGTTCCTCCTCCACCACCACCGAGCAAGAACCATGAACCGTCACGTCCGATTCCTCCACCACCACCAAGCAAGATGGGAAGGATCTACAAGGTAGGTGATTCCAAAGGATGGAGAGTCTACAACAGTTACTACTATTACAAGTGGAGTAAAAATAAACAATTTCGTGTTGGAGATACTCTCTATTTCGAGTACAACAAGGACCTCAGCGACGTTAGAGAAATCAGCGATGATCTTGAGTTCAAATCATGTGAATCAAATTCTACCGTAGCCGTGTACAAGACAGGACACGATCTCGTTAAGCTCACTAAACCAGGAGTGCATTATTTTGTAAGCTTAAAGACCGGTCTTTGTCAGGCTGGCATTAAGCTTCGAGTCACGGTGCAACCATCAACCGAAGATGTTACTTTGCCCGATGTTCCCAAGAAGCTCTCACCTATTAACCGCTGCAACAGGTGGAGGTGGTGGTTATGCATTATCAGACCTCATCACTAAGCATTCGGATCAACTAACTAATCAACCATGGGGAGTTTTAGTTTAAGGGTTTTTTTTTTTTTTGGTTATTAAGAGTTTTTGATTTTCTTTTGGTTTTTAGTTGTTCAGTGGCTGAAATACATTGTTTCGTTTATTTTTTTTCATATATTTTTCTTTAATTTTCGACGTTTCTTTATAGTTTGATCATGAACGTGAACATGCTCCATTATATGACAAGGGACACCTGAGTGTCCATCACAAAGAGACATAAGTCCGCTCTGTTTTCTCTTGACAATTTCAAGATTTGAACTTTTAATGTGGCATAGTGCACAATTTCGATCAGAACAAGTTGAAACTATCGACAAAAGCTCGTCTCTTATTTTGTTCCCCTCTTATTAGATTACATACATGATGAGGTGATATACAGAACAAGCGATATACAGAACATGATGCCTCATAACATACATGAGCAGGTCTCATTTTACCAACACTGCTAAAGGCATATTACATTGATGATGTCTTAAATCATTTGTTCTCCCCTAATCAGCCTTAATGGTACAAGACGTGAACCTAGTTGTGCAAACGGTACAAAAAGAGAATTTCAGGTTTGAAACTTTACCGAGTTATAGGAAGGCCAACTCGACCGGACCGGCTAAAACAAGAAAATGAGAAGAATCATGGAATAACACGGCTAAACTTTCTGCATTCATTAGGAGACCTCTGCTCTTCCCCTTGGCAGAAGAACAAAGTCGCGGGACACCACGAGAAGCAGTTTCCGGTGAGCTGCAAGTTCGCTGAGCCAGGCTTCAGAGCCATCAAAGGACCCGGTACAACACCGAATAAGAAATTCCCACCTAGCAAGAGTCTCTGAAACCGGGCGAATTCGGATCCCGACGATACTGTTTTCAAGACGTATTGTGTCGGAATCATACCAAAGAAGTTGTTGTTCTCTAAGGACAAAGCTGAGAGCTTTGGTGATAAACCCAAGAACAGAGGTAACACGCCTTGGATCCGGTTGTTGCTGAGATCGATTGATATAAGCTCGCTGGGGAGACTCATGGGGGAGTAGTAAGGTGAGTCTAAAGAGGTGAAGCCGTTGAAGGAGAGTGTTAGCTGCTGTAGAGACTGATGAGTGAAGATGAAAGATGGGATTGAGCCGCTGAGTTTGTTGTGGGCAAGATCAATCACTTGGAGAGAGCTGTAAAGTTTGAAGCTTTGAGGGATGGTTCCTCGGATGAGGTTGTTTCGCATCGAGATTTGGACTAGAGACTCCGGTAACGATGACGGGATCCGACCCGAGATCCGGTTATCGCTAGCGTCGAGGTAATAGAGGTTTTTGAGTGAGCTGAGATCGGGGAACTCGCCGGAGATGTTGTTGACTTGGATCTCTAACCGTTTTAGGCTGGAAAGACCGTTAAAACTCGCCGGAACAGAGCCGCTGAGGCGGTTGTTGTCGAGGAGGAGGTCCACGAGAAGCGACATCGACCCGAGGGAGTCGGGTATGGATCCTGAGAAGGAGTTTCCGGAGAGGGCAAGGCCGGTGAGACGGGTGAGATTGGAGAGTGAGTCGGGGAGTGGACCGGAGAAGTAGTTGCCGGTGAGATCGAGGGTGTGGAGATAAGGGAGGTTGAAGGAGAAGGAAGAGAGGGAGCCGGAGTAACCGGCCTGGTCAAAACTGAGCTCTGTGACCCGACCCGATACGCAGCGGAGCCCGCAAGTGAATGTGTCGCTGAAGACATTGTCGCAGGGATCGAGTGAGAAGTCCCAGGTACTCAGACAAGAGCCTGGACTCATGGATTTGGCATCTACTGAGCTTTTCAAGTCTTTGAGAGCTTTCACATCACCCCAGAATGTCTTGGACTCTACTGACGAAGATAATAATAAAGTGGCTAAGAGAATTGCAAGTAAAGACATAACTAAAGAGAGATGCTTTGGTTTCTGAGACATGTTTGGAAGAAGAAGAAGAAGTGGAGCGGGGTTGGAGTGAATAAGACCGTTGGACTTGGATGAGAGGCTCGTGTGATAAGGAACCTTGTTCTGAAACTTCAAAGACACAAGAATTTATTATATATATAGAAATAGTGTGTGATTATGTCATGTGTGTGTGAGGGTCCATCAGTCAACATCTGTATAGTGAGGTGTGGTTGGCCCTATACACCATTCTCCTTTAAGATTCCAAAGCAGGATAACTCGTGAATATGACCAAAAGTTGTCAAAATCTAAATTGAAGTCTTGGTTGTTGACATAAAAAAAATAGAAGTTATTATAATAGCCTTATAGGGGAGCAAGGTTGGTGCAAATGCTAGATCTAATTGTCACTATTATTATCTCGAGGAGCAGCAACAAACAACATCAATGGAGTCCTTTTTAGCTTGAGCTTCCTCAAATTTTGGAGCAGAAACTTCTATTTTCTGTTACATTTCTTTTTGTTATGTCTTTACTTTGTTGAGACTCTCTTCTGAGTTTCTTATGTGATTTACGAAGAAGAAAAACAACCAAATTTTTATTGCTGAGAGTATCCTATTTAAGGTTTTGAGCTTTTTGTTGCTTAGCATTGTCGATCAGAACAAGTTTAAACGTTTGCTGAAGCTCTTGTTTTTATTCTCTCTTATTGGATATTATGTTACATTATGACACATGAGAGATATAAGGTATGTATGATTACTTGGAACCAATTTTTCGATCAGACAGGGATTCGATAAGTGGGATCGAACATCTTCAATACAAACAACAAGTTGCCTTTACCCCTTGTTATCCTGTAAAAAGAACATCTCTTTAAAGATTCAAACGGTTGACTGTTCCATAGAGAAATGAAAACTATCTTTTCACAACTGACCGTAGTTCCTCGTCCACATAGGTAATCTCTAGTTCACCACGTGGGGTATCATCAGGTGCTTTTACAGGAATCTGCACAGCATACAGTAATCAGTAATATAAGCATACGGTGTATGAATCAGTACAGGTTCTCTTATAGACGCACGCACATATAGCAGCAAGAGTTTTGGTGTACTTACAAAGCCGAGAATTTTATACATTTGGAGTTTCACAGCAGCCTTCTTTGAACTGAGGGGTGTCAAGTCTCCAGTTACCTATAAAAACATTGTAGTGTGCTATTACAAATTCTGCTATAGGAATATTACTAACCAAAGATGAAAACGCTATATCGATGATAAAACTTTAGAATTAGTCCTCTTTGTTCTTGCCTAGCCAGCCACAATGGACATGATCATACATATATGTGATTAGTACATTTTAAACATTGTTAGCACTGGATCACATCAATAGGTTTCCACATCACAGACACAGAGAAAAAGAGCTTCGTATATGGTCTAACACAACTCAAACCTACTCGTGAATGGTACAAAAAGAGAATTTAGCGGTTTGAAACCTTACCGAGTTATAGAAAGGCCAAGTCTCCATGGTTTGCACCTTTAGTGTATCCATATTGATAGATTGGTAGTTGGCTATTGATCTTAAGAACCTTGGTTTCTGTTACATTGTCAAAGAGACAGAGGAAATGTCACAACAAGCCAGCAAAAATAACATATACACACAACAACAACACAAGTTTCAAAGATACAAGTTCTAACCTTGGCTTGCAAACGCAAAGCAGAGGTTGTATAAATGAGCTCCCATTTCCCATTGATTAAATCAGACTTCAGAGGCTCCTTTGTTGGGTTTACTGCTTCCACCTTACGTGCTAACTATGACGATTTAAACAAAAGTCACTCAGTCACATTCTCTATACCCTAAATGTACCAAAACTATTCTCAAGCACGCTAATGGTTCCTACAGGAAGAGAGAAATCAAGAACCTGATCAATCCGACGCTGATCATCAGGCGTAGCAGTGGCACCACGTTCAAGAGGCTCAATGGCTTCTAGAAGTTCCTGTTTGAGCTGTTTCTGCTTCTCAGCTCGACCCTTCTTTGTCAGAAACACAGGTGGAAAGCTGAAAACAGCTTGGATTCTCAATCTTACCCGATCACCTTTTCGAATACTTTGTAAATTTGTCGGAACAGCAAAGCCACTGTCGTCCGACTTCATAAGACTTCCGGTAAGACTAAATCCGGCGGCCGGAGATATTAAAGCTCCAGTCTTTAAGCACGAAGGTAAAGCCATGGAAAATCAAAACAGGAAAAAAGCTTTTCCAATGGAGTTTTAAGAGTTGAAAACTCTGTTCGAAGACAGACACATAAGAAGGGAAAAGAGAGAGATCGTTGCTCGGTCTTCGCCATGGTTGACATTTGACAAGACACACCACCGCAAGTCAAAGATATGATTTTTTCCTCACCCTCTCTCAAACGAGAGGCCCTCGTCGTTTCCGATTCATTACGGCGTCGTTTGAAACAAATGTAAAAAGAAGAGCTTTTCCAAACATTCCACTAAAATCAAGAAAGAGAGCAGCAATAAGACCCAACTGATATTGAGACTAGAAAACTATGGAGTGCATTAGTTATGTGGCGACTTGAGTTCTATCAAGGCTAAAGTTACCTATATCATAAGCATTATGCAATTACCACTCCAAGAGACTCTTACGATCCCAAATCAGCTCATGGACTGCACGGTCGCTATTCTTTGGTGGTAGACTGCAACTCATAAATTCTGTCATATTTAGCACAATTAATTTCTGAATAGCTGCTTTCAGACTCCCTAAAGCTTGCATTGCAGAAATAAACAAGTTATGCTCCGCTTTCCTATGGTCTGGACCCTCTCTAAGCTCAAAAAAGGCTAAAGTTGTATGGGTTGATGTTTGTCTACCAAAGCATGAAGGTGGATTAGGCCTCCGCTCTATAGAGGAGGCAAACAAAGTCAGTACTCTAAAGTTGCTTTGGAGGATACTATCTGCAAAAAATTCTTTATGGATTAACTGGGTCAAACGATACCTCATCTGTTCGGGCTCATTATGGTCTGAAAAAATTAACACATACACGGGTCTTGGATTTGGAGAAAACTCCTCAAGTATCAAAACATTGGAAAACAGTTTCACCGTGTTGAGGTGAGAAATGGCTGCTCTACCTCCTTTTGGTTTGATGACTGGAACTCCTTAGGTCGACTATATGATAAAATTGAGAACAGGGGTCCTATCGATCTAGGAATCCCGCTGTCGAGCACGGTGGCAACTGCAATGGTCTCCACTAGGCGCAGAAACCACAGACAACCGCTCCTGAACCTTGTTGAAGAAGAACTTCGGAAATGTCAGCTTGCTTGTGTCCAGGATCAACACGATGTGGCACTCTAGAAAGGGAAGAATGATCTTTACCGCAGCAGGTTCCTGACAAAGGACACCTGGTCCCAAATACGTGTAGCCAAACCGGTAAAGGCGAATCATAAAGCCATCTGGTTCCCATTGGCGACGCCGAAATTTGCTTTCATTACCTGGTTAGCAATGAAAAACAGATTATCCACAGGAGACAGACTAAGGGTATGGAATCAAAATACAAATGCGACCTGTGTTTTTTGTAAGCACCCGCTGGAAACGAGTATGTTCTTCTTGTGCCCTTTCACCCAAGAAGTGTGGAAGAAACTAACTGAGGATCTCCTCGGGGACAGATTCACTACAAGTTGGTCTGAAATTATCTCCCTACTCACTGGCACTGACCTGGACAAGACAACCAAGTTTCTCTTGGGCTACACTTTCCAGAATACGATCCACTCTCTATGGAGGGAGCGCAACGCTCGACGTCATGGAGAGACACCGGTTCAGGAGGCAACGCTGGTTCAACTACTTGATAAAAACGTTTGCAACAGACTCAGTACCATTGGAGAGGGCCATCTTCTTCAATCTTGGTTTGCTGCAACTCTCTATCAAGTTTAATGCTCTGTTTTGTATAATTGCTCTGTTTAGGGTTCTTTAAAATTGTCCTCAAAAAAGTCAAACACAAATTTTGTATAAGTTTATTTCTTTTGAATATAATTTAACATTTATTAAAAAAAAAAAAAAGATAAGAAATATGTGAGAAGGTTTTGTTGGGACCGAGAAGAGGCAACATTTAAGAATCTTATAGTGACTCTTGTACAGTTGTGCCGCATGCACATCGTAATAGTTTGGGACTGGAGCCAACTGATCAAGTAAGTACAATTCAAGCAAATCAAGATTTAGAATCTTTGTAGAATACACAGATGCATATGAGCATTATCGAGTTAGGAATAGAACTTACCTACCTCGATGAAGGTAACCAATAGAAGTTGAAGCTCCTCTGGTTCAAGATTTCTGAGAGATGAAACCCATCAGAGACTTTAAACAAACGAATGAAGAGTTTCACGAGGAAGAAGGAAGAAGAAAGCGTTGCAAGGGCTAATATTTGACGACAAACTCCCAAACGAGAGGTCTGTGTCTCGCCAGCTTTGTACGGCGTCGTCGTTTATCAGAGAAACACACAACATGAAAGAAGACAAAATCCAAATTTTTATTGTAACATTTTGATGCAAATTAGAACCTAGAATAACCCCTTTTCCAACACAGGGACATGAGTTCGTTTCTGATTTCTCTTGACAATTTCAAAGTTTTGAGCTTTTTTTATCTCATATAGTGCAATGTCGATCAGAACAAGCTGAAACATTTACAAAAAAGCTCGTCTTTTTTCCTATTCTCTCTTATTAGATTTTTAATGTTAGATTACATGATGAAGAGAGACAGAACAAGGTATGTTTGATGGCTCGGAACCATATCGATAAATCAGAGAGGGATTCTATAAGTCGGATCAAACATCTTCAATATAAACAAGTTGCCTTTGTCACCTCTTGATAACCTGCAAAACAAAAACATTCTTTCAAGACTCAAAACGTTTTGGATATTTGTTCATAATACATGAAAATGAAAACTATCATTCACTACTGACCGTAGTTCCTCGTCCACATAGGTAATCTCTAGTTCACCGCGCGCGCTATCAGGTGCTTTTACAGGAATCTGCACAGCCAACACCAATCAGTAAAAGAAGCATGTGGTATCTTAAATCAGTTTATGTTCTCTAATATAGCAGCAAGTAGTTTTGGTGTACTTACAAAGCCGAGAATTTTAAACACTTGAAGTTTCACAGCAACCTTCTTTGTATTGAGGGGTGTCAAGTCTCCAGTTACCTAGGTAAACATTGTAGTTTGCTAATATATGAGACTCACTTTACAAAGAATCTCCAAAAATAATGCTAGATTGATGATAAAAGTTTGGTCTTACTCCTAGGTTCTTACCTTGTTAGCCACAATGGAACGGTTTAAATCACAATGGAAAGCAATAACAATGTTCTCTAAACATAGTTTGAAAAGAGAATTCAGCGGTTAGAAGCTTTACCGAGTTATAGAAAGGCCAAGTCTCCATGTTTTGCACCTTTAGTGTATCGACATTGATAGATTGGTAGTTTGTTATTGATCTTAAGAATCTTGGTTTCTGTTGCATTGTTCAAGAAATTAAAGAGATTGACATAACAAGCACAAAAACAAAACATAGACAACAAGAAGAGCAACACAAGTTCTAACCTTTGCTTGCAAAATCGAAGCAGAGGTTGTATAAATGAGCTCCCATTTCCCATTGACTAAATCAGACTTCAGAGGCTGCTTCGTTGGGTTAACTGCTTCCACCTTACGAGCTAACTGTCTCCGTACAAACACAAGTCATTCAGAATTGTTTCTTAATCACATTCTCTAGACTCTAATATACCAAATCTATTATATTCAAGACCCTAATGATGGTTCCCACAGGAAGAGAAATCAAGAACCTGATCAATCCGAAGCTGATCATCAGGCGAGGCCGTAGCACCACGTTCGAGAGGTGCAATGGCTTCAAGAAGATCTTGTTTGAGCTGTTTCTGCTTCTCAGTTCGACCGTTTCTTGTCAGAAACGCAGGAGGAAAGCTGAAAACAGCTTGGATTCTCAATCTTTCTCGATCACCTTTTCGGATGCTCTGTAACTTCGTCGGAACGGCGAAGCCACTGTCCGACTTCATAAGACTGCCGGAAAGATTAAATCCGGTGGTCGGAGACATCGGAACTGTAGTCTTTAAGCAAGAAGGTAAAGCCATGGGAATCAAAAAGGGACAACACTTTCTCTCTAATGAACTTGTAGGAGGAGTCTCTGCTTCGTTTTCAGGAGAGACTCTCTTTGAATGCAGACACAGAACAGAAGAAGAAAGAAGAGTGAGATCGTGGCTCTGTCTTTGCCATGGCTGACAGCACCAACACAGTCGCAAAGATAAGATTTTTCTCTCTCTCTCTCTCTCCTCCGAAACGAGAGGCTCTCCTCGTTTCCGATTCCGTACGGCGTCGTTTTGAAACAAATGTAAAAAAGGAGAGCTTTGCCAATTTCTTGAAATTGTCCAAAAGGCTCTACCTTTTTTCTTGTCTATACTAAAACCAAGAAAGAAACACAATGCGAAAGTGATCATTTAAAATTTAAATTAGACTAGCAGTTGTTTTCTATAGTTCCAATCACCATGTATACAGAATGATACAACAAGACTGAGACTACAAAACTATTGCGTTCATAGTTATGTGAAGGACTTGAGTTATCATATTCTACACAGCTCCTTAACGATTGTGTTATTTAATACTATGAATCAAAGGCTAAAGTTACCTATATCATCAGCATTATGCGATTACCAACTGAATTGACAAAACTTTCAACGCGAAAAACCGAATCTTTACTATGATCACATACACAAGTAGAGGATTCTAAGTTTCCACTACGAGTTACAAACAGGAGAAAGAGAGAGAGTAGATGCATACACAATGAACGAGAGTCTCAAATATACACATGGCCACATGGGAGAGCACAACAGAACCAACAAACTCTGACCATCACTTTAACCACTCTTGAATCCTTCTCTGGTTGTGATCTTTGTACCAGACCATAACCAACTCGCTTCTCATTGGTTTAACTTTATATTACTGAAAATTCATAATGATCAACAGAAACAATATAGGAAGGTTATATGAACAATTCACGATAATTTTTTCATGAACAATTGATGTGATTAGGCTTGGTCCCCATGGGCCATGGGCCATGGCTAATTATTGTATAGTTGTTGACAGTTTTAATCTTTTCTAATTTGTGTTGATCACGAATTAGTAAATCATATTGGCTCTAAGTCTCTAACTCAGAGGTACTTCCTTGTCAAGGAGACCTTGATGATGAGTGTGGAGTACTCGTGTCCTATATATAGTTAACTAAATAAGAGTGTGGTAATATAGTCTACTTTCTTAAATTGCATGCCAAATATCCAAAATACACATGACACGGCCATAGGATTGATCAAATGTTTTTTGAAGACCTAAGGAGCCTAGGGTAAGTTATAACTCTGTGTGATCATGGTTCGATAGGTGTCTATATTCCTTTGATTAACACTTTTGATGCATTAAAAATACTATATTTTTATCGTTTTTGTATTTGTCTCATGTTCACTATAATCATCCCTAAGTTTCTCTTCTCATTTCTACATATTAGTCCAAATATGTGCAGCATATAAAAAAAAAAAAAAACTAGACAGAGACAAAAGAGGGATAGATGAATTTGGTGACCAAGATGGTTACAACAGAGGATGGAGTGGAAAAGAGGTCAATGAGCAATGTTGACAAACATGAACGATTCCTGAGAAATAATACATCAAAGAGAGCATTTGTAAGGTAAAGGAAGGTGAGCCTGTGAGGGCTAAAAAGTGTGAGACGGTAAAATGGAAATTATCCATCACTCTCTCTATATTTTTTCCATTTTTTCAACTTATATATGTTTCGACCTCAGTTCATTTATGTTTTCATGTTCATACCCTTTAGGTGATTTAGTAACAAATAGAGTAGACGAACTCTCCCAAAATTTAAGAAATAAGTTTGACAATTTTTGTCTTATATTGCTTCTTTAAAAGAAAAATTTAACCGTGTTGCCAAAAAAAAAAAAAAAAAAAGAAAAAGAAAAATTTAACCCTCACGTCCAAGGAACTAACGTAGCATGCATTCTTTTTTTTTTTTTTTTTTTTTTTTTTTTGTCAAGAACATAGCATACATTCTAAAAGGAAGTGGAGAAAGAATTTCAAATAAGGTCTGTTTGACAATGTTTTTAATATATAAAGCTAATGGTAGAAAAATGTTTAAACTTTAAAGTGTTTTAAAATTTAAAAGATTTCTACTTATTAATAAAAGATTTAAGGAAAAGATTCGTGATGAAATATCCATTGAGAAGTGTGAACTTTGCAATAGAGATGGCCTAAAAGTCGGCCAAGACAACCTACCTCTTGCGTGTAAATAGGGTTTGTTTAGCTAGAAATCAATAAAATAAAAAGAAAAAATTATGTAAGTAACACTACTATCCCAAGAACCTGTACGTTGCAGAAGAAAATCAGAGTAGTCCCGGTTTTCAATGCTCCTTACAGGCTTACACCAACATTGACCCCCAAAATAACTATCCATCATCTTAAGACATGATTAACTCTATCTAGAATTTATCTAAAGAAGCAAGAACCTTAAAAGGTTTAAACTTTAAACATACAACTTCAACAATTTCTTTAACTTGTTGCCTTGTCTCTTTTTTTCTTTTCCCATGTATTTGGTATCTATCTTGTGCATGATTTAAAACTACAATTGTTGCATTAAAATTTGATGTATACGATCCCGTACCCGAGAAACCAGTTTCGTTTAAACTTGCATGTATTTACTTAATCAGACATCTATATATTTACGCCAACTTTATAGATGTTAACGACTACCACTAGATTTTAAATAATAATTTCTAATGAGGAATTTGAGAGGTATCTCTCCTATTGGCTATAGAATTTGTATGATGTTAAATTATTTATGTATCTCAATGAAACTTTCATACTCACATGTCAATGAATGAATATGACTTTGGTCCTCCTCAAAACTCTCCTTCAAACTTGGTCAATACTTGTTAGAGATCCTCTGCAGATCCTCTGCATTATTCTTGGGAGTTCAACTTTATAGGAGTTTAGTCTCGTTTGTAACTTCTCAGTCTTTATATACATTGTAATCTCGATTATAAATCGGCAAGAAAATACAAAGATTTTCATGGTATCAGAGCCAAGTTAATATAACTCTCAAATTTTTTCTCTTCTCTCTTCTCATCTAAAACTCTTTCTTTATTCTTTCATATTTTCTTCAATCTATCTTTTCCCTTCTTCGTCTTTTCAAGGCTGTTCCAACTGAAAGTGCGTTTGGAGTTACCAACATCAAATCGCACATTCCACTGATTCTTGACTTAGATGATCACAACTATGATGCCTGGAGAGAACTCTTTCTCACTCATTATCTCACCTTCGATGTCTTAGGACATGTTGATGGTTCCTCTGCTCCTGCAAACGCTGATGATCAACAATGGCTGAAACGTGATGGACTGGTCAAGTTGTGGATCTATGGAACACTTGCCCAGCCGCTCTTCAAATCATCGTTCAAAACCGGTGGCACTGCAAGAGACATTTGGCTTCGCATCGAAAATCAATTCCGTAACAACAAAGATGCGAGAGTTATGCAGATTGATAATGAGCTGCGAACCATGGAGATAGGCGATCAGTCAATTCTAACTTATTGCCAATCTCTCAAATCGTTGGCAGATCTTCTCTCCAATCTGGATACTCCGGTCAAATGATCGCAATCTAGTGATGTACATGCTGAATGGACTCAATGAAAAATTTGATAACATTATTAATGTTATTAAACATCAGAAGCCGTTTCCATCTATTGACGATGCCAAGTCCATGCTCCAAGAGGAAGAGAGTCGCTTGAAGAAAGCTCACAAGGTCATTGCTTCACACACAGCTCATGCCTCCTCTCCTACAGCTTTGGTCACCACAACCAACACATCCCAAAATCAGCAGAATCAGACTCAACAAAGGAACAACCGTCCATGGCATCGAAAGAATCGCTTCAACAACAAAGGTCGTAACAATTTTCAGCAACAAAACTCTCTCCCTCTGCAACAACAGCGACAATAGTTTCCGACCTGGGGATCATACTGGCCAAATCCATACAATCCTTGGCAGCAACCTCTGTTTGCACCATGGGGACAATACTCTCCAAATGTTCAGAATCGAGGACTGCTAGGACCAGCTCCGAAGTCAACAAGCAACAACAATGCTGAAGCACACAATGCTGACCTGCAGCCGACTCGAGACTTCTCTCAAGCTTTCAACACCATGACCCTTACTGGTACATGGACACCGATGCTACGGCTCATTTAGCCTCCACACCAAGTACTCTCAACTCTGTTTTTAATTTGAACACCACTAAGTCAGTCATTGTTGGTAACGGTTCAACCATTCTTGTCTCTCTTTCTGGTCACACCACCCTTCCCACTTGTTCTCGTCCTCTAACTCTAAAAAATATCCTCATAACTCCAAATATTATCAAAAATCTTATCTCTGTTCAGAGATTTACAACAGACAATGCTTGTTCAGTCGAATGTGACCCATTTGGTTTTCTTGTGAAGGATCTATTCACACGGACACCTCTGCTCCGCAGTGATAGTACTGGAGATCTTTATCCATTTCATCCTTTCAATAAAACAAGCTCTCCCTCTACATGTCTAGCTGTTTCTCCTTCTATATGGCACATGAGGCTCAGTCACACCAACACCGAGACACTCAAATATCTGCTGTCTTCAAATAAATTTGTTTGTAATAAGACTAGCTTACCATCATCTTGTAATGTTTGTCAATTGGGGAAACATGTAAAACTTCTTTTTCATAAATCAAATTCTGTTTCTTCTAAACCATTTGAGCTTATACATTCTGATGTTTGGACCTCCCATGTTCCTAGTCTTGGTGTCCTTCGTTACTATGTCATTTTCCTTGATGATTTTCTCATTTTCTATGGGTGTATCCACTTCGTAGAAAAAGTGAAGTTTTCACAAATTTTTTTCACTTTTCTACCTATGTCAAAACACAGTTCAATACATCCATAAAGTCTTTTCAATGTGACAATGGTGGTGAATACTCAAATGCATATTTCAGTAATCACTTTGACAATAATGGTATTACAATTCGTTTTTCTTGCCCATATACTTCCCAACAGAATGGTAAGTCAGAACGAATGATCAGAACGATCAATAACACCATTCGAACCTTGCTCTTCCAAGCTCAACTTTCACCATCCTTCTGGGCTGAGGCTCTTCATACAACAGTTCATTTGTTGAATATTCTGCCTAGTTCCACCGTTAAATTTCAAACTCCATTTTCCATTATGTTCAAGAAAGAACCAACATATGATCATTTGAGAATTTTTGGTTGCTTATGCTATCCAAACTTAAACAATTCCACCAAACACAAGCTCTCACCAAGATCCTCACCTTGTATCTTTCTTGGTTATCCCCTCCAATATCGAGGATATATATGTCTAGATATCAAAACAAACAAAATCATAATATCAAGGCATGTTATCTTTGATGAATCTATTTTCCCAGCATCGACAAAAGAGAGTCAAATTCACACTGCTTATGACTTTCTTTATCAGGTTGATGAGCCTTCTGCAATTTTCAAAAATATTCTCCAAACAAATATCCAACCTCAAACACCTCCACCACCTCAACCTCTAGTTCCTGCTGTTACTCAAAACAATCCTCCTGATGCGGTCATTGCTCCGGTGTAGCAAGCTCTTTGCCACCCGATGACCACTAGAAGTAAAACAGGAACTAGAAAAACAAAGCAGCCAATCTCCCTTCTCACAACCACAAATATATCACCTCTTCCCAAATCTCACAAACAAGCTTTATCTGATCCTAACTGGAACCCATCAGTGACTGATGAATATGATGCTCAAATTAAAAATATGACCTGGAACTTGGTACCACCACCTAGAGATGCTAACATTGTCAACTATATGTGGTTGTTTAAGCATAAACATGATACAGATGGAAATCTGACCAGATACAAAGCTCGTTTGATAGCCAATGGTAAAACGCAAGAAGAAGGAGTTGACTACTTTGAAACGTTTGCACCGGTAGTGAAACCTGCAACTATTCGGTCAGTACATGTTGCAATAGCAAAAGGTTGGGGCACAAAACAACTTGATGTCAAGAATGCATTCTTGCATGGAAATCTAGAAGAAACAATCTACATGCATCAACCCCCAGGTTTTGTGGATAAGAACAATCCTCATCATGTTTGCAAATTAAACAAGGCTATCTACGGTCTCAAACAAGCTCCAAGGGCTTGGAATGCAAGATTTAAAGGATTTATGTCCAAGATAGGATTCAGTATGAGCAAAAGTGACAATTCTCTATTTGTTTACAAAAAAGGGAATGACATGGCTTACCTCCTCCTATATGTCGATGACATCATTCTTACTGCATCAAGACAGGCGCTGATAGATGATATCACATAGTCACTCAAAGGTGAGTTCCCAATTACAGATGGTGGCAGATTAAGTTACTTTCTTGGTGTAAAAGCAGAGTACAACAAGGCTGGGATGCTCCTCTCTCAGTCGCATTACACAAACGAGATCATAGCAAAGGCAAAGATGCAGGACTGTAAGCCGACCGCTACACCGGTAGATGTCAACTCAAAACTCACCGGTGAATGTGGAGAAAAGATAAAATCCAACAGAGTATCGAAGCTTGGCGGGGGCTCTGCAATATCTCACATTTACAAGGCCTGACATCAGTTATGCAGTCCAGCAAGTGTGCTTGTTTATGCATGATCCTCGATGCCTCATTTTCAGGCATTAAAACGTATTATCCGTTACCTTCAATGGACTCGCAGTCATGGTCTTCAACTATACAGAGGTAACATCGGTTCTCTAATAGCTTATACAGACTCAGATTGGGTAGGGTGCTTGGACACAAGACGGTCAACATCGGGTTCTTGTGTTTATCTAGGAGAGAACTTAATATCCTGGTCCTCCAAACGACAACAAACAATATCTCGTTCTAGCACCGAGTCAGAGTACAAAGGGGTCGCTAATGTTGTAGCTGAAACTTGTTGGATCCGCAATCTCCTACTGGAAATGCACATACCAATTCGAACAGCTACATTGGTCTATTGTGACAATATCAGTGCAGTCTATCTCTCTACCAATCCAGTTCAACATCAGAGAACTAAACATATAGAGATCGATCTTCATTTTGACCGTGAAAAGGTGGATATGGGTCAAGTGAAGATTCTCCATGTTCCTTCATCACTGCAGTTTGCTGATATAGTCACCAAAGGACTTCCGCTACAACATAGATATTAAAAGCAAAAGAGAAAATAGAACTTGCTCGTGTGAGAAAATAGAAAATAGTAAAAAAGATTCTCCAAATCGCATTAAAACTGAATCAAAACCGTTTCTGAATTTGAAACGTTTCATTGGCGGTGGTTTCAAAATGCAATTTTATGGTATATAAAATAGAAAATGCTCGTGTGAGGGAATAATATAGTTTACTCGCTTTCTCTTTCTCTAAGAGAAAACTAAAAGTTTATAGAAACCATTTACCCTAAACTGTTACGGCTATGGCGGCAGCGAAGTTCTCGGTTGACTTGGACTACGAAACATGGGCTCCAAAGACGAAAGCTACACTAACGGAGAAGGACTTTGGGATGTTGTCCAAAACGGAGTCCCACCGGATCCGACGAAGATTCCACAAGTAGCGGCGACGATTCAACCGGAAGAACTTTCGAAATGGAGAGATCTCGTGGTGAAAGACACGAAAGCCCTCCAGGTATTGCAATCTTCTCTTCCAAAATCGGCTTTTAAGAAGACTCTCTCTGCTTCTTCTGCCAAAGATGTTTGGGATCTGCTCAAAGGTAACCATGAGAGGGATACTAAGTATATTAGAGAAGGAGTTCGAACAACTTAGTATGGTCGAAGGAGAAACACTTGAACTATACTTAGATAGAGTTGAGAAAGTCCTTGAACAGTTTCGTCGTTTGAACATTGAGAAATCTAAGTATGAGGTTAACAAAAAGTTCTTGAGTTCGCTAGCGAGGCCGTATAGTGTCGTAGCTCCGATTCCGGAAGAGAACATGGAAGTGATGGAGAACATGCCTCTTGAAAGTCTTGTTGAGTTTTTTGATATATATGATTCTGTTGCTGAGGAGTTTGTTCTTCTAATGTTGAAAGATATGTGTCTTAATAACTCGAAGCCTGTTCGTAAGTGGTGTGACTTGTGCAAGAAGAACAACCACAACCTAGAAGAGTGTTATTTCAACTCTAGGGCGAGGTCGGGGAGAGGTAAGCCGAGGAAAGGCGAGTGCTTTCAATGTGGAGAACGAGGTCACTATGCAAGTGATTGCAAGAGAAAGATTCAGCAAGAACAAGTGGCCGCCACAGAAGCTGACAAGGAAGAAGAAGAAATCAGAGCTGATTACCTTATGATAGCAGAGGACGACGTTTTCTCTGGTAGATTCAGTTATGCTGAGGATATGTGGATGATATACGCTAATGGTACCACGAATCATATGACTCCGTATGAGAAGTACTTCACCACTTTAGACAGAAGAGACAAGGCTAAGGTTGGATTGGCAAACGGGAAGGTTCTCAAGGTTGAAGGAAGTGGAGATGTGAAGATCATGATGAAGGATGGGAAGAAGAAGACGATCAAGAATGTGCTTTACGTTCCCGAGTTGAACAGAAACGTGCTGAGTATTGATCTGATGCTAGCAAGAGGCTATTCGACAATAACAAAACCGAACGAATGTATTTTTCTCGATCGGACTGGGGCAGTGTTTGGGGATACTGTGTGGGACGAGAGAGGACCTGCTCTTCGTTTGAAGGTGATTGAAGGTAATCTCACCTCTTAATGAGCCTACTCTGTTCACTTTGGTAGTGAACCTAACTCGTATTGGTGGACGTATTCAAGTTTGGTGTTATTCTGTTTTCAGTTTGTTCATTTTAATTCATATTCTGGTAGTGTAGTCTGAATTATAATCTTTGTGGTCTTTTTTAATCTTGGACGGCTTTTGGCATTAATGTTTGTTTACAAAAACCTATATTTGTTTATTCACTATGCAATGCTTTTGTTAAGTTTTGTTAATGGTTCAAACGTGGACTAATTCTAGATAAAACCAAAATAGATTGTGGTTAATTGTAAATTTCTAATCACAATTATAAACCATCAACAGAACTCACTCGAATTGTAAATTGGACTACTTTAGTAGGGTTTGTGGTAGTGTGTCACAGTCACTAATTATATAAATAGAAAAGTGTTGGTGTGAGGCGAATTGTTTATTCGCTGTCCCCCAAATCGTGACATTTAATCACTTGCTAGCTATGACGGCGACGAAGATACAAGACGCTGTTTCCGATGACCTCAACTACGAAACCTGGGCTCCGATCGTGAAAGCTACACTAACGGAGAAAGGACTTTGGGATGTCGTCGAAAACAGAATCCCGCCAGATCCAACGAAGAATCCAGAGCTAGCGGCGAAGATTCAACCGGAAGAGCTTTCGAAATGGAGAGATCTCGCCGTGAAAGACATGAGAGCGCTCCAGATCTTGCAATCTTCACTCACAGACTCAGTTTTCAAGAAGACTCTCTCGGCTTCGTCGGCCAAAGATGTTTGGGATCTGCTCGATAAAGGTAACGAACTTATTAGGTTAGAGAAGCAATTCGAACAACTTAGTATGGATAAAGAAGAAACGCTTGATTCCTACTTAGATAGGGTTATGGATCTCGTCCAAGAGTCGCGTGATTTGGAAAATGAGATAGCTGATTATGAGGTTATCACCAAGGTTTTAGGCTCGCTCTCAACTTCGTTTGTCTCCGTTGCTCCGCTCATGAAGAGATACATAAATCTGAAGAAGACGAGTCTTAACGATTTTCTCGAGTTTTTCTATCAGTGTGGATCGTTACCAGGGAAAGCCGTCGGCCAAATGTTGAAAGATTCGTTTGAGTCGAAGCAGTCTAAACAGAGAAGAGGTGATGAGGACGGAGGAGGAGAAGAAGTCGAAGATGAGTATCTCTTGTTCTCGTTGACTGTAGGAGATTTCAAGTATGATGAGGATATGTGGATGATACACACCACTACAGTTGATGTCCAGATCGGTACAATTAGAGAGTTTTAGTTCGGTGTTTGGAGATTCGAAGTTCTCTTTTATATATGAATAAGTCGGGTTACAAGTAATAACTACGAGCTATAAAACGACGAGAAGGAAACAATTATCAAGCTGAGAGCTCGTCGAATCAGTACTGCTAGAACCTGTTCTCTTGTACGAATTCCTTCCCCGTTTTTCGTATCCTTTCACCGTACGTTGTATATTCACTATTTATTGATTCCTGTGTCGGTTCATCATCTGAAAAGACCAAAATACCCTGCTCGACCTATTAATTTCCTTGGGCCTTTTCTAGACTGAGCCTGTTGTTGGGATGAAATCCACCCCTAACAGTATTCTCCCCCATTTTCAGTTCGTAGTTATGCGAAGAACTTTGTGTCCTCCAGTGATTCTCCGGCTGTCGCATAAGCTTCGAACCTTTGTCTTTAACGACGAGTTGATCCGAGGTCGGCGTTCCTTTGTCTTCAACGACGAGATGACACGCGATGGTCGCCGACGAGCTGATTCGAGGTCGGCAAATGACGATACTTGAAGGGTTTGCAGACAAATATCGGGAAATTGGAGAGTCCCGCGTGGGCTTTCCCGTTTTCCGAAAAACACGGTCGCATCGTCACGCGTTTATATTGACGCGCGTGACATCCGAAAGTTGTAATGTCACTTCGATCTTCGAGTTGTAATGATGATTTCTTCAGGAATCTTCCCTTCAACCCTATAAATACTCCCCCATTCCTCATTTTGGCTTCATTTTTCTCCATTGGTCGTTTCCTCAGCCCGTCGTCTCAGGTACTCTCTTCTATCGTCTTCTAGCTCGTCTATTATTGTTTTTCTTGAGACTATGGCCTCCCCCCGGTCCACTTTGTCTGATTCTTCGGCGACGAGCCATCTTCGTCAGAACACCTTGCCTGATTCTAGTGGTTCGACTAGATTGGATCGTCGTATAGCGAGATCTCCGACGAATAACGACGTTTCCTCGGGATCGTCGTCTGACTCTGACGCAACATATTTGGCCAAACTCCACCGTCGCATCTTTTCCGACGCGACAGTTCTGAGCTCGTCAGCCCTTCCATGCCAGATCCCTTCTCTCATCAAAGAAGATTTTGACGAGCCTATCGTTCCGACAAGTCGCATCATCGAGCACCGATCTCACCCATCGGCTGCCGACCCCTCTGGAACTAAAACGTCTGCTCTCTCTTTTGTTCCCTCATCTTCTTCAAAGCGCGACTCGGCCTGCGTGTCGGTTCAGATCGGCAAAATCATGGTCGATCTGGTTATTATTATCCCCGGGCGTGAGCAGCGTCCTTGGGATGTTCCCGAAGGGTTTATCTGTCTTTCGGAGAAGCTCTTCACAGAGTGTGGCGTTACTTTTCCCCTTCCCTCTTTTTTGATGTCGTATTTTGCTAAGCGCAAAATGGTGATTTTTCAGTTCGCTCCGGCTATGTTCCGGAACGCGGTAGGTATCTTGATCCTGGCAAAGAGAGCGGGGGTTCGGCTTTCGGTCGATCATTCCGAAGAACTGACAACGTCTGACAAAATCAAGAAACTTGGAGTTTATTATGTCAGTTCGCGACCCCCTCTGCTTGTTAAAGGGGCGAAAGGGAAGAGCCACAACTGGGAAGGATCTTATTTTTTCTTAAAAGTGGTTCTGGGGGTCGTCGAGGATCCTGCGATCCCTTTATTTTCTGGGTGGAACCTTTCACCTCGTAGTTCATCTTTCTTTGTCAATTGTTTTCGTCCTTCATATTTTTTGTCACTTACCCCGTTCGCTTCTTTGCAGTTGTCATACCGCGGTGCTTTCTTCCGTATCCTCCTGCGTTTCGAGTTGATATTGAAGCGATACGTGCAGTGGGTCCGTATATTTGGCCAAGCGCTTTACAGAGGAAAGGAGGTTGTCCTAGAAAACAACAAGCTCCTCGACCGACAGGTAAGTCGCACTTTTTTTTTTTTTGGGTTCATTGACGACCTCTTTCCCCTCTTTTTTTTTAAACAACTTGATTTTTGTGCAGCTAACACGATGGGGAGACTTAACTTGGATGTTCCCAATGTGTCGGCTCGCTATCGTCAAGCATCCAGTCCGCCTGCACCTTCTCCACCTCCTCGTCTTGAGGTCCAACCCGAGACTCGTCCTTCTGGGTTTGACTCGTCGCGAAGATCTCCTCCAGCTTCACGCGATTCGCGTGTGGCTGAGATTCGAGCTGGCAAAAGGCCGGTGCCGTGCTCATCTCCCCTCCCACCGAATCTCCTAGCTCTTCCCGCAGGAGCTGATTCCCAAGGGGAAAAGCCTGCGGGTGACTCCAGCCGTCGGAAGGAGCACTCCTCGCAGAAGAGGACAGATCGATGTCTAGATCGATCGGATCCGTCGAAGCGGTAGAGGACCGCGGATTATTGGTGGGATTTTTCGCACACGTCGGTGACCCGGGCTTTCCCAAATGACTCGGAGGCATGCACTCAGCTGTTTCGCAAGATCCATTTTGGGCCAGGTCGTCTGATACCGATCGAGAGGATGAAGGAGGGCGACAAGATCATTGATGTGGCGAATACCACCTTCGAGATTCGCAGTTCATCAATTGATTTTATTACTATTTTTTACTTAAGTTCCCGTTTATGATTCATGGTTGTTTCAGCTCATAGGTCGCATCAACTGTCTTGCATTTGGCTACGAGAGGCGTGTGTACGACCTGGAGTCTGCTGTTTCTTTGGTGCCTTCAGGTCCCTCAGTCGAGCAATTCAAAAAGCTCAAAGCTCAGCTCGAAGAGACGTATCGTTCGAACTAGAGGTTGAACAGCAAAATTTCCGAGTTGGTGCTTCAGCGAGATGCGGCAAATTCTGGACATGCTGCCCTCGTGTCGAAGCTCAACATGGCAGAAGCATCCTGTGCCCAACTTCGGAGTGCTCTGGACGCCGAGACGACGAGGCTTAGGGCTCGTCGTCGTAGCTTCGGTCGGTATCAGAAGATAATGGCTTATCGTAGAGTTGCCGATCGTGCCCAGAAGATTTTGGATTGGCACAAGGCTCAAGCGGAAGCTATTGAAGCGTCTCGCCCAAAGTTGCTCGAGTACAATCAGGCCTTGGGGAATGCTCAGATGCTTGAGGCTTTGGTTGCCGATGGCCAGATCTCTCTTCTGGCTGATGGAGTACAAGAGAGGATTGCTACTGTGGCGGCCGAGCTAAAGGCTTTCGACATTTCCTCCATTTTTGCCGAGGACGAAGGAGGCGTGGATAACAGGTCGGAGCGTGCGTTCAGTGAGGGTGGGCAAGCCGAAGAAAAAAATGCCGTTCCTCCGACACCAGCTCGCTCGATGGATGGTGATGCTCCTCCTGTGCCAAATGATTCGACGGTCGCTCCGTCGGTTGAGCCAAATGTTCCGGGGGTCGGCGACAACTCCCCCGTGGGTGGTCTCGTCGCTACTTGAATTTTTTCTTTTTTTTGACTGAACCTCTCTTTTGAACTTATTCCCGTGATGTAGCGGAAGTTGGGCCGATACGGCATTGTTGTTTTCTTTTGTTGGAACTTGGTTGGTTATTTTTTTTTTTTGCATTGAAGACCTTCTTTTACCATAGACTTCTTATTTCTGCTTAGCTCGTACCGACCTCTTGCCTCTAAAATTTCTTCATGCTATTTCTTTAAAAGTGCGAACCTTTCTCGTGTCGCGTTCATATAATTCAGGCTCTTACTTGGGATCGACCGAGATCGTTGCGTCGCTTTGCAAAAGCAAGGTCGTTGGAGGAAAGCGTTATTTCTTTTCCCTTTGGTTGGGATCGGCTTACCCATGAATGTGTGAGTAACGATTCGGCTTTTTTTTTTTTCATATCAGTGCGATATGCGATGGTCGGTTTACCCATGAATGTGCGAGTAGCGATGCGCCTTTTTTTTTTATATCAGTGCGACACGCGATGGTCAGCTTACCCATGAATGTGCGAGTAGCAACTCGGCGTTTTTGTATATAGGTGCGGCACGCGGTGGTCGGATTACCCATGAATGTGCGAGTAGCAACTCGGCATTTTTGTATATAGGTGCGACACGCGATGGTCGGCTTACCCATGAATGTGCGAATAGCGACTCGGCTTTTTTATTATCAGTGCGACACGCGATGGTCAGCTTACCCATGAATGTGTGAGTAACCAACTTGGTTTAATTATTCAGATGCGTAAGTTCGGACCAATTTTTTTTTTTTTTTTTTTTTTTTTTTTTTTTTGGTAACGCATGGGGTCATTTAATAGATGTGTTTTCCAAGGGGCGCAATTTATTGCATCTCCTCTATTTGTTTAGGGAAAACACGTTGCAATGCCTGTAACGACGAGGTCGGCTTGGTTGAGGGGGGGCGCGGGAACAGCTCGCTGTTCGATCAGAAGATGTGATTCGTTCGGAACTGGAGTATTATCATGCCCGAATTCAACGGCTGTGAAATTATGTCGTGGCGAGTCGTCGACAGCTCGAGCGTCTTTTACAGTTTTGTCGTGTAAGTGGGATTGTGGAGCATCTCGAGGTTCTGATCGATGAGGGGCTGTTCGTACCCAAATGGAGATGGGACCGACTACTCGAGGAGCGTTCTCGTTGCAAGGCGTTACTGAACGAAGCGGTGGTTCCCGATCTTGAGGAGGGCAACCTTGGACCCATTGCTACTAGGGTTGACGTGTTGCAGCAGTACATTAATCAGCTTGAGAGTACCGATCACTTCTTCTGCGAGAGTAGTCGTGTTGAGGGGGCCTGCGCCTACCTCGAGAAGATGGTCTCCAGGGGTGTTGCCGTCCCAATGGACAGGCTGGAAGAGTTGACGGATTCATGTCGCATCTTGCAAACGACCATTGGCGGCCTGCATTTTGACGAACCTTCGAATGCCGACCTGGGGATTTAGTAGCGCGGCCTTATCCGGGGTGCTTGACAGCGGCGATCCCAATTTCTTATTGCTCCGCAGAACTCCGCAGTTAAGCGTGCTTGGGCAAGAGTAGTACTAGGATGGGTGACCTTCCGGGAAGTCCTCATGTTGCATCCCTCCCTCTTTTTTGCTCCGGCTGATGATCTGTGCGCGGTCGTTTTTCATGATTGTCGTTGTTTAACGTCTCTGCCTCGTCGCCGCTCTGGTCATCGAGTGCTTTGGAATCTTTTACAAACTTCCGGGCGATATTTTCAGCTTGCTTGGAATCAGTTTTTCCGGGTTGGGTCGTCTTGCTTCTATCAGACTCGACAATTATTGCACCCTTTTTGTACCGCTCCATCAGGATCGTTTGGAGGTAACGACACTCCTCGATTGAATGTGTGTTACTCTGATGGTAGTCGCAGTATTGAGCTGCACTACTATCACCTTTTTCCTTTCTGATATACTTATTTTCGCCGATTGCGAAGGTTCGGCGAGTTCGGTCTGGGTTTCAGGAGAAGTGCTGGCGTGGCTTGACCTGTTCAACCTTTGGAGCTGCGACCGTCGGTGGCTTGGCTGCGACGCTTGTTTCTGTGGCATGCTTCTTTGCGTTGACCACCTCTTCTTCTTCGACTTCTATATGCTTCGCAGCTCGCAGTAATGCGTTGGCTATGGTTTCGACATGGGTCAAGGACAGCTCTTTTTTAAACCGGGTTTCGTACCACAACGCGTTTTTGAATGCGACGATAGCAGCGGTGTTTGGAATCGAGACGTTAACGACGACTTCCTTAAAACGGCCAATGAAAGATCGGAGTGATTCGTTTCGCCCTTGGGTTAGTGCGTCTAGGTCGGCATGGGAGTTCTTGTTTTCCATCAAAACGGAAAACTGCTTTAAAAACTCTGTTATCAGTTCCTTGATACTATCAATCGACCTGGATGGGAGCCGCGAAAACCAACTCAACGCTGCCCCGGTCAAGTGCTCGGCAAAGACTTGGCATGCTCCAACATCGTATTCTGTTGGGCTGAACTGCATAGGGCCGAGTGCTACCCCGAAAGTGAGCAGAAAGTCTCGGGGGCCGGCTGTCCCGTCGTAGTAACCTAGCCTTGGCTTGACCGCTCGCTTTACTGGTGTGGTTGCAAGCCTTATCGAGAATGGGGTTCGCTGAGTTGCCTCGAGCATGAGATCTACCTCTGGTGTTCTACTCGTCGCTTTATGAAATATAGTCTCCATTTCTTGCATTTTTTCCCTAATTTGCTTCAGCTCGGCATCCTTGGCGTTGTCGCTCTGTTCAACGATACGCGGGTTAGGGTCGCGCTCGGGTCCGCCAGTTCCTGCAGACGGCCTTGGCATCATTCCTGCCGAGAAAAGATTCGTCAAACCTTGACGGATGGCCTGGAGATGGTTGATTTCCTCCTGGGATCCGTCATGTGTTGTGGTTAATGCGTCCAATCGAGTGTTGGTTCGCTGTTCCTGTTGGTTGAGGCGTGCTAAGATCCCGCGGAATAGCTCGTCTATGTTTGAGACGGGCTGGTTATTGATTAGGGCGAGTTGCGCTGGGTTCAGAATCGGTTCTATGATCGTCGGGCTCGCTAGATTGCTTGCGATGACGAACGCTTCTGGACTCTCTGCTGTAGCAGCCTTTCTTGGAGCTTCTGGGGTCGGGAGGACCGCCTGTCCTACTTGATCCGCTGCCGGGGTTGTTGTTCCCCCTGATGATCCGGCTTCCTTGCTCCCTTCCTTTGTGGCTATGGTCATCTCGCGTATCTGTTGTAGGTCCGTTTTTCAAACTTTCAAAGAGAATCTCGACTTGGCTCCCCCTATCTGGTGCGCCAAATTGTTGATGTACAGATCGGTACAATTAGAGAGTTTTAGTTCGGTGTTTGGAGGGTCGAAATTCTCTTTTATATATGAATAAGTCAGGCTACAAGTAATAACTACGAGCTATAAAACGATGAGAAGGAAACAATTATCAAGCTGAGAGCTCGTCGAATCGGTACTGCGAGAACCTGTTCTCTTGAACGAATTCCTTCTTCGTTTTTTGTGTCCTTTCACCGTACGCTGTATATTCACTATTTATAGATTCCTGTGTCGGTTCATCATCTGAAAAGACCAAAATACCCTGCTCGACCTATTAATTTCCTTGGGCCTTTTCTAGATTGGGCCTGTTGTTGGGGTGAAATCCACCCCTAACAATTACCACGAATCACATGACTCCACATTTGAGGTTTTTCACCACTCTGGACAGAACTCACAGGGCGAGGGTGAAACTTGCCATTGCCGGCTTCACCATGGCAGAAGGGAGAGGAGATGTCAAGATCATGACCAAGAAAGGGGTGAAGACGATCAAGAATGTGCTTTATGTTCCCAAGATGGTCATGAACGCCTTGAGTGTTCCTCAGCTGACATCAATAGGCTATTCAGCGATCATGGAAGGAGACGGAAACGTGATGAAGTTCATTATTAAGGATCCGAATAGGAAACTACTTGGGGAAGCCATTGCGGAAGAGAGAGGGTTTTTTCTGCGTTTCCAAGTGATTGAAGGTAATCTCACCACCACTTAGTTGTTCACTTTTGTGTAAAATCTGGTAGTAGTAGACTTAACAACTCGTAACGTTGTAAGGTGGACATGTCTTTTATGTGGTTTGTGTTTGTTTCGTTTGTTCGTTTAACCCATCCTGGGTTCGTCTGGTATTTTTACCTATCTAGGACGGCTTGGCATTGATGTTACTTTCAAAAACTATTATGTAAGTTTTTGTCAAGTTTTGTTGCATTCATCTTGCTTTGATTAATTTCCAAAAAAAAAAACCATCACCAACTCTTCTTCTTGATCAACCATTGCTGTGGAGAGACGTACTTAACCGGATAAACCAACCTAAATTAAACCAGACTTGACCAAAATTAATTGATTTCTCTTAACAATAACTTATCCCGATTACATATCGAAACCAGAACCGATTCTAGCATTTTGAAGGAACTAAGCCGAATTAGACCGAAGTCTCTAATTGCGTTAAACCGAACCACGAAGATAACCAAAACCGAGCCGGTGCTCATGTGGTGAATTAGGGTTTACGGTTTATGTCTTATGTCATCGTGTAGAAAACTTTATTCGCTTTCCTTGTTCCAAGAGAGAATAGAATATACAGAGAGAGAATAAAGGGGTTTCTTGCGGCGATGGCGGCGGCGAATAAAGAAAACGCAGTTTCCGATGACCTGAACTACGATGATTGGGCTCCGACGGTGAAAAAAAGACTAGTGCAGAGTGGACTTTGGAATGTCGTTGCTAACGGAGTCCCTCCAGATCCAAAAGAGTTTCCAGAGTTATCGGAGACTATGAAGGTCGAAGAACTTGCACAATGGCGAAACCGTGCGATAAAAGACCAGAAAGCGCTAAAGATACTGCAATCTTCTCTCCCAGATTCCGTTTTCAGGAAGACTTTCTCGGTTGCTTCTTCGGCCAAGGGTCTTTGGGATATGCTCAAAATCAGTAACGACGAAGCCAAGAGTCCTAAGTTAGAGAAGACATTCAAAGATCTCACAATGTATGACGGAGAGCCGATGGATTTGTACTTGAACAGAGTGATGGATGTCGTCGACGAGTTTCGCCGTTGGGGGAATCCGAAATCGGATGATGAAGTTATCACGAAGCTCTTGACCTCGCTTGCTTGGCCATACGATGAGGCTTTTCCTGTGGTTGATGAGATCATGAGTCTCCCTGATATGACTCTTGAAGATCTGATCTGGGTTTTGGAGATGTTTGGAGATCGTCCTGTGGAGTATACGATTACAGAGTTGAAGAAGTTGTACACAAGTCTTGAGAAAGAAAAGTCTGAGCAGATGTGGTGTGGTTTGGCAAGAAGTACGATCACAACCAACAAGACTGTTATCCATGTGGTGGAGTTAGAGAGCAATGCCATCAATGTGGAGAAAGAGGGCACATTGCGAGAGATTGCAAGAGAAAGAACGAAAAGCCTGAACATCTGGTGTTAACGGCGACGGCAGGAGATATCACTTTCGATGAGGATATGTGGATGGTATACACCGCTGATACGGACCACACGACTCCGTATCTGAAGTATTTCACAAGTCTAGACAGAACGTAGACTTGTGAGAAGTATTTTACACTCCACTAAGAATCTTTGCCAGATAGAAGATAGAGAGACGAAGAAGCTTTATCAAAGCGAAGGGGGTATGAAGCATAAAGGAATGAAGAAGAAGAGTTATAACAGAATTGTAAGAGTATAAAATAGAGGAGATAGAGAGACGAAAAAGCTTTATCCAATTAAGTGTGAATCATGGTAAAGTGTAACAGACTGGTGCGAGTTTGTTTGTGTTCAAGGACTCCTCCCTGTTCATGGTCAATTGGTGAATGCACCATTGACGAGAGATCAAGGTCGAGAGTGAGCTCTACGATTGATCGTGTAACCTGTATTCTTAGTCAATATAGAGTTGACTTCTTATCAAGTTACAAAATAATTCACTACAGTGGAGTGTTAAAGGAAACAAGAGAAAGAGAGAGAGAGATAGAGAGAGTAGATGCGTACACAATGAGAACGAGAGACTCAAATATACACATAGCCACAAAGGCAGACCTCAACAAGTTATAACCAACAAACTCTGACCATGAACTCTTGAATCCTTCTCCGGTTGCGATCTTTGTACCAGACCATAAACCAACTCATTTAACTTTGTATTATTGAAAATTTATAATCAACAGAAACCATATAGGAAGGTCATGGAGCCAGACATGAGAGATTCATGAAAGAAGAAGAAGAAGAAGAAGAAGAAGAAGAAGAAGAAGAAGAGGTAGAGAGAATGATCAAGCAGCTTTGAGGAACTTCAAGGTCTCGTCGATGTGTTTCTCAGGCTGGAACTGGTTGTTGTAGATGAGCTGAACAACACCGTTTTTGTCAAGAACGTAAGTCTGTCTCCCTGGCAATGCTCCAAACAAGTCTCCAGGCACGCCCCAATCTTTTCTCACCTTATTTCCTTCGTCACTCAACAATATGTACGGTAGTTTGTATTTGCTCGCAAACGCCTGTTCAAAGTCCCACACCCTCATTAAAACCCCGGGAAGTGAAATGGGGTCTATTAAAAAAATCAAGAGATTTTGATGTTGTGTACCTTGTGAGAAGCAGAGTCATCACCACTTATGCCAATGACCTCTGCACCGGCCTTCTTGAATTTCTCATAAGAGTCTCTGAACGCACAAGCCTGTTGCATACATATGAAATCAATTACGTTTAACAACACCAAACAAGCACAATGAATGCGGAAAAAGAGACACGTAAGTGAAAATTAAAAGACCTGTTTGGTGCAGCCAGGGGTTTCATCTGCAGGGTAGAAGTAGAGAACAACAGGCTTCCCTTTGTACTTTTTGAGGCTCACCGGCTTTCCGTTCTGATCCTTTAACGTGAAGTCTGGTGCAGCCTGTCCCTTGTTAACCTGCTGTCCACAAAACATCACAAAGAGAAGACTTAAAAGAGAGTTAAAAAATGTCCCTTGTTAACCTGCTGTGAGTTGAAGTCAAATGTGTCTTTGATGAGTATAAAATAGAAAAATGAATACATATTCAGGAGCATTATGGCATTGGCTTGATTTAAGGTATGTTGTGAAGATGTAAAGTTTCTAGAACAAACACAAATTACAAGTTTCTCTGCACTTACATCGAGAGCAAGCAACATTCCTGAATCTATCATCATAACATTCAAATTCAGACCCAAAAATACTCTTGTAGTGTTTTCAACCACAAATAGGTTTCAGTTTACATCTAAAGAATCTCTTTTCAGTAGCATGCAGAACCGAGAATTTTGATTTATATAATCGTACAGTAACCACTTAAATCACACACATAGCATATAAAAGAGAATTCCAAGAACTATAGTTATTAGCCTAATTGTAGCAAACAATCTATTATCAATGCAAGATTAACGAAATGTACCTTGGCAAAGATTGAGCATTTGAGAGAAGATGAAGAGAGTGGAGAGAGATAAGAGGAGTGGGAGAGTCTGGAGCCAAAGAAGTTAGATTCTGAAGATTTGGTTGGAACTGAGAATTGGGTTTTGGTCACAAGGGTCTTTCTCTGAGGGACAGGAGAGTGAAATGTGTTGCGGTTACAGAAAGTGAAAGAGGAAGAACAAGCAGCCATTTTTTCTTATTCTACCTGAACGGACGTCTCTCACCCACTTTTGAAGTGCAAAACAAGAAGATGAAAGATAGAGAAACATCATCACACACCACAGTCCACAGAGATAAGATTTTTCTCTCTCCCCTGTGAAACGAGAGGCCCACACCACAACACCACAGCATCACATACTACGGCGCCGTTTTAGAAACAAATGTAAAAACAAAAGTGACTATAGTTGTCTTCTTCTGCTTTTCATTAATCATCGCTCTTAACACATAGCTCTCTTCTCAAATGTTTAAAGTATTGCCGTAACAAAACCTTATCAAAGACCCAAATTACCTATTATAGTATTTATAGTATTGCAGCCCCACAATAGCCCACGATAGAAGGTGAATCGGTGAGGCACACAGAGTCACATAAACAATACTAGATTACTACTAGTGTTTTTATATCTGAGCAACCAATTTAAAAACTTTTGCTGCACGGTCTCATCAACTCTCTGCTTAAAGAGTGATTATTTAAGAGGAGGAGACTCTGGTCTCTATAAAGATGATGAAGACGAAAAACATAGTTGATGCAGCGCATAACGCGTCGTCAATAGTAGATCTTCCGGAGGATTTGCTGGTAAAGACACTCTACAGGTTTCCGGAGGCTTGTCTGGCACGACTCCGATGTACCTCAAAAGGATGGAACGTTCTTATAAAAAAAGATAAGAGACTTGCCAAGTCTCAGATCATCATATTGATTGGTTTTAGGGTTTATTTAGCGAGCATTGATCTCAATGGAGTTCACAGCGACAACAACGTTGTAAGGTTAACAAGTCAATTAAGTCTCAAAGATCCTCTTTCTACTTCTCCTAAAGAAGTCGATATAAGCGAAGTATTTCACTGCGACGGCTTATTGCTATGCACCACCAAGGACGATAGACTTGTGCTTTGGAATCCATGTTCACGTGAAACCAGATGGATGAACAACCCCGTAGGTCATTCCTTCAAGAAATCTAATTACTACGCTCTCGGTAAATCCTCCTCCTCCAACAAGTACAAAATCTTGAGGATTCGTCAATATGGAAATGGTATACTTGAAAAATGCCTAGTTGAGTACGAAATCTATGACTTTACCTCTGATTCTTGGAGGATTGTGGGTGAGACTAGCGACTGGTCCATTCACTGGTTGAACCATCGTGGCATATCTGTGAACAGAAATACTTACTGGCTTGCCTCCAGTCATATTCGAGGCTCCCGTCATATTCCAGACTCGCAAAAGGATATCTTACTGAGTTTTGATTTCTCGACAGAGAGATTCCAAAGTGCGTCTCTTCCAGTTGATGATTTTTCTTATGTACCTATGGCTTTATCAGTTACTAGACAAGAGCAAAGACTTTGTCTGTTAGCTATGAGAGATGTACGTGGGCTATACGATACACATGTATGGATGGCAACTAAGATTGAGAGTAGCGGAGCCATGTCATGGAGCAAGTTCCTAACAGTGAAACAATCTTTTTATAGCCAGTTTCTTATATTATGTAGTGGGATGAATTTCTTGGCCGATCGGGAGAATAACATGTTACTGTGTCCCTGTAAACAACAGAACTCAAACAGCTTCTTACACATTGTCGGAAAGGATAAACACATGGGAGTGGATCATCATGATGCAGGATCTAAATGCTTACTCGTCTGTTATGTTCCAACTTTAGCTCAAATCCCACAAGGTTCTTAATTAGGTCAGGCGCAAGGAAAGCACTAATCACATGACTTGTAATATTGTGACACCAGTTTATGCATTAATTATATATATATATATATATATCCATGGTGTTCGTGATATTTGATTAAAGTTACAGTTTGCTACTCTATAATTATAGTAATGTTGGTTTTGTTTTGCTAAACGATCGAGCATACATTTGTCTTGATCATCAAAAGTTATTCTGATGTCGTTTATATAAACCATCAAGACCAGTGGACGACGCTTATGTTTGTCAACTGTGATAGATGTTGAATGATCCTAAAACTTAGACATCCTAGCTTTTGTTCTAGAATTACAGATTGAGCTTCATGCCCATTTGATACACATTGTCACTTATTTTACAATATTGTTATCCATTGGCCATTAAATTGAAGCATGTAGACATCACTGAATACCACCAAAGTGAAGGAAAGGGACACACACACAACGTTCATTAAACAGCAACACTGATGGAATTACAACAATGGAAGAGGAGTCACTTAAACAGGTAGTCCATTGGATACCTACCTCCAAACGACGTGAGCATTTGAAGATGACAGGAGATCCTAGTTTACCAATGAAATCACCTTCTTCAAAAACGGTCATCATGCTCAACAGTCACAAATGTGAACAGTCAAATAGATGTATGTATGAAACTATGAAGGGATAGCTTAGATCTTTTTGTACTTGACTTTTCTCTGATCTATTTCCTTTTTCCTATTAGAACTTAGAACGGTTTCCATACTTAGGTCCTTCATATCATTCTCTCTGGTTTTACAAGTGAGATCCTTTCATATCAAATATGGATCAATATGACAACCATATGGATTTTAGACTAAACTTTATAACCAAACCATTTATTTTGGTTTGGTTTTTCGGATTACGGTTTTTTTGCCAACCTATCAAGGCAACTCAAATATTCATATCATTCTCTCTAGTTTTAGAATGGTTCCTTTGAATAAATCAACAAAGACCTATACATTATAGGGAATATCCAAGCCAACTCCCCTATAAATCAACAAGTTTTAGGATCATTCAACATCTAAATATCACAGTTGACAAACATAAGTGTCGTCACTGGTATTGGTTATTAGAGATATGATAGTGATATGATTGTGATTCTCAATATCATATCATATCATATCATATATTCTGATTATGTATACTTAAGGAAACTATTGTAATTAGCTAAACCTACACTCCTCCTAGTTCCTCTTGTATAAATACATCTTTGTACAACACTCATGAAATATATCGAAAACACATTCTTTACATGGTATCAGAGCTATAATCGATACCCTACATTTTTTTATTTTCCTAGCCGTCTCCTCTTTTCTTTGTTCTTTCTCCTCTTCTCCTTCCTTCTCTTTCCTCTTTCTCCATGGCTGCTGCTGCTGAAACGGTTGACACCACTCAAGGTCTTCTTAACATCAATATGATGAATATCACCAAACTTACCTCTACCAACTACATCACGTGGAGTCTTCAAGTTCACTCTCTTCTTGATGGCTACGATCTTGCTAGCTACATTGACGGTTCCAAAACCCCACTGGATCAGACACTCACCTCCACCGACCCGCCAACACCGAATCCAGCTTACTCGACCTGGAGGCGCCATGGCAAGCTTATATATAGTGGTCTCCTTGGCACTCTTTCTCCTGCTCTTCAACCTCTGGTTTCTAAAACGAAATCTGCTGCTGAAATGTGGAAAACAATTTCATCCACCTATGCCAATCCAAGTTGGGGCCACCTTCAACAACTTCGTTTGTAGATCAAACAAACTTCCAAAGGTGACAAAACCGTTGATGAGATATGCAGACGCTGACGACACACTTTGATCAACTTGCTCTTCTTGGCAAGCCTCTTGCCCATGAGGAGCAACTTGAGTTCATCTTTGCTGGTTTACCCGAAGACTACAAGTCTGTCGTTGATCAAGTGGAAGGTCACGACACTCCTCCCTCTATCATTGAAGTCCATGAAAAAATCATCAACAAGGAAGCTAAAATTCTTGCTCTATCCTTGTCCACGCCGTCCATTGGGCCCGCTTCTGCTCATGTTGCCACCTCTCGACAGAGATCCACCACTGGGAAGTTTCAACCTCAAAAATCTCAGCACTGGCACAACAACAACAAGCAGCAATATCAACCCTCACGTCCAGACAATCGCCTAACCAGAGGTTATCAAGGCAAGTGTCAACTCTGCGGAGTGTTTGGTCATAGTGCCAAACGATGCACCCACCTCCAACAGCAACATTCTTTCACTCAGCCTGGCATTCTTCCGTCACCATTTCGTCCATGGCAACCTCGTGCCAATCTTGCTGTTCCTTCAAATCCATGGGTCATGGAAAGTGGGTCCACTTATCACCTTACAAGTGATCTTCACAATCTGGCTTTGCATCAACCCTACAATGGCGAGGATTCAGTTCTCATTGGTGATGGATCTGGTCTCTCCATCACCCACACTGGTTCTCTTACTCTACCATCAAACTCTCACCCTTTATCTCTTAATAATGTCTTGTGTGTTCCAAATATACAGAAAAATTTGATCTCTGTATATTGCCTGTGCAATAACAACCAAGTCTCAGTTCATTTTTTCCCTACCTATTTTCAGGTGAAGGATCTCAGCTCGGGGGTTCCCTTAATCCAAGGCAGGATTAGGGGAGAACTATATGAGTGGCCAACCTCTCCGACCATCTTTCAATCCTTCTTTACTTCCACCACACCACATCTCTCTATCACTGACTGGCATCATCGGCTTGTCCACCCTTCTCTATCTATCACAAAACAAGTTGTTTCTCAGTTTCTTTTATCTTGCAATAATAAAGCTTCATCAAAAACTTTGTGTCCCGACTGTTGTATCAATAAATCCCACAATTTACCTTTTCACCAAACATCTATAACCTCTTCTCGTCCCTTGGAACACATTTTCACTGATCTATGGAGTTCACCAACTATCTCCATTGATAATTATAAATACTATCTTGTGCTAGTAGATCATTTCAGCCGATATACATGGATATACCCTCTCAAACTTAAGTCCCAAGTTTGTGAAACTTTCAAATCCTTCAAAGTCCTCGTTGAAAATCGCTTCTCAACACGCATTGGAACACTCTACTCCGACAATGGAGGCGATTTTATTGCTCACCGCACCTATCTCGCTGACTCTAGTATTTCTCACCTCACCACACCACCACACACGCCGGAACACAATGGTATCTCCGAAAGAAAGCATCGTCACATTGTCGAGACAGGCCTTACCTTACTTACGCATGCCGGTCTTCCCAAAACCTATTGGTCCTATGCCTTTGCCATTGCCACATATCTCATTAACCGTCTTCCCACGCCGGTGATCACAATGAAGTCTCCTTTTTACAAATTGTTTGGTACTTCACCAAACTATGATAAACTACGAGTCTTCGGGTGCCTCTGCTTCCCATGGCTTCGCCCTTACACCACCAACAAACTTGAAGATTGATCAACGCCGTGTGTCTTCATCGGCTATTCCCAAACCCATAGTGCATATCTTTGCCTTCAACCCAACAATGGTCGCATATACATCTCCAGATATGTCAAATTCGATGAAACTGTATTCCCATTCCAGACCTTCAAATCCTTACAACCACAATCACACCCAGAACCTCTTCAACCACAACCTTCCTCATCGGTAATTCCTATACTCCTATCCCCATCCATCCCACCATCACCTTCCCCACCACAACCGCCACTCATATCACTCTCTTCGTCGGAACCCGCAAGCTCTGGTTCTCACCTGCAAGGGAATTCTTCAACAGAGACACCAACGCCATCGCTCGCCAACGACACTTCGGTTTCTCGTCAATCTGGATCCGACACTGGGCTTTCGCTGAACAATTCCCAGTCAGGCCCATCATCGGCCCATGAAGAAGAAAGTTCACATCAAAGTCCATCATTATCTACAGGCCCACCCGTTGATAATTCTCGTACCAGCTCCCCTGTTCTCTCCTCGCCACAACGAACACCTTCACCGGTTGTCGTTGCACCACCGCCTCCACCTCCGGCACATCCGATGCTCACACGCTGGAAAAACAATGTCACTAAGCCAAATCCGAAGTACAACTACGCTGCCTCTCTCTCGCACATAATTCCGGCTGAACCACAAACACTTGCTCAACCTATCAAAGACAAACGATGGAGAGGTGCCATGTCCCACGAGATTGATGCTTTTGCGTGAAATCAGACACTTGACCTTGTTCCTCGCCAACCACACTTCAATGTTGTGGGATGTAAGTGGATTTACAAAAATAAATTTCAGTCTAATGGTTCTCTCGACAGGTGCAAGGCTCGTTTAGTAGCCAAAGGCTACAATCAACGGTTTGGTGAAGACTACACCGATACGTTCAGTCCGGTCATTAAATCAATCACCATCAGACTGGTTCTTGACGTCGCAGTTACCAACTCATGGCTAATCCAGCAACTTGACGTCAATAACGCCTTCTTGCAAGGAACTCTATCTAAAGAAGTCTACATGGAACGACCGTCGGGCTTCGTTGACAAGGACAACCCCACTCATGTCTGCAGACTCCGCAAAGCCATATACGGCCTCAAACAGCCACCAAGAGCGTGGTACACAGAACTTCGTACCTTTCTTCTCACCCTTGGTTTTGCAAACTAACTTGCGGACACCTCTATGTTTGTTTTAAGAGTTGGATGGGAATTCGTTTACCTATTCGTCTATGTTGACGACATACTCATCACGGGAAACAACAAACAAGGCATCAGTCGGATTCTTCAACTCCTTGCAGATCGTTTTTCTGTTAAAGATGCTGAAGATCTCAATTACTTCCTAGGCATTGAAGCTCGTCGCACATCAGCCGGTCTTCATCTATCACAACGAAAATATATCCTTGATCTTCCATCGTTATGACATGACAAATGCGAAACCAGTTCTTACACCTATGGCCTCCTCCCCAAAAATCACGCTTACATCCGGTGTTCCTCTCTCTGATCTGCTCAAGTATCGTCAACTAGTTGGGAGCTTACAGTATCTTGCCTTTACACGATTAGATATTGCTTACGCCGTTAATTGTTTATCACAATTTATGCACCGCCCTACTGATGTACATTGGCAAGCTGCCAAACGGATATTAGGATATCTTGCAGGTACACCAACACATGGGATCTTCTTCTCCGCAAATAACAAGCTCAACCTTCATGCTTACTCAGACGCTGACTGGGCTGGTGACTCAGATGACTACGTTTCCACCAACTCTTACATCGTCTATCTTGGTCAACATCCCATCTCTTGGACTGCAAAGAAGCAAAAGGGAGTCGCGAGATCATCTACTGAAGCAGAGTACAGGGCTGTCGCTAATGTTGCCTCAGAACTTAGTTGGATATGCAACTTACTTACTGAATTTGGGATATCACATGCAGCACCACTAGTCGTTTACTGTGATAATGTCGGAGCCACATTTCTCTGTGACAACCCGATTTTTCACTCTCGGATTAAGCATATAGCCATAGATTACCACTTTGTTCGGGGTCTGATCCAACAAGGTGCACTTCGAGTCGCTCATGTCAACACTCAAGATCAACTGGCTGATGCTTTAACCAAACCATTGCCTCGTGCACGGTTCATCAACCTAAGAAACAAGATTGGAGTAGCTCCCGCTCGTCTATCTTGAGGGGGCGTATTAGAGATATGATAGTGATATGATTGTGATTCTCAATATCATATCATATCATATATTCTGATTATGTATACTTTAGGAAACTATTGTAATTAGCTAAACCTACACTCCTCCTAGTTCCTCTTGTATAAATACATCTCTGTACAACACTCCTGAAATATATCGAAAACACATTCTTTACATTGGTGGTTTATATAAACGAAACCATAATATAACTTTTCATGATGACAAATGTATATGCTCTCGTTTGACAAAAACAAAACCAACATTACTAATTATAGAGTAGCAAAATGTACCTTTAATTAAATATCACGAAAACCATATGAATAGATAATGCATAAACTGGTGTCAGAATATATATTATTACAAGTCATGTGATTGTTGCTTTCCATGCGCCTGGCCTAATTAAGAACCTTTTTGGATTTGAGCTAAAGTTGGAACATAACAGACGAGTAAGCATTTAGATCTTGCATCATGATGATCCACTCCCATGTGTTTATCCTTTCCGACAATGTGTAAGAAGATGTTTGATGAGTTTTGTTGTTTACCGGGACAGAGTAAAAAATTCATCCCACTACATAATATAAGAAACTGGCTATAAAAAGATTGTTTCACTGTTAGTAACTTGCTCCATGACATGGCTCCACTACTCTCAATCTTAGTTGCTATCCATACATGTATATCATAGTAAGGAACTCTCATACCTAACAGACAAAGTTTTTGCTCTTGTCTAGTAATTGATAAAGCCATAGAACGATAAGAAAAATCATCAACTGGAAGAGACATACTTTGGAATCCCTCTATTGAGAAATCAAAATTTAATAAGAAATCCTTTTGCGAGTCTGGAATATGACTGGTGGCAAGCCAGTAAGTATTTCCATTCACAGACATGCCACGATGCTTCAACCAGTGAATGGACCAGTCGCTAGTCTCACCCACAACCCTCCAAGAATCAGAGGTAAAGTCATAGATTTCGTACTCAACTAGGCATTTTTCAAGTATACCATTTCCATATTGACGAATCCTCAATATTTTGTACTTGTTGGAGGAGAAGGATTTACCGAGAGCGTAGTAATTAGATTTCTTGAAGGAATGACCTACGGGGTTGTTCATCCATCTGGTTTCACCTGAACATGGATTCCAAAGCACAAGTCTATCGTCTTTCGTGATGCATAGCAATAAGCCGTCGCAGTGAAATACTTCGCTTATATCGACTTCAATATTAGGAGAAGTAGAAAGAGGATCTTTGAGACTTAATTGTCTAGTTACCTTTACAACCTTTTTTTCTTCTTTTTTTTTTGTCAAAACCTTTTTTTTTTCTTGAGATTTGAAACAGAGAGTTTTCAGATAACTTGGAGATATGATACCGTGCTGCAAAAGTTTCAAATCGGTTGCTCAGATTTAAAACCCTTGTATTCTAGTATGAAAAATGAAAACCCTAGTAATCTTGTGATGTGTCTGTGACTCTTGTGTGCCTCACCGACTCACCTTCTATTGTGAGCTTTCTTCGTCCTAGATTCAGCTGAAAATTTGGGCTTGTGGGCAATAAGTAGCCGACGGTAATACGTACAATGATTTCGCTACATGACGTCTTGTTACGGCAATTACGTCTCTGTGCAAGAAAAGGAAAAAAGGATAAATCTTCACTTACTAGGCACAGTTAACATAGCCAGAGAGCTCAAAGAGATTGCAGGTAACAAGCACTGAGAGAACACTAGAAACACACATTATTTAGCTAATTGCATTACCGCTGACACATCAAATTACTAACATTATACATTATTACTGAAACCTTACTGCGTGGTGCTTCATAAAAACTTGACTATATATTTATCAGATTCTTGAATAGAAGTTCTTCAGCGTGAAGGTGAGTGAGAATCAGACATTTCATTTGACCCTTATGATTAAAAGTACTTCCACATTATAGGACATAAGTATATGTCTCAATAGAGCTTAGGGATCTACTTGTAAATATTATTAAACCCTAGATCTTTCTTGTACTATATATATGTGTATAACTCATTCTTAATGAGATAAGAAAGATTCAGATCCTATATGGTATCAGAGCCAACGATCAAAATAACCCTAATTTTTTTTTTCTAAACACACACGATCGTCGTCATCATGTCAACCTCTGATAACGTCTCTCCATCATCAGGCGAAGTCATCAGGACTGGATCCGCTCCTCTTTTCATCATCAACACTAGCAATGTCGCCAAACTCAATGACACAAACTAGTTGATGTGGAGTCTTCAGATCCACGCTTTAGTTGATGGTTATGAACTTGCTGGATACCTCGATGGATCCACCGCTGCTCCTCCTCTCACGACAATAACCGGGACCACATCCGTTCCAAATCCTGATTTTGCCATCTGGAAACGCCAAGATCGTCTCTTGTTTAGCGCCCTGCTTGGAGCCATGTCTCCATCTGTTCAACCTTTGGTCTCACGTGCCACCACGACTGCTGCTGTCTGGGAAGCACTCGCCTCTACCTTCGCCCAACACAGTCGTGGACATGTTCAAGGCATCAAAACACAAATCAAGGTATGGACCAAGGGAATAAAAACTATTGATGAATATATTCGAGGTCTTGTTATCCGCTTTGATGAACTTGCAGCCCTTGGTAAACCTATGGATCATGAGGATCAAATTGAGAAGATACTTGAAGGTCTTCCGGAGGACTTCAAACCTGTTGCTGACTAGATCGAGAGCAAGGACTCTTCACCGACCATCACTGATGTTCATGAGCGTCTCCGTAATCGCAAAGCCAAACTACTTGCTGTTGCTGCTACTACTCCCACTCCTTTTCCCGTGTCTGCGAATATTGTTCAACACCGCCAAAACAACAACACCAACAACTTCAACAATCGGAACAACAACAACCGCGTTCGCTCACAGCCACAACGCTTCTCCAACAACAACAACACAAACTGGCAGTCCTACACCGGCAACAACAACAACACCAACAATCGGTCTCCTAGACCCTACCTGGGCAAGTGTCAACTGTGCCACACCCAAGGACATAGCGCTCGACGCTGTCCTCAACTGCTCTCCATGCAATCTGCTTCCTCGAGCAACTCCAGTCCGTTCACGCCTTGGCAACCCCGCGCTAATGTGGCTGTCGTGGTCGATTCTGGCGCCACACATCATATCACTTCCGACCTCAACAATCTCTCCTTGCACCAGCCCTACAATGGTGGTGAAGACCTGAACATTGCTGATGGTTCTACCATGCCTATTACTCATACTGGTTCCATGCTTCTTCCCACTCAAACTCGTTCTTTACAGTTGGATAAAGTCTTATGTGTTCCTGATATACATCGGAATCTTATCTATGTGTATCGTCTCTGTAACGCTAACCAAGTGTCTGTTCACTTCTTTCCTGCCTTCTTTCAGGCGAAGGAACTGACTACGGGGTCCCATTACTCCAAGGCAAAACTGAAAACGACCTGTATGTGTGGCCGCTAACACAACCGATGGCTATGGCCATGTTATCTTCATCTGGTCCAAGAACAAGTCTCCTCTCATGGCATTCACGATTGGGTCACCCTTCTCCTCCAATTCTCAACACTATTATTTCTACTTTTTCTCTTCCTGTTGCTTCTTCTACCTCCAAACATTTATCTTGCTCAGATTGTTTTATTAATAAAAGTCACAAATTACCTTTTACACAATCTTCTTTCACCTCCACACATCCTCTTGAGTATGTTTTTCCCGATGTATGGACCTCTCCTGTTATCTCTACTCAAAACTACAAAAGTTATCTTGTTCTTGTTGACCACTACACTAGATACACATGGTTATATCCTCTCCAACACAAATCCGATGTCAAAACAGTATTCTCTACCTTCAAAGTTCTCGTTGATAACAGATTTCAGCAACGTATTGGGACATTATTTTCTGACAATGGTGGCGAGTTCATCGCACTCCGGCATTTCCTCTCCTCTCATGGTATCACTCACCTCACGTCCCCACCACATACTCCAGAACATAATGGTTTATCAGAGAGAAAACATCGCCACATTGTGGAGACAAGTCTCACTCTCATGTCGACGGCAAATTTACCTAAGGACCATTGGCCATATGCTTTTGCTACTGCGGTATATCTCATCAACAGGCTGCCAACACCTGTTCTTGGTAACCAATCACCGTTTCAAAAGCTCTTTAAGGCATCTCCCAACTATGAGAAGCTTCGGGTTTTTGGATGTTTGTGCTTCCCTTGGCTAAGACCTTATATGACTAATAAACTCGATGCTCGCTCTCTTGGTTATGTCTTTCTTGGTTACTCACTGACGCAAAGTGCTTATTACTGTCTTTATATCTCGTTCGGTCGCATCTATACCTCTCGTCACGTCCAATTTGTGGAGCATACCTTTCCATTCCGTCAAACAATGCCGCTGCCCACCAACGAGACACCATCATCCTCGAGCTCCCCAACAATGTTTTGGCTTCCTTCATCCCCATCGGTGCCGCCGTCGCCGGTGCCTTCACCATCCTCATCACCGTCACTGACAGTCTTACCAAGTGATGACGTCGCTGGTTCCTCGCGACCACCAATTTTGTTCACATATCAAAGACGTGCTAAACAAGTCTCAAGTCCACCAAGGTACAACTATTAAGCCACACGATTCTCCGCATCTAATCCACCCGTCTCCGACACCTTCATCGCCGACGATGAGTTGGGACCCCCCTCCACAGATCCTCACCCGCCGTCCTCTACCCCTCCTCAAGTATCGTCTCCTAACTCTATCATCTCCTCTTCTCCATCCTCACCCTCAATTTCTTTGGAGCTTACTGCTCCTCATGAAAATGAGTTGAATCCCACAACTCAGACACACTGTCATCTTCCTGAGCCCACTGCTCGACCACAAAATGAGTTGCAACCCACAACTCAGCCTCAACCATCACAACACCCCCATCCACGCTGAGCCCCTCTTATACGACCACATAACCAAATACAACATGTTGAACCAATCCCAAACAACCATAAAATGCAAACTCGTTCCAAAAATAATATTAAAAAACCCAACCCGAAATTTTGTCTACACGCAACAGCTCGCAAATCTTTATCCCCTGAACCAAAAACGATTGTTCAAGCTCTTAAAGATCCTTTTTGGGGACGGGCATGTTCAGTGGAGTATGATGCTTTGGTGGGTAATAATACGAACTCCCTAGGATGAAACTCTGATGGAGGCTGATGACAGGTAAGTGGCGACGTGAATTGATGGTGATGATGCACAAGTGGATTGCGAGTGACGGCAGGTGATGTTCGAGAGAGAAAGGCAATGATTCGATGGTGAGAAGTGTTAGATAGTTATATGGATTCGAAAATAAATTGAAGAGTTTCTTAATCACAAAATGTTTAGAAACTCGGAATCATGAACGCATTCACGAGTTCGGATTGAGAGAAGAAAAATTCAACAATACTTGTTACATAAAACTTCTTCGCTACCAAACAAGGAGGCGTCGCTTTTGGGTTTTATAATCAACCCTAAGGCTCGACACTCCAAACAACAGGAAGTTCAAAATAAAACAACAAGGCGTGTAAAGGAAATAAGAAAACAATGAAGCGGCTAGGTGATCTGTAGTAGTACAGAAGTCACTTGTACTAGTACAAAAGTCATGGTGACTTGTACATTATTCCCCATTGGTAATGACTTCTAGATAACTCGACGTAGTGATCCATTTGCCTCATTAAAAACCATACCGAGAAAACCAATTGGGACAAAACTCAGCTATGGGAAAAAGAGTACAAACTTCACACCTAAGTTATCTAGTTATCATTACTGGGTGAAGTCTTCAGGGTGGATATGTTGAAGACTTGGATCCTCGGTAGATTGAATGACCCGTCAGCTATGAGTGCATGAGCTTCCTTGGCCATCTCCTTAGCTCTTGAACGAGTGATCCTTCCCACGATCTCCGGTTTCTCTGCAGCTTCTGTCTCCTTGCTGGCCACGATCATATCATCCTCCCCCTCTTCAAAAGGATTTGTCCTCAAATCAGGATCTGCATAATAAGGAAGCAAGTCAGAAACATTGAATGTTGAAGATATATTATACTTACCTTGAAGATCAATCTGGTAGGCGTTGTCGTTGATCTTCTTGATGACTTCAAATGGACCATCATCTCGTGGTAGAAGCTTGCTTTTCCTCTCTTCTGGGAACCTATCCTTGCGTAGATGAATCCACACCAAGTCTCCTTCTTCGAAAACGATCTCCTTTCTGCCCTTGTTCGCATGTTTCTCGTACTGCTTGGTTCTTTTCTCTATGTTCTCCTTAGCTTTAGCATGTATCCTCCTGACCTGTTCAGCCTTTTCTTTGCCATCAAAGCTACACTTCACACTTAAAGGTAAAGGAATCAAGTCTAGAGGTGATTGTGGATTAAAACCATAAACAATTTCAAAAGGAGAGAATAGAGTAGCAGAATGCTTAGCGTGATTATATGCGAACTCTACGTGTGGTAAACATTCTTCCCATGACTTGAGATTGCTTTGCACTAAGGTCCTGAGGAGTGTAGATAGCGTCTTGTTCACCACTTCGGTTTGCCCATCTGTTTGCGGATGACATGTGGTTGAGAATGATAGCTTGGTTCCGAATTTAGCCCATAGTGTTCTCCAGAAGTGTCCTAGAAACTTAGTATCTCGGTCTGAAACGATTACTTGAGGTATTCCATGCAGACGTACTACTTCCCTGAAAAACAAGTTAGCTACAATAACAACATCATCCGTCTTGTGACTGGCAATGAAGTGAGCCATTTTGCTAAACCTGTCAACCACAACGAAAATCGAATCTCTACCATTTCTGGTTCGAGGTAAGCCAAGAACAAAATCCATAGAAATATGAGTCCAAGGTTGAGAAGGGATAGGGAGAGGAGTGTACAAGCCATTGGGCTGTACTTTACCCTTGGCCATTTTGCAGATATGGCATCTAGAACAGACTTTCTCAACGTCTTTCTTCATTTGAGGCCAATAGAAGTGTTCTTGCAGTCCAAGTAGAGTCTTTGACACTCCGAAATGTCCAGCTAGTCCACCTCCGTGAGCTTCTCTAATCAACAGTTCCCTTATGGATCCTCTTTGTATGCACAATAGATCCTTATAAAATAGATATCCATCCTGCCTATAGTAGTTTTCAAAAGCAAACTTATGGCATTTGCCATAGCTCTCAGCAAAATCGATGTCAGTCTCATAAAGTTCTACTATTTTATCAAAACCTTCAAGCTTAGAAGACAAGGTAGAAACGAGAGTGTACCTCCTGGATAATGCATCTGCGACGACATTATCCTTACCTTTCTTGTATTTAACCGTGTAGGGAAAAGTTTCTATGAACTCCATCCATCTGGCATGTCTCTTGTTGAGCTTCTGTTGTCCTTTGAGATGCTTCAAGGACTCATGATCAGTATGAATAACAAACTCCTTTGGCCACAGGTAATGCTGCCACGTTTAAAGAGCCCGAACCAAGGCGTACAGTTCCTTGTCATATGTAGGATAGTTTAGCGTCGATCTTCCTAGCTTCTCACTGAAGTAAGCTATTGGCTTCCTATCCTGCATCAAAACAGCACCTATACCCACTCCGGAGGCATCACATTCAATCTCAAAAGTTTTCATAAAATCAGGAAGTAAGAGAATAGGGGCAGTGATAAGCTTATCTTTTAAGGCTGAAAACGCCTTCTCTTGTGCTTCCTCCCATCTGAATCCTACATCCTTCTTGATAACTTCTGTAAGTGGCGCTGCAATAGTACTGAAGTCTTGGACAAATCGTCTGTAGAATCCTGCTAGTCCGTGAAAGCTCCTGACTTCTGCCACGTTTTTGGGTGTTGGCCACTCCTTAATAGCCTTGACCTTCTCATCGTCCACTCTAACTCCTTCTGCACTGACAACAAAGCCTAGAAAAACAACCTCAGTAGTACAGAACGAACATTTAGAAGAATTAGCAAAGAGGGATTGAGAACGAAGAACATTTAGAACTTGGCGGATGTGTTTAAGTGTTCTTCTAGACCTTTCCTGTAGATGAGGATGTCGTCGAAGTACACAACCACGAAGACGCCAATGAAAGATCTGAGAGCATGATTCATTAAACGCATGAAGGTGCTAGGAGCATTGGTGAGACCAAACGGCATGACTAGCCATTCGTAGAGCCCTTGCTTGGTCTTGAAAGATGTTTTCCATTCATCTCCTTCCTTCATTCTGATCTGATGATATCCACTCTTCAAATCGATATTTGAGAAGACTGTTGACCCACATAGCTCGTCCAACATGTCATCTAATCTCGGGATCGGATGTTTGTACTTCACTGTGATATTGTTAATAGCTCTGCAGTCAACACACATCCTCCATGAACCATCTTTCTTTGGTACGAGCATGACTGGTACTGCGCATGGACTGAGGCTCTCTCTGATGTGTCCCTTGTTCATCAAATCTTCTACTTGTTTCTGCAGCTCTTTAGTCTCTACATGATTGGTTCTGTAAGCTGGTCTGTTCAGTAGAGCTGAACCTGGTACCAAATCGATCTGATGCTCTATCCCACGTATTGGAGGCAAGCCTGGAGGTATCTCTTCTGGAAATACATCCTTGTACTCCTCTATAATCTCTATCATCTCGCGTGGAAGCTCTTCTGCTGGCTTGGTACTAGCGAGTGTCTCTTTGTAGACAAACATGAATGTGGTCATCTCTGGGTCAAATAGCTTATTGAACTCGCTGTGATTGATGTACCGGCTGTGAGACACTTTCTCTGTATCCTTGCGGTTCATGTGAAGCTGATCTGTGTAGATCTCGCTGGGTGTAAGTGGTAGAAGAGTGACCTTGCGTCATTTGAACTCAAATGACTGCCTGTTGGTGTAGCCATCATGAAACACTCTTCTGTCAAACTGCCATGGTCTTCCCAAAAGAATATGACTGGAATTCATCGGAATCACATCACAAAGCAGCTCATCTTCATACTTCCCAATTGTGAGTTTCACTACCACTTGCTGTGAAACTGTTAAAGCTCCTTTGTTATTCAACCACTGTAGCTGATAAGGTCTTGGATGTGAAGTGGTCTTGAGATTAAGCTTCTGTACCATCTCTTCACTAGCAGCATTAGTACAGCTACCACCATCAACGATCAAGGTGCAAACCTTGTCTTGAACCATACACCGGGTGTGGAAGAGATTCTCACGCTGTCCTCGATCATCTGGATGAGTCTGAACACTTAAAGCTCTGCGTGCTACTAACATCTCTCCCATGACTGCTGGTTCACCTTCTTCACCTAAATTAGACTTTTGTTCACTCTCTGAACTGTCTATAGGCACAATCTCTCCTTCTTCTTGAAGAAGAAACATCTTCTTGTTAGGACAGTCTCTGGAATAATGCCCCATCCCTTGGCATTTGAAACACCTGATATGACTTGTAGAGGTGCTACTCTTGGGCTTGAAATCGATCTTAACTTCCTCTTTGACTGTGGCTGTCGCGGGTTTGCTGTCCTTGGTGAAGGCGGGTTTACTGAACTCTCTTGGCTTGGGGATGTTAGGCGTAAACGTTGACCTCACTCCCTTTATCTTGATCTGTGATTCAATTAGCTCTGCCTTATGTACCATTTCTTGCACATCTTCATAGTTCTGCAGCTCTATCTTGTCTTGAATCTCTCTGTTCAAACCTCCAAGAAACCTAGACATAACCATGTCTTCACTTTCTCTCAGATCAGCCCTGATCATAAGCGTTTCCAGCTCCTGATAGTAGTCTCTTACAGACTTAGTGCCTTGAGTGAGACGCCTCAGCTTGTTAAGAATCTCTTTATGGTAGTGTGTAGGCACAAACTTCTTTCTCATCTGCGTGACTAACTGTTCCCATGTAGTGATAGCAGGCTCTCTCTGTCGATGTCTAGTGAGTCCCAACTGCTCCCACCACAACAAAGCATAGCCATTGAATTCAGATATGGCTATCTTCACCTTGTTCAACTCATAGGTACCTTGAACTTGAAAGTTCGACTCCATCTTCCTTTCCCAGTCTAGATAAGTCTCTGGATCATTGGTACCATGGAACGAAGGATACTGAATCTTGAGATGATTCAGCTGCTGCCTCAAAGGATCATAATCCCTGCCGTGATCTCTGTTTCTGTTTCTCCTCATTCACTCTTGGCTATGATCTGAGGCTTCCTCTTCTTCTGAATACTCTCTATCTGTATCAAAGTATATTCGATGCCCAACTACTTGTTCAGCTCGTCGTGGGCGTGTAGGATCTCTACCAGTTCTTCGATGCTCTCTTTCTGTGCTTTGAGTGTTTCTTTTCTGATTGAAACAAGTCTCTCTTCCCCCAGTAGGTGACCTAGCTGTTCTGATCCGTGTATGTTTGGAAGAAGCTCCCACGTGTGCCTTTCCTTTAACTAAGCGGAGAGCCTCATTAGGACTCGGCGGTTCTGAAGAACTCTGATCTGAAGCGCTAGTTGCTTGAGCTATATCTTTGATCTGCTTCTCAAACTTGTTACTGAGCTGCTCCATCTGTTGCTGGAACTGAGTAGACATTGTCTTGTTTGTTTCTGTTATTTGCTTAGCCATGGCTTGGTTCAAAGCTTCCATAGCTTCTGGAGAAAGTTCCATTGTACCTGCAAAATAAAGAAGAAAACTCGAAGTAAAACGTTCCTTGAGTGAAAGAACAAAATAAACTCTAAGACTCGTAATCTAGACACAAACGAACAACAAAAAAACAAATCCTAAAACTAAACAAGACTCACAACGAAAGCTAAAACAGCGGGGACTAACACAACAAAGAATTAAACAAATGAACAAAATCAAAACAACATAAAACGAGATTAAGGTTTAGAATCGCTCAGCCTTTGGCACAGAGTTGGCTCTGATACCACATAATACGAACTCCCTAGGATGAAACTCTGATGGAGGCTGATGACAGGTAAGTGGCGACGTGAATTGATGGTGATGATGCACAAGTGGATTGCGAGTGACGGCAGGTGATGTTCGAGAGAGAAAGGCAATGATTCGATGGTGAGAAGTGTTAGATGGTTATATGGATTCGAAAATAAAGTGAAGAGTTTCTTAATCACAAAGTGTTTAGAAACTCGGAATCATGAACGCATTCACGAGTTCGGATTGAGAGAAGAAAGATTCAACAATACTTGTTACATAAAACTTCTTCGCTACTAAACAAGGAGGCGTCACTTTTGGGTTTTATAATCAACCCTAAGGCTCGACACTCCAAACAACAGGAAGTTCAAAATAAAACAACAAGGCGTGTAAAGGAAATAAGAAAACAATGAAGCGGCTAGGTGATCTGTAGTAGTACAGAAGTCACTTGTACTAGTACAAAAGTCATGGTGACTTGTACATTATTCCCCATTGGTAATGACTTCTAGATAACTCGACGTAGTGATCCATTTGCCTCATTAAAAACCATACCGAGAAAACCAATTGGGACAAAACTCAGCTATGGGAAAAAGAGTACAAACTTCACACCTAAGTTATCTAGTTATCATTACCGGGTGAAGTCTTCAGGGTGGATATGTTGAAGACTTGGATCCTCGGTAGATTGAATGACCCGTCAGCTATGAGTGCATGAGCTTCCTTGGCCATCTCCTTAGCTCTTGAACGAGTGATCCTTCCCACGATCTCCGGTTTCTCTGCAGCTTCTGTCTCCTTGCTGGCCACGATCATATCAGGTAACCGAAGAAGTCAACAATGCGTTTCTTCAAGGAGATCTAACCGAAGAAGTCTACATGTCTCAACCACCAGGCTTTATTGACAAGGATCGCCCACACTACGTCTGTCGGTTACAAAAACCTATCTACGGTCTTAAGTAAGCTCCTCGCGCATGGTATATGGCTCTCAAACAACATCTCCTTGACTCTGGTTTTACTAATTCTCTTGCGGATGCGTCCCTGTTTATTCATAGCTCTGGCTCTCAACTCACATATGTCCTTGTCTACGTTGATGATATCATCGTAACTGGAAGTCACTCAAGCACCGTTCATGCTGTCCTCACTGCTTTTGCTGATCGGTTCTCCATCAAGGATCTCGTTGATCTACATTATTTTCTTGGCATCGAGGTTTCTCGATCCAAACGTGCTATGCATCTTATGCAACGGAAATACATCAATGATCTCCTACTCAAGACCAACATGCTCGACGCGAGGCCTGTTTCCACGCCTTTAGCTACAACACCGAAATTGACCCTCACAAGTGGTGCTCCTCTAGATGATCCTTCAAACTATCGCTCTGTTGTGGGCAGTCTTTAATACCTCTCGTTTACTCGTCCAGATACCTCCTATGCAGTTAGTCGCTTATCTCAATTTATGCATCGCCCAACACAAGATCATTGGCAAGCTGCAAAACGATTTCTTCGATATCTCGCTGGCACTCCGAGTCATGGTATTTATCTACATGCCTCCTCTCCCAACTCTTTACATTGTTTCTCGACGTATCCTGTTAAACTACACGGATTCTCTGATGCGGATTGGGCGGGTGACACTGATGACTACATTTCTACCAATGGCTATGTTATTTATCTTGGTCGCAACCCAATCTCTTGGTCCTCCAAAAAGCAGTCTGGTGTTGCTCGCTCCTCGACGGAAGCAGAGTATCGAGCAGTTGCAAACACTGCTGCAGAACTCCGCTGGTTGTGTTCCCTGTACTCTGAACTGCGCTTGCACCTCCCCTCAGCTCCTGTCATCTACTGTGATAATGTTGGTGCAACGTATCTCTGTGCTAATCCGGTCTTTCATTCCAGAATGAAACACATCGCTCTTGACTACCATTTCGTACGCACTCAAATACAATCCAATCAGCTTCGTGTTTCACATGTTTCTACTCATGACCAGTTGGCCGACACCCTCACTAAACCACTACCACAAGCAAAGTTCCAAGAAGCATGTTTCAAGATTGGTGTGATCAAGCTCCCTCCATCTTGAGGGGACGTATAGGACATAAGTATATGTCTCAATAGAGCTTAGGGATCTACTTGTAAATATTATTAAACCCTAGATCTTTCTTGTACTATATATATGTGTATAACTCATTCTTAATGAGATAAGAAATATTCAGATCCTATACACATGAGATTACTCCAGTGAGTTTTACTTGTGGTCGTTGTAATACCGATCCTGCTGTTTTGTTGTATATTGGATTTGAAGACGACTTCCAGTTAATATTTACATGTCCTTGGTTTGACCTGTTTGCTTGTTTCATCTCTTTGACTAGTTTCATATGATAAGCCGTTGAAATCATATCTGGCAGCTCAACAGGTGTTTACACATATTGACTACAGCTTCTCTCATTTCTGGCTTCAGTCGGTTCGTAATAAATCCCTTCCAACTGTCTACGCCATTAACTTGAGTAGACAGATCCTCTAACAGATGGATATAACTCTGCAATAGAATTAACCAGTATGTTTCCACCGTGAAGAAAGGCTGACTAGTGACTAGGATCTCTCAGCTAGCTTCTCTCTACTGAAACGAGCTAACAGCCTCTCCTTAAAGTGTTCCCTGCCAGTATAAGGACGGCGATGTATTTTGATATTGAACCAGCTCGAATAATAGTTAAAGAGCTCCAAATTCTTAACCAAGAATTGTTATGTGTGACGACAAGGTTCGACTTTTTGACTGGAAGATCCCTTAAATATACATTGAATTATGAGCAAGCAACCAATAAGCTCAACCAATAGCAGTTGAGCATAAGTTCCAAAACAGGTTGGGTCTAACAAAGAAGCTAATTACAAGAACTATAGTTATTAGCCAATTGTAGCAAACATAATATCAATGCAAGATTAGCGAAATGTATCTTGGCAAAGATTGAGCTTTTGAGAGAAGATGAAGAGAGTGGACAGAGATAAGGGGAGTGGGAGAGTCTGGAGCCAAAGAAGTTAGATTCTGATATTTTGGTGGGAACTGGGAATTGGGTTTTGGTCATAAGGTTATTTCTCTGAGTGCAATGTGGTGTGATTACAGAAAGTGAAAGAAGAAGAACAAGCAGCCATTTTTTTTACTCTATTTGGACGTCTCTCACCACTTTGAAGTGCAAAAAATATGACAGATAGAGAAACATCACAACACACCACAGTCAGATAATATTTTTCTCTCTTCCACATCACAACACACCACTGTCCACAGAGATAAGATTTTTCTCTCTTCCACATCACAAGTTCACAACACACCACAGTCTATACTAAATCAAGAAACAAAACACAATGAGAAAGAACCATTAAAATCGAGAATCAGAACTCGAATTGCTTTCTTTATTTCAAATATCAATTTATGCAAATGATACAAGATTGAGACTACAGAACTATTGAGTAGGTAGTTATATGAAGAGTACATAGTTCTACAAAGCTTCTTGAAGCTTATGTTTTACAATCAGAATCAAGCCACTAGTTACCTATATCATAAGCTTGAGATGAGATTACGAGCTGAAAGGACAAAACTTTTAATATCTTCAATGTGAAAAGCCGAATCTCTACTATTATCGTCAAGGGTGTTTCATATCAGCTGTTGAAGAAATTGTTAACTGGGTTTTGTCTCTGATGTGTATGTACCTTAGTGCTACAGGATATTAGGAGACAAATTTTCTTGAGTTTTGATCTTTGTCAGCGATTTGGAGGAGGGATGAATCTTGGAACTTTTGACCTTCTCTATGACTGCCTTTCTGGTGTTTATGGTCTTCGTTGAGGAAGCTTTATGAGTTTGAACTGTTCCTGAAGTTTGGCTCCTTCGGAATCTTGGTGAAGTCATGCTTGTCAGTGGTACCTGCTCATGATTATAAATAGTGTCATACATCAAAGCTTCAGTACCCAAAATTATGACAAGTTGAGTCTTATAACAAGGTTTTTAGTTTACCTGAAAACAACCAAATTGTGGGTTCTTCTTGTGTTCTTCAGCTGCTAAGTGAGTGTTTTGATTAGCCTTGAAGCCACAAAACAGTTGCTCTTTTTCAGCATCCTCTTTCTTGTTCTTTTCTTCTAGCTTCTTGAAGAACTAACAGTTACAACCACAGCAAAGGAGAGCTTTGTTAAACTATTGTTCTATATAAGTCCTCTGATCTGAAACAGAAATAAAAAGGGGGTCTTCTATAGTTCTACCTCTTTCCTCCTTTCAGCCCTTTCATCACTTCTGAAGACGAAGGGAGAAGATACAATGACAGACTTTGCTTTGGTTCTGCTATGAGTTGAAAATTTTTCACTGCTGCAATGCATTAGACAAAAACATGCCATCTTATTTCAGCATAAATCAGAGAACCAACACAAACACTTTTGATAAATCACCTCAAGCCATTGCAGTAAGTAGTATAAGATAGTTACTTTTTTCTCTCTCTAAGAGGTTGGTACTTCAACGAACTACTAACCTGACAGATGGTAGTCTTTGCACATTGTTGGGTATTTTGCATGAAACTGAACTCCCTACAGATATGTTTTTCCTGTATTTAAGAAACCAAGTTGAGTTAGTAAGTAATAGCACATAGCGATGAATGTTGTTGAAAATGGTTGGATCTGTAACCTCTTCTTTTCTGATAGCTGGTTGTTGAGAGGAGGACGTTGGGGTAACGTGACAGCAGAGGCCTGCAATATATGTAAGAGTCAGTCCCAGCATCAATACTTAAGGAAATACACAATGTAATGGAGAAACTTGGGAAGAAAATTACGCTGGTTGAACATTTTGCAGCTTTAGAACCTTCTTTGGATGTTCGAGGCAATGGTCTTTTGCGGCTTTTTAAAGCTCCCATTGGTTCGTTTCCACTATTTCTAGCATTTGCTGAAGCTGTTACCTGTGTTGTGGAATTTCTTGCCAGTCTTTTTGGGGCTGTTATGGTCGTCGGACGAACAGAAGAAGCAAAGTTGAGTGACATATGAATTGTATTTGGACCTGATATCTTCTTCTTCTCTGCTTTCCCTGCACTCTTAGAACCGTTTTGGGGCATCTGGACAATTGTTTTCTCGGTATTACCAGAAGGAGCACAGCTGATTGACATGTGAACAGGTTCAGGAGGGGATCTGCTTTTGTTCTTGGATACACTAATTGACGTTTTACTACCCGAGGATGACTCTGTTCTAGTGTTCTTAACTGAATCACCCAGTCCTATAAGAACGAAAGGTTCCAGTTTCGAACTCGTAATGCAGAACTTTGATCCGGAAGAACTAGAACGTCTTTCTTTGCTCAACAAAGTAGAATCCTCCTGAAAATCCAATAGACGCTTAGAGAGATACAAAACATGAAGTTGCAATGTGATTAAAAAAATTGAATTTTGATGCATTACCTCATCAAGAGCATTGTCTTCAGGAACAATCACTGACTTCAAGTTCTCCACTTCACCAGTTTGAACAACAGAAACAACCTCAGCACTGGACACCTCTCCATGCCTAACTTCATCCATGGCCGTACCATTACTCACCACTACTTCTGAATCAACAAGAATATCTTTGAGTACTTCACATATAATCTCATCTTCTTTCGTATTAACCTTTAGTTCTTCGATCTGCTTCGTCTGTGTTACTCTCCCAGCAGCTCGGTTCTTGAAATGAGCTTCAAAGAAAGCCTTCTTCTGAGCTACAGAACCAGGTTTAGTAAACCTCTCAACCTCTTCCAAGTAACGATTCTGAGTAAAAGCAGACCACTTTTCCCACGATAGAGTCTCATTCGCAAATCTACCAAACGATACTGATTCCGTCAGCACACGACCAGGAGGAACCACCTGCAAAATCCCAAAAAAAAAAAAAAAAAAAATCTCAAATCCTCTTCCCAGAATACTTCAGATCCATCAAACAACACTCTCTACACTAGCAAAATCAATGTCTAATCAAACCCTAAATCCAAGATTGTATCTTTTTCACTAGCAAAATCAATGTCTAGAACTAGAATCAAACCCTAAATCCAAGATTGTATCTTTTCAAATAAATTCCCAAATCTTGAATCTAGTATGAAAAAAAGAATCGAGTACGGAAAAATCAAAACTTTATTTAAGAAACTGACCTGGTTGTGGTTGGTTTCATGAGATGAGAACTCTGCAGGCTGCGAGAAAGATCTCACAAGACAGACTGATTCTCCCATCTTTTGTTATCTCGAGATCCAAAAAAACCCTAATTGTATGCCCAAATCTGAGAAACTTAAAACTAAAATCTTTATTAGTTTCTCTCGTCGGCTGCTGCAAATCTTAAAAGTAGGTTCGAACTCAATGCCTATGGATTTAAACTTTCCCCAACGGCCACTTTCATTTATTTTATTACGTCATATATAGGAAATTTTGTATCTCATAGTGGACATATATTTTTTTTTTTGTTTTTTGTCAACAATGGAATAATATAATTGTTATATTACATTTCATTTTTTCTTTTTTTCTCAGTGGATTGGGTGTTGATATATGAAATCGACAATATAAATAATACGAATATTAATGGGGATAAATCGGAACTGGTCTTTTTATTAACGTTGAGTTGAAGAGAATGTTTATAGAAAATGACAATTAAGGAGCTAAGCGCAGTTAATACGAATATAAAAGTTCTTCTCTCTCTAATTGCCCCAAAAGTAGATCCCTTTTTCTGACAATGACATCTGATATATATAATGGGCCAGTGACCTAGGGCTTCCTCTGTTCCTCTGAAAATGATGATTTTGCCCTTGTAGCCAGATGGGCCAGATCCAATACTTCATGCCCAAAACTCTCTAAGATCTTCTGTTTGGGCTTCTGTAATGTTGGGGACAAAGCCCATATCCAACAATGGTCCCCCCCTTAGTCCAATGAACAATGGCATGCTTGAGTTCGTCGGGTATAGTTCCATGTATCTAGATCCGTCTTGCAGAATGAACAGAAGATCTTTGAGAGTTTGATGGCCTTCCGGAAAATGTTTAGACGAACAGTGCGTTGCGCACGTTTTTCGAGATGTTCGGAAAGTTCCAGGATGAATAGTGTGTTGCACACGTTTTTCAAAACGTTCGGGAAGTTCCGAGATAAATAGTGCCTTGCACATGTTTTTTGAGGCATCCGGGAGGTTTCGGAATGAATAGTGTCTTGCACACGTTTTTCGAGGAATCCAGGAGGTTCCGGAACGAATAGTGCCCTGCGCACGTTTTTCTAGGCCTCTCGGGTTTTAAACGAGAGTTTTGTGTGTTCTGCACGTTTCCCGAAGTGCAGGAGGTAGAGATAGTTTCAAAACTAGGGTTTTTCTTTTTACTTCGGTCAACGCGCTGGTCCCCCCATATATATATGTCTCCTTGACTTTTCTTTTACTTCCAACTTCTCTTCCTCCTTCACAAGGTAATTTTCTCTCCTTCTCCCTTATCTTCTTCTTTTACTTTTTCGATTTTGGCTTGTAAGGGACATGGTCTCTCCGCCGAGATTGTCACGCCGTGCCGCCGTGTCCACGCCGCTCGTACCGGCCGGTTTATTTTGCCGGCGGCGCCTTCTTGCCGCTGGATCCAGCTTCCTCACGCCGTCATCAGTTCCCGCCGCCCTTTCGGCTGGCTAGGATTTCTTGTCAAACCACGGCTTCATTCTCGCCACTAGGACACCGCCACCCAGAACCGCCTCCATCGTGCGAACTCCATTCTATGCCGCCGGATCTGGCCGAGACCGTGAGGCGTCTCGGCCACCACCATCGCACCTTAGTGCCATCTCCACTAGTTGCGGCGAGATGCCCCTATCGTGGTTGGTGTGGAGCGTGGTCATGTACGAGTCCAAGATTCTGTAAGCGTTCGTGTTGCTGCGTGTGGACGTTGGCAAGATGGGATCCGTACGGTGATGGCGAGGTGAAGATTTACGGAGATTTCTCGGCGACGCGGTGGCTGAGGTTGATGGTGGTCCCTCGAGATACCCATAATTGCATCGCATTAGCGAGATGGTGAAACGGCGAGATGAACGTGTCAGCAGGATGGGGATTGCGGAGTCGAGGTGGTGAGGTAGACAGCAGCGAGATGGCGAGATTGGCGAGATGGCTATCTTGGTGGCGAGATTGGCGAGATGGCTATCTTGGTGGCGAGAATGGCGAGATGGCTGTCTTGGTGGCGAGATGGCGAGATTGACGAGATGGCTGTTTTGGTGACGAGATGGCGGGCTGCACTTTTGGTGGCGAAGTCAAAGGCGAGATTGACCTTCGGTGGCAAGATTGACTTTCGTGGAAACGAGGTGGCGAGGTCGAGATTCGTGGAAGCGAGTTGGTGGTGTGGTCGAGATTCTGCGAGATCGAAGCATGGCGTACTTGATCATAGCGAGAGTCACGAGTCGGTGAGCTTGCATCTTGCAGGCGGCAAGTTCGTTGGGTGTTTGCGACGTACTAGAGTTGATGACTCGAGAATGGCGGTACTGATATTGGCGAGACTTTGAACGAGGCCAAACCAAGGTTTGGCGTGATGATGGGTTTGTGTACGAGACTATGGCGAGCTCGATTCGACGAGATTAGCGTGCTTTGGGAATTGGCGTGTTTGCGAAGTCAAGGTGATGAGTACGAGGTCAGTGTGACAAACTCGGAGCTTGGCGAGATTGATGTTGCGAGTCCGAAACCGACGAGCTTTCTTGTTGTGGATTCGGGAGTTGTTGAGCTGAAACTTGAGGGTAGTGGCGCGCACACAATTCTGGTGTGATCAATCAGTCTTGAGTAATATGATGTTTCTCACGTGGTCTGTTGCTCAAATACTGACCGGTTGCTTGGTTGGTTTTGCAAGGTCTCGTGCAATGGCTTTAGGAGATGATGTCTATGGTGACGTTCCGGAGGAATTTGGAGATGATCAGTATCGTGCGCTAGAGAGACACCTTGACGAACCCGAGACGAGCTATCCTTCCTGGTGGGAACCATCGGAGGGAGGAGGTGTCATAATAGATCTGGCGGATTTGACGGAAGAAGATGTTCAGGAGCTCGACGTCGTGTTTCCTATGGACGCTCAGGACCTTAATTTGATCCCACATCCTTCAAGTTAACCGCGAGGGAAGGTGTTAGCGTATGAAGAATGCACCGACTCAGACTGTGCTCCAAGGTCTCTGGTCGCTGGTTTAGCCGTTGGTAGCGGGGTTCAGAGACATTGCAAGGATCATACGGGAGGTAGAGAACGTGTCTTTCGTGACGGTGGAAGGACCCTGAGTATTGATGTTTCGCTAGCTCACATGTTCGATCTCTACGGGATGCCACACAACCTGCAGCTTGCGCTGCCGAGTGCCAACGAACGTCCGTGGGACTGCCCACGAGGTCACCTATGCGTTTACGAGGACTTCTTTATCAAATGTGGCCTATGGTTCCCGATTCCAGAATTTTTGACGAGTTACTGCGCGCGTCGGAAAATTGCATTCTCGCAGCTGTCAATCTCCACCATCCGTAATGCGGTGGGACTCAAGATAACCGGTGCCAGGAAGGGAATCTCGATCAATTGTGACCTCTTCTAGCTCGTTACGAGACCTATGTTCGACCGTACGGGACTATGCAGTGCTCGCTGTATGCCAGGCCTTACGATCACGCGCGACCAGAAGAGTAACATTCATGGTTGGTAGAGGCGGTTTTTCTTTGTGGAAATAAACAAGATTTCAGTTGAAGATCCGGACATGACTTGTCCTTCTGCTTGGAATTTGACTCTCGGTAGTCGTTACTGTGTTGGATTTGTGTTTTTCTGGTTTTTTAAATATCTTTGCTGATCGTATTTGTTTTGTACTCGCAGATAACCTTCCACCTTCTGCTGTGTGTGACTTCGAGACCGTTGACAAAGCTTCCATTTTTCTTCACAGTGAGACTTTGAAGTGGCCTTGGGTTCTTTCACACTTCGAGACTTGTGAGTTTTCAAGTCTGCTTGTCTACATCCTGATGCTCATATGTTCACGTAACTTATTTTTATATTTGTCCTGCAGGTTCGCGGACTGGATTGCAAATGGGAGATTGCCCAATGTCGTGCTATGCTGACTTGTTCAATGCCAAAGATGCACCTATTGTAGCAACCGAGGCTGTTATCCCAAATGTCGAGGTTGACACAGAGGGCGTTGTCGTTGAGCATGAAGATGGTGAGGTGCCCGCTCCTGATGGTGAGCCTGGTAGTAGGACTCGTTCCACCAAGGTTGCTGCAGCTCGTGTTGCGAAGAAGCCATCTTCCGTGCCCCGTGCACCAGCAGCTGGTGGTGATCGTTCTCGGAAGAGCTCGTCTTGCTCGAGTCCTCAGAGTGATGTTGAAGGAAGTTCAAGGCGTCCTTCTCACAGGGAGGAATGTCGCGTGAGGATTGATCACTCATTTTCCTTTCGCTACGACGTGAGAGATCAAGCATTCTCTGGCGATTCACGAGCTTGCGCAGATCTTGCCAGCAAAATTCATGGTGACTTCGTTCCGCTTCTTGCTCCTGGTGATTTGGCTTGTCCGACCACGTACGAGGAGGCCGTTCGTCGGCAGTTTCAGGTTAGGGTCTGATCCTACAGTTCGTTTTAATGTGCATATTGCTTAACCGTAATCTAACTATTTTTCTCGATCACTTAGGCGATGAGCTGGACAAACCGCCTTGTTGGCGACTATGATCAGAAGGTGCATGCAGATAGAAGGGAGACCTCGCTTGTCCGGGAAACGTTGGTTCAGGCCGAGAAATCAAGCAAGGATGGTGAGGCGCTTGTCAAGGAGCTGACGGCTTCACTTAAGAAGTCTCAGAGGAAGCTCAATTCCGAGACAGCGCGTCTCAGGAAAGCGCTAGATGATTGCGGGGAGGAAGAGCGTGCAAAGGCTGATGTTGAGATCGGGACACATCGGGAGCGTATTGAGCGACAACCTTATTTGCTCGTTCTCAGCCAAGTGACCGGGACCAGGCAATGTCTTCAAAAGTTGATTGGCAAGGAAACCATGATTCCCGAGAGTAGGATGGAGCGTCTCGCAGATAGCCAGGCAGAGTTGGAAGCGAAGGTTAACGGGGTTGTGGTACCGTCGCTTCTTGACGCTGATCTAGAGCCGTTTCCGGAATCTGCCAACGAAGGCGCTGGTGATGCTGCTAACGAGTGATGTCCTCGTATTATTGCTTGTTGTTCTTGCTTTTGGATTTTCTTTATCATTGAGAACTCGATTGCTGATTGCTTTTGTACTTTTCTTTGGGTATTTGCAAACTTGGTTGCTTTTGATTTATGAACTTGATTATTGCCGATTTTTGTTTCCTTCATTATGATGAAGCTGCTTTTGCCGCGCAAAGATTGATTATTGCGTAGAATAGAGATGCGACGTTTTCGTTCTTTACAGGGCATATTTTGCAGTGCAGCACGTCTCCTGGCTTACCCTGGATATGTTGTTCCCCAAAACGTCCCGAGTAGACAAGACGGACTTGTCGTACTATTTTAGGTGCGGTACGCGTGACCGGTTTACCCTGTAGATGCTGCAGGAATTACGGGTGTGCGAGTCGGGGTCTCAGCTTACCCACTCCGGTTCCTGCTAATTTTGTGAGTTTGGGCTCGGCTTATAATGTCCTACCGAAGTAAGGACGTCGATTATTTCACCACTGCACCCATGCGGAGCGCGTTTTAGAGTTGTCTGGCTGGCCAGGGCGTTAGAATAAGTGTCGATAGATCGCTCGAGAGTGTTTCGTTGCGAAACTTTTTTTTAATTAAAAGTTATAGTTGCACCTTGTGAAAGACTGCCTACGTACCCTCGAAAGGGATCAAACCATTCGTAGTTCAAATTAATAGTGAATGCTCGATGACGAGCTTTTTTTTTTTTTTTTGGGTAGATTGACTAATGATAGTAGCGTTTGAGGTTGGCGGAGTTCCAGGATCGCGGGACTGGCGTGCCGTTCATCTCGAGTAGCTGGTGGACGCCGGGCTTTACGATCTTGGAGACTAAGTATGGACCCTCCCAATACGCGCCGAGATATCCAGCGTTCTTCTCTTTTGTATTCTAGTAAACTTTGCGGAGGACAAGATCACCCTCCGCAAAGTAACGATACTTGACTTTCTTGTTGTAGAATTTCGCGGCGGAGGACAAGATCAACCTCTGAATCCGTAGTAGAGCTTGGTCGCGCTCTTTTTCGATGAATAGGAGTCGGTCACACAGCATTTTGTCGTTCAGCTCTTGATTGTGAACGAGCATAGAACGTCAGAGAGTTGGGATTCCTACCTCGTATGGAGCGAGGGCATCCATGCCGTATGCGAGTGAGAATGGGTTTCGTCCAGTTGATGTGCGCGGTGAAGTGCGATGAGACCATAGGACGCCGTCGAATTCGTTAGCCCATAGACCCTTCTTGGCGTCGAGCCGTTTCTTGATCCCGACGATTATAGTTTTGTTGGTGGCCTCCGTTTGTCCGTTGCCTTGAGGGTATCTCGGCGTTAACTTACTCAGGCGTATCCGCCTGCCGGCGCAAAATCCTTCGAAGCTTAGGGAGATGAATTGGGGGTCGTTGTCGCATACGATTTCGTATGGCTTCGAGCGAGACATATGATTCTGCTTCAACCCATTTGGTAAAGTAATCCTCCATGAACAGGAGATACTTCTTTTGGTTAGATGGTTTTAGCGGCCCGACAATATCCATCGCCCATCGCATGAAGGGGTATGGTGGTGAGGTTGTTCGCAATTGTTCAGTCGGACAATGGATGAATGGTGCGTGGCGTTGACACTTTTCGCACTTGGCTACGAATGCGGTACAATCGGCGATCATAGTTGGCCAGAAATGACCATTGCAACGGATTCGGAGTGCCAACCCACGTCCGCCCGAATGGTTTCCTCCGGCTCCTTTGTGCACTTCGCGCAAGATGTCGTTGACATCCTTTTTGTTGACGTAGACAAGGAGGGCGCCATTAGCATCATGATGAAATATGTTGCCATCCAACATCGTGTACTGGGTGCATTTAGCGCGCAATCGTCGAGCTTCCCACTTATCCTATGGGCTTATCCCATCAGCGATGTAGGCGATAATCTCAGTTGGCCAATCATCGTCGGCAGAAGTATTAGGAGTTTGAGCTGGGGGTGGTAAAACCGGGGCCAGTGACGTTGCGGGAGCTGCCGCGGGTACTCGACTACAGGGAATGTGACAGGAGCAAGGGACAGTGAATTGACGTTGATGCTTGGGCGATCGATGCTCTCCACATGTATTATTCGGTGGAGATCGGGGTCTGATGTGGAAGCAAGCGTTGCGAGCGCATCAGCTGGAGCATTGTCGCTTCGTTGAATCTTGACGAGCTCGAAGAACTCGAACTTCTGGGATAAGTCGCGAACGACTTTGAGATAGGCATCCATGCGTTCGTGTCTCGTTGCATAATCTCCACTGAACTGATGTGTGACAAGCTGAGAGTCGCAGAAAGCTGGTATTTTTTTTACTCCAATTCCATGCGCAAGGCGCAATCCAGCGATCAGTGCTTCGTACACAGCGTCATTATTTGAAGCAGAAAAAGCGAGACGGAATGATTGTTTCAGTACTTCTCCAGTGGGCGAAGTTAGGCGTATGCCAGCTCTTGAGCCCATCTTTGACGAAGCGCCGTCCACGTGGAGTGTCCATACTTCGGGCTGAGGGGAGTCAGCCTTGAGTTCTGGAGAGAGCTCAACCAAAAAATCTGCTTGGACTTGCGACTTGGCGCAAGTGCGGTTTTTGTAGTCAATGTCGTAGTCGCTTAATTCCACTGCCCATTTCGCCAGGCGGCCTGATTGACTTGGACTGTACAGGATTGTCCGTAGAGGCTGATTCGTAAGAACTTCAACAGTGTGAGATTGAAAGTAGGGGCGGAGCTTGCGAGCTGATATTACGACAGCGTATGCGAGTTTCTCCAGAGTCGGATACCGGAGTTTGGCACCATCGAGAGTCTTACTCACATAGAAGATAGGATGTTGCTCTCCTCGATCCTCTCTTACCAGTACGCCGCTTACAGCTGAACAAGAGATTGCGATGTAGAGATACAAAGTTTCTCCTTGCTCGGGTTTCGCTAGGACTGGCGGAGATGATAAGTAATCTTTCAGTTGTTTGAATGCCAGTTCGCACTTCTCATCCCACTTGAAACGTTTATTTCCGCGAAAGAACTGGTAAAATGGCAAGCACTTGTCCGTTGAGCAAGAGATGAAGCGATTCAGTGCGGCAATGCGCCCGGTAAGACGTTGCACCTCGCGGGTGTTTCTTGGAGATGGAAGGTTGATGATTGCAGAAATCTGCTTTGGATTTGCTTCTATCCCGCGCTTCGTAACGAGATACCCCAAGAATTCGCTGGAAGTAACGCCAAAAGTGCATTTCGCCGGGTTCAGTTTCATGATATACTTGTTGAGTATCTCGAAACACTGTTTTAGGTGTGTGACATGGTCTTTGGCCTGAGCTGATTTGACGAGCATATCGTCGATGTAGACTTCTATGGTTCGACCAAGTTGACTTGCAAACATCCAGTTTACCAAGCGCTGATACGTTGCTCCTACGTTTTTCAGCCCAAAAGGCATGACCCTGTAACAGCAACTGCCTTGCTCGGTAATGAATGCAGTCTTCTCTCAGTCGTCCTTGTGCATCATTTTCTGGTTGTAGCCCGAGAACGCGTCCATGAAAGATAGCAGTTCGTTTCCAGCTGTGGCTTCGACTAGATGATCAATGCGCGGAAGAGGAAAACTGTCTTTCGGACAAGCCTTGTTCAGGTCTGTGAAGTCGACGCACAATCTCCACGTACCGTTCTTCTTCTTCACCACGACTGGGTTACTTAGCCAGTCTGGATAGCGAACTTCAGTAATTGATCCCGCATCAAGTAGCTTCCGTACCTCGTCATTGACTGCAGTTGTTTGTTCCGCACCAAGATTTCGACGCATTTGCTTAACGGGCTTATAAGTTGGATCGACGTTGAGTTCGTGGCTGATAATGCCATGATAAATCCCGGTCATATGGTATATCGACCAGGCGAACGTGGTTGAATTTTTTGGTAAGAACTTAACGAGTTCGTCCCTTAGAGCGATTGGTAGCTCAACACCTATCCCGACGCAGCGCTTAGGATCAGACAAATTCTTTTGGGGGCGGGGTGCGTGCATCTCGTGGAGGCTGTGATTTGGCGATCACAAATGCCCTTGCGTTTTGCATCTTCTTCTCAATAATGAAGCCAGTTCGTGCCATTAGAGGATCTCCGCGTAGCGTAACGATTCCGTATGCATTTGGAAACTTGGTGCACTGGTGGTAAGTGGAGGCTACAACACGCATCTTATGGAGCCATGGTGTTCCAAGAATGACGTTGTAAACAATGGGTTTATCCACGATTGCGAAGTTGAAACATTGCATCGTGTTGCCAACGTAAATTGGAAGTGCTATGGTTCCAACAGTCATTATAGTATCTCCATCGAATCCTGTCAGAGGCTGCGTTTCATGTGTCGTGTTGCGGAGATCAATCTCCATTTGAATCAGTACATCCTTGAATATCACGTTGACCGAGCTTCCAGTGTCAATAAGAATTCTTGTCACCAAGCTTTCCCCAATTACCATTTCTACGACGAATGGATCATTGTTCGGACTAGCGTTGCGCGCGTCCTCTTCAGTAAACGTAATTGGTTCGGAAGACCGCTTAAACGTGTTGCTATAGGAGGGCCAGCTATGCTTTGCTTCTGCTTCGCGGCAGTAAGCTTGGATTGATCGAATAGAGTCGCGGCATGTTCACAAGCCGCCCATGATCATGTTGATCCTTCGGCGAGGAGCTGGTGGTTCATCGTGTTCTTCCGCATCATGGTTTATCTTTGGGGGAGGGGGCAGGCGAGCGATTTCTCATGCTCGGTCATGTTGTGCTCGTGCTCGTTCGTTTTGGGCTGCTGCCTCCTCTTCATGCTGCCTTTCATGTTGTTGCTGGTCTGCTAAACAGTACGGGCTATCCTTATGCGTGTTAACCTTTCTCTGTTCTCGCTCTATATCGATGTTACCTCTTTTGTACTTGTGAAAAAGAAGGTATTGAAGTGTTTTGCAATCCTCTGTGGAATGTCCGCCAAATTTGTGGAATTCGCAATAACCTCGCTTGCCTTTGAAGGTAGGGCCATCAGTTTCACGATCGTAATTATTCCAGCGCTTGCCTTGCTGTTGCTCGTTTTCATCGATAGCAAACATCGTTACCTTCCTTCCTTTCTCGCCTTTGGCGTATTCCTTGTTGTAATGCTGGCGAGGCTAATAGTACTCTTGAACAACTTTGTTTTTTGAGCTCGGGGCTTTTTCGGGTGCTTTCTCTACAGCGTTAGTTTGATTGAGGTTTTCTTTTCCTTGGTCTTCCTCCACCTCGATGTATCGGTTTGCGCGTGCAAGAACTTCGCCCAAGGATGTGATGGTAGAATTGTTAGGTCTTCCTTGAACCTGGTTCCGCGGGCAAGCGCGTTCTTTAGAGCTCCTATTGCGGCGTCGTCGCTGATGGCGAGCTGAAATACGACTCCTCTGAATCTGGCCATGAAAGTTCGCAGCAACTCCTTGTGCTTCTGGTGCATTCTCCATAAGTCGGCATTCCACGCAGGGACATGCATGAAGCATTGGTGATGCTGAAGGAAGGCAGTTGTGTGTGCCTCATAGCCATCGATCGACCTCTTTTTGGTATTGGGGTTGCGTCTTACTCTGACGCCTGATACTCTTGTAGTGAAAGGCGAACGTCGCGCCTCTGCTAGCACACTCTCGAGCTCTGGTGCTGCGCTTGTTATGCGGTGCATCTGCGACGTAATTATCTTCAACTGAGCTTGCATATGATGAAGCTCCTGCTGCAGGGCGCGATTTTCTGCGCTCTCGGGTTGATTCGGCCCAACACGTTGATCCGTGAGCATTTGGTCAGTTTGGAAATGCACTCTCGGTTGCTCGCCATTGGGTCCAACGACGATCGACGAAAGTCGGGGCCTTCTGTTGGCGTGGTGCGTTCCACACGGAGTATTGTGTTCAGCTTGCAGAGTGTTTTCTCCAGCTCGCGGAGGGTTATGCTCAGAACGCGGAGTATTGTGTTCAGCTCACGGAATGCGTGGTGCCATCGTGTCTTCGTCTCACACGTGTCGAGCTTCAGATTGTGGCCTATGGCGTCTTGAGTGATTGGTTGGTCCTGGAGACATCATTTGCACGGCTTGTCCACTCATCCGGTCCAGGGTTCTTCGATCAGCTTGATCGAGCGCGGCCTGACTGATAGTGACGCCTCTACGTGCGTGTCCAGTAGCGCCTGCGGCTACGCGGTCAGTTGGGGTGACACCGTTAGCAGCACGATCAAGAGGAGTATTGTCGTCATCCACCCCATTTGTCCGAGCGACGCACGTAGCGTCTACGGCTTCGCGGTCGATTGGATTGTCGCCTATGGTTTCGCGGTCGATTGAATATTCACCTACGGCTTCGCGGTCAGTTGGATTGTTGCCTTGGAGCTGGTTCGTCCTCGAGCGGGTGCGGCCCCATATGATTGGCCTGGGAGATACGATGCGAGATGCGGGAGAGCGTGGTGCGGAAGAGTCGACGCCTTCGTTGCTGGAGAGATCGGTATGAGACATGCTGCTGGTTTTCCAAAAACGACTTTGTCTTCAAACTCTATTCGTCAAATGAAAGGATTCCGTCTAGCCCCATGGTGGGCGCCAAATTATTGATGTATGAAATCGACAATATAAATAATACGAATATCAATGGGGATAAATCGGAACTGGTCCTTTTATTAACGTTGAGTTGAAAAGAGTGTTTACAGAAAATGACAATTAAGGACAGTTTATACGAATATAAAAGCTCTTCTCTCTCTAATTGCCCCAAAAGTGGATTCCTTTTTCTGACAATGAAATTTGATATATATAGTGGGCCAGTGACCTAGAGCTTCCTCTGTTCCTCTGTAAAATGACGATTTTGCCCTTGCGGCCAGATGGATCAGATCCAAGACTTCAGGCCCAAAACTCTCTAAGATCTTCTGTTTGGGCTTCTGTAATGTTGGGAGCAAAGCCTATATCCAACATTGGGAATTCATTTTTTCCATTAAAATAAAATTAGCTAATTATAAATACTAATATCTGCCTTTCAATATTAATTATGAGAGTGTACTCCAAGTTTAAATTTTTCTTTTTATTGCTAAATTTTATAAATCATAGAAAGATATAAAATAATAATACTTTTAGAGGACCTGCTTAATTATTGAAATTCAGTGATATTTTGGCATTCTTGTATTTCTCTTTTTTTTTACAAAAATATTAGCTAGTAATAAACACTAATATTTGCCTTTTAGTATTATGTTAAAAAGAGTGTGTGCTCCAAGTTAGTGCTAAATTAATCAATTAGATAAAATACTAAATTTTTTTGAAATTGTCTTTATGAAAATATATTACAAGATCTCTTGTTCATGTATATAATTTCTAACAGAGTTACAGAATATAATGACTTCTGAAAATAGTATTATATCATAAAGTGATTTTTTTTACAAGTGAGATGAATATATTTTTTTTTATATAATATTTTCATCCCCTGGACTATTTTATTATTACATCACCAGATTGTTTTGCCCGTTACTTGAATTTCAACCTTTTCAGTGGCCTCCCCCAACGGCTAGTCAAAATTGAACCAACCAATTTCAACAAATAAATATCCGGTTTAGCTTAATAAACCGGGTTTATAATCATAGAACATGGAGAAAAGGTTGGATCACACTAGGATTCAGGGAAACAAAATGGAGCAATTCACTATCTTGTTCTAAAAGCTTCATCTCTTGTTCATTCAGATTCACCCAAGCTTCAATTCCACCAGCTTCTTTCGTATCAAGAAGCGTCACGATGTTCTTCTGTCTTACGCAAGGTATCCCAACCCAAGCCGGTTTTCCCCAACCGAAATCGGTTTCGTACAAACCGAATCTACAAGCACTAGAGAAGATGTAGAAATCGAAATCTCCACTTGCAATCATATGTCCTGCTTCTCTCTGGTAGCTACAAATGATCTCTGTTGCACTTGGGTTTCCTACAAGCTTCGGTACATGGTTATCTCGAAACCTCTGTTTTTCTTTTCGTAATTCCGAAACCAAAGTTTGAAGCTTTGTCTGGTTTACTCCTTCCTCTGCTTTTGCTGCAAAGTAGCTCACGAGGTTCCCAACTGAGTTCTCTGTGAATGGTGGCGAGACGCGAGAACGTAGACTAGCTGAGTTTGCCAGAATCGATGGTTTCGATGTTCCTGAAACTGTTCTTGTAGCTTTCATTGCAGTTTTCCATATAAGAGCTGAAACAGCTTCGACTCTTGTAGGTTGTTTCACTTCAAAGCTTGAAGCATTCGCTTGCAAAGATTGAATACTCGAAGAATCGAATACGAATCTATTCGAAAGAGTCTGATTCATCATGATCTCTGGCTCAATCACTGGTGCAGGGGAAGTCTCAGAGAAGTTTCCAGGTGGGAAGATCTTAACCGTGTCGAATACAGGAGATCCAACGGTTTTGATCGACCCTCGAGACGAGATTGCAGCCCAAGTCTTCATGAATAAACCGATAGAAGTCGCGTCAGCGAACTTATGTGAGATACAAACTCCTATAGCCATGCTTCCACATTCAAAGAAACTCGCTTGAGCAAGAAGCAGTTTGGTTCTTGTCTCTATGGAATCAACTGATGTTGGAATCAGCCGTTGCAAGTTGTCTGAAGAAGGCTCTTGCAGGAGACTCGAAAGCGGTGAATTGACTTCTGCTTCGAGGAAATCAGCGCCTGAGTCGTTACAATCGATGCTTACGTTGCCTTTGAGCCGTCCAGCAAGAGGGTAGAAATGAGTTAAAGTCTCAGACAACGACTTCTTCAGCTTCTGTAATTGCTCTGTTGGTTTGATTCTGTTGTTGTTACCTGAATAGAAGTAAACCATTGGACCGAAGATCGTTGGACCGAGCTGTTCTAGAAGAGAGAGTTTAAACTTCTTTAAGTGGTTTGGAGTTGGAGAAGATGGTTTGATGATGTCTCGGGAGACTACATCGACTATCATAGAGGAGTTCTGGTGAAACCTCCTGGAGATAAACCGAGCAAGAGTCATCGCAAAGATTTGCTTCTGTTTCTTTGTTAGAACTTAGAAGAAGAATCCTGTTGGACAGAACATTTAACAGAGAAAATCCAAAGATTCTTGCAGGAAAATGCCAATAGATCCTCTATACACTAAAGGACAAAACTTTTGTTCCATATTGAGATCCATTTTAATATTGGAGTGACTTCAGACAATAGAAAATTCATTTTTTCATAACAAGATGTTTGTTTACATGACCGAAGTATACAAGATAAATCAAGAACTGAAAGAGGACAACAACATTTGGCTAAAACCTCACACTGTTTAACTGAATTAAACTAGTCTTGAAGACGAAACCAGAGACTTTGAAGCAAGCAAAAGCAAAGTAAATGTATATACCTTTCAGGTGTAAAGAAAACAAAACAAAACAATAAACCGATTGTTGTATTGCATCGCTGAAAAGTGCAGAAAAAAAACTCTTACTTCGCCATTGATGTGTGTCCTTTTGAAGCAACAATCTCCTCTAACTGTCTCCAGGTTTCTCCATTCTTCTTCTTAGTATCTTCTGCTTTTTGCTGATCTTCTTGGAACTTGCACAAACATTCTTCGAATAAGTCTGGATTTGTATCGGACAAAACCTTGAGAACATTCTCCGTCAAGTTCTTCACAGCCTGATTCCAATGGCTGCTACCGTTTTTCTCCAAAGCAGGAAACACTATCGGTAAAATGATTCTGCTGTTTTGTCTCACCAAATTAGTGACATGATCGTTGTTCCATAAGTATAAAGCCCGTTCCGCTACCTAAACACACAAGCAGTTTATTTTTATGAAACAATTCAAAAGAATCTAACAATCAGGTATGTAGTCTACCTAATAAACTTTTAACTTTACCTGAAAGTGAGAACTGCTTAAGCACTGAGCAATTTGGCGAGAGAGCGGAATCATACACCGTTCAAACTCTGTTAATTGAGTTGCTTCTAATATCTCCTCCAATTCATTCAAGAACATGATTTCTTTAGAGCTATTAGTAACAGGCCAGTACTTCAACATCCCTCTAATAACTGTATCCGCGAGCTTACAATCTTTCTCAACAAACTGTATAACGCAGTAAGAAAGCTGTTGATGGTAATTTGGTAAGCATTTCAGTTTGTGTAGAGGAATCAAGACACGAGTGAGGAAGAGCTTGTGTTCTTCCTTGAGCGGTAAAGCAAATCCATTGATGATGGATCCTAAAACTTCAAGAAACTCGGCGATTCCTGAGTGCTTCCCAGTCTCGAATATAAAATCATACAAGATGTTGTTCATAGTTTTCCTAATGAACGGTCGATGAACCATAAACCTTCCGTAGATCCGGTGAAGTATAGTTTTCAAATACTCTCTCTCCCTCGGATCTTCAGAATCAAACAAATCCAATAGCTTGAGAACGAATGTATGATCGATGTATTTCTTGGATATCTTGGGGTCTGTGTTGGGAGACGCAACGATTCTTAGAAGGAACTCATAAACAATCTGCAAGTGAGGCCAAGAAGGATTCAGAGATCCTTCTTCTTCTTCCAAATCCAATGCTTCTGGAGTTTTGTTCTTCCACTGCCGATGAGGATTACTAAAGAGATTGGCCGAAATCATCTTTGTACCTTCTTGAATAACTGATTCAGTAAACTTGCCATTCCCTGAAGAGATAACATAATCCACAACTTCAAGAAGTGTTTGCCTTTTGATCTCTTTCTCCTTGAGGTTCTGTTGAGGCTCCACGGCGAAATCAAACACTACACAGCAAAGTCTAAGCTTCTTAAGAAACAGTTCTTGCTTCTCAGAGATTGAAACATCTCTCAACCTTGGCAACACATCAAAAGAAACACAATCAGTGTTATCTCCGTTTGATGATGATCTCTGACTCAAAGCTTCATCACCTCCTCCTTGATTGTTGTTGTTATCTGCAGTTTGGGATTCACCATTATCCCAAAACTTAGCAGAAGGTTTCTTTGGAAGCTTCCCAAGTATCTGCTTAAACATCTTCGATCTATTTAGTCAACTTCTTCCTCAGATCGGATTCTTTAGCTCTCCAAAAGCCAAAAAAAAAAAAAAAAAATTAATAGATCTCAGAAACTCAAAATCCGAATTGAAGAAAGATACTGAACTACTCCTAAGATCATCTCACCACGCATAAGAACAACTCTTGTGAACATAATAATAATCTTGAGCTTATTACTAGATCTCAGAGATTATAAATCCTCCATCCAGACAAAGCAAAAAAAGACGAAAAGCAGACAAAACCATGACCCAGAAGCAAATAAAGGTTGTAACTTTATATCATGAATCGTCGTTTCTGGACCCAGAAAAGCAAAGATCTAGACTTGATGAACCATGGAAAGAAAGAAAGAAAAAAAAAAAAAAAGCAAACTTGGGTTTGACCCAAGTAATCTAAACAATCGAACTACAAAGACAGAAGAAGAAGAAGAAGAAAGAGTTTAGCTTTTCATAGCTATTGCTTCGTTGGCACATAAGATTAGAGAGAAGAGAGAGAATGGATAAAGATTAGACTGAGTAGAAGAGAGAGAAAGAGAGGATGGTGACTGAGAGAAGACCCTAAGACCAGAGAAATTTTTTCACAAACCGCACAAACAAGGAAAGGAACAACGTCTAGACAGTGCTTTTTAGTAAGTCATAACTCATAACCAAAATGGCAAAATGTATCAAATCCACAAACCCCAAAATTTGTGGAGTTTCTATGCAACATTAAAGATTCAAATTCTTTAGTTGCGGAGTTCGTAACCAAATCCACAAACCCCAAAATTTGGTTTTTTTTTTTTTTTTTTTTTTGGCAAACCCCAAAATTTGGTCTTTAAAAGCAATTATACAGTACTAGACAATTAACAAAATGTTCCTTTTGTTTTATAAAGTTACGATTTTTTTTTCTGATTTTGAAAGAAACTATACAACTGAAAAATCCAAAATAGAAGACAATTTAATACAACAATACAATCAACAAACTGATTCTTTAGCGTGGCAAGAGGCAACCCCTAAAGCTGCAATTTTTTGCAGGTATCAAAGCAGAAGATGGAATGAATCAGACAAAGGTCTCAACAAAGTGGAACAATGGATCATACAATGTTGCAAAAGAAAAAGAAAAAAATCCATTAACAAGCACGAGGAAGATTTTAGAGGAAACAAGAAATAAAAATAATGGAAATCAAAACGGGAACAAATCTTACATCTTGAGTTTCCTTTTCCTTCAAAGGAAGAGACCAAATATGAAACTTTTCTCTTCTGAAGTATGTATCCGAAGAACATGCCAATTCCAATAGAAGATACAGAAGATTTCTTGTCTACAGCTCTCTAACTTTATGAAGCTTTTTGTACCCCAAGTTCTTCCAAACGTTTCCAAGTGGCTTCCCGTTTTGCTTCGGTTTCGGCTGCTTTTGATTCATCTTCCTTGAACTTAGCAAGGCATTCTTTGAACAACTCAGGGTCCTGGTCATGAAATATCTTTCGCACGTTTAGTGTCAAGCTATGAACAGCTTGGTTCCAATGTTTCTGCGCGTTTCTCTCCAAGGCAAGGAATATAATTGGAAGAATAACTTTACGGTTCTGCATAATCAAATTCTCAATGTGATTGTTGTTCCATAAGAATAAAGCTCTCTCTGCAACCTGCAAATATCAGACAGATGTATGTAATACACTGAAACAAAAACTGAAGCTTTAGTCACTATGCACTAGATCCTGAACCAACTAGACTTCTATGACATGTAAAACCTCTTTTCCGAGGGACATGTGCAGTCATTGTTTAGCCAAAACAGATGCCTTTAAACGCAAAATACTTTTTACCATTTTTGTAACTTCTGACTTAAAACAATAGTCTTAACATTCAATTTTTAGCTCAGAAACTGCTTCGAGTATCACCCAGAAATGAATATAACCGTCCTAATACATTTATACTTTCATTACTGCAAACCCAACAATTCCATTTAATCTATTGATATAACAGTATTATAGGCTATAACGATTTCCAATAAGCTGCTAACAATATACACAGGCCAAAGACTGTTACAGTTAAAGTATGTCAAAACGATATGACCTAGCGAATGTCAAACCAAAGCACTGACAGCAACAGAGCCTTTTGTAGGAAATGTCAAAGTAAATGGGACATTCGTCAATATAGAAACAACTGTATAAGGTTCTATAATTTCAGAAAGATTGGAGAACGATAGGTACCTGAAAATGCAGACTGTTCAAGCATCGAGCTATTTGGCGAAATAGTGGTACCATGCACCGTTGGAATTCTGGTGGCTGAGTTGCTTCGAGTACTTCCTCCAACTCATTCAGAAACATGACTTCTTTAGAACTATTTGTCACAGGCCAGTATTTCAACAATCCTCTTATAACCGTATCAGCAAGTTTGCAATCCTTTTCCACAAACTGTGTGATACAATAAGACAGTTGCTGATGATACATTTGCAAGCATTTCGGTTTGTGGAGAGGTATCAAAACTCGAACAAGAAACACTTTGTGCTCTTCTTTCAAAGGAAGAGCAAATCCGTTGATGATACTTCCCAAGATCTCTAGAAACTCAGCAATCCCATTATGTTTCTCTGTCTCGAAAACAAACCGATAGAAGATGTTGTTTATGGATTTCCTGATGAAAGGTCGGTGTACCATAAATTTACCATAGATACGATGGAGAATGGTTTTCAGACAATCTCTTTCTCTAGGATCCTCGGAATCAAATAAATCCAGTAACCGCAAGACAAAAGATTGGTCTATATATCTCTTAGCCAACTTGGTGTCAGTTTCAGGCGAAGCAACAAACCTCAAGAAAAGCTCATACACAAGCTGCAAGTGAGGCCACGCAAGATCCATGGAAGGTTCTTCCTCCTCAAGGTCTAAGGCATCAATAACTTTATTTTCCCGTGGTTGAGGATTAAGCGTTCTAAATATGTTAGCAGAGACCATTCGAACGACTTCTTGGATACCAACTTCACTAAACTTTCCACTCGGAGCATTCACGTAGTCCACAAGCTCCAGCAATGTCTGCCTCTTAATCTCTTTTTCCTTGATGTTCTTTGTAGGATCCGTGAAATCAAACACTACACGGCACAAATTTAACTTTTTTATGAACAGAGTTTGCTTTTCCGTGTTTGGAACATCTTTAAAACTCGGCAATGCTTCATAAGGAGTGAAAACCCCATTACTGTTGCTGTTGCTGTTGTTGTTGTTGTTGTTTCCACTGCTCTTTAGATTCCCATCTTTAAAACCCGAGTCAGAAGTAGAGGATTTTCCACCAGGTGGAGCATTCTTAGCATGTGACTTCCCCGTACCATTATCACTGGTTTTGGAAGTAGAGGCACCTGAAGCATGAGATGAAGAAGAAGAATGGCCATGGCCACCGTGTTCACGTCCACGATGTTCGTGCTTGGAAGACTTTTTAGTCGGAAGCTTACTTAGAATCTGTTTCCACATAATTCAAAACCCAAAAAAAAGACACAACAAATGTCTTCTTTTCTTTTTCTCAACACCAGAATTCAGATTTCTCTAACCACATCACCAAACTAAACACCTAGATAGAAGAAGAAACCAAATCAATCAAATTCTGGAAAAAAAAAGCCACAAATTTTGGATCAAACCTGACAAAATTAAGAAACAGAATCAAATCAACAAACCTGAGATCGAGATTAAAAATCCCAAAACTTTCCCCTTTTTGTATATTATTCTTCCTTAATCACGCCCTTTTGTATACAATCTAACGAAAAAAAATTCGAACTTTATATGCGATTCGAGTTCTGAAAAACAATCCAAAAGAACAGAACAATCAGAAAATGAAAACAAAGACAAAAGCTTTCACATTCCCGAAAGAACAAATTAGATTGATTTACAGACAAGAGGAGACTACGACGAAGGGCTTCGATATAAAAAGTTTAGCTAAAACAAAATCGCACCAGATGATATAATTAGAGAAAGGTCAACAGGAGAAAATACCCAGATACGATTTTACAACGATGATGATGATAACAACATTCAAAGTTCTTCAAACCTTCGTTTGTTGTTTGTTGACTTGAGAAAATGTTTTTTTTTTCGTTTTTTCGTTTTTTCCCCTTTTCTTTTGGAAGTATGAATTTTTATTTTTTCTATCAAAGGAGATGAATTTTCTGCTTTTTTTTTTTTTTTTTTTCTTATTATTATTCTCGTGATCCAGTTTTATAATTCGATGGTTTGATCCAACGGTTTAGATTTCATCGATCGCACTTTTTAATTTTTTTTAATAATTATTCATAATACTTGTGTTTTTTATTGATTACGAATTTTTGAAGCGGGCACTTACATAGTTACATTACATTTCTATGCACACGTCGTTTTTGTGTAGCTAGACGGCTATGTGCCACTAACCAATGATCTCTTCCTAGTTTAAACATGGATGAGGATGTTTGAAACTAAGAAACAAAGCTACGAGAGTGTCCACTCTTCTTCCCACAGTTCCCTTCTTCTACAATCCCCCCTCTGTTCTTTCCTAGATTCATCATCCACGTTGAAATAACAACGATTAAGCTCTTCTACCTTTGATTCATGTTCCAACAGGTCTTGTTTAATTTGTTGAATCACATCCAAGGACAGATAATGCTGCAATTTATTCTTTAAGGTTTTATGTTTTCTAAAGTAAATCCAAGCGGCTGGGATAAAACATCCAACTGAAGAAGTGTGACTCCTTGTTTAACAACTTAACAAAAGATGAGAACTCGTCCACTGGACTGAAAAAACCAAAGAAGCAAAAATTTAATGATATGAAATAGTTTGCGAAGTCCCAAAATAAAATACTTTCCATTACATAGTGGTAAAGAAAGAAAACCAGAAAACCAAATTGAAATCATCCATTCCAAATCCAATGATTTAGCTGCCGCTGTTTTATCTCTGGCATGGCAGCAGTAACGTGAGCCACTACTGAAGCTGTATCCATCACCTCAACTTGGGGAGGACAGGGCACCGATTCCATCCACCGTGGGAGCACCAACTGTAAAAACCAGCCAGAAACATCAACGCAGCATATCTCATCCATACACTCCTCATATACAGACTGGTTCAAGACACAATCTTGATGATCACCATCTCCGTGGATTACGTTCTTCTGTGTCCGCAAGTTACATGATACCACATGACGAGTATCCCGACCCCATAGATAGACAGTGTCACTATCAAATGGATGCATTGCCATGGGTACATAATCACCAATAAGTAGCGGGAGGCAGATCTCCCACACAAGTTGCCAAGATGAATCAGTATTCAACCTCCAAGCCATGACAAGAGTAGACGAGGATAGATCTAGTGTTCTGATACACATGACAAACCCTTGGGAAGTAGTGAAAGCACCATTGTATTCTACTCTGAAGCCGTGATTGGGATGATCCGGGAGAGGTATAACCCGAAACTGATCGGAGGATTCAGAACAGAAATCATAAGCTACGAGAACTCCAGGCTCAGTAAGATGGTCAAAGTAAATAGTACCGTCAAATGTGAAAGAACCAAATTCGGTGATATCAGAAGGGCAATGAATAGTCTTGGAAGTCCAAATCCCAGTCTCGGAGGAATACAGACACACACACAAAGTACTCGAGTCATAGTTATTACTATTAGTCACCCCCATTTGAGCTAGCATACCCACTTTGAAGAACCCCAAAACGAAGCCATCTTTGTCCACCCGTGTAACCAAACGGAGGAAACCTAGTCGGAGCTGGAGGGATTTTGATCCACTGTTTTAAAACTGGATTGCCCACAAAAAAAAAAAGCAATCACGATGACCATATTCTGAACATGAAATTAAAACCAACCCATGGGAAGAAGCCTCTATCACGCGAAGAGGCGGTGGGATGAAAAAAGATAGAGACTTTGGGAGACCCCATGTCTCGCATCCAAGGAAACCTACGAGTTCTTTTCCTCCGTTTCCCGTCATCGACCACGAGGTTGAGGATTTTTGGTGCAGAGACGCAAAGAGACGGCGGAAATAGACTGATTCGATTGTTGATTTCCATGTTTTACTTACCGATTTCAATCTAGCGATGATCCTCAATGGTAACCTCGCTATAATCTCCGCCCATATCTCCTCTGTCAGATATATATGGTTCGATTTCGTGTTTCCATTTTCGAATTTGCGATTTTTAGGGTTTCAGGTTTCTGGAGAAATGTGAGAAAGACGACGACGACGACTACACTTCACTCACTCTCACTTCCTTTTTTTTCTACTCTCTCCAGACCTAACGGCCCACTTCTCTTTTTCTCAATACCTTATGGGCCTCACAAGGCCCAATATGAAAACCTTATGCTCACATGATAAATAATTCGTGTACTATTTTGTTCTATGACTATTGTATTTCTTAAACACTTGTATTCCTGATTCTACATATAAAACTAGTGAGTTGTGGACCCAAAATAATCGTTTCTGTTGTGTTCTTCGATCAATTATTTTTATTTCCATTCTAGAAAATGTCACAAAGAAGAGAAGAATCTTGGAAGTTCATCTTTGTACTATGTTCCAAGTTTATCTTCTTCTACGAAACATTCCTTTGCTAAAAAGGCGACATATATGTATGTATCAAACTTTACGTGTTGCTGTTGTTGTTGTTGTTGTTGTTGTTGTTGTCGTCGTCAAGATTAATTAACAAATATACTACTATTTGGCGGACATTTCTTTTTCTTAATCTATATATAACACGGTTTTAGCCCAAATAAAATAAAATAAAAGTCTCAACTTTAACAAACAAAAATGACTCAAACTCATGGCAATACGTAGTAATTAATAAATATAAAAAATAACAACCATTGATTTTGTTACATTGTGACTACCATACTCTATCTCATTATTCTTTTTTTTTTTTGAATAATGATTTTTCTGTATATAAAGTAAAACCTAAAATCTGATATTCAGTCTAATTCATTAATACCATATCCAACAGATACAAAAAAAAAAAAAAAAAAAACAGAGAATCAGTTTAAAATAAACAAAATAAATTGTAACTAATACAAAATCAACAAATTAAAAATACTACTAAAACTAACCATCTTACTAATAATGGAAATGAGATTTTCACAATAATTGAAGAGTGTTTTTTCCTAATTAATAGTATCAAACATATTCATGCTCAAACAATTATCTTCATAAAAAAAATTAAAATTTCAAGATAATGTTACACTTGTGAAAATAAAATCAAAATTCAGAAAATCCAATTTTTGGCTCTCACTGGTAACATGTGTTACTATTGACTTATGTTGAGTTATGGTCTCAACTCAAATTTTATTCAAAAATGTTACCAATCACTAACAAAACTAAATTTTTTGAAGTTGAGTTTGAATAATCATGTGTTATGGTTGATGTACAAGTTTGATGTATATCTTTTGTAAAATTGTTAACTCAAAAGATTATTCAACATCATGGAAATTGTCATGTGTTAGAGTTGAGTTATCAGTTTTTTAAATTATTCAATCGATTATTTTTTTAAAAAAATATTTGTTATTTGTTTCTATTTTTATGCTAAGCACCCGTAAACAACTTTGGTCAAAGATTTTTCTAAAATTTTCTAGTGTTCATCAGACTCTTTCAAACGAAAAAAGTTGTTCCTATTATTATTCGTCGTTGAAATGTACACGGAAATTTTAAGTTGTATATATAGATGCCTAAAGCTTATTGTCAAATAAGCACACTTTGAAGAAACAGTACGTAGTATGGTTTTCTTTCTTCTACTCTTTTTATCCATCGAGTTTATATATATGTTTAAAAATATTAGTGCATATTACTAATATATTTTATTTGTTTTTGATGAAGATGTCTAATGAAGGTGGTGCAGCTGGTGCAGCTGGTGGCGAGGATATTGGTGGGAGTGGAAGTATCCGCCGTAAGGTAATGAATATATCACATACGCAGTTTAAAAACGTTGGATGTTTAGTATTTAATCTTTTAATGTGTATTATAGAAACAAATTGTATGGAATGATGAGTATATCAGAATATTCTTGGAGCTTCTTGATGTTGAATTGGCTAGAATTAGATACAAGCAGAAGCTACCGAAAGAAATCGGCCGAGTGCGGATTTGTGAAAAGTTTTTGGAACAAACTAAGATAAATCTTCTGTGGGATTCTTTCAAAAGCAAATACGATGCTTTGAGAAATAAGTGGAATGCTTATAAGAGGCTGAGAAATTTCACTGGAATACACTATGATCAGAACACGGGTTTGATTTACATGGATCCGGACTGGTGGGTTGACCGTGAAAAGGTATTTTCTTTTTTATTTTATTTTTTCTGTAGTTTAAATTAGTTAATTTATATATTAATAGTAACTTAAGGTTATGTATTATTTTTTGTAAATCCAGAAATAAGCTTGTTTGTAATACATATTTTATTTTGCTAGCTATCATATTAATATTCTTAAAAATATTGTGCAGGAGATACCATATGCCAAAATTATCCGTGAAGAAGGAATTCCCCATATGGAGCTTATGAGACGCATATTTGGTTGTCAAGGCAGTAAACCAGAAGCTATGTACCCAACTCATAAGCAAGATGCAAACAATACTGAGGTAGATGAGAGGCAATCAGTGGACAAGTTCGTTCCGATAGCCGTAGATGATGATGGAGATGATTCAAACCGTACTCCTACAAAGGATGCACATCTACAGTCTCAAACCATCACAAACGAATCTCCTCCACTGTCGCCAATTGGTCCAGCGAAGCGGTCAGCTAAAAAACAATCACGTGTTACTCCATACCCAAGTAATCGAGGGAAAGATGTACTACGGAGTGGAGAAAAGAACATGCCACGAAGAAGAACGGCATTTGAAACAGAGATGGGTGGACAATTCAAAGAAATGATGGAATTTCGTCGTGCTCAAGTAGAAGAGGCAAGAGAACGTAGAGAAAAGAATGAAGCTACACCATACAAAGAGGCATATGGAGTCTTGCAATCAATTCAAGGTTTGACAAGGTGGACAGATTTTTGGTGGGCGTGTATCAAAGTACTAAAGGAGGATCTCTTTGCCCGAGAAATGATGGTCTCTAGTGAAAATGATCATGATAAGATCATATTCTTGGAGGGTTATACGGGATATGATCGTAACGGAGATTTCATTGGAAATCGTCTCAATAATTTGCAAAGTTGCCAAAGAGGTCCTCCAAGTGTCAACCTGGATTTGAACATCCGTAACACAAACATGGAGACTCACGAAGAATTCAATGCTCCATCTCATACAGAGCTCATGTCATTATTCAAAGAGATAGGGTATGAAGGTGGAACCAAGAAAACGGGTTGTGATGGAGAATAAAGTCAGACGAAGACTTTTAATCTAGAAGATTAAAAATCTTTTAATAATATTCCTTTTCCTTTTTCTAATGCATTTTAGGTTAAGGTTTTTTTTTTGTTTTTTTGTTTTGGTTCAATGCTAAGAAATTAGTTCTATTTTGCTTAATGTTACATGGTTTATGATTAATAAAATAATTAAGTTCTAATCCTAGTTTTTTTTTATTCTCATCTATTTATAGGTCATACGATTAAACGAGCTGTATTCTCGGGGTTTAGAAAATCTTACAGAAGACGAGTTGCTAGAGTTGTACAATCTAGAAGATGATGAGTATATGGATACGATAATGCAGCCTTTGATGGAGTATTACAATCGTTATTTTTCTAAACAACCAATGGCGGAAGAACGAGGATTAGGATGGCAAAACCTTGAAAGGCAGATTCGTAACAAGCCGGTAAATTGTATGAACATGTTAAGGATGCATCCGGAAGCATTCAAGAACCTGTGCACAACGCTGGAGCAACGTTACAACTTACGGAGTACCGATAATATCAGTATTGATGAGATGGTGGCAATATTTTTGGTTACATGCGGTCAAAATGCATCTCAACGCTTTGTTGGAATGACTTTTGGTCGTTCCCAAGAGACTGCTTATCGAAAGTTCCATGAGGTACTGGACGCTGTAGAGAGACTTGCATGTGAGTATTTAAAAACTCCAACAACAACATCACTCCAGCACTATCCTCGTAAGTTACAAGAAGATTCAAGATATTGGCCTTTCTTTAGTGGATTTGTTGGAGCACTTGATGGAACGCATGTCAAAGTAATGGTTGGAGGTAGTGATGCAGTTGGGTATTTTGATAGAAATGGACAGAAAAGTCTAAACATAATGGCCATATGCGATTTAAACATGATCTTCAAGTATGCATGGCTAGGCGCAGCTGGATCCACACATGATTCATTGGTGTTGCAGTATGCAATAGATGGAGATCCTTTATTCCCGAGACCTCCTATAGGTAAGTATTATCTCGTCGATTCTGGATATGCGAACAAGCGGGGATTTCTAGCTCCATATAGAGGAAGCAGCAGAGAAAACATCAGATATCATCTTTCAGAATTTGATGCAGGTGCTCCGAGGAACAAAAAAGAATTATATAATAGGTGGCATGCATCACTTCGTTCTGTGATAGAACGAACATTCGGAGTTTGGAAAAAAAAATGGACGATTCTTGACAATTTGCCTCGTTATGATGTCAAGACTCAGAACAGAATTGTGCATGCTACTATGGTTCTTCACAATTTTATCAGGCTTCATAGAATTCCAGATGCTGATTTTGAAGACGAAAATGTCACTGCTCGAGATAGTCGTGGACGACGATTTGCAGAAGGCGAACTTAATCGACTTGAGGAAGAAGAGGGAACAAATGATGGCCAATATATGAATAACGTACGAGATGAGATAGCAAATATGCTATGGAATGTACGTCGTCATTAGTTTCTCTCTTTTTATTTTCTATGTCTCAAATATTTTTCATTTTTTTTTATATAGGATCATTTTATTTATCTATTTTGAATTATTCTATTTCAAAAATGTTATTGTTCTTAATAATTTTTTAATTTTTATTTCTAATAGATACTGCACATGATACATCAAAAATGTTACCAGTCAGTCGTTTAAAGAAAATGTTTAATTCATTTTTTACTGCAAATTCACTACATCAAACTGCCGTTTATACCATATAATTTTTACTGCAACTCGATTTTGATAATTCGTGTTACCAGTCAGAGCCTTTGTCTTTGCAAAAATAAACACGTGTCTATAATCTCAAGACACTTTGACGATTTCACCGTTACCCTAATCTTATCTCGTTCGTTCCCTTCTTTTCAATTATTTTTTAATTTATTTTGCCTCCCAAGTTTTTTTTTTTTATTTCTCTCTCCCTCGTAAAATCTCTCTCGACCTCCAAAAGAAAGAAAAAGTTGAGATTTTCTCGCACAATTTTTTCTCAACCTTTTCCATCATTTTCTCTCTTGACTCGGTCGACGAATATCACCACACCAACCCGTTCTCCCTCTCTCTCTCTCTCTCTCTATCTCTCTTTCAATCCCAAACTGATCGACGAATTGTTTGATTCCTCCGATTCGTTTTTAAGTGTTAAAAGATTTTCCCCCAATAAAAAAGGAGATCTTGTTTTTTTTTTCTTATTTTCTCGGGCGAGGGTTCGGTTTGGTTTTTTGATCGTGTGTGAGCGAAAAAAACAAAAAAGGGGTTTCAATTGATTCTCTCTAATTGGTTTTCTTTTTACAAAAAAATCGTATCTTGTTAATGTTTAGGATTAGGTTTCGAAAACCCTAGTTTTTTTTTTTTTTGATCGAGTTTCATAACAGAAAAAAAAAGGAAAAAAAATTCAATTCATTCTTTTGTTACCTTCAAAATTTAGTTGTTAATACGTCTCAGTTTCGTTTTCTTTTTTTTTTAGGGTTCCCCAAGGAAGCTCTGAAAATTTCTGGTGCCTAGTATTTTTTTAATTGCCATCTGAAATCAAAAGAGTTTCCTTTTTTTTTTTTCTCTATAGATCGATCTTCTTCTTCTTCTTCTTCTTCTACAAATTCGTCTTTTAATCACCCAAAAAAAATATAAAAGAAGTAACTTTTCGTTTTTTTTTTCTTCTTCTGGATCGGATCTATCTTCTTAGGGGGGGGGGGGGGGGGGGTTTGAGTTTCTTCAGGGATTTTGTACATAAAAGAGGGATTTTTTTTTTTTTTTTTTTTTTGGTTAGGTTTTAAAAAAAGTGTATATAGAGATTTATAGAAATGGCTTTGAATTTTTCACATAGACCCTTTTCTTCCCATTTATCTGAGGAACCAATGAAGATAGCCAATGGGAATTGGTGTTCCAGTTTCGATAAAGGTGATTGCTTTGATTTTGGAAGAGGTGATTCTTCTTCTTCTTCTGTTGACATACTTGATGTTTTGCCATCTGATCCCTTTGGTATGGATATCAACAACACTTTCACCGCCATTACTGGTTGGCTTGAGGATTTGGATTATAATAACCAGTATGGGAGAAGGAGAGATGACATTTGGATTGGTGATGGAAACCATCAGCAGCTCTTTGCTGGATTGAGTTTCATTTGGAACAATGCTATGCAGTTTCAGAGTAGTAGTGGGTACAGTTATGGATCGGAGTCTTTGCACGGTTTTGGTGAGGCCTTTGATGGGTCTCTGTTCTCCGCATGTAAATTCCCCGAGACTAGTGTGGACAACAATGTGTTTGGAGGTGCATTTGATGGTGATGGGTCTTGTCATGGCGCCTTTATATCTGCGAGTAGTGTGGATGAGGTATTGAGCGTTGAGGGTTCGAGGAGTAGTGAAGTTGTAGGAAGCAGTGATCGATGCACTAATGGAGACGACGAGAATGCGAGCGTTCATCCAGCGTTTGGTTTTTGTCTTTATCACTTGGGAGTGAAGGATCTTCTTTCAGTCAGTATGGTTTGCAAGTCTCTGCGTACAACTGTGTGTGATGATTCGTTACTGTGGAAACATATCCACATTTGTCAACCGTTAAATGAGAAGATCACTGAAGAGTCTCTGCTGCATTTAACTGAGAGGGCTCAGGGTACTATGCAGTGTTTGAGGCTTGTAGATTGCTGTAGAATTACTGATGATTGTCTTAAGCGGGTGTTGGAGCGCAACCCGCAAGTAGTCAAGGTGAGCTTCTTTTCTTCATTTACTCCAAAAGTTTTTTTTGGCAGTAGAAGTGCTTGGTGGTTGATTTAATATGTGGAATCTTATTTTAACCCAGTGATGTTTTGTGGTTGGCAGCTTGGTGTGCCTGGATGCACAAGGATCACTATTGATGGTATTTTGAGCATCTTAAGGGATCTGAATTCTGTGGGAAAGCTTCAACTGAAGCATTTAGAAATCGGTGGCCTCTTTGGAGTTACCAAAGATCACTATGATGAATTGTTTGAATTGTTGAACATTGACAATAATGTCGAACAGAAGATTCAGAAGCCGCGTTTTTACCATAGAGGAGACTCATGTGTGTCCTGTGATGATGACCGGGCGCTAGATATTGAGATGTGCCCAAAGTGTCAGAATTCTAGGCTTGTGTATGATTGTCCAGCAGAAGATTGTAAAGGGAAAAGGGAAGGTTCTGAGGAATGTCGTGCTTGTTCTCTTTGCATACAGAGGTGTTATCATTGTGGTCGGTGCATCAATGACAGCGAATATGAAGAAACGTTTTGTCTAGAGTTTTTGTGTGCTGTTTGTTCGAAGCCGGCCCCTAAGGTAACTCTCTAGGTATATAATTCCATCTGAGCCTTTCTTATATCTATGATTGAATGGCTCAGTCTCCACGGGTAGGCTGTAGTTTATGGGAGGTGTATCTGCTCATGGGTGTCGATGCCATGTGTGTATTAGTATTATTTATTTGGTTATGACCAAAGAAAAAGACAAAAAACAAAAAAAAAAAGAGTCAAGAAAGAAAAGCAATTAGTTTGGTTGGGGGAAGACTACTGATGGTACTGTTGAAGCCTTCTGAGAAACAGAAGATGTGGTCTACTGTTGATGAGTGTGGCTTGTTTAGTTTGAGGAAGTTATGAATAATGAATTATGCAAAAGGAAAACGCAAGAAAGAGGCTGAGTAATATGTTTCAACAGCAGGCAATGGGACTTGTCAGCTGTTTTGGTGGTCTGAGTTTTGAAGACTACATAATAAGAAGAGTTTAGGCATTGATGGTACACGGTGCTGAAGCTATCAGAGCTGGATTTAGGTTAAGAAGCAGATGATCATTTGGGTTTGAAGATGAAAAACATTGGTTGTCTGCTTTCTTGACCGAGATCATAAACTCCATGTCAATCAAGTAAATTTACTTCTCTATGATCTCTTTATTCCCTTAATAATTTCTGTAGATGGTATATGCTTACTGAATCCAGGACTGGCTATTTCAGGTATTGCCACTATGGTGAAATCTTTGCTTAGTGGGGATGTTCTTCAACTATCTTTGAATTTTTTTTTTTTTTTAAGAATAAAAAACATGTTCCCTTTCATCTTTATTTGGCGATTGGATACATTGTTGTTGTTGTTGTCATAAAAGGTTTGCTTTGGATTTAGAGATGTATTTGACATCTCGAAAGGGGGTTGTAACTTTGGATTGGTCTTTGATCCATGTGTCTGTTATATTCAACTCAATAAACAAACCGTGAGATTCTACACCATCCCCTTGACTCTTAAGTGTTTCTGGTTGAGTAAGCGTTTATGGTTGAGAAACTAAGTGTTAATATCTTTGTGACATTTTTATTTTCTTCATCCTCGGAGAAAACATGTTTGTTTCAGATAACAATCCTTCACGGGATATAAACATGATATCGATGTTAGAGCAAACTTGAGGACATTTGTAGAGAACGAAACAAGAAAGTGGCATTGTATAGGAGTCCTACTATGCCATCATCTTCAAACAGAGAAAGAGGAGTGATAGGAGAAAATATGGTTTCAAATACAAAAGTTATTTCAATTTCGTACAAACTTAAGGAAAAAGTGACATGCAGCAGCTAAGTGTATTTCGTAAAATAAAGATAAGCCACACGATACTTGAAAACAACATAAAGGTCTGATAATATCACAGACAATGGAGAGTAGATGAAAATGATTGTGGATAGATTCACCTGAAAACCAAAAACAAAGTTGGAAACAATGTGTGACACAGATGGTATGAGACTGTCCGCAGTGACTTTCACACTAGACCAACGTGGAAAGCAAACCCAGCAATTGAAGCTGCTGCTCATTTTCCTTATTACTGGTCAAATATTGTAAACTGGACATCGGGAATGTGTTGAACTTTGTAGTACCCACCTGGTACCAGTTTCTTCATCCAATCCCTCTTTGTTCCTTTTATACCAAACTCCTTCAAGGAAGCTATGTACTTGATCCCATCTGGAAGCTCCGTTAACTTTTTTGCATTCAGATATAGTCAATGTACAAAGACTAGGCATCGAACCTTCTTCTACTATCCACTCTTCCAGGTAGTTTTCTTTACCTATTCTTAAAGCACATAATTGAGGAAACCCTCCTTTTGAGGACACCATTCTCCTCCCAAAGTGCACCCGGCTCTCAATTTTAGATTGAGAAAGCTAAGCTTAGTCATACAGAGCAAGTCCTTCACATTGCAGTGCTTGGTTGAGAATAACTGTAACATCTCCAGGTTCACTAGACCACTCAATTCCAACTTTGTTTTCTCATGCATTGAAGCAGGTAGGAGAAGGTCCCTCAACTCTAGCATCTCTTTCAAGAAATTTGGCACATGAACTGGTTTACTGAGAAGAACAAATAAGTTTAGATGGAGTAGAAGCTTCAAATTTCGTATAGAAGACGGTAGATGAGATACCCTAGCCTGGTATAAACTCAAGAATCTCAAGTGAATGAGCTCTCCAACACTGGAAGGTAACTTCCCTACTTCAAACTTTACTCTAGAAAGATCTAACACCCTGAGTAACTGTAAACTTCCCAAGTATGGAGATGAACATATTGAAATGTTTTCCTCGACTCCAAAGAGCAAAATAGATCTAACCTTTTTGAGTGTTTTTATGTCTCAGCATACCAAGGGCATTATCACCATGTGTGGCGAGTCTACGAGATCTACTAATAGAATGAGCACTGACGGTAAATGTAGTGACTTTGGCAACTTGTACAAAGTTCTCTTCTTTGGATTTAGATAAACATACTTCTCTCATCATGTCATGCATTTGGATATATTCTATTCTCATACTCAAATATTTGCTACCTTAGCCTGTCTTGCAGAGACAGATAACAAACTCCATCGATGATCTGTTGTATTCCAAAACTCTGCATTGGCATAACCACCTCAGAGATCCTCTTAGTTTATGCCTTCGATACCTGAAGCAAATTCACGGCGATCCACCAAGAAGCAAGCAAGTCTTCTCAGATGCTTCTTGATCCCTATAATGTCTTTTCCTCAAGATCCGTTGAGAAGAAAGGATTCGATTCTGTCCTCAGCATCGTAAACAATGTCTTTGACATCTTCCAAGAAGTTTCTAACTCTTTTACTTTCATGGTTCTTGGCCTCTGCATCTTCCAATAACGACTGTAACTTTCCCAGCTCAAGTCTTAGTTCAGAAACTTGCTCATCAAGTCCCTGCAATCGTTGAGACTCTCTACTCAGAAGCTCCCAAAGCTTCTGAACTCCAAACGACACAACTGCGTCAGCCATAACTACTCTTCTACTCCCCCCAAACGTATGACAAAATAGCAACACCAAAAAAATAAAGATTACTCAGACATAAATTCATCTTATATAATATGAGATGGTTTTTTCTAACTTTTACTAGCATTGCACTATTTGGAATTCTCTCTTGGTGACATATGTCCTCATTTATTTTCACTTAGTTTTTTCGACAAAAAATTATTTTAATTCATAAGTTTTACAAAATTGAATCAATGTCTAGAAAGCCATAATTTATAAAAGAAAGAGCTAGAATGCCAGCGTTTTATTTTAATTTATTTTATAATTTATTTTATATCAAAAAGTACAAAAAAGACCAAAAACAACTTACTTTATTCATTTAATCTAATGACTATAAACACGTCTTTTTCACCCAACTGAAACAAAATCAGATCTAGAACAAAGAAGAAGATGACGAAATCGAGAGATATGAACGTGAAATCAAACGAATGAGTGAAGAAAGGTGATGAGATCCTAGTCGCTGATGGATCTGTTTTGGCTTCAGATCCGGTGAAAGACGGCTTGTTAGATTTTGCGACGGATCTGTTAATAGAAGACGAGGAAGCGATGAAGAGGAGTAGTGAAGGTTGATGCCGGAGGAAGCAGTGTAGTGGAAGGTTGACAACGGAGGAGTAGTGGAAGGTTGACAGCGAAGAATCAACGATAACAACAGTGAATGAATCAAGAAGAAACGAATTAGTGAGTCTGGCGGCGCTAGGGTTTAGAATTGCAAAAGTTGCGTCTGCAAAATTTGTACTATTTTGTACCAGTTGTCCTATTATATCTTGGTTGTACCTGTTTTCCTATTTATATCTTGGTTGTACCAGTTGTCCTATTATATCTTGGTTGTACCAGTTGTCCTATTTATCACTCGCTTGTACCAAGTTGTCCTATTATATCTCAGTTGTACCATTGATCCTATTATATCAAAGTTGTACCATTTGTACTAATTGTCGTGTTATATATCATTTGTACCAGTTGTTCTATTACCATTTAGTTGTACTAGTTGAACTATTCATTAAAGGTATTTCCGGGAAATCGCATTTTTAATGGCATACAGATTAGAAAATGGCACGCCAGATTAATTTCTTTCACTTTATGGCATTCTATCCTCGCGCTCTACAAAATTAAGTTAACATTAATTCCAAAAAAACTAATTTTTATACATTTGCATGTATTTTTAAATCTAATTTCATATCTAAGCTTTTTTACCAAAAATATTGTTCATTTATTATCGCATAATTGATATAAAAAAATTATACACAATTTTTCTATATTGTATTTGATTTTTCTTTCATTATATAAAATTGTAAAAGTAACTGACTATTTTATCATAACATTTACTAATACATAATTGATACATCTACTTAACATTTTAAAAAATTGTAATTTTTTAGAAACATTAATTATTACACATTAAAAAATCATAGAATCTTTACTTTCATTAATTGAGTAGACAATTCAATTAGTCAGCTCCACTAAAATCCTTTTAATTTAAGAAATTAAGAACATATTAATTATGAAATAATATCATGCACTAAACTCTTAGCAACTTAATCTCATTTTTAATAAATAGTAAATTTTCTTTTCATTACAATACACACATCTCCATGTAAATGTAGAAATTTTTCGAGATAGTTAGTCGATTGAATGAATTAATTGTATAATTAAGCTTATATAAGACTAGATTAGACCCGCTTATTAACGCGGATATAAAAAAATATATGAAATTTTAATTTGTATTCAAAATATTACTTTTATTTCATTTGATTTTTTTTAAACGAGGTTTAGTTCACACACTCCATCTTGCAATACAATTTCTTTATATATTATAACATGATAATATAATTAGATTTTAATTCTATGCACTCAATCAATCTCAATGAGTAACATTTATAATTTTCATATCAAAAATAATGTGCATTGTATAAAATTTATACCTTACTTAATATTTTATAAAAACTAAAAATTAATAAACATAATTCTCAAAAAAAAAAACTGAAAACTAATTTTATCTCAAATTTGAAAAAGTAACAATATCTTAAATATATTTGTTTCATATTTTGTAATCTCATAAGTAATAGTTTTACTATTTGTCCAACATTATCATAAATTAATCAAAAATTCAAAGACGTTATATTGAGAAATTTTTTTGTTTATGTAAAGGTGAGTATCTACAATCATTTTTCTTTTAGGATTTAATAATTAACAGTATAAATTATTTAATTATGGTATTATAGTAATTAATTGTAGAATTTTCTTAATTCATTTTCTTATAGAATTAGCAATTTAAAATTAGAAATAGTATTATTTTTTATATACATATATGAACTATCTTTTTATATTTATTAAATTGTTTAAATTTTTAATTTATTATAATTTACAAATATGTTAAAATAAAGTTTTTGTATAACACATGACAAAATCTTTAATTGTTAAATTGACATGTGCTGCGATCACATGAATTACTAACTTTGAAAACCAATGTTTATATAATAACATAATATTTAATACTCTATCGACTCATTCACCGGTTGAAAAACTTAAGAAAATTACATTAATTTCTTATTTGATTATCTTATTTTTCTTACATTATTTTAATCACTAATTTTCACACACTAAATCTTTTCATACTTTAATCATTTTTCTGTATGACTGTATGATTATAATAAATAATATTTGCAATTAAATTGCAAATATTTTCCTTATTAATTTCACATATTTTCCCATTGAAATTAGTAATTTAATGGATAAATTTCCTATTAGAATTAGTGATATAATATATTACTTTTGGTTTTATATACTTTCAAAAATATTAATTGTAATCCTTTTATTTTAGAATTTTTTAAGTTTTCTATAATTATTAAATAAATTTTCTTTTCACACATGTCAATATATTATTGATATAGTTGACACATGTCGCAACTATATGAATTACTAACTTTGAAAACTAAGGTTTATTTGGTCAACTAAACATATAAATTTTATTTTAATTTTAATTTTAATCCATAAGTTTTACAAAATTACGTTAATATTAATTTTGAAAACTAATTTTTATACATTTGACTTGTATTTTTAAATCTAATTTCATATCTAAGTTCTTTTAACAAAAATATTATTCATTTCTTATTGCATAATTGATATAAAAAATTATACATAATTTTTCTATATTGTATTTGATTTGTCTTTCATTATATAAAGTTACAAAAGTATCTGACTATTTTATAATAAAATTTATATATTTAAAATATAATAAAAAATTAAAGTGCATTAAAAACTTTTTTTTCTATCAAGAGTCTTTCTCACATTTCATAATTTCTAATCATATAAACTAATAATTCTGTTTTTCAAGAAATAAATTAACAATAATTCTTTAGTTGTGGTAGACTTAGCCCTGCGAATAATCACCTATATAAAAATTGAATCAAGATTGGACAATATTGAATTGAGATTAGAGATTGTATTACCGAGAATCATGTTCAGAGTCCAGCATTAGGAAAGTTTTCCATTGGACGTAAATCACATCACTTTTTTCGTATGTTTGCATTTACCTTTGTTAGGTGTTCCAAATGGATGTGAAACTGGATAAATAATATAAAACATCAAACAACTTAAGACAAACATGTTGACTACGGTGGTTTCCTCCTCGTCGTTTGCTTTCAATTTTTAGAAAAGCGTTTTTAGATATTGTAAATATACCTTATATTCATTTTGTTAATCAAATCAAAAACTAACCTCTTGCTTCTCAACTCAAAAAGGGTCACTTTACCCTTAACATTAACTAACCACCAATTCTACACAATATGTCGGAAACTAAACTGAAATGAAAAGTTTTACACTAATCACCAATTCTACACTAATTTTCTTATCTTCAAACTTAAATGTAACATAAAATTATTGAACTGATATTTTAAAAACTTTAACTCCATATACCTTAATTACTCATATGATAATTATACCTGTAGTTATAAATTTAGAAAATATACATGAAAAGTTCAATAAATGTCAAAGTGAATTTATCATAACTAGCATTTTTTATTAAAGTAACGAAGGGTGTAGATCTTGTACACATGATTCACTATTTACTATGATTTTTCTTTTTTCTTTGTTAGTCAACCAAACAAAAGTGATTTAAGTATTTAATAAGACTCTTGGAAATAAGTGTTTTTACAATAACTTTTTGTTTAGCATTATTTAACCATAGTTAGAATAAAGTCTAGACTATTTAATCTTACTAGGTTAGATCCGCGGTACGCTGCAAAATACTTTTTATAACTATTTTTAGATATATTAAATTATTAAAATATATTTTTTTAAAAAATTGGATTAACTGTCAAAACTATGGTCTATACAATGATAAGATAGAAAATGCATTAATAAAATAAAAATAGAGAAATCTCAAATTTAAAATGACTTATAAATATTGACATTTACATCGGGTAGACTTAAATACTTAATTGTATACATAGCCTAACTAACTCTAATGTATGTTCTATTTTATTTTCTTTACCTTTTGTGGGAGATATATTATTAATATAGTTTGAATTTATGATATACTTTTTGTAGTTTATACAAATTTAATCACATAATTGTTATATAGTATTTTTTATGGTTAAAAATTTATTATCAAGCATAATTTATTACATTGGTTTAGTATTCTACAATCTCAAAAACAAATCTTCCAAATACTTAATTCAAGATAAAGCAAAACAAAAGCAACTATGCCATGAATGTGGGGGAAACGAGCTATTTCCCCCCAAGAACTATCATATCTCGCTGGATGGAGCCCGAACTTGAGCCACAATCTATATAGCTACATAAACTATGACCAATCTCTATGTCCCCCCAAATTAAAAGTTCTACACCTATATCCCCCTAGAAATGAATTGCTTCGGTTTATCCGGTGAACCGCAGACCAAACAATATAAACTCAAAATTAAACCAATTATGACCCGATCCCTACATAGTCACGACCCGATTCCTTACCCACAAATTCCCAATTTTCAAATATCACGAACCCTACAATCAACTTGACATTGTTCTTCTTCTGTCTTATTTTCTGGGTTCCCATTATCGAATTCGAGCTCCAGAATGAGCAATTTATCAACAAAGTCGACTGGAACTTCCAGTTCTCGTGCGAGAGGAAGAGTTTTCGGTGTGCCAAAGAGATGTTGGTGCGGGGAAGCTGTTGTGGCATTGATCTCGAAATCTGATCCGAATCCTTACCGGAGATACTACCGTTGTAGTTTTGCTGCAACAAATAAGGTAAAAGTTTTGTTTTTTTCTTCTTGTTTCATGATTTTGGTTGGTTCTAATTAATGGGAAATTGGTAGCTTTGGAACGATGAACACACGTTCAAGTGGGTCGATGAAGCTTTGCTGAATGAGGTATTTGCTGAATGAGGTAGAACACACGTTCAAGTAATTACCAACCTTGTGGAATGCCCTACACCAACTCTTTGGATTTGTCCTTATTACATCACTGTAAACGCGAGAATCATAAGCAAATATCCTCTCCAAATGCCGCAAATACTCTGTCTCATTGTAAGACCATGCCAAATCCCATAGTAGTGGCTTCAATCGAGTCTTATTTCCATGAACCTTTTTCAAGTTACCGTAGATGTGTTGAACACACATCCGATGCTCTATCTTTGGTAACTCCTCAGAAACAGCCTTGATCAATCCCTGTGATAAAAGCATAAGTCAAGTTAAATAAGAGAAGCCAAAATAAAAGCATAAGTCAAGTTAAATAAGAGAAGCCAAAATAAAAAAACATAAGTCAAGTTAACTTGCCTTTTGCCTATCGGACATAAGGATGAATCCATCACCATCGTTTAACCCAAAGTCTTCTTTCATCAACTTAGCAAACCATAGCCAATTGTCATAGTTCTCAACCTTGACAACTCCCCATGCTATTGGATATATACCATTGTTTGCATCCCTGCCTAAAGCTACCAATAGCTGACCCTTAGTCTTATTCTTCAAAAAGCAACCATCAATTCCTATGATCGGCCTACAAGTCGCCATCCATGTTCTTCTAATGTTGTCAAAACAAACATAGAACTTGTTGAACATGTCCTTCCCTTCATCGTCCGTAATACACTCGACCTCTACATGTGAATTCGGGTTTGATGCCATAATCTCAGCTGCATAATCTCTTAATCTATGGAACTGCTCATCATACTCCCTCTCAATCCACTTTCTAGCAGTCTTCCTAGCAGCTTGACACTGAGGCCTAGTGATACTAATCTTCCAATCTCTCATTACGATTTCCTCAATCTTCCTAGGCATGAAGTACTCGGGATCATCTCTAATCTTATCAACAAACAACCTAGCTATATGAGGCATTGTTAACATCTCACACTCTCCATTTGGGATACAACTATGCTTATCAACAAATTTATTGATCTTCCATACCCTATCATTTGACAGAATCGACGCATAAACCTTCCACTCACATTTAGATCCATCCTCATCATTAACACCAACGCATTTATGCCCTATTTTCGCTTTATCATACCTGTACTGCTTCAGATTTCTCCCGGTTTTGAGAACATAATCGAGAACCGCCTCCTTGAATGCAACTCCATTGAAAAACGCCTGCTTATAGAACAACACCCCATTCCCACGCCTCATATTCGTACGAGCTCTTGCTGGTCCGTCTTCATCATCGTCTTCACTCTCTGGGTACACATCGTGGCGGATTGGAGGTTCGTCGCTAAAATCCTCAACTAGCTGTTCGATGTGAAATTCGTCTCGATCTTCACCTTCTTCGTCGTAATCACCGCCGGGATCTCTCTCAACTAACGACATCGTCTCTCAACTCGAAAGAACTCGAAATCGCAGTTTTTAGGGTTCTTCAAGTTTTGGGGATTTTTTCGATTTAGGGTTTTGTTGGGAGAAATTTGGGGATTTTTCGATTTAGGGTTTTCTCGAGATTGAGAGGATGATATATCTGGTTAAATCGACAAATTCGGGTAAAATCAGGTTTAATCTGGTCAATTTTGGTTTAGGCTATTCGTTAGACGGTTAAGCAAATAGTAAACCGTCACATAACCAGGTCTAGGTGTAAATAGATATAGAACTTTTTTTCATGGGGATATAGGTGTAGAACTTTTAATTTGGGGGGACATAGAGATTGGTCATAGTTTACATAGCTATATAGATTGTGGCTCAAGTTCGGGCTCCATCCAGCGAGATATGATAGTTCTTGGGGGGAAATAGCTTGTTTCCCCATGAATGTGAGCTAGCATATTCAATTCGATATCAAACTGCAGTTTAGTTCATACTTTTAGTTTCATACCATTTTGGAAAATGTTCACAAGCCAGAACTTGTTTACATTATAAAGCTGCCGACTTTATTCATAATCTTCAATCACCTAACAATCAACTTTATTCGTAACGAGATTCAATCGGGAAAACTCAAAACTTCTCTTCTACCCAAAAACCACAAACACAAAGATAAATAAAATAAAAAAACTCATAAAAAGTCTTAGATTCGGAGATGGCAGCACATTTTATTTTCCACATGATCTACAGTCTCAGCTTTTGCTTAACTCGATGGAACTCGAATCGAAAAAAAATAGAAATAGGCAGCTGCTAGAAGGGGGAATTTTTTTCTTTAGATTTATTATGTCTTTTTCTTTTAATTATTTGAGAAGATATACGAACTTGAAAAAATATATGTTAATATTGCTTCTTTGTGGGTTGGGATGGACATGTATGTTTTATATGTTTTAATTAAAATAGCAGACTGGTAAACAAAAATATGTGAAAGACATAGTATGACGTGGAACCTAATTGAATTTCTATTGGCAGTACATGATGAGTTGTATTAATCCTTATATTTTGATTGGTTAACTGTTTTAACTGATATGTCAATACCAACTTCAAAGTTGAAGAAAAATATGTGAGAAACATAGTATGACGTGGAACATAATTGAATTTCTATTAGCAGTACATCATGAATTGTATTAATCCTTATATTTTGATTGGTTAACTGTTTTAATTTATGTGTCAACACCACCTTCAAAGTTGAGGCTGATGTGACACATTCTAGTTTTATTGTATTGATTTTCTGATCTACTTATTATAAGATCAGCTCATGGATACTCAAAGTCTTGAAATGAAACTTGGATATCTTCCAATGGAGCTAATGGGTGCATCAGTCTTTTGCCTAGTGAATACATCACTATGAAGCTAGACTTGTACCATTGTTTTTGTTATTGCTTTGGTTTTAGAGGTCTATTTGGCATTTCAAAAGGTTGGTATTTGGTAATGTAACTTTGGGTTGTTCTTGATTCATAGTGTTGATGTGTCTGTTGTATTCAATCCAATAAACAAATTAGTGAGATCATATGCAAATTATGCAAAACTAAGATAAGCTTTTGATTCGAGTTAAGGTTTGTTCACGCGCGTATTGAATCCACGCGTCTATAGTTGAAAATAAAATAAAATTAAAAGTATTAATCTTTTGACATCCTCTTGTCGTCTTCTTCTTCATCCTCGGAGAAAAAAAACATGTTTGTTTCCGATAACAATCCTTCACGGGACATAAACATGATGATCGATGTCACTACCTCAAACGGAGATCTACCCACACAGCAACAACACAACCACCACCACCAGATAATTCTCGGAGACAGCAGTGGAGGAGAAGATCACGAGATCAAAACACCAAAGAAACGAGCAGAGACATGGGTACAAGACGAGACTCTCAGCTTAATCTCGCTACGGGGAGAAATGGACAACCTTTTCAACACATCCAAATCTAACAAACATCTCTGGGAACAGATTTCGAGCAAGATGAGGGAGCAAGGGTTTGATCGGTCGCCAACTATGTGTACGGACAAGTGGAGGAACATTTTGAAAGAGTTTAAGAAAGCTAAGCATCAAGATGATAAAGCAACAACAAGTGGAGGATCAGCGAAGATGTGCTATTACAAAGAGATTGAGGATATTTTCAGAGAAAGAAACAAGAAAGTGGCATTGTATAAGAGTCCTGCTACTCCTCCACCATCTTCTTCTGCTAAAGTTGATTCCTTTATGCAATTTACAGATAAAGGTAGAATCTTTTTGCTTGATTTTGTGGTTTTGTTGGAGGTTTGAATAAAAATTTGTTAGTGGGTTTTGGTTTAGATTTGGATTGAGAAGAAAAAAGACTGGTCTTTAGGTTTTAGTTCTGTTCCACTTTTAGTGCTAAACCTAGTTAGTTAAGAGGATGTTGACCATTAATGGATAAACATAAAGTTGTAGATTTGGTTGTAAATGATATTGACTTTTTATACTAAATTTGGGTTTTTTTTTTCCTGAATTGATGTTTATCTTTATCTTCTTGTAGGTTTTGAAGATACTGGTATTTCATTTACATCTGTTGAAGGTACTGATTTCAGATTTCTCGAGTCTTTTGTATTTATAAGATGGTGTTGAAATCATTTTTGATTAGATGAAGTATTTTGAGAGAAATGGTTGTATCAGTCCTAGCTATTGGTAAACCAATTGCACAACAACTTATGGTTGATAATGTGAAGCCGATTTTGTATTGTGGAAGTTGTTTGGTCTTTGATACGAGTTGTTATCTGTGTGCAGCTAATGGCAGGCCAACGCTAAATCTTGAAACGCAGCTTGATCATGATGGTCTTCCTCTGGCCATTGCTTCTGCTGATCCCGTCACATCAAATGGAGTTCCTCCTTGGAATTGGAGAGATGCCTCTGGAAACGGTAAGTAACCAGACAAAGGTAACTTAAAGCATCTCTAATTTGCAAGAGTTTGTTTTCGTCATCAAGCTTTATGTTTGAAGCAGGTGGTGATGGTCATCCATTTGTTGGGAGGATCATAACAGTGAAATTTGGAGAGTATACAAGAAGAGTTGGGATTGATGGTACTGCTGAAGCAATCAAGGAAGCTATCAGATCTGCGTTTAGATTAAGAACAAGACGAGCTTTCTGGCTAGAAGATGAAGAACAGGTTGTTCGCTCTCTTGACCGAGACATGCCTTTAGGGAACTATACACTCCATGTCGATGAAGGTAATAATAAGTTCACTCTTTCTCTGCTATTCATCGAATAGTAGTATCTCTGGTTTTAGAGGTTTTCTCAATATCCAAACTGAAAAATTCAGGGATAGCTGTTAGAGTGTGCCACTATGATGAATCTGATCCGTTACCAGTCCATCAAGAGGAGAAGATATTCTACACCGAAGAAGATTACAGAGATTTCTTGGCTCGACGAGGATGGACTTGCCTGAGAGAGTTTGACGCGTTTCGGAACATAGACATGGTCCGAAACATTGACAATATGGATGATCTTCAACCCGGTGTCTTATATCGAGGAATGAGATGAGTGCTAAAAAAAGAATCTTATTTCAGTCATTGTAAAATATTCTCTTTGTACATTCCAATCTTTGTGAATCGGAGAAATTTTGATTGGCCTTGGAGATCTTTCTTTGAAACAAAAACTTTGTTCTCGTTGTGAATAATAGATTTGATTGGCTTTTCAGAAATACCTTTTTGATCCAAGAACTATCAAGAACCATCAAGATTGATTGGTAAACAAAATGGTTCAATGCAAAGGAACAAGGACAATGAAAAAGCTGACAACTTTTGAACAAAACACAACACAGGTACAGGATTCTCATACAATTCCAGAAAGAAGAGAAGAGAAAACGACATAGGTGTGAATAAAGGATTCACATAGGTGTGAGCATTGAGAACTCCCAGAGAGATAAACGCAAGCTTAACAGACAAAGAGCCTTGCATACGTGTGTCCTGGCTTCTGTTAACTACTCTTCTTCATCCCATTCGTCATTCTTGTATGAGACGAGGGTGTCGACCTTGTGAATCTGCAAGAGAATGAAACCAATGAATACTCATTAGAGATTTTGAAGTGAATCATTAGCAGCATAAATTGTTAACTCATTTTATACCTTGGTATCAAAACCGTGTAACTTAACCATCTGTGGGTTAGCGATAAGCTTGGGGTCGCTGTCGACCCAGGTGAATGGAACAGCAACATCCGTGTCCGTATATGCCAATACATCAAACACGCCTAAACAACACATGCAACTAAAAATGAGAAACCCAAAATATGATGATCACACACTCAAAGAGTTTTTTTTGATTGGTTAGGTACTTACAAGTTTCATCAAGACAAGGCAAGTAAGTAACGCTGGAAGCAACCTGTCTCATGATAGCTTGAATCTCCCTCATGATCTCCTTATCACTTTTCTCCCTCGCCACACTGAAAGTAATAAGTTCCATAAAAGATTAGATAACACACAACTGAAAACAAGAATCAAGTAAAAACACACAGTTGAGAAAAGTATAAACACAAACTAACCCTTTGTCAACAACTTCAGTATCAGTCTCAATACGAAAATTCCACCTCTCCAGTACTTCACCAGTGGCTTTGCTCATTATGACTAACACTACTCTCTGCAACTTCCCAGCTTCAAGCCATTCTTTACACACAAATATAATAAACAAGAATCAGATCTCAAAAATCTAATGTCAATTGTTCTGTTCTTAAGATGGATTTACTAACCAAAAAAAAAAAAAAAAAAGAAAACCTGAGATCTGAGAAGTGAGATTAGACATGAATGATTTGACGGATTCGTCTTCGATAAGCAACATCGGAAGTCCATATTTCTTCACTTTCACGAAGCTCTCCTCTGGATAAACCGCTCGATTGTACAGAATACTATTATTACACCCAAAAAAACAACAAAATCGAGTCAATTCAATTTCACAGAGAAAAAATCACAGAATCGGAGATTTAATCAGAACTGAATATTTTGAAATTTCCGATTCCAATTCTCACCTGTTCGCAGCGTAACCTGTATAGGAGAAGAAAAAGAATCATCAATTTACGAATCAAGGGAAAGGAGAAATAAAATTGAGAAAAAAAAAAAAAAAAAAAAGCGTACAGAAGAATTCGCTGACGATGGCAGCAGATCCGTGCAAGGTGATGATGTCTTTAGCAGCCGCTGTTTTGGAAGCCATGAGGATGCCGATTTTAGACGAAGGCGGTTTTTGTTCTCTGGGAAACCAAAATTTTGAATTCGAGTGCGTCGCTTAGGTTTTGAAAAGAAAATAAGAATATTGATTGAGAGAAGATTATAAATAAATAAATAAAAGAGAGAGAAGAGGAAAGGGGAAAAGGGAATAATAATAAGAAGAGCGTAACGGCTAGTCTTCTTCTTCATCTTTGGAAGTGCGCTTTCAACGGCTACTTGTTAATTAATTTTTATTAAGTTAATATACTAATTAATCGAATCCCAACTATATATATATATATATATATCAATATTTTTTTAAACAATTTATATTTTATTATTGAAAATAGCTAAGAAAAGAACTAGGTGGTATATATTCCTCAATATATAAAACACTTAAAAAAAATTAGCTGACCAAATAAATAATAAACTAGGTAACAATCTGTACTATATGCGAGATAAATCTATCTTAGAACCAATATTTGTTTGTGTCAAACATAATATGTAACTAAAGTTTTTTATTTATTTAATTAAACCTGTATTTTTCGTGTAAAAATACATTTAATCCGTGAAATTTTTGAATGTGTAAGATGTTTTATAGTAGAGAAAATATTGATAAAATTTTACTATTTATTGCAACATGTCTTTTGTGTGGTTTAAAAATCAAATTCATATCTCTTATGTTTTATTTTGCGATCATAACAATTTTACATGTTTCTTATATAACCATAACAACATATACTAAATTACTCGGTAGTATAATTATTTAATTTTATATGTTAGTAACAATCAGATTCTAAACTAAATTTTCTGAAGATAATCTAATTTATTGATTTAATATTTGTGATTAGGCTATTTAAATCTTTTGAGTTAGTCGTTATGTTAATATTTTCTATAAATGACAGATTATTACCAAAATTCATTATGAAAAAATTAATGAAATTCCAAAATCAACGTATTCGTGTAAGTATATATTTCACCCGTGAAATATGTGAATGTGGTGAAGAAAGTAGTTATAAAATGTTACATGGCAATATATATTTTTGTGTGCTTTAAAAATCAAGTTTATATTTATGGTTAATGGAGTAACTATAACAATTTTGCATAATCTAATAATCACCCATTTTAAATATTATGATTTTTGTTGGATACAAAGTTTATTTATAATGATAAGGCTTATTGTCCCATTCCTTTTTAACAGCACATATATTAATGTACAATTAGAACGTATATTCCTATTCGGTTATATTTTACTTATATTGATTTTAAGAAATATAACTTTGACTTGTATATTTTTAAGTAAATTTTAGTGAAATTTTGCCTCTAAATAGTATGTAATTATTTAATTAGTTTGGATATGTGATATTTCAATTTGTATGAGAAATGATGATATATCTAATTATTATTCAGTTAAATGTTTAAAAAAAAATATATATATAATGGCATGTTAATGTAATTAGGTAGAAAATTTAAGGGTATTTTGCTTGGCAGCGACACATAAGATTTTTTCAAAAGTGTGCTTCCCCGTTAATATATATAGGGGATAAGGGATGGATAAATTTTGGTGTTGAGAGCTAAAAAGAGCTCTCTAATTATCCACAAATTTGAGCTGATTTCTTTTTGTTGAAAAAAAAAAAACGTTCCTTTTGAATTATAGCTTCTTCCTGACTCTGCTACACTGAGCTGTTCTATAAGCCTAAAGTAATTTAAGGTAGATCACATAAACCCTAATTATTGCAGAAGCTATACTAATTCTACCAATATAATAAAGTTTAATCATTTTGACAGGGAAACAGATGAATGAAAGCGTTGTTAGCCTCTCTACTAGAGACCTCTTTCAACTCCTTCCAAAAGCTTTCCGCCACTCATTGTTGCGCCATCAAATGTGGTTACCTCTCCGATATTTACGTCTCCAACAGGGTTTTGGGATCTTATACGAAATTTGGCTTCTTGGATGATGCTCATAAGCTGTTCGATGAAATGCCTCAAAGAGACTCCGTGTCTTGGAACACGATGATTTCTGGGTACACGAGATTGGAGGACGCGTGGCGTTTGTTTAAATGTATGAGAAGATCTGAGTGTACTGTTGATGGGTATAGTTTTAGTAGACTGTTGAAAGGGATTGCTTTTGCGAGAAGGCTTGATCTTGGGGAGCAAGTGCATTCTTTGGTTGTAAAAGGAGGTGGTTATGAGTGTAATGTGTTTGTTGGAAGTGCGCTTGTTGATATGTACGCGAAGTGTGAAAGAGTTGAAGATGCTTTTGAGGCTTTTATGGAGATTTCTGAGCCTAACTCTGTTTCTTGGAATGCTCTGATTGCTGGGTTTGTGCAGGTTCGAGATATCAAGACTGCTTTTTGTTTGTTAGGTTCTATGGAGATGAAAGCTGATATGAGTATGGACGATGGTACTTTTGCTCCACTTCTTACTTTGCTTGACGATCCTATGTTTTATAACTTGTTAAAGCAAATTCATGCTAAGGTTTTGAAACTCGGGCTTGAACACGAGATTACTATCTGCAATGCGATGATCAGCTCTTATGCAGATTGTGGTTCAGTATCTGATGCGAAGAGAGTTTTTGATGGCTTGGGTGGCTTAAAAGACTTGATTTCTTGGAATTCGATGCTCACAGGTTTCTCTAAACATGAGCTAAAGGAATATGCTTTTGAACTGTTTATTGAAATGCAAAGGTCTTGGATAGAAGCTGACATTTATACTTACACCGGCATATTAAGTGCTTGCTCTGGAGAAGAACATCAGATTTTCGGAAAGTCCTTGCATGGTTTGGTGATAAAGAAGGGACTGGAACAAGTAACTTCTGTCTCAAATGCATTAATGTCTATGTATGTTCAGCTTCCTACAGGCGCCATGAAAGATGCTCTGTCTCTATTTGAATCCTTGAAATCTAAGGATCTTGTCTCTTGGAATTCAATTATGACAGGGTTCTCCCAAAAGGGTCTCAGTGAGGATGCGGTGAATTTCTTTAGCTACTTAAGGTCTTCAAACATAGAAGTTGACGATTACGCTTTCTCTGCAGTTCTTAGATCATGCTCAGACCTTGCAACACTCCAATTAGGTCAGCAGATTCACGCTCTCGCCACTAAATCAAGCTTCGAGTTGAACGAGTTTGTAACCAGTTCTCTGATCTTGATGTACTCGAAATGTGGAGTAATCAAGAACGCGCGAAAGTGCTTCGACCAGATTTCCTCCAAAGACAGTACAATAGCTTGGAACACAATGGTTCTAGGATACGCTCAACATGGTTCAGGCCAAGTCTCTCTTGATCTCTTCTCCCAAATGTGTAACCAAAACGTGAAACTAGACCATGTAACCTTCACAGCAGTTCTAACAGCTTGTAGCCACTCCGGTTTAATACACGAGGGACTCGAGTTGCTCAACTCGATGGAAACGCTTTACAAAATCCAACCTCGAATGGAACATTACGCAGCTGCGGTTGATCTCTTAGGCAGAGCAGGGCTCGTGAACAAAGCGAAAGAGTTAATCGAAACAATGCCATTGAACCCTGATACAATGGTGTTGAAAACTTTCCTAGGAGCTTGCACGGCTTGTGGGGAGATAGAAATGGCTACTCAAGTGGCTAACCATTTGCTAGAGATCGAACCAGATGATCATTTTACATATGTTTCGTTGTCTCATATGTATAGTGATCTCAAGAAATGGGAAGAGAAAGCGAATGTGAAGAAGATGATGAAGGAGAGAGGTGTTAAGAAAGTTCCAGGTTGGAGCTGGATTGAGATTAGAAATCAAGTTTATGCCTTCAATGCCGAAGACCGATCAAATCCTCTGTGTCAAGAGATTTATTTAATGATTGAAGATATGGCTCAGGAAATGCAGTGGCTTGATTCTAATAATTGGTTTGATCAAGCATCACTTCTTGGTATAAGTCACCTTTAGTTGAATAGTTAATAGCATTAAGTCACCTTTTATGAGTGAATATGCTATAATTTATATCCTCTTTTCATACTAAATCGTATATCATTTACTCCCACCATTTTGCATAGCAATTGTTAGGGCCTGAATTTTACTCTCTAGGGGGTTGTTTGTGCATTCACCTTCTGCTTGTCCAGAGCCAACATAGAACCCTTCACCATCACGGAAAATACAGCATGCTTTTGCCTTAGTTGTGTGATTCATGAATGTTCCATAGTAGTTGCATTATATCCACCCATGATCGATCTGGTCGCATCCAGTGAGAGCTATCTAGCCTTCGTAATTGAAAATAGTTTCTAGACATAACTGAAAATAACTCTTTAATTAGAAAAAGACTTCAACGTAGTGACACAAATTATAAAATTTATTTAATTAGATATATTAAAATCTATTTTAAATATACGAAAATTTTAAAATATTAACTAAAATCAGTTAGTTTGGTTAAATTTTCATTTTGATTCTGAATGGACCGGGATTTATTTTCTTAAACATATAAAAGAAAGATATATCCTTTAAAATATAAAGATAAAAAGTTAGTCTTCTATCTATTTTCTCTTAATTATGTGCTATAAAAATATTTATCTTTAATAACACATATAGTTAAAAATCATAAAGGTTTTCTTTTTATCACATAAAATCTCACAGTTTGATTATAAAATTTATTATTTCATTAAAATTCTGTATTTATGAAGAGAAAAAAAAATATATGGTATCATATTATATAAAGCTTGGTTCTCAAAGTTAGTAACTCACCAGATCGTGACATGTGTTAGTTTTAACGATCAGAAATCAAAGTTAAAAAACTCACCAGATCGTGACACATGTCAGTTTTAACAACTAAATATCCAAGTTAATAACTCATCTGATTGTGACACATGTCAATTTTAAAGATTATAAATCACATATCAAACTTAGTAACTCATCAGATCGTGACACATATCAATTTTAATGATTATAAACGACAGTTTTCAAGCTTGCTAAAACGATGCAGAAGATAATTGAATCTTATTATATTAAAAAAACTTTGTTAATGCTAAAAGGAAAAGGATTGTAAATACACCCCTCTATATAAGCAAATAGATGATGACATATTTTTATTAACCTTTTGTGTGACACATCATCGTTCTTGAACAAGTCTCGAAGGCAATTTTGTTTGTTGTCTAATCGAAGCAACTATATAAAAAGATTCCTAGATATTACCACGTGTTTTCGTCGTCATTTCTTTGAATTTTGTTTCGTTTCTCAATTTCATAATGCATACTAAGCAATATTTGACTTTGAAGTGTTAACAAAGTTTTTAATACATAATAACTATAAGAGGGGGGTATTGGTTTGAGATTTAAAAAGAATTTTAATGACTTTAAAAGTTTTGTAAAATATGTTGTTATTCAATCAAGACTTTTTAAAACTCTTTTAAAATTTGGTGTTATTAGTTGTAGATTTCTAAAAAGTTATTTAAAATCTTGATAAATATAGTGTTATTGGATTAAGAGTTTTATAAAGTCATTAAAAGTTTTATGTTATTCAAGTAAAATAAAAGAATCTTAGATTGTTAATGAATTTAAATATTATGGTAATTGTTTAGGATTTTATATCATTTCCAAGGTGTTATTATTATTTCTATTAATATGCAGGACATATATCATAGATAAAATATGAATACACAAATGCAAGATAACAACAGAGATTATATAATACTACATCAACTAAACCGAAATTGTTTTTATCGTTGAACGATAGTACGTATAACAAGAAAGTGGGAAGCAAAAATTTTTTTTTTTAAAAAAGCAATAGGCTCATTGGAATAAATTTTCTCATAAAATAGAAAATGGATCAAGGAAAATATACATAAAATTATTAATTCTAAAAAATGTAAATACCCACTTCTATATAAACATGGATCGTCTCATGTTATTCATCTAACAAAATAATTAATTTATTCAAAAATATTGCTTTCAACTTTGTTCTATTGGTCAAACTTTTCTAATGGGGAGACAAATTTTCCTTATTTTTTTCAACTAAAATATACTCCTACTTTCTACTTTTTCAGTTTGGAATAGGTAAGATTAATATGTTGACCCAAAAGAAAATAGAAGATTAATATATGCATATTGTGTAAACAATACATAAGTAATATATTTTTAATTTTTATGTATGTGTTTTTCTAAAAAATAAAATCGACTTTTAGATGTCTTACCATCTTTTTTTTATTGTCACGTTAGCATTTTATTAGTTCATTAAAAAGGTTTTTCCATATAAATTTTAAATATAAGTTCTCAAGTTTCACGTGGTTTTTCATCTTCTTTTCAAATATCTTATTATATAAAGTTTGATGTCAAAATTACTCATTAACAAAATCGTGACATTTGTCAATAGTATCGATAAGATGTCGACAAGTGTCCAGATTACTGCTTAACATAATCGCAACATGTGTCAATTTAACGATCTTAGATTTTGACACATGTCTAAGTTAATCGCTAAAAAAAGTAAAAAAAATATTTACCAAACAAAAAATAAATCTAATCCAAAAACGAAAAGAAAATATTTAACTATCACCATGAGAAAATAGAACATATGTCTTATACAAAGATGTATATTAAGTAGTATCATATATCAAATTAAAACCTTAAGTACAGTAGAAAATCATGAACAACAAAAAAACAAATGAAACCATGCGAGATCAGAAAACCTTGCTAACAAAAGAAAATGGGGTATCATGAGTGATGATCAGATTGTTATGATTGAAAAGACAACTGCATATGAACTTCATATAAGGCTGGATTTAACTACGCTTCATATATGGGTAGACAAACTAAATTAATGTGTAAATTCAATATTTATATACTGCTACACATATATCTTTGAATACTTCCACCTATCTGTCTATTTTCACATCTATGAATAATATACATCATATTATTTTAAAATTGTCATTGTCTAACATAGTTTACCAAAATACAGGGTTCCCAAATTACAACTTCGCAACTTAGACGATTGTAAAGACTTTTCTTATATTTGTCTTATACATTTATGAAAGACGAATCTACGTACTATCAATATTTGTTTATTCCTTCTTTTAATATTTTAATTTAATTATGTTGTAGTATTTTTAGATTTTAGTTATATTACTTAGTTAAATTTGATTTTATTATTAGAAATTCATGATATTTTAAAATATTTTTTTCTATTTTATTTTGAGTTTCTTTTTTATTTTTCAGTTAAAGATATGTAAGATTATTTATTTATTCCTTTTCAAATAAATATTTTAATTTTCCAATGTTTTAGTATTTTTAGAATTTTTATTTTAGTTTATATTTTATATCGATAAATTATCTAAGACTCCTATGTCATCGTGGTTATAATTTTTTATTTTTTTAACTGGCTTTTAATTTCTCAAATTTTATTGGGTTAGTCATAAACTCATTGCAATCATGTAAATATTTTTTTCTCATTTTTTCATCTAAAATATTTTCTGAGTAAACAATTTTAATGGTTAAACAAATTGTTACTACAAATATTATTGGTGAAAAGGAAATACGTCAAAGTGAAAGTAAAGAGACAAAAAAATTGTTTAATTTGTTCACAAATACATTTGATAGGTGGTGATAAAGAGCGTAGTTTAACAATAAAATATTTTAGGGTGTAAAACATATTCTTAGTGATAAAACATAGAGTAAAATTGTACGTGGATGCTAATAAGATGACAATTTGACGGATGGATTGCATGTAAAATATTTTGTGAATAAGTTGTTAAACGTTTTGAAATTTAAAAATAATAATATTTGTAATGGTTAATGTTTGAAAAAATATTTTGGTGGTCGATAATTTAGCTTTAGATTATTGTAAGAATTGTAATAATAATTGTAAAATATAAAATAGAAATTAGTGTATTAAAGTAAAAACTTCTCTCTAACTAATAATATCTATCTTTTTATTTTTGAAAAATATATTTCACTTACAAAAAAAATATTTATATATTTTTAAAAATTTTAATTTTATTATATAATTTTAAAACTCGCACATCGTGCGGGTCCTAATCTAGTTCTTTAGAATATGGCCTACTTAATAACATTTTAAAAAATATTTAAACCTTTCTTTTATTTCATTTTACTTATATAATTAATTGAACCAAGACATTTTTGAATTTTTTTGTAATATATTTCCTTATAAATAGTCAAAGTCTTATATCATTCTAATTAAGCATTTTAAACCAAATTTGATATGTGGTAGATTATATAAATTACATATGTAGTCATTTCTTCTCATCTTAAATTTATTTTCTTCCTAATTCACTAGGTGATAATCTTATATTCAAAGTTTCAACAAATCAATTGTAGTCAAAATTTCAAGAAGAATGATTTTGTTCAATGTATCTTATTCAATCTTAATTCAGAATATCTCTCACCATTAATTATATAAATACCTATTAGATCTCAACCAAAGTCATCAACCTCAATACACACAAAAAAAAATATTTACAACACTTCAGAAAGAAAAAATGGCCAAGATTAGATCAGTAGATGTTGTTGGTACCATCGCAATAATTTTGTTGTTGGTCATTGCAGGTTAATCAAGCATTCTCATTATCAATATTCTTGATTATTCAAAATACTTTCTTAGCTATGTTAAAGCTTATTTATCTATTTTTGACATAAAAAGTATACATATATTTTTGGGGTTTATTGTATTTGATTTTAACTAAATTTTATTATTTTGTAGAACAAGCGAACGCAATCACCGTTGACGCTGATTGTATTGGACCGTGCACTAGCAATTGTCAACAGCTTTGCATATCGAAAGGTTATAAAGATTGGACTTGTGCATCTTTTAGAACCAAAGCGAGTTGTTGCTGCAAACCACGAAAGAATCAAATCTTTGAAGAGTCTGCTCTATTGAACAACTAAATCGTTTTTAATATCGTATTGTATAACGTGTATGGTCACTAAATAAGAATCTCAAATATAAACACAAAATGAATTGATATCTCTTTTCTTCTTTTCACTTATCATGGTGCATGCAAAAGTGTTATGTGAGGTAAAGGGTTAAAAATGAATATATCATCTATTAGATGACTATTTTGAATTATAAAATAAATACATCAGAATAAAAAGTAACATATTTATCTCTCAAATGAAACTCGCGATCATATCTTCCTTTCTTCCAGTTACTCATCAGCTATATAGACAGCGCTTTAGCTAAAAAATATTTTGTAAGGCCAGATTCAACGGATTGGCAATCTATCATATATTGTCTACGTCTCTCAGCTTCGCAACCAGCGTGTAGAGAATTTCCTAGTTGAGTATGTTTTTCAGGCAACATGCAATTTGGAAATAAAGGAATGGGAGAAGGCATGGGGAGGACTCTAATTCTACAACTCAACTAATCTGCTGGACGGATAAGAAAATCTGAACCAGCTTTTGTCGATCCTACTTATGGGGGATAGGCGTTACGAGAGTGGACTCCAACTGTGGTTGTGTCCCTAAAACATTTTCCTTAGCAATTTTAACTATCCAATTTTAGCTTTATATGATGCAGTTGTTGTAAAACCATTTGTTTATATTTTTGAATATAATTCAACATTAGATTTTTTTTTTTTTTAAAGAAATGTATAAGTTTTACTGCAATTAACTCTTCAAAATGTCTCTTGACTAAGACTTATAAGTTGTGGTTTTGTTATTAATCTATATTTTATTTGAGTTCTTTTTTTGACGAATCAGTTCATCCCATCCTACGGTGTTATCGACAAGGAATTGGGTAACCCTTCATTAAAAATAAAGACATGTAAGCCAGCAAGACTTGGTATTGAAAGAAAAAAATATACTATAAGATTTTTTTGTCAACGTAATTTTATTTTCTGAGTCAACACCCATTTAATTAATATAATTACCAAATGAGCAAGTCATCGAACAGTATAATCCCATGTGGCGTGAACATTTCTAAATTGTATTCACTTATCCCATGAGTTAGGCAACTTTTTGGCCTAATCACAAATTTAAAGGATGTTTTACTTTTAAAATGGAATATAAAATATGTTAAATAAAGGTTAAAACATTCAAGGGTCGACAAGTATAAATTTACGTAAGATTCTCACGTTTTCAGAGTGATTCAAAAAACTTTATTACACAAATAACTGTAAGATTTAGATCCACATAAAATACAATATTGTTAATAGAACATTACACAAAATACAATCAAAATAAATTTGTATGAACATTACTTAATCAAGATTTCTATTCAATCAAACAATTATCACCTTTTTGTTCGAAAAAAGAAAAATATTAATCATTTCATTTGGATTTCTTGTTAGAGTTGTTCTTCTCTCTAAACCAATCAACCCAATTACGTAAAACCCACAAAACACTAACCACAATAGCAACCCCAATCACAACAAGCCACGACAACCAAGCCCACCGTGGAACCGCTCCCTCGGCCGCACCACTGACGTAAAACGCCGCCATATCGTACAAAGCCACCGGACCAGCTAGTCCACGAACAAGAGTGTAAAACAAGTAAAAGGGCGGAGACAATAGCTCCCTCACTCTCCTCGCCATAACGACGTCGTGTTTCCTATACCCGGTGATCGTCCAAACGTTCTGACATGCGCTCGTCACCTCCGCGAGGACCAAGAGCAGGAGAAGCGCGTGAGCTCCATGACCGACGGCGAACCGACACGTGGCGAAGACGTAGAGCGTCGCCATGTGGTGTAGGATGAAGATGAAGTCATTAGGGAGGAAGATTAGGTAGTGGAAGAGATCGACGGTGAAATAAGCCATGCTGAAGTCGAGCACGGTTGATTCCACGGCAGTGTTGGGTGAAGCAAATGAGTGAACGGCGGCGCGTGGGGTTGTTAAAAGCGCGTGAGAAGCCATTACGACGGCGGGAGTGCCGTGGAAGAGTGACATTAAGCAGCTAGCTCCTAAATGTGATGATAATTTCCATGACCGAAAAATTATGAAATAGCCGATGAGGTATACGGCGAGGAAGAGGAGGAGAAACGATGGAAGTGTCACCGGAGAAGAAGAATGGTCAAACGACGACGTTGCCATGGTTCTGTTTTTTTGAAACTGTTTGGGACGTTTAATGTGAAAGTGGCGATTTTTAAATTGAGAGAATTAAATGATCTGGTGTGGTGAGGTGTATGGAATGTTTGGATTAAGGATTAAGATTAACGTGTATGCGTACAAGTAGTAGTGTGCGTGCTTACAAGTTATGCTCTGGAGGCTTCTTTGGATATTCGTTTCGTACTATACAAGATGTGTAAATCACAGAGTTGTAGAGCAAATACTCTTTGATTTGTTGTATGATCCAACGTTACATTGTTTTTCTTTTTTTTTTATGTCTGAAGACTAAAAACAACGAACAAACAGAAAATGAGGGAAATATTGTAGCTAGTAAAGTCTAGTAAAGCCCACGTAGATACGTTTGTTCAAACAGTTTCAAGTGCGGTAGTACAGCTCTCAGTGCCGAAGGTAGAACATGCTTCAGGAAATAGGAAATTGGATCCGAGACATGTTTTACTTTATGTAAAAAGGGCTATACTACGACACTTGAAACTGCCTAAACAACCATATCCACGTAGACTTTACTAGATGATTTTAACAGCTACTGATGATGATGACATTGAATGTTTGAGTTCGTGACAAAAATGCAAGAAACTATATATAAGGTTCTACGAAGGATCACACTGGATATGAAAGTTGATAATATTGATGTAAGAAACAAAATCGGCATGCTCTGTGAATCTGAATCGCGATGTTGGAGAGATGATTATAACCTCAACCTTCTGTGAATCTATGACTACAATTGGGGCAAGTGTAGTATGTTGTCTGTCCTTCATCCGCTGATCTCGTCTGCAAAAACCAGAAATATCCCATGAACACAATTCTTTGAAGTTGAATCAAAGAAGACAAGAACTAGAAACAACAGAATTAAAAAAACTGGAGTATTATTATACCTGTCTGGTTGTGTATACAAGCTCTGGGTGCTGGCATTTCTCGCACGCCTTTTTGATCTGCAAAGAGACGAATCATCCATCAACATCATAAGCCAAGGATTGAGAATAAAAAGCGTGAAAGAGCTGTTATCTTATTACAAACCTTTGGCAGCTCTGCGTCTTCCTGCGCCTTTTCACCAAAAAGAGATATTCCTAATTCTCTTCTGATATCCTGTAATAAGCAAAGAGCATGAGTTGTATACTAATGTTCATGATACAATGTTATTGCAAAAAAAGTAACAAAACAGTATCTAATATACAGGCATGAAACCTAACTACATAGCAGGAAATGATTTTTTCAATGTATGTGTGTGCGTGTTCATAGCCTAATAACAATGGACTAACACAAATCATCACAACTCTGTGAAACAGAAACCAAATTTACACAACACAGCTTATGAATAACATACAGATTATATCTATGATGTAGCAAAAAACATACCTCAGCAGAAACTGTGTAAGCTATGTTCTTGTCAATGATATCTGAAAAAGCACAAATAACGAAATCAACCAACCAAGAAACAAGAAAACAAAAACTGATTCGATTTTGATGATATAAAGAGAGAAACTCATGGATACCTTTGGCATTTCTCGTTGTTTTGCAAAGTGGACATTCTGCACACTTGGTTGTTTTCAAGATCAGCATCGTCCCACACAAACCACAGAACAAGAAACCACTTTCTCGAGATTTCTTCATTACAGAACCTTTTTAAAACACAAAGACACCCAAAAAAAAAAAAACATTTGCTAAAACGAATAAGTAAAGTAATCATCTTTAAGCTTGATATCTTCATTAATGTCAGATAAGACTTAACTCTATGTTCTAAAACATCAAATTACAACTAAGAACTCCATTAAGCTCATACCCAGAATCTAAAAATCAAGACTTTAAATCCATTGAAGTTCAAAAATTCGAACTAACCAAGCAACTCATACGTCTACTTAAACCATTGAAAAAAATGATAGTGATACTAAAAGTTATGCATCAACAGAATTGGAGAATCATCAAAGTACCTTCGGATTACGATCGAGAATGCTTTTCGCAGAGAGCGTCTCGAGAGACAAGGAATCTAGGGTTTAATGGGAAGACGCAGAGCTTTTATAATGGACTTGAAAGAAGGCCCATTTGAAATCGTTATCGAGCCTTTACAAATAAAAACTAAAGCCCACACAGAGAGAGTCTTTGGTGGTTAGGTAGGTAGGTTGTGTCCACTGAGCTAATTGTGTCCTTCGGTTAATTAATTAGATTTTATTTTTGCTGCCAACTCTAAGAATAATGATTTTTTTTTTTAAGTGATCAGTCATCAGACACATCACTGGCAGTGAATCAGACAAAGAAAGATAATTGTTTTTATGTTGTCATCAATGGCGTGTTTTCGGCAATTACCAACCACGGTCCACTCAAATTAAACCATTTTATGAATTAATATTTCTATCAAGAATTGGTTGATACTTGATAATTGTTTTTTAAAGTATAATGTCATGTTGTCGAATGAAATCATATTATTCGATTGTTTTTTTAGTATAATATTACTATAAATTTTTTAGACTAAATGTGTTCGGATTTGGATTAAACCTCTGACTAATCTTTTTAAATCTTTTTTTTAAAATCCTTTTTAATCTTTCTGTTTAAAAAAAAAAAGACAAAAATCCTTTGAATCTTTCTGTGAATGTTTTTTTTTTTTTGGCAAACGCATTACGAATTTATAAGCATCCGAACTAAACCTAATTAGTGATCAAGCGATCAATCCATAGAGTTTGCAAATTGTGGGACTGGTCAGTGGTCACTGGACTTGATCCATATATATTACCAATATATCATGTTGTGCAACTTATTTTATTTTGTAAATGAGAAGAAGAAAGAATCAAGTCGTTAAACCATACTTTTCGATTACCCCAATCATCTAAGATATATAATTTATATATATATATATATATATATATATATATATATATATATATTACTCTCTTTGATGACATGTTAAGCCACTTCTAAATAATAGTATAAAGTTGCACCTTGACTAGAGGTTTTAGCAGAAGAAGAAACAAAGAGAGAGAAGATGAAGAATGTTATGGTGATTATTGACGAGAGCAACTCAAGTTATGATTTACTCATTTGGGCTCTTGAAAACCACAAAGATACCATTGAGAGCTCCAAAGTTTTTCTCTTTGCAATACAGCCACAAAATCCCTTTACTCCTGCTACTGTGCTCTCTTCCTCAGTAGGCTTTGCTCAAATCTTCTATCCATTTTCACCTAGTAAGTTTTTTTTATCGGCTAATATCTTGGAAATATTCAAAAAGAGAGAGAGATCTAATATTTTTTTTTATGTATGTTCTTTTGAGTGGGTTTTTGCAGATTCAGAACTCATAAGATTGGCTCATGAAAAGAATATGAAAATTGTTTTGGGTATATTAGAGAAAGCCAAGAACATGTGTTTAAATCATGGGGTAATAATCTCTTGACCAAATCATATAATATATTTAAGTTCCTTAAATATATCATTTGATGATATGTTTAATTAGTCTAATGATCTCATCATAATCATGTTAAAAAAAAAACAGATTAAAGCAGAGACATTTACAGATGCTGGCGACGCTAATGACCTAATCCCAAAGATAATTCAAGAGCGACAGATTGATGTATTAGTTATGAGCGGTCAACAAACTCAAAAACTCAAAAAGTGAGAAAATATTATTTCATATATTTTTTTTTAATTTTATTCAGTCAAAAAACTTAGTAGTACGTAAATACAATTTTTTTGGGATAACTCATATCTTTTAAACAAATGCAGGTGTTTATATAATACAGATTGTTCTCTTGTTGTCGTGAAGAACAGACTTGTCAAAGAATAAGGAAATTACGAAACCCCCTAAATTTAATATGATTTCGTTTGTGATTGAGATGATGTAATGATTATTGTAGTTTGGGTTTGTAGTTGAACTTATATTTTATGGGTATGTATATACATATATATTTTCTTATTGGCACCGTTATATTCAACTAAATGGAACCAACCAAGAGGTGAGCATTTTGTCCCATGGCATAGCTTCTCAGCAAGCTCACATCGAGTCGAAGCTCAAGGATCCAAGTGGTCACACACACATGCATCTACTTTTGTTTGGATAGGATCTTCAACCACTTCATCATCATCACACACACGGGTTACGATTAATCTGTCATATCAAAACATTAAAATATTTAAAAAGTTATCTTATTTACAACTTGTTCGAATTGTTCAACAAAATCCAAATATCGTATTACAACTTTTCAAGATTGTATCTGGTGTAAATAAATGTAAGATAAATTGAATCGTAATAGAATTGGACATTACACTAGTTAAAACAATTTTCATTCTTACATCAACTGACTTGTAAAGTTTTGTTTCAATGTAGTCTGCAAAAAAGATTATACAAAGTTACGATATAAAGTCATCGAATATTATAAACAAATTAAGAACGATAAAACAATAGAAGCAAATTCTAACGATTAGGTATATAAAATCGTGAGCAGATAATCAAATAAAAACTAATTAGCTATGAATGAATTGACTAGTTTACCGGATGATCAAATCCGCATTGTTCCTTCTTCGTGCTCGAACTTAAAAAGGTGATGCGATCTTCCACTGTTAAAAAACTCAACGGTTGCGGTAAAAAAACTCAAAATGGGCTAAATGTTTTCACTGAACGGCCCAAGAAACAATTTGAGTGCTAAGCAGTAAACGCCGTCGTTTAACTTGAGTTTCTCATGAAAAGTTAATATCATCTAATATCTCCTCTCAGCTCTCTCTCATCCTTATCCTTGAAGAAGCTTCTTTGTTGTGCCCCTGTGACCATGGCTGCTCCACTCTCAATCTCATCAAATCCTCTCACCTCTCGCCATTGTTACCATCTCCACTTCCCTTCCACTTCATTCAAGGTAACCAATCTCTCCTTCTTCTAAAAATGTCAGATTTACACACACTCACTCGCCACTAATTCCGTAGAATTGAGCAAAATCCGAATTTTGAAAATGCCTACAGGGAAATGTAAGCGTTTTGGGAGCAAACCCAAGTCAGATTCTTTCTCTCAAACTCAACCAAAAGGTTGATAAAACGAGAAAGCAATTAGGGAGACCACTTGTTGTGGTAAGCCAAACGGCGGCTACGTCGTCGGAGGGAGTAGTAGCTCCGGAGAGATTCCGTTTGAATAACCTTGGACCCCAACCTGGTTCGAGAAAGAGGCAAAAGAGAAAAGGTAGAGGTATCTCTGCAGGACAAGGAGCCAGTTGTGGTTTTGGTATGAGAGGTCAGAAATCAAGATCCGGTCCTGGGATTATGAGAGGTTTCGAAGGTGGTCAAACTGCTCTTTATCGCCGTCTTCCTAAACTTAGAGGAATCGCCGGAGGTAACGTTCTTGTCCTTGCTTTTGTCTTCTAATTTTACCAAAGTTCTCTTGTGTAGGCTAAGTGTTTGATGAAATGTCTCACCCACAGACTCTGTTTAATTTGGTGATGCTTCTTACCATTTTATTTGGTTAGGGTAGAATTGGGAACCAGTGATTGAATTTGTATTTAGTGAATAGAGCTGTTTTGTGCTACTAAACCTTGTTTAGTTTCCTGATGCATTCATGGTGTTGTTGTGTTCTTTTAACAGGTATGCGTTCAGGATTACCCAAATACTTACCAGTTAATATCAAAGACATCGAAACAGCTGGATTTCAGGAGGGAGATGAAGTTTCATTGGAGTCACTGAAGCAAAAGGGTTTGATCAATCCTTCTGGGAGGGAAAGGAAACTTCCTCTCAAGGTTAGTTTTCCAAACTTCTTAGTGACTTAGTCGATCATCTTTTTTATCTGTATTAACGCTTTGATTGGTCTTGTATTATCAGATTTTGGGTACCGGAGAACTAAGCATGAAGCTCAACTTCAAAGCTCGTGCCTTCTCAACACAAGCAAAAGAGAAACTTGAAGCTTCAGGATGTACACTCACTGTGTTGCCCGGAAGAAAGAAATGGGTTAAGCCATCGGTTGCTAAGAACCAAGCACGAGCAGATGAATACTTTGCCAAGAAGAGAGCTGCAGCAGCAGCAGCAACAACTTCAAAGCCTGCAGCTTCTGCTTAAATTACTTCATTTTCAAGCTCTTTTTTTTAACGTTGTAAAGCTGCAGAAGAAGAGATCATTCGTGTTTATGATTTAATTACATTGCTTTTAGTCTTTTTGTATGGTGAAGATGTTTTCCATTATGTTGATTTAAGAGTTAATTATCAGAAATATTTGTAAATGGTATAAATTATTTTGTTCCTCAATAGTCGAAACTTTTCTTTTTCAATCTCCAAATAAATTTTACAGAATAGGGTTTTCATAAGTGGGGTTATTACTACAAACGTTCCCCCCCCCCCCCCCCATTTTTTTCTTCTCCATAAACTCTTAAAACACAAATTGGTAGATCTTAAAGAGGCATCACAGCTCTTCTTCTTCATCATCATCGTCAATGAAAGCTCTTCTTCTAGTACGACGTCTTCGGGATCCAGACTCTTGTTCATCAGAAGATTGATTATTTTCCTCGTCTCTAGATGATGTTCCAGTATTACCTTCATAGCTCTCACCCCAAAGCCTTGAAGGTCTTGAGGATCTTCTTCTCCCACCAATCTGTGACCTAGCTCTAGATGTACCTGACCAGCTACTCCTTGGGCCACTTGACTCTGGTCTAAACACGCGGATGAGCAAGAACACTGTAAGCAAGCCATTATCATCAAACAGATTCAATTCGTCCCTACTTCTTTCTTCTCCTCCAAAAGAAGATTGGAGTGTGCTAATTAAATCACCTAAATCTCTCTGCCTTTCAAGCCTCCTCCAGCTTCTCTGTCTCTCTGGATCTGCTTCTGATGGCCTTACTCCTGGATGTTGAACCCTTGCGTGCTTTCTCAGATCGGAGTAGGTTCCGCTGAAATCACAAGTCTCACAAGAACAGCTTCTATGTTTTGAGTTCATGAAACATCGAGCAGCTTCAACGACTACCCATTCTTTTATATGTCCACGGCATAACGGGCAAGTAAGCTTAGGTGGTTTGTTTTTTTCTTGGTCGTCCTCTGTTGCTACAATACCTTCATCTACTAAATCTTCTCCCCTGCTCTCACCTTCTCCTAAAGTCGCAACTGTAACCTCAGATGCAGCCTCTTCTCCTAGATTTACAGCAGTTGAGTCTAACGCTACATTATCTTCTGTCTCAGTAGTTGTTGGTACATGACTTTCCTCTTGGTCATGAAGTAAAGACAAAGAGGGTGGTTTCTCTTTAGAAGCTTTGCGGAACTGATCAAAACAGTTAGAATGGCGATGGCTAGTGTCACACATGTAAGGTCGACAGCCGTTTTCATAGGAAGAACAAATGAGAAGAATCCCATTGTGAGGATGTTCCATACAGACAGGACAACGAGCCTCTTCCCATTCCTTAACTTGTTTCTCACTAGGCTTCTTCAAACCAAGGCTTGACTCACAACACAGTGGCGATGATCGTCTATACCTATCCGACCGGTCTTTCTTCTCTTTCGGCATCTTGTTGTATAACTTAAAGAAACAGTCTTTTAATAAACCCTACAATAAACTAACTTCCCCATAAGTAAAACATCAAACTTAAAAATTCGTACTTTAACAACAATCCAGAGAAGAAGGAACAACAAAAGTTCGATAAGGGTAACAGATCTATACAATACAAACTGCAACCGCACAAAAAAAATAAAAACAGAGTTCATTCACAATAGCCTAAGAACAAGGTGAATCGGATTAGAGAACAGAGAAGCACGATAAAAGTCTAGTCAAGAGATCCTATTGTTCAAAATCGAAATCATCTAATACTTTCGATTTTAACAAACAAAACCCCTAAAACAGATCATTAGTACGGATTCAATACAAGCGAGAAGAGAAGTGAATCGACGCAAATGTTGCAGAAACCCCTAAAATAATCTGAGAGAGATAAGGCAGAAGAAGAAGAAGATGAGGAGATTACCCGACAGAGAGCTTTGTGACGATGGTGGTGGAATTGGGATTGATTTAAATCAATATGGAGGAAACCCTAAATCGGAATCGGGCTCCTCATTGAGAGAGCCAACGAGGTGAGAGAGAGAGATAGACGAGGAGGATGTGGCGGCGGCTTCTTTTTACTTTACTTTTTTTTTCCTTCTTCTTCTTGAGATTAGAGTATATATATAATTTATTATTCGGTGTAATAATATGTATTTAAGGAAAATGAAATATTTAAAAAGATTTGAACAAAAGACAATTATTAACAGACCTAGAGAAATGGATGAATATATACAACGTTACAAAGTTTCGTGTCGACATTTTTTTTATCTTATACTACATGGATTCTTTCTTATAAATGATTAATGAATATAGCTTTTGTTTTTTCTTCTGATTTTAAAGCTAAATTTGACTATATTTTTATCATATGATATTCTTATGTATTAAACATGTATTAATTGTTAGAAAAAATTAGTAACATTATGAGAGATTTTTAAAAATAGCACAAATTTAAGCTTTTCTTCCAAACTTACCACATATTTTTCTATTTTTCAAAATTAGCACAAATGCTCTAATTGAATACTAAAGATTTTAAATATTAATTAAAATATTTAATAAAAATCTCAATCGTTATCTTTCCAAATATCGTAACTTTAAACTTTGAGATTTTATTTAATCGGAACGATGAAGTAGTTTTACAAACAAATGAGTTCGAATCGCGAAGAAGAAACAATTCTGCCAATAGAATCCTTACTCTACAAGATCTTGAAGCTTTCTAGATCTCTTGCCAATCGATTCTCATCGATAATCTATCGTTGTATTCTTGCCGCTGTCGTATTCTCATCATCTATCTTGTCGGCAATCTTGCCACAATGTTGTTGAAAGAAAAATTGACGTCCATTAATAATATTTAGAGAATTTTGACAAATACACTAAATAATTATAGAAATTTGAGAGATATATTTAAAATAGAAAGTTTTACCAAAAATGTACAAATTTGTTTTTATTTATTAAGTAAATAAACAAAATTATATTTAGTATTTTTCAATATAATTTCTATAATTAAATATATTAATTTATCCTAAATTTGGTCGATTCTCTTTGATTGTAAGAGTCTAAGCTTTAAAGAGTTTGGGAGAGTTGAGTTTTCACTTTCAGTTCCTAGATAATGGATGTGGAATGGCTCACATTTACACGTATACTAGATTCAGACCGGCACATAGGGTGCGGAGTTATTTTTGCATAATTTTAAAAAAATATAATTGTCAAGCATTCAAACCCATCTAATATGTCTGATTGCAACGTTTAATTCTTTTTTTTACCCGAAAAAACCCCATTCTTCGTAATTCATATGAGTAAATAGTATATCCGCATATGTTTTGCTTGAATTCTTGTTCCCAAAATTCTCGTCCCGTGTTTTGTCATACATGAATATACCTACACAAAATTCTCATAACCTGTTTACTATGGAACTAATTTGAACGATTTCCTAAAATATAATCAATCTGTTGTTTAATCTTTTTTTTTAATATGTAAATTGGGTCAGTTTGACAACATGGATATTTGATATGATTTTTTTTAACCTTTAAGTGTATTCCCCAATTAATAGTATAGATTTCCTTCAATTATTGAATGAAATATTCTTTAGTTATACTAATCACAATTTAATCTAAATAATATAGTAAGAAAAGGGAAAATAATAAAATGGGATATAATTGGTCATTAGATCCCTTATATAATTGGTCTTAGTTATGGTATTATCTCACTGGATTTTATAAATTTTAATTGGTCATTAGATCCCTATATATCTCAGCTATTGGTATAATATTATTACTTTTTTTTCATTTTTATTGGACTGGATTTTCTAAATTTTAAGATTTCTGTAAAAACACTATAACTACATATTTAAATATAATGTTTAACTACATAGTTATCCAAATTAAAATATATATTCATGTCATTTTAATTGGTGATTATATGTTTTTTTGGGCAAATATAGTTATTGTTTTTAGTAAAAGAATAAACATTGAGCCAGATTGAAATGATCTTCGATTCTTTCACCATTAGAGCTTTATAAAATTATTAGAAAGGTAACATTATTTATATTTCTGAAGATATGATTTTAAATATATATATTTTTACGTCTCATAATATATTTATATTATTATATTACAATACATAGTGAAATTAATTTAATTTTGAAAATATGTAGGGGATAATATTTATCAGTTTTTGAATAATATTTACCAATTTTAGGATTTATAGGAGCAAAATATTGTGTATATAAATAAATTGCACAGCAGTGGCAGTTGACAAAATTGTATATATATATATATGGTATATATATGGCAGTTACAGTTTTATGTAATTTTATGGAATTCTAAGGGTGAACAATAAATTAGGTATGAAGCTCTCTGATGACGACACATCAGCTTTTTCTCATCGCCTATCTTGCCGACAATATTGCCACAATGTTGTAGAAAGAAAAATTGACGTCCACTAATAATATTTGGAGAATTTTGACAAATACACTAAATAATTATAGAAATTTGAGAGATATATTTAAAATAGCAAGTTTTACCAAAAATGTACAAATTTGTTTTTATTTATTAAGTAAATAAACAAAAATATTATTTAGTATTTTTAAATACATCTTCTATAACTAAATATATTAATTTATCCTAAATCTGGTCGATTCTCTTTGATTGTACGATAGTCTATGCTTTAAAGGGTTCGGGAGAGTTGAGTTTTCACTTTCAGTTCCTAGATAATGGATGTGGAATGGCTCACATTTACACGTATATAAATTGTTAAAAACGTTGTTGTATGGTATTAGTTACACCGGTTCAATTTGGTGTATGAACCTGTTTAGAATAACGCTTTATTGTTACTTGTTAGTTACCTCTCGGTTTATGTGCAAATTGATTCTAAGGCTGACATTTTGTTTACATACAAAACTATATGCATTATCTTTGGTTCAAAGTATTACAGAATCAGCCAGAACCAGAAAACCAAAATGCATCTATTTAGGTTCTAATTCTGTTAAAACTAAAAAGATTCCAAACTAAATTTAACCAAAAAATAACACTTCAAGAATATCTAGCTAATCCCTCGTAAAACGACTATAGCAAGGGATTTGCGATGGAAATCAATTCCTCGCAATTCGCTTCTCGCAAAATGGTCAACGTTGCAAATCCCATCCAACGTTTATAAACTCAAAGTTTTCAATCTAAACCAGAAACCCATCCCTGTAACAACACAATTTAGGTGAGTTTAGTTTCATTTCATTTATCGTCAAAATAAACAAACCTTACAAATTAAAAGCCATGCATCGGGAAAGCTTGGTCTAAATATAACGTGTTATCCATCAACACAACACAAATTATTACTATAACAAGTTAGAGCAATTAGTCAATCCTCAAATCAAACACAAAAGACCAAACATCGTGATGAATCCATAACGAGTGTCCATAACGAGTGAGAACAGAGTTACCAGAAGCAAAATTACTCTCTCAAAAGTTATTTAGCAAATGTCACTTGACGATGAAATTCTGGCGACTGATAGGCGAAAACGAACCTAGATATGCCAGCCACATTATATCAGATTGTAACTTATTACGGAGAATATTTAGGATAACGTCGAATCATTGTGTTATTTTCCTATTGTGTTTAAAGTCCTATTGTGATAAAGTTTAAGTCTCGCTATCTTAGGACTTAGAGTCTATCTTATGATAAGTCTGGTCTGTATAAATATTAACTCAAAGTTATTCAATAAAGTAAGTCAGTTTGATATCTAATTCTACATGGTATCAGAGCCAAGTTCTCATATATTTTTCTAAAATCCTTCTCTTAATCGATAGTTTCGATTGTTTTCTTCTTTTCAAGTGTGTTTCTTGCGTGACAAGAAACCATGTCTACCTTAGAAGATGTTTCTTCTGCAACAAAGAAGGCTGTTGGTCAACAGCCGGAGTCGACGGTTGTGTCTCCCTACCTCTTGTCTAGCTCCGACAATCCAGGTTCCATGATCTCGTCGGTGTTATTGAATGGTGAAAACTACAACGAATGGGCTACAGAGATGTCCAATGCTCTGCAAGCCAAACGCAAAACAGGGTTTATCAATGGAACAATCTCAAAACCTCCTATTGATGATCCGAATTTTGAGAATTGACAGACTGTCAACTCCATGATTGTTGGTTGGATACGTACGTCGATCGAACCAAAGGTTAAGTCCACAGTTACATTCATATCTATTGCACGTGACTTGTGGTTAGATTTGAAGCAACGATTCTCCGTGGGGAACAAGGTGCGAGTTCATCAAATCAAGGCTCAGATAGCGGCTTGTCGTCAAGCTGGACAGCCGGTCATTGATTACTATGGGAATCTGTGTCACCTTTGGGAAGAACTTCAGACTTACAAACCTTTGACAGTTTGTAAGTGTGGACTGTGTACGTGTGGTGCTACTCTCGAACCTTCAAAAGAGAGAGACGAGGAAAAGATCCATCAGTTCATATTGGGTCTTGACGACTCACGGTTTGGCGGTCTTAGCACGACCCTCATTGCAATGGATCCATTGCCTTCCCTTGGTGAAATTTATTCTCGTGTTATTAGAGAAGAACAATGTTTGGCTTCAGTTCGTGTTCATGAACAGAGGAACGAAGTTGTCGGTTTTGCAGCTCAAGGTGAACAGAGTACTTCGACTCCTTCACGATCGGATATACAGAGTGGAGGACGATTAGATTCCGCAATTATCAAGTCGCGATCAGCCATCTGTTCTCATTGTGGGCGCTCAAGCCATGAAAAGAAGGAGTGCTGGCAAATTGTTGGTTTTCCGGAATGGTTCACTGAGCGTAACAGTGGTGGTCGTGGTTCTTCTGGCCGAGGCAGAGGAGGTCGTGGTGATGGACGCGGGAGAAGCTATGCCACGACAGCTCATGCAACGAGCTCCACTCCCTCTAATCTTCCTGAATTCACTTAAGAACAATTGTAAGCTCTCGCACAGATGATCAAAGGTCAATCAACCAATGGGTCTTCTGATAAGTTGTCCGGTAAGACAAAATTTGGCAATGTTGTTCTTGACATGGGAGCTTCCCATCACATTACTGGGGATCTCTCTCTTTTATCTAATGTTGTGTCTATACCACCATGTTCGGTGGGGTTAGCAGATGGGAGCAAAACATTTGCTCTAACAATGGGAGTGTTTCCTCTTTCGAACAAAGTAGCGTTACTCGATGTTCTTTATGTTCCATCATTGACATGCACCTTGATATATGTTTCTAAAATTGTGAAGCAAACGAAGTGTGTTGCCACCTTCACTGATACAATTTGTGTTTTACAGGACCGTTTCACGAGGACTTTGATTGGAAGCGGTGAAGAGCGTGATGGGGTTTATTATCTTATGGATGTAGCTACAGCAAAAATTCACTCAACAAGCGTCTCTTCTGATCAGGCTTTGTGGCATCAACGTTTGGGTCATCCTAGTTTTTCAGTCCTTTCGTCTTTACCGGTGTTTTCTAGTTCTTCAAATCTTGTTGTCTCTCGTTCGTGTGACGTATGTTTTAGAGCCAAACAAACAAGAGATATTTTTCCTCTTAGTTCTAATAAATCAACAGAATGTTTCTCCTTGATTCATTGTGATGTTTGGGGTCCATATCGTGTTCCATCATCCTATGGTGCAATTTATTTTTTAACTATTGTAGATGATTATTCAAGAGCTGTATGGACCTATCTGTTACTTGCAAAATCGGAAGTACGCGTAGTGCTTACTAATTTCTTTGCATACACGGAGAAACAATTTGGTAAGACTGTTCGCATCGTTCGTAGTGATAATGGGACAGAATTTACGTGTCTTGCTTCATATTTTAGAGAACATGGAATTGTTCATCAAACTTCATGTGTTGCGACTCCTCAGCAGAATGGTCGCGTCGAATGAAAGCATAGACACATCCTTAATGTTGCACGAGCACTCTTATTTCAAGCATCACTACCGGTTAAGTTTTGGGGAGAAGCTGTGCTTACTGCGGCTTATTTGATCAGCCGCACTCCTTCATCACTTCACAATGGCTTGTCTCCGTATGAGATAATTCATGGTTCGAAACCTGATTACAACCAGTTGAGGGTTTTTGGGTCGGCTTGTTACGTTCACCATGTCACACGTGACAAAGATAAATTTGCAGAGAGAAGCCGTTTATGTATCTTTGTTGGTTATCCCTTTGCTCAGAAAGGATGGAAGGTGTTTGGCATTGCTAAAAAGGAGTTTTTAGTTTCATGTGATGTAGTATTCCGGGAAGATGTTTTCCCTTTCGCAGCCTTGGACGTTACTCTGTTGCCAATTCTTCGTGTTCCTGATAATACTGATGCAGATTGGTTGTTTTCTCTGCCTCTCACGGACAGGGGGAGTCCTATCTCTCCGCCTGCAAATCCCAGTTCAGATGTCTCTCCTTCTACGATGATTTCTGTTCCTACACCATCTGTGGCGGTTGAACGAGTTTCAGTTTCCAAACCGGTCTCTGTTTCTATATCTGATTCTGTGGATAACCAAAATTCGATTGCTGAGTCGGGTTCTCACACACCACCACTTGCTGTCTCCGCTGCAGATAACTGTTCCCGTGATCTAGCCATTGTCGTCCCTTCATCGCCAACACATTCCACACCGCAAGAAGCAGACACTGCTGTTTCCCCTGTTTCAACTCCAGCTCGTGAAGCTCCATTTGTTGAAGTCACACCTCTGCGTCAAGGAAAATGAGAGCTCAAACAATCAGTTCGACTGAAAGACTATGTTCTCTACAATGCTACAAGTGATTTAATAACCCCTCACGCTCCATCCGACTCCGCATCATTGTTCTCGTCGACTGTCCAAGGTAATTCTTTGTATCCTTTGACCGATTATATTTCTGATGCTCTGTTTTCAGAAAGCCATCGCGTTTATTTGGCAGCCATCGCCGGTTCCGTTGAACCTAAAAATTGTAGAGAAGCAGTTCGCATTAAGGTATGGAATGATGCTATGACTAAAGAGGTAGATGCCCTTGAGTTCAAGAAGACATGGGATGTTACTGATCTCCCGTCTGGTAAGGTGGCTATCGATAGTCATTGGGTATACAAGACTAAATATCACTCTGATTGTTCTTTAGAGAGATACAAAGCACGCCTTGTTGTTTGTGGAAATAAACAGGTTGAAGGAGAAGACTATCATGAGACTTTTTCACCGGTTGTTAAGATGACCACAGTGCGCACTCTTCTCCGTCTTGTGGCAGCTAATAACTGGGAGGTTTTTCAAATGGATTTACACAATGCATTCCTTCATGGTGATCTTGAGGAAGAAGTTTATATGAAGCTACCACCGGGGTTTCGTCACTCTCATCCGGGCAAAGTTTGTCCTCTCCGGAAGTTGTTGTATGGTCTGAAGCAAGCTCCTAGATGTTGGTTCAAGAAGCCTATGATGACTATTGTCTCTTCTCATACTCTCGAGAGTACATTGACATCCGTGTGTTGATCTATGTTGATGATCTTCTAATTTGTGGCAATGATCGCTACATGCTCCAAAGGTTCAAGGATTACTTGGGGTGGTGCTTCTCTATGAAAGATTTAGGGAAACAGAAGTATTTTCTTGGTATTGAAGTATCTTGGGGTCCCGACGGTATTTTTTTGTCCCAACGCAAGTGATAGTGTTCAAATTAACCCTAGAGCTACTCTCTCAAACAAGAGATCAATGTAGTACTTAGGGGTCGAATCCACAGAGACCCAAGATCAAACACAATGGATGATAGAGTTTTTGTAATTACGCTAAACAGATTAATTTGTATTAAGAACATTTGAAGACAATGCAAAATATTAAATCAAGGTGTTGTGAAATCAGCAAATCAAAAGGTTAAGCCTAAGGAATTTCTCAGGTAATTATGAAGTATTAAATCAATAGATTAATTATGGTTCATGCAAGAAAAATTAGATCTAGAACTCTAAACAGTTTTGGTAAAATAATTCAGTTCTCACTGAAATTATTATCTAAATTTAAAACCAGAAAATCCAAATCTCTTTGTAAAATTCTTAGTTGAAAACCAGCTTTAAAAACAGGTTTAGAAAGGTTCACAAAATCACAAATTCAAATCTCTTTGTAAAAAGTGATTTTGCTCATCATTGGTTTTAATCAGAAAAACAATTATATTCTCATATTAATTAATTTCCCTATGATAATAATTCTAGGTGATCAATCAAAAACTATTGTGAAAAACAACCAAGGATGAAGATCATAAAAGATTAAGAACCCTAAAAATCACAGATCTAATAAATCATAAAAACCCTGTGAAAAACCCTAAACCTAACAAGCAAACTACTCAGACATGTTTAATGAAGAACAAGACATCATACTGAATAATAAGCAATAGATATTGAAATATAAGAAGGGAGTTCAAGAATTCTTCTCTACAAAGCAGTTCTGATCTCTTTCTCTCCCAAAAGATCTCAATATCTCTCTCTCAAAAACTTGCTAGAAAAAAACTTCCGGGTTTTCTAAAACCCAAAAACATTATTTATATGGCCTAAAACACGTTAGGAACTTGTATTGCAATTTAGGAAAACTTTGGGTAAATTGTAAAACTTCCAATTTCTTCTTTCTCTCGTCGGATAAACATAGGTGTCGACCGATGCTCCTTCGGTGCCGGTCGACGCTGCTACTCTGATCCGAGTTCAAGCTCTTTTCCTTCTGTAAGATGCTCCAAAGTCATCCAAATAGCTCCACTTTGCTCCTTCCGTGCCAAATTCCTAAATAACATGTAAAGACTCAAAAACAATCCTAGAAACAAATGAAAATACTCAAAAAGCACACTTATATCATGGTTAAAAACCGTAAAAACCATGATATATCAGCAAGTATGTGTTAGATATTGTCGCTGATAGTGGCAACCTTGGTTCTCGACCGGCTGACACACCTTTAGAACAAAACCATCATTTGGCTGATGATGATGGTCCGTTGTTGACTAATCCGACTCCGTATCGTCGTTTGGTCGGACGTTTGTTGTATCTTCTCCACACTCGTCCTGAACTTAGCTATTCCGTCCATGTGTTGTCTCAGTTTATGCAAGAACCGCGTGAAACTCATTGGGACGCAGCTTTGCGTGTTGTGAAATTCTTGAAAGGTTCGCCAGGGCAGGGTATTCTTCTCGGTGCAGACTCTGATTTGTCTCTCACGGTGTATTGTGACTCTGATTGGTCTTCCTGTCCTATCACTCGACGCTCTCTTAGTGCCTATGTGGTTCGTCTTGGTGGCTCGCCTATTGCCTGGAAACCAAGAAACAAAAGACTATTTCTCATTCTTCCGCTGAAGCCGAATATCGCGCTATGTCCGTAGCTCTTCGTGAGATCCAATGGCTTCGTAAGTTGTTGACATAATTAGGTATTGAACAATCTGCGCCTGCTCGCTTGTTTTGTGATAACAAGGCTGCTCTCCACATCGCTGGTAATCCGGTTTTTCATGAGCGCACCAAACATATCGAAAATGATTGTCATGTTGTCCGTGATGCAATACAAGCTGGTATTCTTGTGACTAAACATGTGGCGTCGAGTGAGCAACTAGCTGACATTTTGACCAAAGCGCTAGGACGTCCTCAGTTTCTTTACATAATGTCCAAGTTGGGTGTTCAAGACCTTCACACTCTAACGTGAGGGGGAATATTACGGAGAATATTGAGGATAAGTTTTACGGAGAACGTGAGGGGGTGTTCATTGTGTTATTGTCCTATTGTGTTTAAAGTCCTATTGTGATAAGTTTTAGGTCTCGCTATCTTAGGACTTAGAGTCTATCTTATGATGAGTCTGGTCTGTATAAATATTAACTCAAGGTTATTCAATAAAGCAAGTCAGTTTGATATCTAATTCTACATAACTATAGTACTCAAGGTGATTGAAATGAATCTCATAATCGATAAATAAAAAATCATGGAACAACAAAGAAGCCATCCAATAACACAAATCAACAACGAAGAAACGATCGAACCGGAAAACTTAGAGAAGATGAGAGAGAGGTAAGAAGTGCAAGGAGGCGTTAGAGCAGCCGAATAGCTTATTATAGATGAGATGGAGTATGGGCCTTAGTGGCCCAACACGCATCGGGCCAATATTATTTTTCTGTATAATTGTCGTCGGTTGACTATATTTTTCATCAATCTTCATAAGCCCCATGATCCGAGACTGCAACCATACGAATAGGCATAAAAATCGTATCCGAATACCCAATCCGGAATCCGACCCGAAAAACTGGGTTTGGGTTGGGTATAAGTTTGCCTATAAAATTCTACTGGGTTCTATTTTCTAATACTCGTGGGTTCGGGTTAGGGTCAGGTAATACCCGGTACCCGTTTGGGTACCCATTAAACCCGAACATATAAATATATTTATAATATTTATCATTAATATAATGCAATTACCCCAAAATTATGATTATAATTTTGAATATTTCATTTAGTTTTATACCTAAATATCAAAAATAATCAAAATATCTAAAATATTTTGTTATGTAAGTCAAAATTTAACTAAATTTATTTAATTTTAATTATATTTTTTTGGGTACCCGGTAGTTCGGGTACTAATCGGGTTCTAAAATTTGTAATCCAAACCGACCCAAACCCGATAGTACCCAAACCGAACCGAACCCATATATCTAAAAATATCCAATAGATTCTATTTTTCTAAACCTGTTTACCCGAACCCGAATGGATAATACCCGAACCCGAATGGGTTATCCGAATGCCCAGCCCTACATATGAATGTGATCACGTGTCGTCGATTTGTATTCACACTTCGATTCTCGACACGTTTTTTTCTGTAATTTGAAAATTCCCTAAGTTTTTTTTAAGTCAAAATAGTAGTATTTGCTCTTAGGCGGTGAAGTTAACCACGTACGTTACTATAAACCGAGACCTTATTATTACAGTTTATCACATGTTTTTGCTGATCTGTTCAACTAATTAAAGCAACGAATGATGATGATGATACATTGCTGGATCTTTGTTTGCGTTCTAAAGATATAAACTCTTATTAGTAAAAGAACTGGGACTTTTTTAACAACAAGATTCCCTAATTCTTCTATGATTAAAGAGATTTACAAATTTGAAATCGGTCATGACTAAAAAGTACGTAAACCAATGATAGAAGTGAACATAGGATTATGTTATTTATTTATGTACTAGCATATCTATTATTTAATTATATTTTTGATAAAGAGATTTCTCAATGTCCTCAATTAAATTAATATACATGTAAAATAATATGAAATTACACGTTCTTTTTTTTTTTCTTGTTGTTAAAGATGAAATATGACAATATTACAATATCAAAGGCATAATAGATAGAGGATGTGTGAAAAATGTTCTATACTTTAAAACGTATATTGAAATCATAAAAACTAACTTAATTTGAAATGGATGAAATATATGTAATTTTTTACGAACTTTTTTTCTTGTTGATTTTAAAAAAAAATTAAGGCGTACGCTTGTTTAAGTTTTTTTTCTTTCTTAATCCAATTTGTAAAATAAGCGATAATTCTGTTTTTTCAGTCGCATAGATTATTAATTAGTATTATTGATCGTCAAGTCAAACGTGAAACGTCTCACAGATACGTTATGATGATATATCCATAATATATAATTCTTTGTCTGAAGCATTACAAAAAGATTTTGGTATCACATACTGATAACTGATAATGATGGGATCTTGCATAATTCTGACACGAAGAGGAAGATGCGGAACAAGGCAAGAAGAAGAGACGAAAGTAAAAAGGAGAAAGTGATGAACAAAACAAACACAAAACGGCAAAGTGCAGTTAATGAAACGACACCCTTTTTCCAAACTCTTCTCAAACAATCCAAACTAACCATTGATTTTTTGGGTTGTATTGAACATTACCAAACGTAATCACTATTTCCTTACGTCACATTTCTCCAGATTTTTTCTCAATAAATACAAGAAGCTAACATTATAATACTATACTTCTTCTTATTAAATTTTTGAACAAAGACATTATAATATACAATGTAGCTTTTTCGTTGTTGGTATTTTTTTTTTTTTTTGTAACACCAATTAAGTAGGTCGTAAACAATACAATATAATATTGTTATTAATTTTAATTAGTCAATAATATTTTCGGTCGTCATGTATAAAAAAGAGAGGATGGTGACACAATTTCTTTATATTGAAGATCCAGTGATCCACATTCAAACCCATCATGAAATTCACAGTTTCGTGTATTTATGTATAACTGGACTTATATATTATTACATCAATATTGTTCTAAAGTGATAAACCTATATATTCTACAGCTAAGCAAAGCAAACTCCAAAACGACAACAATTTGAAATTCATTCTAAAAATGGGTAAGTACGTTGGTGGGTGATGCATTTATTGGTTTCTTCAAAATTATGTTTTCCCGTATGTCTAAAGAACCAATACATAAATTACAAAACAAAGATATGTAATTCTTGAAAAATTTCATAATATAATTAAGAGACAAATCTGTTTGAAATAATTAATAATTTACATATGCTCGTACTGCTTAAATAATATTTACACAAAACACCAATAATAGTACTATACCACTGTTAATCATAATTAGATATGTGAAATTTGTACTAGTAATAATAGTATAGAAAAAAAGATCTAAATTAATAAATACTCAGACCTTGTCTTGTATTTATATATACCCATTCACGTGGGCCATTCAAATTTGCATGAAAGCCACTCCTCTTCTCACAAAACAAAACTTCAATCTCTCTTTCTCTCTCTCTCTCTCTTTCAAATTCAGAAACAGTCACAAAATATAGATCTAACCCAGAAAAGAGAAGACAGAGAGAAGAGAGAGAAATATTGATGATTAGGGTTTAATCAAGAAGGCAACTTTATGTTTATGTTAGGGTTTTTTATGTTTGGGATATGACTCATGCTCGAGAATGGAGAAGCTCCTTGACTTCTACTCTACTAATGGTGATCTTGCTTTCTTCTCTACTCCATCTCTTCTGTGTATATTCACGGGTAGGGGCAATTCGGATATCTCCACAAACTCCGGCTCCGGCTAAGAAACAAGAAGATCTAATGAAGAAGTACTTCGGCGCAGGAAAACTTCCTCCGGTGGATTCTTTTGTCGGAATAGGGATCAGTGACAGTAAAAGAATGGTACCAAGTTGTCCGGATCCTCTGCATAACTAGTAGAAGCAGTTTCTTGATGTTTTTTTTTCTTTCTTTCATTTATATCTTTATTTTTCTTCTTGTTTATGTTAATGATCAATCAAGTAGTGTATTTTACCCAAAATACCTACGTTTTTCTTGTTTACGTAAGGGAAAAACGAGGGTATTTTGGAGATTTTAATCACTGATCTATAAACATTTCATATATATAATTAATTTTTCCTTTTCAATATTAATATAGTTTATACTAGTATAAATTTTATATTGCTTTCTACATTTTGATTCTGCATATATTAATCAAGAAGAGGAAAAATATAAAACCCTAATATTTCTGTTGTTTACATTTTAAGACAGGGTCCTGATTTTAAAAGAAATATTTCTGATCATTTCTTCTTGGTACTCGTCACCTCTAATGATATTAAATTCACTACCAGCGAATCAGATTAATACTATATAAATATCATTGATTAAAACTATGTTCCAATTATTACACATTCATAGATATTTTATAGTAGTATATGCAGTATGTGGTAAATAGTAAATCTATGACATTGATGGATATAGAGAGAGAGATAGTTTTGGTATATCAGAAATTCAGAATGTTTGTGTGATTTAATATGTTTTTGTACATTCTTATATTTTTCACCAAACCGCGGGAGATTCTATGTTATACTATAAAATATTCACGGATCATACTCAAGTTAACTGTATTCAATTGCATGGCCAAGGATAATATAACTTCAAAATATGTTACTTATACAGTATAACTATTTTGCACCAAAAAAAAATACAGTATAACTATATGCACTTATTTGCAGCAATAATTAGAATTAAACCACGGCTAGAAAAATTGGGGAGCAAAATGCAAAATTGTGCATGGTAAGATTTTTAACAGCCATCAGATCGGTTGACTTGCTTCTAGCAGGAAGTGTAATGCTGCTGACCGTAATATATAGTATTATAAGTCATAAAAAGCTGATTGCTTTTACCACTGACCCAATCCAAAAGCTTTTCCTTTTTCCCCAACCTAAAGGCTCTAGAGTCAAATTTGTCTGATTAATAACTATAGACTTGTTTATATTCTTTCTGAATACCCTACCTAATTAAATAAATATACTATATATTTAAGTATTAGAGTTTTATTTTTAATGGTTAAATGCAGTTCTATAAATCCAATGCAAACAGTAAATTTTGAAACAAGATTTTTTACCATTCGACAACATAAATTTTTTGATTTAATTACCTTATATCTAAAATTAATGAATTCTGAACTTAAATAAATACCTATTGGTATAATAAACATGAGCATATATATATTTGTTGTAGGTCACTCTGTAAATAGGATAAGGGAAACACAAAATTTTACGTATAAAATCATTATGGCAGTTTGTTCAAAAAAAAAAAAAAAAAAATCATTATGGCATTAATTCATTTTTTTTTTGGTAAAGATCAAATCATTTTGATGCACACATTTGTCTACCGATCACAGATAAGATTCTATAAATCGATGATTAACGTAAGGTAAAAAAAATAAAAGGGTATTTACCATTGGGATTTGCGGACTAGATGCGAAGTTAGTGACACGAGACATCTGGATTTTTTTCACAGTCACGAAATAATAATAAAATATAAATAAAAGAAATGGTATGGACGGTAGCGTTTGGAAATATTCTTTTACACTTTCACATAATATTTTTTTTTAACTCCATCGTACCAATTCTTAATAAAATCAAACGGAGACAACTTGTAAAGTTGTAATCGATTACAATGTCCAAATTAAAAGTTTTGTGGAAATAAGTAATACTGAAATCCACGAGACCTACTAATAGCTTTCGAGATTTTGTCTAAAATAATAAATAAACTTGTTTATGTTAAAACCCACGAATAATCAGGTTTATGCAATGGCTAGTTATGTCAGACAGAAATGGTGTCGATAAAAGTCATGCTTAATTTACCAATTCCTAAACCATGTTAATCATCCAATATCCCTTGTTATATTTGTGATATAAAATTTTAAGAACTTTTTGATTAAGTGTTTTGTAATAATTTTAGATACTAAAAATGCATAATTTTTAAGCAACAAGAATTGATTTTAGATTTACTTAGTGTTTCCTCAAAACATTGGTCAAAACAAGTTCTATGCATTCATTTTTTTCTTTTTATTTTTAGATAAAAGTATGCATTCGTTTTGTAGGTAAGAGGACTTGTGGTTTTCGAAATTCTTCCATTTTAATTCCACTTGATTATTGTATTCTAGTTTAGTCAAGCACGAAGTCAAGCATTTATATATTTAGAAATGAAAGCTACTAAAATGTTTTGCAGAATAAAAAGTTTAGGAAAAAGAGGTCTCGAATTTGGGTGTTTTATGAGAAACAGAGTAACCCAATGTTTGAAGCGCCACGTAATATGCGGCGAAGAGGTTTTCATGTCTTCTCTTTGTCCCTTTCTGTTTGGCTTTTAGAATCTCTTTGACTCTTTCAAATGCTCGCATTTCTGAATTCTAATAGTAGTTTCTAAATACATTTAGAGAGATAACACATCGATAAGTTTTTCATATAAAATATACTAGTAGCTCTGATTATTAAAAATAAAAATAAGAAACAGGTCTATACAACAACAAATGTATCAAGCAAATGTGCAATAATATACTTTCAAATAGATGTAATATTTTTTAGCCATAATTTTTGTTTTTGATATTCAATTATACAGTAATGCATGTTATAGCCAATATCTTGCATGACGATATAAGTTTTTGACATTTACAGATTTATATGAAACTTTAACCCCATATAACAAAACGAATATCTGGTTTTTATTAACATATTGGTTATAGTACAACTATATTATTTCCTTGAATTACTAATAATTAAAGGGTATAGAGTCGGTCGATATCTCAAAGTTTTATGTAAATATTGTATTGTCTTACCTTAAACGTTAAGATCTTTTGTTTCACATGATGTACGGTTAGTAATTTGTTTTTTGTTTTTTTTGTTTTGTTTTTTTTGTTCATATAAAATTTTTTGATGTATAACAAATATGAATACTATTTTGAATTTTGGTGAATCATAACCTTTTTTCTCAATAATCAAAAGATATTATTATTTCTTTCTATTTGATAAAAGTTAAATAAAAGAATGAATATAGTGCTTATAAGTCATTAATAAAACAATAAACATGGTGAACCTCATCAAATTATGCATATTACAAAATTATGTCTTTTTTTAAAACTAACTCTAAATATAATGTATACATCATTTATACATTAAAATTTTTACAATTTATTTTTTGCTTGTTTAAAATTAAATAGATGGATTAAATTTTAGTTTTTCTATGTTAACAACTATAACGAATTTACTCAAATGAACCAATTTTGAGAAATATTATCTACATAAGTAATGTAGTGCAATTAGGTAGGAACAAGTCATGCTAATTTATCCTTTTTAGCATTGCTTGTTTAGAAATCAAAGACAAAAAAAAAAAAAAAAAAAAATAAGCTTTTTTTTGTCATACTGATTTTATCCAAATATGTTAAAATATTTGGTCACTCATTTGTGTCAAACATGCACTTTATAACCCAGCAATTGTGTTCGTCTTTGTATGTCATGGTGGATGTGTCACTGTTAGATGATTAACAAATACAAACTTGGTGGATCTAAAATATTAGATTACATAAGTTGGTTTTTTTTTGACAATCGATTACATAATTTGTCTACAAACCATTAATGTTTATTGATTTTTGTATCTATCTTAATAATATTTTTTATTTTCATATGATCGTATAAGTAAACACATTATCTTATTATATAAAGTTGAGTTTTGAAAGTTAGTCATTAACAAGATATTGATATGTGTCAAGTTATCAATCTTAGATTTTGACATATAAAAGTTAATATTTAATAGAAAGAATTTGATTACAAAAAAAATATTATTTATAAAAAAAAGATACAAATTTTTTCTAAATAATTATAAGGAGATTTTATATATATATATATATTTCATAAAATTTGAAACTATATTTATTTACTTATTTTTAATTTTAAGTTATTAATTCTACAAAAAAAATAGAAAAAGGATTAAAGAAAATATACAATTAATTCTAAATTCTAAATTTCATAAATACTCACTTCTATATAAACATAGATTGTTTCATATTTAAATAATTTATGCAAAAACAAAGTTTTTAACTTTGTTTAATTGGGGGAAAAAATTAATGAGAAGATAATTATTTCTTATTTTTTTTAACCAAAATTTTCTCCTACTTTCTCCTTTTTCAGTTAGGAATAGGTAAGAATTAATATGTTGAACCAAAAAAAGATTAATATATGCGTCTTCTTTTTCTACTACTGTATTTTAAGATTTATTGTAGTACTTTTAGATTGTTTTATTTAATTTATATTTTCATCTTTGAACTATTTGGGATTCATATATTACCATGCTTATAATTTTTGATTGTTTCTTTAATTATGCCAATTAATTTTCTTCTAATTTCTCAACCTTGATTGGTTGGTCAGAAACCCTTTTTTTTGCAAACATAATTGTTAACATTATTCATTCAATTCCAAAGGAAGATAACGAGTAGAAGCTCATCAATTTAATGAATGGATAAAATAGCATAATTAAACACAAGTGTAAAATAAAGATCTCGAAATATATTGGAAAAAAATAAATCGTTGTTGATAGATCCATAGGAGAACATTTTGGGATAGCAAAATATATTGGAAAATTGTCGGAGCAAGCCATTTTGAGATAGCAAAAAGACGTGAACATTTTCTCTCCACACAGGAGGAGGACAGAGCCGAGGTTCTCTCTATGGTAGAGAAGATTGGACATAAGGTTTTATACCCAAGGGAGGAAGGTCGAGGAGATTGGACGCAAGGTTGTCTCCCCAAGGGAGGAAGGTGGAACCAAGGTTCTTTCCATGGTGGAGGAGGTTGGACGCAAGGTTCTCTCCATAGGGGATGAGGGCGGAGCCGAGGTTTTTTCCATGGCGGTCATACATTATTGTGATGATACATCATTGATAAGTATATTATATAATATATAAACACATTAAGCCAACTATTTTACTTTCACTTTGGTATAGTTACTATCACAAATACATTGGGAAATTTAACATTAGTTACTATCAAAAGATTTTGTGACGCTAGAAAAAGGTTTTCAATTTCATTTGTTGTCGGAGCAAGCTATTCTGAAAAGCAAAAATATGTGAACATGTTCTCTCCACATAGGAGGAGGGCAGAGACGAGGCTCTCTCTATGGTAGAGAAGGTTGGACACATGGTTATCTGCGCAAGAGAGGAATGTGGAGGAGGTTGGACGCAAGGTTTTCTCCCTAAGAGAGGAAGGGGGAGTTAAAGTTCTCTCCATGGTGGAGGAGGTTGGACACAAGGTTCTCTCCATGAGGGATGAGGACAGAGCCGAGGTTTTCTCCATGGTGGTCATACATTATTGTGATGATACATCATTGATAACTATATTATGTAATATATTTTTTATTTTGAGTCAACAATTTAGTAATTAAAAAACTATGGAGAAGTGAAAATAAAATAGTTGGCTTAGTGTGTTTATATAGACATTTTCTAGGCGGTGATAAAGTATACATTTGTAACATAGAGTATATTTAGGTGTAAAAAATGCAATTTTAATAGTAACATACATAAAAGATTTGTAAATGGATATAAATCAATGTATTATAACAAAAATAAAATTTATAAATAATATACAACATATTTTAATATATTTTATTAAATTTAATTTAATTTATAAAACTTTAAACCCGCATATCGGGCGGGTCCTTATCTAGTTTATTTTACCTATACACTAAACAATTTTGCTGACATAAATTCTTGACTACAAAATCTATGTACATAACTTTTGAAAAACAAATTATTACATAGGCAAATATATGTTGTAAAACTGTAAATAATTCGTTACCATATGTCGTTGGTTATGCTTCTGCTATTGGTGGTTTCGTCAACAGCATAATCACTTTCTAAAAACTTTGTTAATTAAACTGTTCTGCAGCTTCTGCTGATTAAAGATTCAAATCGGGCAATTTTGATAAAAAAAATAATAAAAAGACAACTATGGGCTTTTACATATAAAAGCCCAAGGCCTAGTTTACCGATACATATCATCAGACAACAAAGAAAACTTGAGGAACAAGAAAATAACAGAACACTGATAGATAGCCCTAACAAATGGTCAAGGTATTATATTAAGCTAGTTAACAAGTTTGAAAGAATCTTTAATCGTCTTATCAGAAAAAAACTCATCTTCTTTTCAAATCTCTGGAGATAGCTTTAATGGTGGAAGGTGTAGTCCTGCAACACCCTCCTATGAGTTTAGCTCCAAGGTCACGCCATTTCGTTGCAAACATCTCAAATTCATCATCACCAAAGCATTGTGATGGCTGCCAAATTCACCCAAAAACCCAAAACCAGCACACAGTAAAATCAGATTTATATAGATCATAATACTAAAGACTAGAAAGACGCGGTTTGACCCTTTTGACTGAAATCATCACTATAGTAAGCATTTTTCCATGGTTTCTGCTTAATCATTACTTAGTTTGAAATTAGATACAAATAAGTGAGAGAAAACAACATACCAGCCATTGTTTGGCTTTTCCATCCCAAACCTCTCCACTATTCGGGTATACAACGATAGCCTTGTTGGTCAGCTGCAAAGAAAGAAAGTGACATATAATGTAAGACTCTCAATGTTACTTTGAGATACAATCTTAACCAGAGAAGTTTCAACTAGTAACTACTACTTGCCTTGGTGAATTTGGAAATAAGACTTTCAATGAATTGAGGAGGCGCACAGTTTATGCCAACCGCATAGATATTGTTGCTTTTGTTAAGAGCTTCGAGGCATTCCTCAAAGCTCTCTCCTGATGGAGCTTTCTCACCATCTACAGATGTGAAGCAGATCCATGCTGGGATTTCCACATTCTCTTCCTCCAGAAGCTCAACGCACGCCTGATAATTAGAGGAGAGACTTGCAAAATTTTAAAGAGAGAGAGACTGATAACAACATTTTTTGTCTTTTCAGTGGACAAAAAGCAAACCTGAGCCTCAAGTTTATTCGGTATGGTTTCAAAGGCAAGAAGATCAGGACCAGCTTCCACTAAAACCTGAAGTCTTCTCCTATGAAAGTCTTTTAGTTTATCCAAATTCACATTCTCACCATAGTTTCCACTGCAAGAAGAACATTCAACAAACATCAACTAACTATTACGATTCCAAACCTGAATCACAATCTATTCTTAAAAGGAGTACCTGTACTCAGAGCCATCAGCAAGATAAGCTCCATAGCTTCCAATAGAAGCAGCTACAAGAGCTCTGTTATAGCTATGTCCTGTAATCTTGCTCACTTTGTCCCAGAATTTATCACGAGCTTCAACAGCTAATGTTACGCTCTTTTGCAGCAAAGACTCGCTCTCTTCCGTCGATAAACCTCTCGAAACAAACCCCGGGATAGTAGCCTGTAAAAAAACCAAACCGTTAAGTCAAATATGAAAGCTTTCAAAGTGAAGTCAGACTATATAACTAATTAAAAATCCTAATTTTTGTAATCTTTATAACAGCAAAAGAAAAAGATAACTTCAATCTTGTAGAAAAGTATCTCTTAAGTTGTGACTCTACAAATCATGAACTCACAAAATGGGATCTTTAAAGATTGGTAAAAGAAAGTTAGATTGTTGAACAAGAAAGGGTATGAACAAATTATATAAAAATTAGGTTGCTTTCTCAGTACCTGATAAGATGAAGTAACCACAATGTCTGCACCAGCTTCCAAGTATTCCATGTGAACCTAAATGAACATTTTCATCAAACTCTATCCATTATTATCCAAATCTTCAGAACCCAGAAACAGAGATCTGCGTTTACACTAATAATCATTTGAACCCAAAATCTCAAATTTCAATTTAACAATAAGAGAAAATCAAAAAAAAAATTAACCTTCTTAGCAAACCCTAAAGACCACAACTTTCAAAATTAGGTGTAAAATCAAAAAATTTGGAAACGAGAAAAAAAAAATCGAAAATTTTCACAAACCCTTTTGATGAGTTCAGGATTCTTGATGAGAGAAACAGCACTCCACAAAGGATCATTAATAGCGGCGCCGTGAATCTCAAGCTGGGTAGCGAAACCACCGTCAACCACCGCACAACCACCGCATTTCTTTATCAAATCTTCCAACAATGCAGATTTTTTCTCTAAACCCATTTTTTCAAAAAAAAAAAACTCAAAACCTCTCGAAAGAAATGATTCAGACAAAATCTTCTCCCGAGAAAATTTTGAATCTTTTTTCTTGTCGGAAAAAAACAACGCCGCGTTTGTGTTTTTTTTTTTTTTATCCCTATCAAAACCACAACGGATGCTTCATGTTTCCCTCTACTCTTTATATGTTTGGATAATGGGCTTGGCCTAGGCCCACTACATGTAATAAAATAATATATATAACTCTTTTTTTCTTCAGAATATAATCATTTTGTGTTGACGCGTTTCTCTAATCTGTAAAATTAATAAATATTATTCCTAATTTCAAACTTTGCCGACGGAAACAAATTAATTAATTCTCTGTTTTCCACCGTCAAACATATGAAATAGAAATTTCTGACGTTCTTTTTTTTTTCATCGTAAACACATTAAACATGCGTACATCAACTTAACTTTCATCATTTTACCTACTAAATTCAATTATCAAACTCACATTTAATTACTAAAAGAAAATTATACAGATGTGATCAATAACATAAAACGATACAAAACTTTTAGTAAGTAAAAGAAACGATAAACAAAATAAAATAGCTTTAAAATAGTAGAAAATATCATTACGAGAAAACAATATCAAAAAATTGAAAAGTATCGTTTTTTTTCTTTTATAGTCAAAATGTAAAATATCGTGTTTTATACGTTTTAATTAATTAATAGCATTTTTATGATTATCAATTATATAAAAGCCGTATACCCTTACCAATGAAGCCCTATCCGTTTCTTGCCTCACACTTTAATTATGTATTGCTTTTTTTTAATTAGAGTTTCGAGTTTTCACAATTCGTTTCCTAAATCCTAATAAGTTTCATTAACGTAAAAGTAATACAGTAACGAGTTTTAAATATCATGAAATGGAATTTACTTATGTTTGTTTACATATGTTTTGTACGTGGCATTACAAAATATGAAAAGGATCTAAACATTAATTTTGCATCGACCAAGATTAGTTAACAGGTGTGAGTGTGACAAAGATGTAACCGTAAATGCAGGCATGAAGAAAATCATTGTATTTTTTTTTTAAAGAGATATATATATATATATATATATATAATTTAATAGGGACCGATAACATTAACATGTGCAGAAAAGTTGGTCTTAGTTGTTGTCAAAGCTACAATACGTTTAGTCATGTGAAAGGTATACTCTTAAAGTCATAGCCAAACTATCAAAGTTCATTCTTAAAGTATGAATGACAGTATTATTTTGGTTATAAAGTTTATAAAATACCAATCGAATAGAATGTTTTCACATTCTCTCTCTCTCTCTTTTTTTTACATTGACAATATACTATAGTTTTTATAAGAATCGCGACTCGTTTATATTTTTCTCAAAAAAAATTATTATTATTTGGGATTCTTCTCGTCTTTTTATAAAAAGAAATTTTGGGAGCCTAAATTTTATTTCTCTATTCGATCTTTGAATGTTAAAATTGAAACTATAAGTCTCCGGCATGCTATTGTTTGGTGGGTTAACGATGCACATTCCTTGTGCCTTGACTTTGAAGCAAAGCATATGTATGTGGTGTGGCATGGTTGATGGTTTCACCGCTGTTGGCCCAAAATTTTAAAAAAACCATATTTTTATCTGAATCTTTTTATGTCATTTACATTTTTGACGAATCCTGACACATTTTTGAATTTGTAGTAATATATTGAGACATTGTACCCAAGTAGCTTAAGGTTTGTTCAACCATTCTTAAAATATTGATTACAAGTTAGCATCATCGTAGACTCAACGGCGGTAAAAAGGATTTGGTTGTTCGTTGGTCGTTGAGGTTATATAACTTACAAACCACATGCTATTAGCTTCGACATGTATTAATTTTTTAGTAATCTTTCTCGACAACTTATCAGTAACTGGCAATTGCGGGAGAAATAATTATTTACAATCTTTTTTTTTTTGTGGTCAAAATATTTTCTTGCAAACTTATCTTAGATAATATACTACAAGAATTCATATAAGTTTGTATTGTTATTAACTAATAATCCACAACTATAATTCAGACTTATTGTCTATAAATACGATTGGTCACACAAAATGGTATAAGTTTTTTAACAAGTAAATGTTAAGCAATACTAGAACAGTTTAAACCGGTACAAAATACCTGTAAAAAAGAAATATGTGAAAATGTTTAGAGTTATATTTTTGATATCGTTGTTAATTGTTAAAGCAGTACATCGTATCTAGTACGGGGATACCAATCAAACTCTATAATTTTTTTTTTATGTAGAACCTACTATATCTTTGTTAGATGTCACTGTAAAATTTGGATGTAAAATCTTATTGATAAAATAAACTTGCTTTTGAAAAGTTTATAGTAGACTAGTCTTAGTTAACAACATTACATCCTAAACAATGTGTATGTAAATGTTAGCCCAATGGTCCTCTATTGGCACTGGATTATTGTATAGCTCACTAGCCCAATAAGCTTGCAGTAACATTCAAAACATGTTTATTCTTGTCATCTCATAATCCCTTTTTTTTCTTCAACATCTTGAATCATTTTTTTGTTTGTGGAAAAATTATTTCAATATTTTAGTTATATGTGGACGTGACTAAGAGTTTAATAAGATGGTATATATTACTGAATGATCTATCTTAGAATTAAATTAACTATGTTCTTTGACGTAATAACAAATTTTTATTTCAAATCTTTTAGACTCTAGTCACTAACTTCAACGTCTTTATGAAAAATTACAATCAAACGATAATGACAACCGCAACGAGCCATCCACTTCAAAAAAAAAAAAACCAAATTATACGTCGACTTCGAGCATGTCAAATCTCATATCTCCAAAGAAAGTAGAATTCTCAAGAATTCATTTTATTTTGGAAAAATAACCCCCTAGTAAGTTTCATATAGCACCACAACTACACAAAATTTATACATCGATTTTGGTCCACACAAATCAGAAGTTCGAAACCTCATAACACATAAAATCAAAATTCATAACCTAAAGACACATAAACACGGTTTGCTCAATCTCTGTAACTATTTTTCTATGTTTTATATTGCTTTTTTTGTTCTATGCAATTATTTAAATGATAATGCACCATCTTCTCAACCTGCAAATTCTCTGTTATAAGCTAAACAATGATAATGATTCACCAAAATGAGACAACAATGAGACTCTACATCACTAAGTTTGTCTCTTCTGCGAACGATGTCATGCTTTCCCCCATGATCAATGCAGGAAATCCTCTACTGCAGTCGTTTTCACTTACAACAACACTAATCCGGATCTGCAGATTCTCATTGAGTTTTACAGAAAAAAGTGGACCAAAATTGAGATTGACTTAAATCCAACTTCATATATCCGCAATTCTCTTTCAAATAACGTGTTCTCAGAGGGTTTTTTTCTCCACAAAACAACGGGGAAAATTCTTCAATTTCTTCTCTCGACAACGAAACAGAGAATTTCAATTTTATAATCGATACTTCTCTTCACGCCAATTTCAATTCTGACGGTCTTCGCCGGTGATTCAACATCATCTTCACTAACAACTCTTCTCATCCTCAGATTTTATGGCAGAGCCGCCGCAAATACATCACTGTTCTTTGCTCATCCTCCTATAAGCTTCTCGTTCAAAACGCCAGCAGCGGAGACGTTTCTCTTTGTTTTGTAATCCGGAGATGAAGAAAGAGGAAAAGGAGATGGTTCATGCTTTAATTTTGGTTTAGTATTGGTTTTAAGTGGTGAGGTTTTTAATTTTGGTTTAGTGTTGGTTTTAAGTGGTTTAGTATTGGTTTAAGTCATAAACCAATAAATTCATCGTTCGTGTGTTCTGAGGTTTTTAACTTTCAAATTATGTGGAAACTGGACTAGAACTTCTGATTTGTGTGACCATAGATCGAGGTTTGAATTCTGTGTAGTTATGGTGCTATATGAAACTTCCAAGAGGGATACAGATCGTTTTTCCTTTTATTTTTCTGTCAGCATCTTAAGAATCCATTTTAATTCTTCAAAAAAAAGAAATGAAATTATAATATGCACGTTCAATATATATACATAAAACGAAAACTAATAAAATCCAAATGGAGCTACAGTCTGAAGTTGAGAGATAACTTGACATAAACAAAAGAACTGAATTGACTAAAAACAGTTCAAATTATAATCTATATATTAAAGAAGATGAAAGTAGTTGAAAATTTTGGCAAGACTTGTAATATACGCAAAGGTTTGCTTTAAAGAAAACAAGATAATAACAAATAAATGTTATATTTAAAATGATAAAAGAACCAACGCAATTAGAGAGGTGATCATTGGTGCTACTGTTACCATCAACCAAACCCATTAACCTCTCTATTGTTCACATATACTTTGGACCATATGCACTTGTCTTCTTATGTCGAACTTTTTAAAAAACTTTACTGATATAATTCAAAAGAGGATAAGCCTAAACCCTAACACAAGGCTTTACATTTCACTTATTAGACAACCACTTCAGTTTATATCATCTTAAGAAGAAACCATCTATGCATGTAGCAGTAAACAACAAAGTAGTTTTTCACATATATATATGTATCAATAACTCTCAATAGGCAAAACTTACAAAGATCGAGAGAGCTTACGAAATAGATTACATCTAAAAGGCTTTTCACCTGAGATTACAATTTCGTTCTCACCACTCTCTATCTTATCCACAACATCAAAAAAACCTATATGTCAACAAAACTTTCTTTAGTAACACCAAAACACACAAAACTGCATCTGTTTCTATCTGTAAGGGGTTTTTTGCTTCCCCTGAGATCAACAGCCTCTGCTATACTGTAATAACTTAACGACAAAACCGAGTAACAAAGAGCTTTTTTTACTTTGCCCCTATAGCTAATAGTAACACCTAGCTGCAAAACTTATGGGCACGCGATATTAAGAGGGGTGGTAGTAGTTGTTGCAATGTGATCAACGAAGACAAACTTGTCAATGGTGTTTCCTATAAGACCAAGATCGATCTCCACGTCTGAGAAATCATAGTCTGGAAGCTCGCTTGGACCATCACACTCAAGACCAATGATGTCCAGATCATCTATCCCGCAGTAATCATCTAACAGTTGGTTGTTCTCTTCTGTCAAGAGAAAATCAAGCTCACACGCATTAGGGATCAATGACTCATCAATGAAGCAACCCATTTCAGGAATCTGCAGATCCGCGAAATCAAAACCAAAACTCGCTTTCTTCGATTCACCAGCTTCTGGATCAATGGTCGAATCAAGTAGCTTCTTGTCAAGATTATTGCTTGACACAGCTTCAACATTAGACCCTGTGGCTGAGATCAGAGAACCAGACATATTCGAATCCGACAGAGCATTCTCAGACACATTATTAGAGGAAGCAGCAGAAGTGGCTGCAGCCAAAGCATCAAACTCTAGCTTCTTAGCAGCATAAGCACTGGCTGCTTGTTCAAGCGTCTCGTAAGTACCCAACCAAGTTCTTGTTTTGGTGATTGGATGTCTAATCTCAGCAGCCCATTTACCCCATTTCCTCTGCCTAACACCAACAGGCTTCGAGACACTAGTGGGTTTGCTGCTTAAAACCTTTTTGCTACAAGCTGAGGTTTTGGTTTTGGTTCTGGTTACACCATTATTATTATTAGTACTCTCCTGACAAAACGAGCTTTGAGATTCAGCTTGAGTAGCAGCGGCTTGAGCGAAAGGAAGGTCAATCTCACAGACGTAACGTTTCCTTCTCTGAGCTCTTTCGTCTTCTTCGCTTGATGAGTAGTCAGTAGCGTAAGGATCGTTCACAACGAAACGGATTTTTCTCATAGTCTTCAAATCTTCAGATAAACCAGGGAGGTGATTTAGCTGCAAAGACTTCTTCTTCATGGGTTTTTTGTAGGGTTTATTGGTTTGAACAGAAGACCGTTTCTTTCGTTCAGCCATTATATCAAACACTTGGTGTGCGAAAATTCAAACCAAAACCCCCCCTCAAAAACCCTAAAAATTTCTCCCTCAAAATCTCAAGAACAAGAACAAGAAACGTCCTTCAAAATTGTTTACTCCAGAACAAGTCCTGATCCAATAACCAGAAGAAGAAAAGGAAACAAACCAACCCACTTAAGATTCGAACAGAGCAATTATGAAAATCGTAAAAAGTAACAAACTTTGGCAAACCCAGTTACCTTTTAGGCCTTAAATGCATAGAAATCGATGAAATCGATCACTAGGAGAGCCGGTGGAAACAGCTTGATGAATTAGAGAAACACTCAAAAACAGAGCATGAAGTGGTTAAAGAAGACGAAGAAGAAAGAACAGTAGAAGAGAAGGAGAAACAAAGACAGAGAAGAGTAGTCGGAGCTCCGGCGACTTCAAAAGAACCTTCACTCTCTCTCTCTCTTTTCTCTCACTCCTCCCAGCACTTTGAGCTTCCCCAAAAGTGAAAAAGAAAAGTGAGAACTGAGAAGATAGATAGAAGAAGATAAAGTAAGAATCAAAACGAATCGCAAACAGATGATAAATCTATGGCCAAGATTTTTTCTGGCCTTTCTCTCTCTCTCTCTCTCTATTACCAAAGACAAAACTATTAATTTATGTCGGAAAATAAAATAAAAAGTAACTCATGAGAAAATTTAAGAAAACGATGAATTTAATAAATAAAAAGACGTTAAAATTTCTTTTTTCTTTCTCTTTTTAACGATTTGTTTAAAACACGAATCTCAATAAAAATTTAATAACAACTTTACTCGAGAAAAATTTCATAAAAGCATTAAATTCTTTGTTTTATATTTTTGTTCTTCTTTTAATTCGAATAATTCACAACTCAAATCTGTTTTGAATAACTCAATCAAATTAATTTTTTTTTCCCATACTAGAACTCAGGCCCGGCCCAGAGCTAAAGCTCGTAAATCAAGGGCTTTAGGCAGCTTATTTATGGTTTTTGGGGCATCATAGTAGTAAATCTTTAATGGTCTAGTGGTAAAAGTCTGTCAATTACCTTCTCAATTTCTCGAGTTTGAACCATGTGTTTGTATTTTTTAGCATTTTCTTAATTTTTTTTTGTGTTTTGTTAGTCGGTCCAAACTTTTTCTGCTTCAGGCATATAAAAAACTTGCGCCGGCCCTGCTAGAACTTTTCATTTAAGTCAATGTTCTTTATTTTTTTTTGGGTTAACTGTTAAGTTACATATTCATCTTTTACATGGGGTTACAATATTTGATCAATAACATAATTAAGTACATAACATGAACTTGATCACTCTAATAACTTGCAAATTCGTTTATATATCACCTTCAAAATTTGTGATTCTTGTGCCACGTAAGGTTCATTGATCATTACGATTCAATCCGTTAAAACGTTTAAACCATTTTTATTATTGAAATAACAAATATAAATAAAATCAAAAGTATCCTTATCTTTCAATTTCATAAAAAAACTAAAATTTAAGAACTCGTGATTTCTAAATTTGTTTTTTTCGTGTTCACAGCCTTTTTTTTTTATCGCTAGTGACTGCCACACCCACATTCATAGTAGTACTAAACTTTTTTGTCTGTAGAAGAAAATTGAAGTAAGAAATATGAGAAGAAAAAGAAGAAAACAGTGAACGCACGCCTGGATGCATGTGATTTGCCTACCCTACGTGAAGAAAAAAGACCAATGCAAATCAATTGCACAAGTAGGAAAAAGCATTGTCGTCTCGTCTACACCAAATTAAACAGTATGTGGTATACAATGACTCTTAGTAATTACGATTCCAACAAAACGTTTTATATGTAAGGCAACATATTAATTTTGAGTACATTTATTCAACTGTCGTTGACAAAAGAATAAAGAATAGTAATCAAGTAAATACTCTCTGGATACTATTCTAAATCAATATATATTAGTATAAGTTATAGAAACAAAAAGGTCGACAAATGGACGTGTATAGAAAATGGATGGTCAACTACATTCCGAAGTTTTTTTTTCCGTAGAAAGAAACCTAAAGGATCGTTTACATTCACACACAAACACAGGTGTCGTATTATTAGTGTCACGTGGTGTTTAAAATGTAGACATTTCACCATGTGGACTAATACATTCAATCAGCCATCGACGACCATAAAGCATCTATCTATTCTATTATACTACTACCATTTTTACATGTCAGACAAATAGAGAGTGTTGAAAAATAAAACACAAGTGTGTATAGAGCGCAGGACAAATAGTGGTCGGAGGAATATGGGAAAAGAAAAAGTTGGAAACAGCTTAGCCGCCCACGTCGACCCCACGTTTGGGAAAAGAAAAAATACATTTTCTTCAGTTGTCATTTCTATCATTTTCTATTGAAGATGGTCTACTATAAAGCCCAATTTCATTGTTTTGTTAACTAAAAAGGCTTTTAGGGCCCATATTTAAATATTCCAAAGCTCTTCCCGTTGTTATCTTATGGTGTGAAGTCTTTTTTTGTTTGTTTTTTTTGTCCGAGTGAGGTCTTTGTTTAGGTTTTCTTTAAAGTTTGTGCGTTTCGAAGTCTTTGTTTAACTAATTTAATTTGAACTCTTAGACTCTTAGTGTGTGTAAGTTTCTTAATTACAATTTTTTTTTTCTAACCTTCACTTTGTTGTTTAGGAGTTTGAGGAAGGTCTTTGTATTTAACTGATTTTCTTCTTTTATTAATTAGTTTTATGAAAAGAATACTGTGAATGGCTAAATGCTAAATCGTCATTACTTGAAAACTAAAGTTTACATAATTCTTAGGATTTTCTCCTATTTAAATATATATATATATATATATATGTCCTTTATTCATCCTTGCTGTCAATTAAATACTTTTGATCAGTCTAATTTCATGTTTTTACATTAGTCAGATATCTTGAAAGAGCCCTTCTACTAAGTTAATTATATTTGACAACATATATTTTAAATTTAATACGTCAAACTTTAGAGTAAGCTCTCTTGCTTGTCATCTTCGACTTTCACCATCAGCTCAGCTCGATCGTAGACTATTTCATCAAGCTTTAGTTATTTCAAAACAAGTCCTTTGTTGACGTTTTCTTGGTGTGTCGAACTTAGTAAAGAAACCAAAACATCAGCTAATAATATTAACCAATTTATTCCTTAAATAAAATAAAATAAAAAACAGTACGACTTAATTTAAAAAAGTTTTTTTTTTCAAATTTTTGTTGTCAACAACTAGTATTAGATTAGCTGAAAATTTTGAAAAGTTCAAACACCAATATCAATTAGTAACTTATATATTATTCCAAGTTATTTTAAATATGATAGTGGTAATATTTTATATAAAAAAAAACTAAGAAAATAAATATTTGCAAGAAAATCTTCTCCACGTTAACCATGATCACACAACTCACAACTTCTTCTTCTTGGTCTTCCTTAATTTTTTTTGTTTAGTCTGTGTTTAAATGTTAAAAATATACAAATGACTTCCAAAAGTCAAATCAAACCGTGACGTCATAAAACTTTCGCTTAAACGTATCTCCGATGACGTCATTCATCATCAATAATCTCAACCGTCCATATATTGTTTCGGCTGACAATATCGACCGTTCAAATCCCACACCGACGCATCTATAAAAGAGAGTTCCAATTGTATTATCCCAAAGTATTATGAGCAAAAACATTGTCTAAAGCCTAAAACGACGCCGTCGACGTTTTCTTGTTTGGCAAAAACAAAAAAGAGTTCGGTGATGATGAAAGATGAACGGAGGCGAGAAGAAGAAGAAGAAGATAACGGCAAATCTGAAGTCGTACGGACGGTGACGGAGGAAGAGGTTGATGAGTTTTTCAAGATATTACGGAGAGTACACGTGGCGGCCCGAACGGCTGCGAAAGTTAACGGCGGTGATGATTATGATGATGAGCGAGGGTTACTACCGTCTAAGAAGAGGAAACGGAGTCAGAGTAGTAACGGCGTTCGTGATGGGATCAATCGGGTCGGGTCACTGGGTTTGGATTTGGATCTGAACTGTAAACCGGAACCAGACGGCGTTACTTTGCCTTGTAGTCCTTCTACTTTACGTCCAATAATTAAATTCTAATGTATTACTAATTATCTTAAATATGATTTTTTTTGTCTCAAATTACATGGTGAATTCTTGCATTTAATTAATAAATCTTTTGTTTCAAAATCTACGACTTATATTGGTCAAAAAAATTCCTAAAAAAAAAAATAAAGGTTATACAATGATTCGTTACATAATGCATAAAGTTTAGATTCAATTATGCAAAATCATACAAATGATTTGAGAATAATGTTTCCCATAATCAAGTTAATACAACAACTTTATATTACTAACTAACTAATATTATTCATTTTGTATTAGCTTTTGGTGATATACATAAATCATAAATGTTGCCATCTAATAAGAAGTCTTTGTTTTAATAGTAAAATTGTTGCACTGTGGTCCATTTCTTGTGCTATTAATAATTTAATATACGCCGTTATATTGTTTCAGTACTATAGGATTATGAATTTATATTTTACTTTATTTTACGACATAAGTTTTACCAATTTTAATGTTTTTTTTTATTTCCCATAGAGCTCCCAAAAGAATCCAGAAATAATGGGCCTTAAGAAAAAGTCAGGCTAATAAGATATTAGGCCAATTTAATATACATACAACCTCTATAAATTAATACTCAGATAAATTAATAACCTTTATAAATTAATAAATTGTACTGAATTATTAATGCGATAATTGCTTCATTATGTGTAACTAGTTCTAAAGGTATCGTCATATATTCTTCAACTTCATCATCACCTTGAAAAATAGTAGCAGCAATTTCTTCTAAACTCTGAATTTCTGATAAAAACTCTTCTTCATAAATTAAAAACTCTATAAATTAATAAAATTTCATGGCCCCAACCTTATTAATTTATAGAGATTCTACTGTACCCTTATTTTAGCCCAAACACTTAGCAAAAATAATCACCACTACTAGCCTACTAGGTTATTAAAAATCCCTACTATTTGTAAAGTCTTTTAACTAATAAACCTTTGTTTTGTAAGAAATTACAAGGGTATGCCATTGGAGTTATGACCAAATAATATATCTTCATTAAGAGTAAAAACGAAATTTTATTCATATCCTAAACGGATAAACACGCGGATCTCGGGTCGGATCTTTTAAAATGGCTTTTTCATGTCTAAATAATAAATAAAACCAATACATTGTGTATCTTGACGATAAAATTTTAATAGCATATTGGTCCAATGAAGCTCAAAAATTTTGGAAGGTGCCAAGTTCGATGCGCCTTAGGTACAATTTTTGTTGTTTCCAATAGTAATCCCACTACAATTTTTTTTGGGAATTTGTGAGGAAAACTTATTTCCACAAATAAGCGGATTACACAGATCAAATATAGCACTTGCCATGTATGCTTTCAAAACATGAATATTATAGTTTCCATGTATGCTTCCAAATATAATTTAAATATTTAAATTACCATATTCCCATAATGTTACCTTTAAATTTGATCTTGAGATCTGAGTTTCTTACAAAAATATAGGAATGTATAATTTTAAAATCCCGAATATAACTGATTACATGATTAGTTGTTTTATCATTCATGTTTAGATATCTTCCTGAAAATTCACGCGTAACAGATTCACGCATTTTTTAGTAAACTGTTACTAATATTTCCCTACTTAACAAAAGTTGAACGCGTAACAGATTCAACGCCTGTACCTCCGAATGTAGGGGGAAGGACTACGTCGCAGACTTCGTGCTCCTAATAGCAGAGTGATATCCTCACTGTTACAAAACCACCAGTCCAGACCCACTAAAAGATCAGAGGCCTTCCAAGATCCATCGACCTGACACCAAGGAGAAGGAACCCGAACCTCCACAGGCAAAGGCTCTATGGAGTCCGAATAAGAAGACTTGGCCTCTTCCCATAACACTCTATCATTGGCTGCCTGATTGATAACGTCAATAGGTTCTGCCGTAAGTCCTTGGAAAACTTTTTTTATTCTTGTGCTTCCAAATTGACCAGACAAGCCATGGTAAGCGAAGGCTTATATCCGAAACGTTCAACTGGGATGGCGCTCGCCAGAATAGGAAATCTAGATTCGAGTAGATCGAGCCATAAGGAAAGTCCCCAGAACATATGTCACCCGGAAATAAATCCCAAATCCACCGCGAATGAGAGCACTCAAAAAGTGCATGATTTATGGTCTCCACCTCCGAACCACAGCGTTTGCATAAAGTATCACACCGTACACCCCGCTGAGCAAGACGTACCATCACAGGGAGGGAACCGGAGGCAACCTGCCAGAAAAAATGTTGGACCTTTGTGGGAATCTCAAGTTTCCATGCATGTGCCCTAAGGGCCGTACACGTCGGCCCATATTCAACCTCTTTAATTAATTCACGTGCGAGCCGATAACCCGATTTGACCGAATATGTTCATGACTTAGTATAGTGCCAGATCAATCTATCGGGTTTAAAGACTTTACTGACCTCCATAGATTGAATAATCTGTATATCCTTCGGGTTCATAAACTCTTCCAGGATTGGCATATGCCACTCCTTAGTAACTGGGTTTATTAAATGATTAACCATCAGATTGGGATGTAGTAATCTCCCTTGACCATTAGCTGGTCTTGGCTGAGAATCCGGTATCCAAGGATCTCGCCATACCGAAACCTGGCAGCCCGAGCCTATCGCCCATCTGGATCCGTGTTCGACCAAACCCTTTGTAGAGTAAATACTTCTCCAAGCAAAAGAAGGAGAATATGGCTTCTTGGCCTGTAAAGGATGTTTGTTCCGAAAATATCTGCCTCTCTGAACCCGAGCCATCAGGGAATTCAGATAATGAATTAACCGCCAATACTGCTTAGCCAACATTGCGTCATTAAATTGTTCCAAAGTGCGGAAACCCAATCCTCCATCACACTTATCCTTACAGACTTTATCCCAGGCCACCCAATGCATACTATGTGCCTTATCATTAGATTTCCACCAAAAATTTGAGATAGCACTCGTTAATTTAGACGTTAGCTCTTGCGGTAATTTGTAACAAGACATCACATGAGCTGGAAGAGCCAACACTACCGATTTAATCATAACTTCCTTACCACCTTTCAATAAATACTTTGCAGACCAACCATTTACTCGATCATCCAAACGCTCATTGACATAGCTGAAGACCTTGGTCCTCGAACCCTGAAGATTTTCTGGAATACCCAAATATGAACCCATGCCACCTTCTTTTGAGATACCCATTACAAATTTTAGTTGAGTCTGTATATCAGGCGGGACTTTCTTGCCAAACATGATGGAGGATTTTTCCAGATTAACCTCTTGTCTCAATGCTTTCCCATAGTCTCCTATAATTTCCATAGCCGTAGTGCATTCAGCCGCCTCTGCTTTACAGAAGAACAAACTATCATCTGCAAACAACAAGTGTGAAATAGTGGGACACTCCCGAGCTAACTTGATACCTGAGATTCTATTCTCTCGTTCAGCCTTTAATATTGGCGATTAAAACCTCCGTGCAAATTATAAACAAGTAAGGAGACAAAGGATCCCCCTGACGTAAACCCCTTTGAGGCTTAATAGAACCCCGAGGCTGTCCGTTAAGAAGGACTTGATATGAAACTGAGGAAACACACCACATAATCCATGAGATCCATTTTCTATCAAACCCCAACTTAATCATTATTGCTTCTAGGAAATCCCATTCTACCCGGTCGTAGGCTTTGCTCATATTCGTCTTGAAAGCCAGAAACTCTGATTTATAGCGAGGATTTGTATTCAAACCATGAAACATTTCCTGAGAAATAAAGATATTATCCGTGATTAAACGGCCAGAAACAAACGCCGATTGTGTTTCTGAAACAAGTGATGGAAGAATTCGCTTAAGCCGGAAGCACAAGACTTTAGAGATAATTTTATAACTCACATTGCAGAGACTAATCGGCCTAAACTCCGTCATCCTTTGAGGCCTTTCAGTCTTAGGGATCAGGCAAATATTTGTTTCATTTAATCGCAGATCAAACTGATTTGTACGAAAGAAATCTTTTACCAACGCCACCAAATCTCCTTTTAGAGAAAGCCAAAACCTTTGGAAAATCAAAGCTGTCAGTCCATCAGGTCCTGGAGTTTTCTCGGGATGCATAGCAAACAAAACTCTGCGGACTTCAGATTCTGTGATTTCCCTTATCAAAGCCCTATTCATGCATTATGTGATTAATGGATGAACTTCCTGGACCATATGTGAAACGCCCCTCACATCAGAGTGCTTAAAAAGTTTCGCAAAATATTTTGAAGCAATATCCTCCATACCAGTAACCGATTCAATCCAAAGATCATTCTTTTGACTAGCAAACATTATTTAGATATCTTTCAACCAGATATTTTATTATAGATATGGATAGTTTCAACATTTAAATATAAAATATAAATATTCCTAAAATAAATCTTAAATTTTTCAATTAACAAATTCATATTAAAAAAGAAATATGACAATAACGAATTACTTTGAGACAAGTATTTTGAGAATTTTGTATATTTTTGAAAATTTTGAGAATTTTTTAACCAAATTTTTTTAATAAATATTGTCTAAAAAGTAATTATTTCAAAAAGAACGGTTATGGGACACAAAATTTTTGGCAGTGAGAAATGGACAGAGCGGGATAGGACGAGACTATATGACATGTAAAAAACTGCTTTAAGATGGGTATTTTGAGAGTTTGTGTGTTTTTAAAAATATTTTGAGAGTTTGTGTATTTTTAAAAATATTTTGAGAGTTTTTAAGAATTATGATCTACTAACTATATATAAATTAAATATTCAAACAAAGATTTTATGTACTTCGTCTACATTTTTTAGCCAAACTTTTTAAAAAAATATTGTCTAATGGGAAATTATTTAAAATAGTAAAGTTATGGACATAAAATCTGTTTCCAAACTCAAATATGATATTTGGGTAACACCTTAAGCAAACTGTGAAAAATATTTTTAATAGTTTAGTATACACGTGAAAAAAACACGGGCTCTGTTTGGTTATTATTGATGAATTGCAAAAAAAATATATATTTTCAAATTTAATTATCCTCGACACGTGTTGCGATATTCACTTATAAACCAAAATATTGACAAAACACCCAAATAGTGGCCAACTAATTTTAATAGAAAATTCTAACAGCATCTAATTGATCTTTTAATTTCTAAACCATTTTTACATAAAAAAATATCACAATGTGTTGTATCCCGAGATAGTACTTCGAAGACATTAAAAGTCTCAGTGGTTGATGAGTTTTTGTGTATTGTATTGCCTATACACATATATATTATATTTAAAAGGTTGACTATGCGATATGTAATCAACTAATTTGAAACGGGTACTTTGAAAACTTTGGTACTTTTGAAGACAATAAGATAGTTTTTGAGAGTTGGCAAAATTGTTCTTTTACCAAGGATGGTATTAACACTATCAGATTCATGCATGCCTTTCAAAATGAGATGTAGACAATTTCCGATAACCGTTACTTTTGCAATGACTATCAACAAAAGCCAAGGTCAGTCACTCTCAACTGTTGGGTTATATTTGCCTAGACCTGTTTTCTCTCGTGGCTAGCTATATGTAGCGATGTCCCGTGTAAACATTAAATCAGGATTGAAAATTCTCATTACTAACACAAAAGAAAAACCTCAAAAGAAAACCCTTCTTTTGAGAACAGGAGTAATTAGATATGAATAGAAGAGTTTCGGGTTCCAAAATGAATACTCATGTAAATTATACAATCAATATAAAATAACTATAAAATACAAAATAACTAACATAGATGTAACTCAGTATTAAGAATTTAAAAATATAATAAACATTTTTGTCCGTGCTATAACACGGATTATCACCTAGTATATAAATTATTATAAATCATAATAACTTCAATATTGCATACTATGTATTAAAACAAACATAAAATCATAAACTTTATATCAAAAAACAAACTATATCCTTTAAACCCTTTTACAAGTTATTGAATTTATTTAATATATGTGAACTATAAAATAGTAGGCCTCTTATAATATTTTTAAATTATTTAGATTGGATACATCCTATGATCTTCCAATTTTTTCTCATTCAATTGAAAAATCATTTGATAATTTCAATGTTTTTCTTGTTCGTATGGGACAAAAATACTTTATTTTAATTCAGTAATTACAATAGGTCTACATGGCAGTTGTAATATTTTTCAAAAAATTAAACAAATTCTTCGCTGATTGAATCAGTTTTGAAAATAGAAATTCACATACACCATCAATATTTTGCTGATCTCAAAGTCGAGTCATCTTATTATTATATTCTCCAATAACATCTCTGTTAATAAAGATATATATACCAAAGGAAAATACTAAAAAAAAAATGCATAGTGATATTGAAGTTGTGGACCATGTATGCGTAGACTGACAGATGAAGTTGGACAGAAACTTCGCACAAGAGGAAAATGAGTTTTGAGTTTTCTTTGGTGTGTGCAAGTTGTGAATCTAATCACAACCATCCATTTTAAGGTGACGTGATATCGTTTTATTTCCTCTCTTTGTAATGAAACTTAAAAGTTAATTGAATAAGTCAAAAGTGGATGATAGGATAATAGAACTATAAAACACGATATGATATGATTAAAGCAGATTAACATGTTTTCCTTTTGTTTTATACATATGCTAAAAATTTCTAAATCTTTCTAAGACACACAATGAAAGTCTAATCACAATAGTTTAGTAGTTGAAGACTTATTTTGCTAGTCAAGCAAGACGTATTAATTAGAAAAACAAAAAATCTATAATCTTCCTTAGTTTGGAGATAGTTTTCTATTGTTGACATATATTTTGGTTAAAGAAACGTAAAACAATTGAATGGAGCGATGAAAACGAAGTAGAGTCGTACGTAATAGGGTTGGTCTTTGTTAGATAATTGGATTAGGTGACAATTTATTAGGTAGGTTTAGTGATTTACTATCTATTTTAACAAACGATCATTGAATGCTCTATCTTAATTTTTTCACTGACAATCACCTCTTTTTTTTTGGTCAGGGAAGCCATTTTTTTGTTTTTGGGTCAAAACTCAAAAGGTCAAGGAAATCATCTTATACTAATTTCACCTAAACGTATTGAATAAAACTTGGCTAAAACATTACATAAAGTTAACAGACTGAGTTTAAGAAAAAAGAAAAACAGCTCTAGAGTAACATGGTGATGGCTTCACAGCTTTGCATCTAGAGTTATATTAGGAGTGAATCGGTTGAGCCGGTTTACTTATTTAATTGTAATTCTTTCTTCCGGTTTAGTTTAGTCCGGTTTACTATAAATCGATGTATATAACATATCTTGTAAAGTTTGTTATAGAATGATAGAGAAGAAAACTATTCTACATTTCTCTTTACTCTACAACTTTATTATGGTAGCAGAGCTTTTCTTCCGCAATTCTCTGTGATTTCAACATCGCCTTCTTCAAATTCCTCATTATCTCGCCGGAAAAACGCTTTTATCATCATCGGATTTATTTCCGTTTCTTTGATTTTTTGCGAAAATGGTGAAGAAGGGGGGGAAATTGAGAAATCGAAGCTAAACACCTGAGATTGAAGCATCTGCGGTGAGGATCACTCGTGGATCTACTGTTGTTGCAGATCCAGAGGTTGAAATGGCGAAACAGCAACGTTCTCTTAGATCGGATGGATATGGAGGTCATGGAACTACATCGAGGTCATCTGAAGCTTCCGATAGTTCACTAAGCCTTCAATCTTCTGATCATCCAGGTTTAATGATTGTCGCACACACTCTTGATGGAACGAATTACAATAGCTGGTCTATAGCGATGAGGTTTAGTCTAGACGCTAAAATCAAGCTTAGTTTCATCGATGGATCTTTACCTAGGCCAAGCGAGAATGATTACGATTTCAAGATCTGGAGTATATGCAATAGCATGGTGAAATCATGGATCCTAAACGTTGTGAGTAAGGAGATCTACGATAGTATATTGTATTATCAAGATGCTGTTGAGATGTGGAATGATTTGTTCACGAGATTCAAAGTGAACAATCTACCAAGGAGGTATCAGCTTGAACAGGCGTTGATGACTCTTAGGCAAGGTCAACTTGATTTATCGAGCTACTTCATGAAGAAGAAGACATTGTGGGAACAACTAGAAAACACAAAGTCAAGAACAGTGAAGAGATGTGATTGTGACCAAGTCAAAGAGTTACTTGAAGAAGCTGAAACAAGTCGAATCATCCAGTTTCTTATGGGGTTAAGTGATGATTTTAGTAATATCAGGAGTCAGATATTGAACATGAAGCCTCGACCAGGATTGAATGAGATCTACAATATATTAGATCAAGATGAGAGTCAGAGAGTAGTAGGGGTGACTTCAAGACCAATCTCAAACCCCACTGCTTTCCAGTCTCAAGCTATGATCCCGGATCAGAATTCGATTTTGCTAGCTCAAAGAAATTTTCAAAAGCCTAAGTGTTCACATTGCTCCCGTATTGGACATACCGCGGATAAGTGTTACAAAATCCATGGGTATCCTCCGGGACATCCACGTGCAAAGAAGAACAATTATGTGGGAAGCACAAACCTTGCTAGTACTGGTCAGATAGAGGAAGTCAAAGATCAATCTAAGGAGAATATCAATGAGGATATGTCAAAGGAACATCTTCAACAGATGATCTCTTATTTGAGCACCAAACTTCAGTCTTCATGCGTCAGTTCATGCCCAGAGAAAGCCATAGCTTCGACTTCTGCCTCCGTACCAACTATCTCACAGATATCTGGTACATTTCTTTCTTTATATGATCTTACTTTCTATGACATGTTAACTTCTTCTATACCTCATGAAACTGAGTTGTCTTTTAGAGTTTGGGTCATAGATTCAGGAGCTAATCACCATGTTATACATGAAAGGGGTCTTTATAGAGATTATAGATCTTTAGATAAAACCTTTGTTAGGTTACTGAATGGTCAAACAGTCAAGATAGAGGGTACTGGCTACATTCAACTTACGGATTTATTGGCCTTGCATAATGTGTTGCATATATCTGAGTTTAAATTCAATTTATTGAGTGTTAGTGTTGTCACTAAATCTTTGAAATCTAAAGTGAGCTTTACTTCTGATGAATGCATAATACAAGCTCTTACTCAGGACCTAATGATTGGGAAAGGTAGTCAAGTCGCAAATCTATATGTTTTGAGTCAAGATAAATCGCTGGTTAATATGTCTTGTTCTGCATCTCAAGGTAAGTCAGTTTGCTCTATTTCTACTAATAACTCTGATGTATGGCACAAAAGATTAGGACATCCGTCTATAGCTAAAATAGAAACTCTATCTGAAATTCTGTTGTTACCTAAGTCTAAAATAAATAAAAACAAAACTCATTGTCATTTTTGTCATTTGTCTAAGCAAAAACATTTACCTTTTAAATCTTTGAATAATATGAAAGAAAAACCTTTTGAATTGATCCACATTGATAATTGGGGTCCGTTTTCAGTTCCAACTGTTGATGGTTATCGATATTTTTTTACAATCGTTGATGATTTCAGTCGTGCTACCTGGTTATACATGTTAAAACAAAAATCTGATGTCTTGCATGTGCTTCCTTGTTTTCTTAAATTGGTTGAAACTCAATACAATTCTAAAGTTTGTTCTGTGAGGTCTGATAATGCAAATGAATTGAAATTTACTGATTTATATTCTCCAAATGGAATTAAAGCTTTTCATTCATGCCCTGAGACACCTGAACAAAATTCGGTTGTAGAAAGAAAACATCAGCATTTTTGAATGTAGCTAGGGCCCTTATGTTTCAATCAGGAGTTCCTATAGAGTACTGGTGTGATTGTGTTCTCACGACTGTTTTTCTGATCAATAGATTACCTTCTCCAATTTTAGGTAATAAGACACCTTATGAACGTTTAACCTCTAATATTCCAGATTATCATAGTCTTAAGGCTTTTGGATGTCTTTGTTACTGTTCTACCTCTCCCAAATCTAGGACTAAGTCTGAACCTAGAGCTAAAGCATGTATATTTTTAGGATATTCCTTAGGTTATAAAGGTTACAAGCTATTAGATATAGAGACATACTCAGTTTCAATTTCTAGACATGTCATTTTTTATGAGGATATCTTTCCTTTTGCATCATCCACTATCTCGGATGATGCAAAGACTTTCTTTCCTCATATTACTCTCCCTGCACAAATCACTGATGATCCATTGCCTCGAGTGCAATCATCTTCTGATGCTCCTCACCATCATGATGAGACATCATCCATGGTTTCTGTTCCTTTCGAACTTAAACCAACCCGACAGAGAAAACTGCCTTCCCATTTGCAGGATTTTCATTGTTATAATAATAATACTCTTACTATACATACACCACAAAAGACTTCTCCTTATCCACTTGAAAACTATATTTCTTATTCATATCTATCTCAACATTTCTGTGCTTTCATTGATATCATTACAAAGTCGAACATACCAACTCGATATTCAGAAGTGCGGCTGGACAAGGTATGGGTTGATGCATTAGGGAAGGAGATTGGTGCTTTTATAAGGACTGAAACTTGGACTGTTGGTGATCTACCTCCTGGTAAGGTTCTTGTAGGTTGTAAATGGGTGTTTACGATCAAGTATCATGCTGATGGAAGTGTAGAACGATACAAGGCAAGACTAGTAGCTAAAGGATATACTCAACGAGAGGGAGTTGATTTCACTGAAACTTATTCTCCGGTTGCATAATGGCAACAGTTAAAATGGTTCTCTCCCTCGCACCTAAGATGCAATGGTTTTTACACCAATTGGATATTTCTAATGCATTCTTAAATGGTGACCTCGATGAGGAAATATATATGAAGCTACCACCAGGTTATGCAGAAATTCTTGGAGTTACAGTTTCACCAAATGCCGTGTGCAAGCTTCACAAATCCATTTATGGTCTCAAGCAAGCATCGCAACAATGGTTTCTCAAGTTCAAGACAACTTTATTGAGTTTCGGTTTTGAAACTTGTCATGGAGATCATACTTTCTTTGTGAAAGGTACTTCGAATGCTTTCCTGGTAGTGTTAGTCTATGTGGATGATATTATGATAGCGAGTACCAATGCTGAAGCTGCTTGCGATCTGAGAGATCAATTGTGCTCTGTGTTCCAGTTGATAGATCTTGGTCCTCCTAAGTTCTTCCTTGGTATTAAGATTGCTATAAATGATGATGGTATTTCCTTAACCCAGAGGAAATATGTTCTTGATTTGTTGGAGGCAGCAGGTTTTTCAGATTGCAAACCATCTCCTATCCCGATGAAACCTGATGTGCAAATGACTTCAACAAGATGGAGGAGACGTCCCAATTGTACGAAGCCTCTTAGACAGCTCTCGGAGGTTGAGACTGCTCTTCTTCCAGATACGAAATAGTACCGACGGCTGATTGGAAAGTTGCTGTATCTGACAGTTACACGTCCGAATATTTGTTTTGCTGTAGCAAAATTGTCTCAGTACTCGTCAGCACCACAAAAGTTTCATCTACAGGTTGTTCATAAGATCTTGCGTTATTTGAAAGGTACCATTGGTCAAGGTCTTTTTATGGCAAGGATGCAGATTTTTCTGTTCGTGGTTTTATTGATGCTGATTGAGGAGCTTGTCCGGATAGTCGAAGGTCAGTGAGTGGTTTTGCAATCTTCATTGGTCAGTCTTTGGTTTCATGGCGATCCAAGAAGCAACAGATGGTGTCAATGAGTTCAGCAGAATCTGAATATAGGGCTATGAGTATAGCTACGAAGGAACTCATTTGGTACACATATATTCTAAAGGCATTGAGAGTTCCTTTTACTCTTCCTGTCTATCTGTATTGTGATAATACTGCAGCTATATACATAGCTAGTAACTCGGTTTATCATGAGAGGGCGAAGCATATAAAGTTTGATTGCCACAAGGTTCGTGAAGCTATAGAAGATGGCATTATCAAGACAATGTTTGTTCGAACTGATAATCAACTGGCTGATGTTCTGACAAAGGCGCTTCATCCAGCACCTTTCCAGGCTAATATGCGTAAGATGGGAGTTCTCAACATCTACTCGCCTCCATCTTCAGGGGCGATATTAGAAGTGAATCGGTTGAACTGGTTTACTTATTTAATTGTAATTTGTTCTTCCGGTTTAGTTTAGTCCGGTTTACTGTAAATCGATGTATATAACATATTTTGTAAAATTTGTTATAAAATGATAGAGAAAAAAACTATTAGACATTTCTGTTTGCTCTACAACTTTATTACGTTATCATGGACGATCAATAGTACAAGTACGGTTTTGGTAGTTATGGTGATAGCTTCACAGCTTTGCATCTAAAGTAACATGTTGTTTCAGAAAAAAAATAAAAATAAAATGGAAACCAAAATTTTAATTGAGGTATATGAGTAAAAAGATAGAGAGAAAAACGAATTATCAAGTTATCTTATTAGGAATTTCCTGATGGAGAAAGATAGAAATGAGCCACCATCTCTACACCTTTGTTCTTCGCTTTTCCAAATTTCATACAATTTTGTTTTTTTTTTCTACTTTGAAAGCAAAGCATCTCGTGGAAAATACGTCTAGTTAACATACTTAATAGTAATACATACACGAATATTAAGTTAACAACTACATTTTAACTCCCGGTATATCGTGAAATTATGTATTTTTATATATTTTATATAATTTACTAAAAAAATATTATGTTGGATTAAATATATGTTTTAAACTTTTTTTTACAATAATATTGAAATCTTTGTAATTTTATTTTCTTTAACTATTTAAAAATTATTTTTTTTTATTTGAAATTCAATTAATCAAAATTCTTTTATTTTGGAATTTAATCAATCAAAATTAGTTGTTGTGAAAGTAAACATATGTCAATATGTATAATACTTTGTAGTTAGTATAAAAATATTTAAATTTTATTTACCAATTTGAAATTAGTTAGTTTTGTCTATGAGTATGATGGAGCGGTCAATATTGGTTTTTAACTTCTTTTATATAAAATTAAGTTTTAAAATATTTTATTTGTGTTTTTAGACCAACCCACAAAAATATATAAGTGTACTAATATTAACCTAATTCCCATCACATTCTTATGATTATTTATAGTTTAGGTTTGGACCCGTGGATAAATAAAATTTTCCATAAATTATTGTTGCTTTTTTAGTATTGTTATTGATATTTACACAGATAATATTATTGATATTACTCATATGAATAAATTTGATGTATTCACTATTTAAATTGTGTAGCAGGATATATATATATATATTTGTATTTGACATCATAACTCTATAAATGACACATGTTTTTTAGTCAAAAAAACATATATCATTTTGTGGAGGTTAAATATATATATATATATAGTATAATAAAATCATACATTATTAGTTTATTTTTATATTTTTTTCTACCTATTTTGACATCGATTGCTCTATCTATTTTAACATAGAAAACATTAAACAATTTATGTATAATTTAAAACATGTATAATGGAAGACATGAATAATAGAAGACATGTATAATGTCAAACCAATTATGAAAAATAGAAATTGAATAAGGTAAGATACTATAGTTTTTTTTTCATTAAAGCATTTTAAAACTTGTAATTAAAAAGAAAAATAGAAATTGATGTTGTTCAGATATTTAGGAAAATATGTATTTCCATACTCGATTTTCCTAATTTAATTTTTTTTTTAAATTTGTAGTAAATGTTTTAATTATAATAACATATGATATAAATATTGCTCAACTTCAAGCCGTCTTCTGAAAAATGCCGTGAACATAATAATATAGATAACAATACTATACAATGCTACTATATAATTTTGTCGATTGTTTAATTAATAGAATAAAATATCATATTATTTAATATAACTATAAATAATTACAATTTTACCTTTTTTTAATGATACCTCCTAGGAATATTGATGTAATTCTAATTTTCCCTTTGAGAAATTAGGAAATATCACCATTGAAAGTTTGAAACTATAATCAAATAGATGGTCATTTAATTCATATTGTTAAGGTACATTACATATTTAAATCACATACAGTTGAAATGATCCTCTTATCATCTTAAACATTTCTTTCTATTTCTTGTGCAATGAAAAATTCATGTGACTTTCCTCTTATTTTCTATCTCTTCATAAAAAATTGTTTCCATTTCAGATACTGTTAAAACATAAAACAATCAAGAAATAAATATTTGATTTTAACTGAGGATAATTGATTAGTTTCTATCACCATGTTTTTTAATTTTTCAAAAGTATTCCATAAAATTACAAATTTAGTTTGCTTAGAAACTCGTTTTCGTCGTATCCTAAAAAAACGCTATTCCAAACAAAGATTTACAATTCAAATATTTGAGTTACACAAAGACCGTCCATAATCCATATTGTTGTGTTATATATAGTACATGAGCAAACAAACTAGAATAATAATAATTAGTTATTGATAGATGATAATGATAACCATTATATTTTGTTATAGTATAAGTCAAAGGAAAATGTAAAAAAACAAAAAAAAAAAAAATTTTTTTTTTTTGACACTAATATCGAAACTTCTTCCCTATTAACCTTCTCCAACGTTGGCGTTGCTTTCAGTCGCCAGCATCGGGATTTCCTCTCCCACGCTCTCTCTTGTTTCACCTCCCCTATTCCTTCTCTTAATTTTTCCTCAATTTTATGTTTTTACACTTCCCCCTGATTTTCTCAAATCCTAGCAAAACTTCAATAGACAGTGATAAAAGGCAAAGGTGTTTACCGGTGAACCCCATCCCCTTCTCTCTGCATGCTTCATCCGGGTTACCGGATCCACAGTTAGACATTATCCACAGTTTGATTAATATCGATCGCCCTACACATTAATTGGTTTCCTGAAATAATAACCAATTTTTTTTCTATTTTTATTTCTTGATCGACCTCATAATTACGAACGACGTTCAGAATCTAACTTATATATGAAGTGATGAGTAGCTTTTGAAAAGGATTACAATTTAAGATGATTAACTTTGGCCGACGTCACATTTGATGAATACTTTGAAATTGTATACACGTTCACGGTTACCGGATTAGGCTTTAAATGGAGAAAGCATATTAGGCAGAGCAAATCAAGTGGTTTAAGCAGATCAAATATAATAAAATAGATCAAATATTTGGTTGCTCAAGTACAGATCAAAAATAAATAACATCAAAAAAAATTGTAAACTAGATCTAAGGGTGCAAATGGTTGCACAATTGAAAAAGTTGAAGGAGTTGAAGAAGTTGAAAATAATTATTTAACTCATTCAACCTAAAAAAGTTAAAAAAAATAAACTAATCCTATTGTAAAAATGTTCAATTTATTCAACTACTATTTTGGAGATGAATGGATTGAATATTATTCAGCCCAATTTTGTTCAACTTAAAATTTTCAATTCTTTTAATTTTAAGCAACTATTTGCCGCCTATATGTATTTATCCTGCATTTATCACAAAAAAAATAAAAAAATATGAACTGTACATATTTTATCTCCATTAATTTTTTAAATTAAAAAAATTCTTAAATGATAATTTAATAATAGAAGAATTGTATTAAAGGACGATCTGCTATTTTTCCGTCCTCCCATACAAAACTTAATTACAAATTTGTCTCCACACACACAAGAAAAGAGCCGTTGCTCTAAACTTGTATACAAATATGTAAACGTTGACAAAGGATATTATACTTGAAAAGCATTTTAACATGTTAAACTGATGTGTTTATTTTAGACAGACTCTAATATCAGTGTAAAAATGGATACAAAACTCCCAACAGATTTCGGATCGGATTTAGTTGGAATATTTTTGAGTTCAAATCTAAGAAAAAAAGTCGGTTTAATTTTTGTTGCAAAAATTATATACATTTAACAAATATAGCTAATTTTTGTAAATATTAAACTATTTATATTTTCGTTATTTAGTGATATATGTAATTAGATTAGTGATGATATGTTACATTATGAATAAGTGATCCAACGACAATTGCGACGAAGACTTCAGTTGGCAGGAACTTAATAGACGGCTGAGATGCGACGATGGGAAAAGGGTTCCGATACCGACACGTGGCATGTTCCCTACACATGTCCTTGTGCTATGGCCACAGCAAAAGCCTCACGCTGTCGGCTGAGATTTAAATTATCGAGAAAAATGTATGATTTGTATTTTTCTTCTCCACTACGAAAATAATAGTATATCTTTCGAACATGACATGATGACATAATTTAATAAAAATTGAAGGAAAATAAAACGAGTTCGAAAATGAAGCTAAAGACAATCATAGAGCGAAGATATAGTACAAAGCTATAATAGTGAAATTAGTTATAAAAATTAGTTCAACAAACTGTTTTAAGAATAAAATGCTATTATATGAATGGGCAAGTTTTAATATAAGATCTAACCTATAACTACAAACTTTAATAAAACTTATCGGGCTTATCTATATGGATAGTATCGTGGCGCTAAATGAAGACGAAAAGACGTGATAGCGATGCGCACCAGAACCGCCTCTTAATTCTTTAATTCGTAACATATATTACAAAATTTGTTTATCAGAGTTTTTAGCACTTTTTTTTTTTTTGAATAATAGCACTTCTTTTTTTCTCCACAAAAGAAAAACTCCATTTTAATATTAATTTTATGAAAATTTTAAACTGAAGTTGATGTTTTAATTTTTTCTTTTGGACCTTAACAAATATATTTATTATTTGGTTTGGCAAAACAATATATTTAATATTTGAAGTTCCGATGCTTTAGAGTTACATATTTTCGTATATATATATATATATTTTTTTTTTTTTTCCATTTTTAACATGTGTGTAGCCGTGTAGGGAAATCAATAGTTCATCAAACTGAAAAATTTTATAGTGTTTTAAGTATATAAACTGATGAAATCACTATTTAGATATATCGTATAACTTTTTTTGCCAAATTTTTTAAAACGTCCGTTTTATTCGTTTGCAAATAGAATCTTAAAAATAATATATTTTTTTTCATTATGTATACATTGTTCAGCTTCATACTATATAAACAGTCAGTTAGGTTTTATTTACTAGTAATTAAATTGAAAAGAAATATTAAATTAAATTTATATTTTCGTTTCATCCATAATCCATTCGTTATTGATGGATAAAAAATAAAGAATTTTAAGAGTACCTCCATCAAAAAAGTTGCTAAAATATTATAGAAGAATTAATTTAATAATTCTTGTATGATTTAGTTTGTATTTCCCTTCATTGGTAGAATATTTAATCTAATAATTCTTGGTAGAATATTCTCTCCTTTCTCTCTTTCCAAAACGATGCCTTTCCTTTCAAAACTGTTTTCTGATCTCTATTGTTTCCGGTCGGTTCCTTTTATCTTTTCAATTTTTCCATTTATTTCTCTTTACAGTTTTTAGATAATTATTTCCGTAAATCCAATTTCTAAATCCCCATCATTTACTCCTTTGGAAAGATGATGTGGTCAGATCTGAGTCATGTAACTTTATTGACACCACTCTCGGCTTGTGTGGCGTTTTATCACACCCAAAGTTCATTGGGAGTCCTGTTTTTGAAGAGGAAAAGGGTTGTATTGGTTCGTCTCTGTCGCGATTGTAGTTCTATCCAAACACGCGTGTTCATTCTCTTTTTGTGGAAGAGTGTATTTCTAACCTTACTCAAGTCTCAGCCCAAGAGTAATTGTGTCAGTTTATTTCCATCTCTTTTTGATGGTTGTCTTTTCGCCTTCCATGTATGTCTGTTTTAATTTTATTTGTCTCTTTATTACATGAGAAATGGAGCTAAGATTAGGATTTGGGATCCGGGAAGGAATGTTGGTGATACCATTGTTTGGGTGATGGATTTAGCACTGCATCGATTTGGCTATTGTTGTATTGGCATAGCGAATTTAAATGAGGGCTTGATCACATTTAGGCGACAATATATCATTGGTAATGGTCTGATCTGGGGATTGAAGAACGATTTAACAAAGCATCGATGGAACTTTATTGTCATGATAAGGTCACAAGAAATTTGCGTAGTGTTTGATGATGTTCATGTCACGATGTTGATCGAGTCTGTACAAGGGATGGAGACGACTTGGTTTATTCTTGTGGCACTGATTTTACATTTGTAGAGTCAAAAACTTATGACTATGACTATTCACATTTATCGCTTATTGGGTGTTAATGATGATGGTGTTGAGCAGAGTGTGAGATCAAACAAAGTATTGTGGCCTCCGGTGAGTTTCAGAGTTTTGTTGAAGTTTATCAAGAAGATTGCTTCAAAGGATAGTAAGATGGATATTATTACTATATTGAAACTAATTGTGAAGAATATTACAAAGTCGAGATATCTCAAAAAGACTTTGGTACGGAAGCTTTAGTACCATTATGTCTATATTTCAGAATTATGTTTGGACACATTGGTTTTACAGTTATGGTTCGCAAAAAGAAAGTTCAGCCACAAAATGCTGCAAGCAAATCATAACAGAGAAAAATCAAATATGAAATTGAACAATAATCGATTTTATGAATGGTTAGCGAGTAAGGCTATTCTTCGGAAACATCATTAATTTTCTTGTATTTTTTTTAGTGTATGACATATACATTTGCGTATATAATAATTGTGTTACACTATATAAGTTTTTGTAATTACGCTTTGAAAGTTCGATTTACGGAAAAAAAAAACTTGATTGTGTCAGTCTGTGATTGGATGAGGGAAAAAGAATTTTTTTTTTTTTTCCGATTTTCTCTCTCGTTTATCTCGTCTCTCTTGTTGCTTTTGAAAGTAATAGGATCTCTACAGAGAAAAGCAGAGAATTGAAGGATGATTCAATTGGAAAGTGGATTTTCATCGACGGTATCATCATCTCCACCGTTAGAGACGAGATCGACGATCTCGGTTCATCAATCCGGCAGACCTTTGGTTGACCAAATCGGATCTTATAGTGGTTAAATCTCCAACGGGGTAGTTCAATAGACTATATAAGTTTTTTTCTTGGTCCTAATCTTATTGATTTCCTTTGGATCGACATGCATTACCGTTATAGGGATGTGAGAAGAAATTAGGTTTGTAGGAATTAGAATCGATTTTAGCAAAGTTTGAAGGTGATAGAATCTCATTTCTTAATGCGGTAGGAATTAAATCGTTAAGCAACGAAAAGGGCTAACCAACATGCATATACATCCTCACATCTTCAGATTGCATTCAACTGAAGTTTAGTCAAGTCCTGTTCATTAGTCAAGTTGGTTTTGTGTTTGATCTGAATCTTGTAGCTGTTAGATGCGCTTAGAACTTGGTATTTTCTCTTCTTAAAGAAACTCATGTTGCTCGAGTTTTAACCTCGTGACGTTAGATTGTGTTTTCTCATGTTCTTATAATCCTTTTTGAGTTCTTATCTTTTTACCTATGCTTCTCTCTGCATATTTCTTCGTCAATGCCAAGAATGACACTTTCATAATCTAATACTCATTATAATAATGTTACTTAAACTTGTTATTGAACTAGTTGTCAAATTCTTTGAAGGGTTCGAATCAGGCAAATATGGTTTGTTTTTTTTCTTCTTGCAGTGAATCCAAGATTTGGTATGTGTTATATATATATATTTGATTGAATCTGTTGAATTTGTGAATGATCAGTTTAGAAAGAAGAATGCAGAAACTAATTGACTCTATGGTGATTTTGATTTTTGTTTAAAGGGCTCTCGTGTGGCAAAAAAAAAAAAAAAAAAAATTGAGGAATTGGCAAGAAGGATTCAAAACAGAATGGAGTTTAACAAGCAGCAACAACAACAAGAACAAGTTAAAGTTTCTTCTTCTTCTATGGAGGAGAAAACGAATCCTTCCTGCATTTCTCAATTGAATATATCTCCTCCTCTGCCATTGCCACATGCGGCCAACATGGCTGGGGATTTACTCAGGAGGGGGGCAATGGACATTCCGATCCAGCAAGCTTGGACTCTGATTTCACTGAGTACAAAAAGAAGGTCACTATTATTGTCGAGGACTGCTGACGACGTGAAAGCAAGGATCAACGACTTGTTGAAAGAGTTCGTGATGAGTGGAGACAAAACCGAAGCTTTTAGATGCATCAAAGGATTGAAAGTATACAAGTCTTATAAATTTAAACAAAATACCATAATAATTTACAGTTAAAAAGAAAAATATTTTTAAGAACCTCAAATTTAACAACCTTTAATAGACCTATGAAATATTAATTTCACTTTTTTCAAAATTAAGAATAAAATTTGTTTTAAGATATTTTTATTATATTCTTTGATGAACATGCCTAAGGTAAGATTTGTACATAGTTTGTTTGGATGGTTCTCTACACATGCTCACCACTTCCATTAATCGTTATTCGTTTCCAATAGATTTTGTTGTTGTTGATTTTCACATTGTCACGAGAAGAGAGATAGGTCTTTTAAGATATGAGCAAATGTTGATCTTAGCCTTATATATAAATTTTGTATTTTTATGACAATTAGTTTTACGTACTACTGCTTAGTAGAGAGATCCATCCGTACTTTAAAATTTTATTACAATTTTTTCTTTATTATTCGAATTTACATTTTATGAAAATTAAATTTATAAATGACGTAAACATGTTTAAGGTCAACTATTGCATCAAGAGACTTCTGCCAAGTATGCAACAAACGAAAATGCTCCAAATACATACTCAGTTTTGTTTCATAATTTCTCCTTTTTAACTCATTTTGAGTTTAATGAGAGTTTATTTGAATATTAATATGTAGTTATCTATTTTTTCCCCCCAAAAAAAAAAATATAACTATCTTCCATAAACTTTTTTGTTGAATTTTTTTTCCTAAAATTCCAAACAAGAAAATCTTACAGATATCTCTTAGAAGATTCGAAGATAAAAGTATTTAACCACTTTTATACTATGGATGCTTACTTTAAGATTCATTTAACATTCGTTTAAGCAAACAAAAATACTAAAAGATGGTATTTCGCTACAAAAACATACCCGAATAGATAAATGTTTAAAAAGTCAGAGATGAATGTTCAAAAAGATTTTTTTTTTTTTTTTTTTACATCAATTATTGAAAAAGAATCGGTCAATGTGTTTGTTAGTTCGTATCACATTCGAGTCTTCTGATATTTGTTTCACTTGATTGCAACCAAACTGATGGGCCTGATTCCATCAAAAATGACGTTATGACACAACTAAAACCTGCTCTATTATCATGTAACTGTGTTTAGTCTTGGCATATTCATTAGAAAAACATTTTGCCAAAGTTTGAGAACATATTTTTAGATCAAAAGAAATATTGAGAACATATGCATCTTTGGAGATTGAAACCAGCGTCTATATGTGTGGCCAAGATGTGTCTTAGTAATAAAATTCTAGAGGTTCGATTGGTAAAATCATTTTTACAATGTTTTACTTGAGTTAAAAATCAACATATATTGAAATGTTGTAATCTTACTTAAGTTGGCAAAAAATAGTTTTCAATCAAATTCACTAGAGTATGACTCTGATTATAAATTAGTATATTTGATTTTTCTAAATTACCAAATTCTTCATAACCAAAAACCAACATTCACAAGCAGTCATTTTGATTAGTAGCTATTGAGTTAATATTGAAACTTTTTTTTGTTACTCTTAGCATTTAGCAGTAATAGTCGTTCAGCTCCTGGTCATATTGACATATGCACTCTAGAGACCGTTTATACTTTGAAAAATCATCCAATCGAAATTAATAATAAACAAGAATGTTATAGATTGTTTGATAAGAAAAAAATGATAGTCACAATAAGCTTGTAAGTGGTAAAGTTGAAACGAACAATTAAATAATTTATGATGAATGGTGATAAACGGTTAGTCAAAAAACTAATTAGTAAAAAATATAAGAAATAATAAAGGTAAATTATGTTTTTATTTTTAGAAAATCCAAAATAATAAATACTAAGGAGACTTTTTCCGTCTTATTTTCGTAAACAAATAAGGAGTCAAACTTATTTTTTTAAAAAAAGAAAACTAAATCATCCTTATAGTATTTAATTCATTTGATTTCTAATTATTTAAGTCACTTAAACTCTCATTTAAATGCCTTTGAAATCATCTATACTTGTACTTATTATTTATTTTTATTAACTATTAGTTGTTAGCTACACATATTCTTAACAAAATATTTTCCTCTAATGTATTTGAATTTTATTTTATATCTTAAATTAACAAATTGTTACTAAGATATCATTTAAGTTGGGAATTATTATATATGTTTTCATTTTTTGGGGTCAAAATATATATGTTTTCATATTGTCAATAACTATAATTATTCTGATATATATATTTTTAAGCAAAATACTATTGGTATTTATCACTTTTTGAACTAAATTAATTTATTTTATATTATGGCTACTTATTTGTTTTTTTTTCTGTTCTATTTAGCCACTTTTAAATATTTAATTAGATTAAACAAAAGATATAAAGAAATACTGAGCGAGCCAGAATATATGAAACTCTTGTTTGGATGTAGGGCTGTATTGTTGTAATGTGGCATATTTAAATATACGGATATTTGACGTTCTATCAATAAAAATATAGAAATATATACTGATTTTTAATGGGACGCGAATGTAATTATGAATGTTTTTAAAAGGTTATAACACTGCAAACTATCCTTTATATAATTCAGAGTAATAGAGGAATAATTAAAAGCTAGAAATAATTAACTAAATATTTTTTTAACCGAAAATAGCATTTCTCTCTTTTTTGTTTTTTTTTGTTCACCTAACATTTGCTCTAATGAATTAGATTTGGCGATAATATTTGACTTCAGGATGGTCGTGGAGATTTATGTACTTGATATTGCTTTATGTACTCACCCGTGATGTGTTGTACAATTCTACATGTTCTTTGTTCTCTAATAATTGTAACGTTTTCTACTGTCTTTTTAAAAATTTAGTTAAGTTTACGTTTTTCTTTTTCTTTGGATTTCACTTATTTTTTAGTCGGTTTGACCTTTTATTTTTCTTTCTTTCCTATCTAGATCAGCGATGTGCTTGATGAACTGATTTTAGATGGTTTAATTTGACAATATTTCTGAAAAAGCTTAATTCTTTTTTAAAAAGAAGATTATGAGATGTTAATGGTTTTGAAGGCTTAAGTTTTTTTTTTCCTGATAACACTTACTGCCTTTTCTGTTTTTTTTTTTTGGTTATATGGGAAAAGTTCATGACTTTATTTTTACTTAAATTTTAAAATTCATGTATTAAATGATTTCTCGATAATCTAACAGAATTACTTTTAGATTTTAAATCTGTTTGAAATTAATGTAATTACAATTTAATACTATTTTTATGTTTGGTTAACACTGTTCTTTTTCTTTCAATATTGAATATGTTCTCAGAGACTCTTAGCCGAACCTAACTGATCGAGCATCTGTGCCGCAACGTACTGGACTTCGACTCTGATTCAATTTTTGTAAGGTTCAGAAAATTTAGAAAACGACATCTGAAATAAATAATAAAAACCAAAAATATATATATATATATATATATATATATATATATATATATATATATATTTTTAACACCTCCTTCATTCATAGATTCAGAATCTTGTACAAAAGTTGATACATTAGAGATACACCAACACTGAGTAAATCAAAATACACATCCACAAATACATAACCAATCAATAAAAAGAAGGTAGAGAAGTGAATTTCTATGACGCTTTGGAAACCGAAGCTTTACTCTCCAATAGATAAATAAATCTGTTTCTTTCCCTCTCTAGAATCAATCCCAAAGTTATGAGATCGTCGTTTTTGACTATCTTCTCATGGAAGAAACTCCACAGTCGTCTAATATTAGTGATGATACTCAATATCTTCTCTTGCATTAATTCTTCGATTCTCCATAAGTTTGTTATGTCTGGATCCCAAATTCGTCGATCAATATGCCATAAATCTCTTTTAACTTTATACTCAATCCCTTTCAGTAAACGGAGAAATCTTTCACGGAGATAACAGGCTCGTCGTATGTTGAATCAAGTAACCAAAACATTCTAACGCACCAAGAATGAATTGCCTCCCTAAAGAGAGGAAGATGTTGGAAACGATTGCGTTTCCACTTTCTAAAAAAAAAATCCCAAATCGAGATTGCATAGACTATTTGCTCAAGAGAACTCGAAGTTACACCTTCTGCTTCACGGTTTGGCATCGTTTTTGCATGGAACTGATAATCCATTGTAAACATGAACACAAACACTGCCACCATGCAAAAGAAGGAGATAGATCAGAAACAAATTCGATATAAGTGAGTGTCTCCCATGACAATTATTGAAAACAGAAGAAGAAAACAAACTTAAAAGCAAAGAAGAACCACCGGCAAGTGCCGGCGGCCCGTAAAAAGCAATTTCAGTTTTTTTTTTATTTTAACAAAATAATATTTTGTTTTTTATTTTCTTTCTAAAAATTAAAATAAAAACCAAAAAAAGGACAAAAATATAAAAAGAAATGGGATATATATAAAAAAGGCAGAGATCCGTGATCCCCAAATGAATCGTTCATCCACGCGCCAATGTCTACGTTTGAACACGCGCTATCTCTCTCACTTTACCGACCCTTCGCTTCTTCTCTTGTCTCTCCAACTATAAATTCTCGAATTTCCCCTCTTCCCGATTCTGCACCCATAATCTCACGTTAATTACAACATTGCCACTCATTAAAACCATACCATCTAAACCAAAAGCGGTAAACCGTACCGGTTGCTACAATTTCTAAAGCTTATGGTCATGGAGGAGAGGCTCACTGGGACTGACTCGGTCGGGAAGAAACGAGTCAGAGAAGACGAGTTAGGCCTTGACGACTCGCCGGATGTGAAGCGGTTGAGAGACGATTTGTTTGACGACTCGGAGACCGACCCAGTGGTTCAAGATCTTGACTCAGTCATGAAGAGTTTCGAAGATGAGTTGTCGAACATCACGACGACAGCGGTGCAGCAAGGCTCTGCCGAGACTCAGCCGGATCTTGGTTATCTTTTTGAAACTTCTGACGACGAGCTGGGTTTGCCTCCACCTCCTCCACAACCGCCGACGCTTTGTACGGAGGAGACGGTGACGGAGTTGGTACGGGTTTCGTCGGATTCATCAGAGGTCGCCGAGTTATCTGGGTTTGAAATTGAGGATCATGTTACTACGGAATTCGGAACTTGCGATCTTGGTGATGGGCTTTTCGAATATTCCGATGTTTGTTTAGATTCCGGCGATTTGTTTTCATGGCAGCCGGAGTTTTTACCGGCGGAGTAATTTCGGAGTTGTTTTTTTTAACCGTAGCGAAACGGTGGCTCGCTTTTTTTTTTTTTGTTTTTTTCTTTCCTTTTTCTTTTCTCTCTTTCATGTATTTAGGATCTGATATGTTTTGTTAAGTTTGTAGGATTAGAAAAAATCAAATGTTTAGTAGGGAAAAATGGCTTAGATATGTTTATTTGCTCCCTTTCTCAAGGATTTGTTCATCTTTAGACTTTAGTGGACATCTTCATGCTTTGTTTAGCTGTTGTTTAATTTAAAAAAAAACTTTGAAAGTATCATTCAGAGAACAGAATCTGAGATCAATCATATGTTCATATCACAATCTGGGATTTATTATTGGTAAATTAAATGTCTAATCGGTAGTTTAATATGCAGCTGAATTTGGTAAGACGTTTAAAACAGTAATCAGTAACCACAATGTTTCAACTCGAGTTATATTAATTTGGGATTTGAGAATTGAGATGTTTGCTCTAATACAAGCTATGAGGCCTTACCTGAGGAAAAGTCAACATTTGGACTATATTGACCAGAAGGCCCATTACAGAGATGCTAGGTAATGGGCCACATCTGGCGCTATTCTCTTTTCCTAAAGAGCCTGTGGTGGACTCTGACTGGTAAACAGTTATAACAAGAAATTATTTGTGTAATGTAAAACCCAAAATGATAATTCCGGACACCCAAAATACAGATACAACACAAGTGAAAGAACAGATCCAAAAGCAGAAAGAACTAAGAACAATGGAGATTTAAAATTTTTACTTAGAGAACAAATGGCTTAGGATATTTAGAAACTGATTTTGTCATTTCGTGTTCGGTGGGGAGTCTTATAAGGTCAAACTATCTGGATTTTCAATGATCTTTGCAAAGGTTTGTAAGAAAGCAGCCAAGTCAGCTCCATAGACAATGCGATGATCTGCAGTCACATTCACCTGCCAAACCAAACAAAGCCAAACTTAATCTTACTTTATAGAAGCTCCCCTAATAAAGCTATAGCTCATGACAATCCAATCAATCAGGCAGGTTCACCAAACCAATCAAGCAGGTTCTTTCTTAATCAAAGATCAAATCAGTTTTTGTTCCATGTGAAGTCAAAGTCAAACTTACCACCATTCTGTTTTTCACACTGAAGAATCCATCCTTGTCAGCAACTACAGTTGGCTTCGACGCTCCAACAGCCATAATTGCACCCTAGAGATTTTGAGAACAACAAGATAAGTAGATATAGCTTGTAATCACTGATCATAAAGAGGCAAGTTCAGTTTTATTTTATATACCTGTCCTGGCGGAAGAATAGCATCAAATCTATCCACTCCAAACATACCGAGATTAGATAAAGTGAAAGTTCCTGCATTCCATACATATATATCTCCTTAATCACAAATCCTTAAAACACACTTCACATGTGTATCATCTAAAAAGTAAAGAAGAGTACCAGAGGTGTATTCATGGGGTTGCAGTTGCTTGCTTCTAGCTTTCCCTACCAGCTCTTTCCATTTTTGGGATAACAAGTACAAATCCAACTATTAAAGGAAAAAAAAAAAAAACATGACTCGCACATTCAGTTAAACAAAGCAGCCTAAGACTGTTCAATCACAACCTAGCTACTTCCTTCCGAGAACTAAATCACATTTGGTTACCTTATCTGCATCTTGTAGAACAGGCGTAATCAAACCGCCATTAATAGCAACCGCCACAGCAACGTTAATGTTACTATTGTAACTAAAACTCTTCCCATCTTTGCAGCTTGCATTGACCACAGGATGCTGAGCCAGAGCCATCCCTGCAGCTTTAGCCAATAAAGCAGTCATCGTTACACCCTTTGGTTTCACCTGTAAACAAAAATCAGTGATTTAAGCATTCGCTTCATACAATACAACATACAGAACAATGTGTGTTTCCATGTTTTTTCAACTCAATCCCACCTTCTCGTATAGTGCATCGAGAGCATCAGTGTTCACAGGATAACCAACACGGAAGGTAGGAACAGAGAGACTCTCAATCATATTCTTCGATACTGCAGATTGCATTGCTGTGAAAGGTACAATGCTTGAATCAGGCAATAGAGGAGGCAAATTGGTGGTAGTAGCTTTTCCATTCACCGCTGCAGGAGGAGGAGGAGGAGGCGGTGGTGCCACAGAGGATTTAGACGGAGCAATTCCAGCCGCCGTCTCTACATCAGTAGCTGTAACCCTACCGAATGGTCCAGTTCCAGCAATGGATCCAATATCAACCTTATGCTGTTTAGCAAGCTTCTTAGCATAAGGAGTCGCTACAGTCTTCCTCGGACCATCCGAGGCAGCTGTCACCGGAGTCGGTTGAGCGATCGCCGGAGCAGGAGATGAAGTAACCGGAGGAGGAGATGGAACAACAGCCTCCGCCGCAGAAGATTTCGAAGCGGCTTTAGTCTTAGCTTCTTCGATCTCAGCTTCAGTCTCAGCTAACAATCCAATCGCAGCACCAACCGGAGCTGTTTCACCTTCTCCGACGACTATTGCGGCGAGGTAACCGTCGTAGAACGTTTCAACATCCATATCAGCTTTATCAGATTCAACAACCACAACACTCTCTCCCTTGGCGAGTTTCTCGCCTTCGGTTTTGATCCACGACACGATTTTGCCTTCCGTCATTGTTGATGATAACGCCGGCATGAAAATTTCGCGAATCTTTGATCGGACGGTCATCACACGGCGGTGAGAAGACGGAGGAATCGAGGAGCGGAAGACGACGCTGCGGATGGATGGGGATACTGATGAAGCGAATGAAATGTTGGATTTGGAATTGGTTAGTGAAGCTGTTGATAAGAACGAAGATGAAGAAACCGCCATTGTTGAATCACAGAGATAAAGAGAGACAGAGAGATCTGAAAGAGATTTAGAGAGAGTGAAGTGGACGGAGAAGACGAGGTCGAAGTTCGTTAAGCGTCTTCACCTACATTTGTATCTACCATGTTGGAGTTTTAATAACCGGATAATTAATTAAACCGGGTCAATTTTAATTTAATTTCCGGTTTATGTTAAACCATCTAGAAACAAAGCAATATTATTAGATGCTTCTCAATGGACATTAGGTAACATAACAAAACTGGTTTTGTTATATATCTTCTCTGCTCTACCTAAGTTAGAGAATCAGATTCCAAAATCTCAATTTATAAGTAATCTTTGTGTTTTCTTAACACCAAAACATATCATATAACAGTGCTCTTTTGTCCCATGTCGGAAAAGGTTTGTTATTTTTTCTTATTAACAATACTTTGTTTGGATTGTGTTATAAGTTGTTTTGTTTTGCTTTGTTGGTGAAATGCAGAGGCAATGTTGTGTTGTGATGAGGCTTAACTTGGATTGCAATGCTTGTTGTAGAAAAGCTAGGAGGATTATCATCAATATGAAAGGTTGGTATATTTTGGCTATATAAAATAATATGTGAAATAAAATGAGCCAAGAAATATTGTATATTAGAAGAAGTGAAGTTCAAGCTGAATAGCTGAAAAAACAAATTATTGAAAAAAAGTTGAATGTTAATATATGTTTTGGATACTTTTGTTTTGTATGAAGAAGTTGATACACACATGATCAGCAAAAAGGAACGTCAAGTAATCATTTGCGGACGATTTAGACCATCGGATGTTGTAGTTAAACTGCAAAAGAAGATGAAACGGAGGGTTGAGATTCTCGAAATTGAAGATCTCTCCGGTGGCCATGGAGGAGGAGAAGAAGGACAACACGAGCAAGAACAACCATATGAACAACCGTATGATTATTATCAACAACCTGATCAGTTTACCACACCGTTGTTGTGTTATTATTTATCTCTCTAATTCCTTTGTTGTTCATTCTCCAATGCATAAATATATTTACAAAAAAAAATGTATAAAACTATAAAGAATTACAATTGTGTATATTATATTTATTACCAACACTTTACCACACCATTATTGTGTTAGTTAACTATAATTTGTTTGTTATTTTTCTCTTTTTTAGATTTTACTGTATTTTTCAGGATATAGAAAATAAGATTAATTTAGTAAAAATCGTAGTTATTCATGATTTTTATGTCTTCCTTATTTCTACCATACCAAAAAGAATAAAAATATTTACATGTCTATATGATTTTTTTTTGAAAATTACATGTCTATATGATTTATATGATTTGTGTGTAAGAGTTTAAAAGATTTAATATATCGCATATTTTAGCACTAGTAATTTGGACTCCAATGTCGAAATTGTTTTTATTTTCTACCTATTTTTTTTTAACTACGTAAATTATATGTAGTCACTTATGTTTTTTTTTCCAACATTTATTTAATCACTTATGTCAGAATCAGTAAATCAGTATAATTGGGTGAAGTGGTGAACCTCTATTTTTATTTTCATTTGTATTTTAATTTTATGCACGCGTGTCGTATATTTTTACATAAATAATTTTTTTTTTTAACTAGGTTTTGAATCCACGCTACGCATGGGTATATTTGATATATTTTGATGAAAATTATGATTGATGACAATAGTAAAATATTATCTTATAAAAAATTTAAATTAGTATTAAAGAAAAAGTTAAATTTTCAGATACACAATTTTTTGAAATATAAAAATCAGTTGTGTTATAAAATCAAATCTGATCGAAAAAATCATGAATTTAACTCGACATCCAGGCAAGGCGAATTAAACTGATGACCTCACATATCCTAAACCATTTCTTTGACCACCAGAAAAACAAAACAATTTTATCATCATGAATTTAACTCGTTTTCATATTTAATTGATCGGTACCACCTATGTTTTCGTGTTTTTTATTCATTGTTTTCTTTTTCTTCATATTCTTTCTTGTCATTTCTATTGTCAAATTTTGTGGTAATCGTCATCATTACTTTTACCGTCTGGTTCTTCCTACTCTTTTTCTTCTTCATCCTGGTCAACTTCTTCACTTTCTTCCACTAAAAAACATTTTTTTAAGACTACCATACAACTTGTTAATCCATCAAACTCCAATAACAAAATCATTTCTTTTCTCATAAAAGTAAAAAATAAGATAAAAAATAAAAAAATTAATGAAAAAATATCAACTTATCTATAAAATCATATACAAAAATATATTTTACAGCTCATAAGAAATAAAAAGTACAAACGTAGATAAATAAGATAATTTATGTTTTACATAAATATTTATAATATTTTAAACTTTTAAAAAGTTTCGAAATATAAATTTTGAAGCTTTTAAAAAGTTTCAATATTTATAATATTTTAAAATTTTAAAATTTAAAAATTATAATATTTAAAAACTTTTTAAAAACTAAGAACTTTTAAAAGTTTCAATATTTATAATATTTAATATTTTAAAAATTTTCAATATTTATAATATTTTAAACTTTTAAAATTTAAAAATTATAATATTTAAAAACTTTTTAAAAGCTAAGAACTTTTAAAAGTTTCAATATTTATAATATTAAAACTTTAAAATTTTTTAAATATTATAATTTATTTTTTTGAAACTTTTTAAAGTTTAATTTGATCAAATAAAAAACCGAATCAAACCGAATATACTTTTAAACTTGGACGCCTGATAAATCAAGCTTTCCTGCTCATTCGTTGTTGGAAGCATATTAATCTTATTTATTCTGGTTCTGAACCATTGTCTAAAAAATTTATAGCCGATGTGGTTAAAAGTTTTTAATATTTATAATATTTTAAACTTTTTAAAATTTAAAAATTATAATATTTAAAAACTTTTTAAAAGCTAAGAACTTTTAAAAAGTTTCAATATTTATAATATTAAAACTTTAAAAAATTTTAAATATTATAATTTATTTTTTTTGAAACTTTTTAAAGTTTAATTTGATCAAATAAAAAACCGGATCAAACTGAATATACTTTTAAACTTGGACGCCTGATAAATCAAGTTTTCCTGGTCATTCGTTGTTGGAAGCATATTAATCTTATTTATACTGGTTATGAACCATTGTCTAAAAATTTTATAATCGATGTGGGATATTGTGCATAGTTCTTTTATTTCCATAAATTAAAATTTTTTTTTTCTAAACAATTTTGGAAATTAAAAAAATATTAATAAATTATATGTCAAATTCTGATTGGTTATTTAAAATAATTTTTAATATAGAAAATTTCTGTAGATTTTAAAAAATGTTAATTAGTGAAGTATCTAATCACAATTATAGCTCCAGTTTTTATTAGTATAATTATAAAGACGGAAGTACTCGTGATTCGTATCCAATTTGATTGAGCCCTCAACCCTAATTTCGATTTCGACAATCTCTCTGATGGCGAACGGCAAGCAGATCGAATCTCACCACCGCAAGCACCGTCGTTCATCTTCTTCCTCCGACGAAGCCGATAAATCATCGAAGCGGCACAAGCACCGTCACCACAAGCATCATCACCGCAGGCATCATCGCCATCACCGTGATAAGAAGCGCGGCGATGAAGTTCAAACCGCCGGCGATGAGACAGAGGCGATGGATGTTACGGAGGCGGATCCGAGTGGAGTTAGTAACGGCCGTGAGGAGGATGTGGAGGAAGGGGAGATTCTAGAAGAAGGTGGAAGCGGCGCTGTTTTGGTGAAGACGGCAGATTCCGACGGCGAGTCAGGCGAAATCAAATCCGATCAATTTCAAGATAATGATTTGGTCTGTTCTTATCCCTCTTTTTTAAAGTCTTTCTTCTAAATTATGTTTGGATGGTGAATTTAGAGAAGGGATGGTGAAATTAAATCATATATGAAGCTGAATTAATGATAAAGCTTTGGTCTTTGAGAGTTTTCTTTAGATAACCTGAGTGTTGCACTAGGCGTTCAATGGAGACTGATGGCTTTCCCTTGATTTGTAAGAACTGGTTTTATGTAGATGCTCTTTTCCCCTTTTTTTTTTTGTATTGTACTTTTTTTCTTTTTTTGTATGTTCTCAGTTGCGTTTTCTATCTCATATATTTATTTTCTGATAAGTGTTCTGAAAATCTTGTTGCGACGTTTGCAGCCTCCCCTGGCGAAAAAAGGGCGTCAAGGAGAAGATGTGAGTTCAAATGGTGTTTTAACTCGTGAATCTGAAAGGGAGGATAAGAGGTTGTGTAAAGAAGCTGAAGATCCTTCAGAGAGAGTTAGTAAAAGAAGGTATGCGAATGGCAGGAGCTCATTTTCTCCAGAAAGCTCTGAAGAGAAGCATAGGAGCAAAAACAGGTCTCCGTCAAACAGTAGGCAGTCTAACGAAGTCCGTGCTCGGAGTAGATCTAGGTCACATGATAGGGAGAGGGAAATTTCACGATCAAGGATTGTTGCGGAGGATGAGTTTTCGGACAGAGGAAGACATAATGATTCTAGTAGGGATTATCATCATGACAGAGTTGACTCAGGTAGGACTGAGGAAAGATATCATCGACGTGGGCGATATGAGGAAAATGACAGACAATATAGTCGAGACGTGTTGGAAAGAGAAAGAAGTAAGGAGAAAGATATGGACAGGGACGGAAGCATAAGAGATAGGGATTCAGAAGGAAGTAAGCGAAGAGAGAGAGATAGTGATCGAAGGAGGGAAAGAGAGCGAGAGAAGAGGAGGGATATAGAGGTTGACAATGAAAGGCGAAAAGAGAAGGAACGAGAGCGCAGCATTGAGAGGAGAAGGGAAAGGGAAGGAGATTATTTACGAGATAAAGACAATGAAAGAGGTAGGAGTAGAGATAGAACCAGGTATAACAGCAGAGAGAGTAAGAGGGAAAGGGATAGTGAAAAAGATAGGGAGAAAGGCAGAGAAATCCAGACTGATAGGGAGAAGTATAGAAGTAGTGATGTGGACTACTGTGAGATGAGGCACGGACAGTCTAGACAATCAAGATATGATGCAACAGATGACTTAGAAATGAGAAGGCCAAATTCCTTTAAGGCCCATAATTCTAAGGATGATAAGTCAGAAGAGACGTGGGGAAATGATGAAAGGTAAAAGTTCAATAACCTGTTCCTTCTAAATATTTTGTTGTAGATCATAAATCTTTTGGGTATGTTGTTTGGCTCTTAACTATTTTGCGATCAGGTCCCGAAATGAGGATGGCCAAGATAATGACGAAGGAGTTGTTTGGAAAACTCCAGAGGAGGAAGAAGAAGAACTAAATAGAATCAAGGAGGAGAGCAGGAAGCGAATGCAAGCCATACTGGATAAACATAAGAAGAAGCCTGAGCATCAAAATGAACTTTTCTCTCAGGATAAGCCGAAAGGTATTCTTCAATCTTTATCGCAATGTATCCATATTCTTCAAATATGAGCTTTCTTGTTTTGTTTGGAGCTGTTGCAAGATATCTTGAGGTTTTCAGTTGGTCATAAGAAGTGGTTTATTTTGTTTTTAATGTGAAAGTCAGTTGCATTGTGTGTACCAAAATAACTACTTAGGTTAAGAATGAAGCTGAACCTTTCAGCTTGTGGAATATGTGAATGGCTCTTTTAACAGAAAAACTGCTGGTTTGATCCCAAGAAAATGTCTTTCTTCATACAACATTCTCCATAAATTGTTTTGAGATTTGAGCTTCTAGGCATTCCTAGTGATTCTTCTGTTTTTTTGTGTGCCAGATGTCGTTCAGGAAGCTCCCCAAGTGTCGGCTTCTGCAGTTGTCATAGCAGCTAATGTTGGTCAAGCCAAATCTAACATTGATGCTGATGATGACAAGGCATCATTAATGGCTCCAGCAGGGCTTGGTGAAGGTAGCCCAAAGGTGCGTTAGCAAAGGAAACCTTGATTATTTCTTTGGTATTGATGTTCTTGTTGGTTGTGAGTGATTCTTGGTTTTATATTTATGCTATAAATAATCATATATGCACCTGATGATGTTTCTCGATCTTATATTCTTACATAATTTTATTATTCCAGAGTGAAAGATCAGCTGACATGTTCCATGATGATATCTTTGGAGAGTCTCCAGCTGGTATTCGGAAAGTGGTATGTATTTTACTAAACTGTACTTGATATCTTCTGACCGTGTCATATTTGCAGTTTAGTAAACTTCTGATATTGTCATCTTAGGTTTCTTTTATCGCAATGAAATTACTAATTTGATCGTATTGAAACTCTTTTTTTTCGTAGTAATTTGAGGAAAATCTCTGTTTGCTGTGTGAGGGTTCTTAACTTTTTTTCTCCTTATATTAAACCTACTTCTTTTAGGGATGGAAAGGTGACGGTGTTCCCATGGTGAGGAGCGGGCTTCATGATAATTGGGATGATGCAGAGGGTTATTACAGTAAGTGTGTTTCTCTCTACTTTTCACTTGTGAAAGGTGAAAGTACCTCTGCATTTTTTCTTTTTTTGAAACAAAGATAGTGTCTTTTCTATTTAGGCTATCAGTTTGGCGAGTTATTGGATGGTAGATATGAAGTCATTGCTACTCATGGAAAAGGTGTCTTCTCTACTGTGGTTCGTGCAAAAGATTTGAAAGCTGGACCTGCTGAACCTGAAGAAGTGGCAATAAAAATTATTCGTAACAACGAGACGATGTAGGTGGTGCATTCTCTAGGTCCCAACTAAATCTTCGAATTCTTATGCGATGTCTAATATAATCTCTATGCTTTTGTGGCTGATTACTGTACCGCATTTTGTTTAGGCATAAAGCTGGCAAGATTGAGGTTCAGATTTTGAAGAAGCTGGCTGGCGCTGACCGAGATGACAGGCGCCACTGCGTTCGTTTTCTTTCAACCTTCAAGTATCGCAATCACCTTTGCTTGGTGTTTGAGTCTCTCCATTTGAATCTTCGTGAGGTCTTGAAGAAGTTTGGCCGCAACATTGGTCTTCAACTATCTGCTGTTAGGTCGTATTCGAAGCAGCTATTTATTGCCCTTAAACATCTGAAGAATTGTGGGGTTCTTCACTGCGATATAAAACCTGACAACATGCTGGTCAGTTTTACTTTTCACTGGTTTTCTCCTACTTGATTCACCTAGTTTTTAACACTTGGTCTTTGATTTGTTTAGGTTAATGAGGGAAAAAACGTGTTGAAGCTTTGTGACTTTGGTAATGCAATGTTTGCTGGTAAAAACGAAGTTACGCCGTATCTTGTTAGTCGCTTCTACAGATCCCCTGAAATTAGTAAGTTTTATTTGCTGTGAGAAGAATCATATTTTTGGATTGTGAAGAGGATTTTCCGTTGATTACTGGTAAAGAATATGTGACTGAAACATCTATATTCTCCATTGCAGTTCTGGGGCTCGCCTATGACCATCCGTTGGATATATGGTCTGTTGGCTGCTGTCTGTATGAGCTTTATAGCGGGAAAGTTCTTTTCCCTGGCGCCACAAACAATGATATGTTACGCCTTCATATGGAACTGAAAGGTTCCTTCCCTAAAAAAATGCTTCGCAAGGTAAGCATTGAAATAGATTGGGTGTTGTGTATGTCACCTTGTTTTGAGCAGTATCAAAACGTCCTCTCAAATGAAAACTTTCCATACAGAAAAAGGGAGCTCCATATGTATGGTGGTGATCTAGTTGTATGTTTAAGAGAATCTTTTTTTAATGCACGTTCTAATGATTGTGTTATTCGGTTTTACAGGGAGCATTTATTGACCAGCACTTTGATCATGACTTGAACTTTTATGCTACAGAGGAAGACACCGTCAGTGGAAAGGTAAAAAACTAGTCCTTATATATGTCGGGCACTTTGCTGTTTGAAAACCAGTTGAGGGTGAGTAATTAGTTACTTTTCCATTTCAGCTGATGAAGAGAATGATCGTAAATGTGAAGCCGAAAGATTTTGGTTCAATCATTAAAGGTTACCCTGGTGAGAATCCCAAGATGTTGGCTCATTTCAGGGATCTCTTGGACAAAATCTTCATCCTTGATCCCGAAAGGAGACTGACTGTGTCACAGGCATTAGCTCACCCATTCATCACTGGCAAGTGAAACTACGTTGCCATTTTCTCTGTTATATCAGGAAATGCTGTTGTCCTAGATATCTATCTGTACATTATACATCTTAATTTTTAATTTTAAGGTTTCTAATCTTTGAATTGTCTCTACACCTTCTGCTGCCTGAGAAAGCTTTGGTTACAATGTCGACATGGGTGGAGTTCTCATTACCGACGATTCTCAGGGGACTTTACTGGTTCTCTATTGTAAGAAAACTCGCTAATGGCGCTTTCTTTCTTTATACTGCTGTGTAATCATTGGCGACTTTACTCACTGTAGAAGTCTATGTTTTGAAACTTTTCATCTCAATAAGGAGAGGGCCATTCTGAATTATTTTTATAATTCTGTGGAAGCTCTGAGAAATATCATTTGTGGATAGTAAGATGCTTTATTATCTCTTCTGGTCTCTCAAGGGCCTGATGTTGTTTTTCTCCAGGACATCTACCAATGCTTAGAGACAGTCCTAACATCTTTCAATGCTTAAAAGGCACACAGGAGAAGGTACAATGGTTGCTTACTGGGAGTTTTGTGATAGCAAAACAATAATTTGAGTGAACCTTTGTCATCTGTATTGGCCTATTGTGTTAAATTGGATGAATTTGTGTTGCTTTAATAGGCTTTAGAGTTTGTCCTTGGTTCTTATATGTGCTAGTTGCTTTAGTAGGCTTTAGAGTTTGTCCTTGGTTCTTCTATGTGTTAGGGTATGTGCAGATTCTTTTGTGATGGTTTTGTTTTTTTGCCCGAAATAGTTACTTTTCTTCTTTCTTATTTAGTTTCCACTTCCTTTTCTAGTGTTTTTGTGTTTATATAGTATCTGATAATTGGTATTACTGTGATTCCGGAGGTTTTGCTTGGAGGAGAGAGAGCTGCAAAAGAAAAACATACGAAGGTATATTAAAACAATTCTCCTTGTCGGACTTCCTTTTTTTTTATTTTTTTTATTACCTCCTTCCAATTTGTTTCACTGATTATGACTTTTATCTATTTTAGGGTCCTTACTCTCTCCTCCTGCAAGTTTGGTAAGTATCTCGAACTTTATGGCCAATTTGAGTTGCTGTGGTTGTTCTTTTTTGTTTATTGTGCGGGTAGAAGTCGTTACGTGTCTATTAGCACTAAAGTTTTCTTTTGGCTGCCAAGGTTTAGACTAAATAGTGCTTTAGAACTCCTCTCTCTGGATTTGCGAGTAGTTTTCGTTGCGCATATAATCTCTTGCAAATATATTTTGTAGGTTTAATGATTTGTGTGGGAAGAAAACTAACATTTGTGATGTAACTTGTGATATTAGTAGCGAATATATCTATTGATTAGTTTTGTTGTGTGTGGATATACTCTATGTTGATAGATGTCTCATTGTAGCCCAAAGGAGATGATATATGTTATGTCTAATAGTAGTTGGGTTAATATTTGTGTCTGTTACTATGAGCCGACTTGATTTTAAAGCTTTGGTTCCTGTCACTCTGCAAGTAGTTGATTCACTCCTCTGTAGAATATGAAAATTAGGTAAATACAAATGAATCCGTAATAACTAAATGTAAAGACATTCAGCCAAGTTGTAAGATTTTATGTATGGGAGTTTTAGAACGTATGAAGAAATTATATGTTTCATTGGAATTTAACAATTTTTAAAGTGTTATTTGATTTTGATGATTCTTTTTCTTCTGTGATCCATGATTTGCTCAATGTTTTATGTTGTGAGATTTTATGTACGGGGGTTTTAGAACGTATGAATAAATTATATGTTTCATTGGAGTTTAACAATGTTTAATATGTTATTTGATTTTGATGATTCTTTTTCTTCTGTGATCCATGATTTGCTTAGTGTTTGAAATTATTAGATGTTTTTGTAAAAATAAATTTTGGTTCGTATCTGTTTGGTAATCCAACATATCCCAATATATAAAAAAATTCTGATACTACAAAAGTGATTTGACTTGGGGGTATGTAAAATCAATATAATGGGATTGGATCAACAATCAAGGATTGGACACGGTCAACAGTCTTGGCCTTGTCGGGAGAGCCATGACCATCGCCATGTTGATACATGCACTGCGACATGCGTGCCAGGTTCATTGCAGCTTCCACAAAACCTATAGAAAGTGACGAAGAGCGACCTGCCGTTATCGTTTCGTAGTTCATCTCATCCCACGTGTCACTAATCATCTGCTGAACGTGCGCTCGAGCATGTTCCTGTGAAGCTCCGTTTTCGTGCATGTAGCATTGTACCGATTTGAGAACGTCACCTCTAGTCATTTCATCCTACATGGTGGTACATCATATAAACAAAACACTCATGTATGCTATGACCATGGTTAAAATCGATATTAAAACTTACGTACGATTCAATGCAACAACTAGATGTTAGAAGCTTAGATTATTTACCGGTGAAGTTGCAAGGTCATTAGCTAGGCGGAGAACAACGGCAGAGCATCGGATGACATGTTGCCGGTGTTGGGACAAAGACTCCAGTATTTGAGTTGAGATTTGGTCAGAGAAAGTACAGTAAAAGTGAATTAATATTGTTGGGGCGGATATTGAAATGCGAGCATTTTGCATGTATTCTTCCAAACTTGGTTTGTACCCTCTTTTGTACCATTTTGCTTCGACTAGATATGTTTTACATAAATCTGCCCACTGGATTTAACAAAATATAGAAAATTAAAACTCTATATATGTATATTATCTAATAAAAATAACTAAATGTTGAAACTTACTGATTTCTTGAGAAAAGGGATGACGTCAATATTTTTATATTTGAGGACATCACACCCAATGCCATTGGTTTCATTGTACAAGATCAGAAAACACAACCTCATGTACTCGGGAAGTTCATCAAGGCGATTTATATCCCAACTGCAGTATATATAGATTTGTTTGATAATATCACTTTTGTTCGTAAAATATAGTATATATAATGTAGTGTTCTGTAATTTTTATAATATACTAAGAACGTTAAACGGAAATATACGTGGTAGAGTTCATACCTTTCAACTATGGAAGTGAAGATTTCAAGTTCTTCAAGAGTGCCATAAACATCGTAGATGTCGTCGATGGTTGTAATAAGTGCATTAACTATAGTCATGATCCGACGGACATATCCAAATTGCGGTTCGTATATTACTCCAATATTCCAAAAATAATTCTCCACTATTCTGTCTCTTATAAAGGGAAGTTTATTAGCCAAACATGTATCCTTCCACCAGCTTCAATATCATTAAAGGGAGAAGGTTAGAAAGAGTATATATACAGTATATTTATAAATTATACATATTTATAATTCTCCACTATGCGATGTATGCAAAACAAGTTCTATATATTGCTTCTATTTATCTATTTTACCTTGAAACGTATTTGAGATCCTCTTGATAAGCAGTCTGTACGATATTGAAATCGATTTTGGCTAATTCGATCAAGACAAGATTCTTCGTGTCATGTTTCTTCTCGTATGCGTCTATGTACCATCTCGTTTCTAGTCTTTTCATTCTCCAATGGTACGGCATTTCTAATGCATGAATCGCCTTCTCTCGTACCTCAATGTTGTAAATTTCATCATCGACAAATTTTCTTATTTGCTTTGTTGCAAAAGGTCTGATGACTTTATGCAATTTAGTATCCGATTTCGTGGAGAGATACGACGCTTCGTACAATGAAATGATATTTTTTATATCTTCATTCATGAACGTATTACTTTCTATTTTGTTGATGATCACATCAAATATCTCTGCAATAAACAGTCTAGTTAATATATATATATATATATATATATATATGATATTAGATACAACAAAATTTTAATTTAGAAGTTGTATTATTTTGTTTTCCACTGAATATTGAAAATACAAACTAACCTTCTGAGACATCAAAACCATGTTGTCTAAAAATTCGGAATTCGAGTGCAGTTGCATGCAAATCTTCTTCGTTATCATCTCTGGAAACATTATTTCCATGTTTAAGATGAAAATATGTTAAAATAGTATTGATTTCTTGCTCAAAATGATACGAAATCCCAAGTTTTTGCAGTTCGTCGATGAACTCTAATAGCTCAAGACGACTCTTCGTCTCAACATCAAACATCTTCTTCACTTTTTTCTTCAACAGATCTCTACTTATCACTTTTTTCGCATTCTGCATATACCATATTGTAACTAACTAGTGAGTCGGTACATCTACTACTACTAAAAGAGATAGCAGAAAGTACATAAAATGATGAATACATTACATAAAATAGGTGAGACTGAAACCCTAAACATGCATGACGAAGATAGTAAATAAAATGATGAATACTTTACCACATATTTGTTCTCGATTGAGAGAAGATAACGATGGTCCCATGGAGAAGGTTGATAGTTGACGGAGCGTCGACGGAGGTCAACAGAAGTAGCATCCGCCGTCGTTTTGGTTATGGACTTGCATATAAAACGGTGAGGACGTTGAAAATGAAAATTGTGGGTAGAGGTGTTTTGGTAAATAGAAGCTGAACTCATACATAAAGTAGCCATTTGGATTGCAAGTTTTTCTTAATAGAAGTTTCCCTTGGTTGAATACATTGGACAACACATACGTTTATATAGACAGAGTTCGAAGGAGTAATTATGAATATTAATATATATATATATATATATATATATATATATATATATAGAAATTAAAAATCAATTTGGAACCAAAATCAAGTAATCTTGGCTAGACCAAACAATCCAAATTTGATCATCAATCTATAGCGTATTAATTGCTGTCTACTTTAATTAAAAGATCTATAACTTGATTCTAATTCATTAAACATCTCTTAATAAATTTGAGGAAAATCACAGGATAGATCAGTTTTCAAACTCGTGTAGACAAAGGCATAATTATCCAAACTTGATCATCCTATCTATAGCTTATTGCTTGCAGTCTACTTTAATATTGATTCTAATTCATTAAACATCTCTTAATAAAATTTGAGGAAAATCACAGGATAGCTCAATTTTCAAAGTCGTGTAGAAGAACTGTAGAAAGAGGCATAATTTGGTTGTCAAGTTTTTCCTGCAAAATAAAATCTTCCAAATGACATTTTTACTTAGTTTACTCTCAATTTAAAAACTACGTACATGTTAAATCCGTACAATTGAATATAACCTGCAGTTTAACTTGTTGCCACTATCATAAAATTTATTAAATTATGAGAAATTGCATATAAAAAAATGAATTCATGATACGAGAAATCTATATATATTTACAATTGTAATTTAGAAAATCTAATGAATATGACCGGAAGAACTCATCGAAGAAGATAGATATGAGTTTTAAGTTACATGTTACATTTGATTATGTAAGTTTGAAATGTATTTTATGCAAATTGAAGGTAAATTTGAAATAACAAAAAAGCATTTAAAGGTTTTTTCTTTTGTTGCATTGCATAAAGCCTTTTGTTTTCTTAACAAAGCAAAACTGATGGTTTTAATTTGTAGGAAAAATAACTAAATATTTCTATTTTTTTTTTTAATATTTAGTAGTCTAGTACAGTACCAATTGGTTGGGCTATTTTTGTTTGTGTCCAATCTTTCATTTCATTAAGATTAGTCGTATTTGACTAAAAAACAAGAACATAAATTTGGTAAGAAAAGACTTGAGATGTTTACAGAAAGGACGTGAGTTGCCTATTTTACAGTACAAAGGTTACACAATTTCAAATTTCAAAATAATAATTGTCCATATTTTTGTGTGGTTAACAAGATGTTGAATTTTGTGTGGCCAATTCATCTATATCAACGAACACTCACTCACTCATGTATGTATATATATATATATATATGTACACACACAAACATATATGTATGTATATATGTTTAAGAAAAATTACCTCAAATGTCATTAAAAAAGACTATGATAATTCATCTAAGTTTTGTTTACTACTTAACTACAAATGATAGAGTTTCTACTTTATTCAACTAAACATATTGCATCATTTGTGTCAAATGACAAATCTCTTTGTTATTTTAATTTTTTTTTGTTAACCATTGTGCTATAACAGGCTGACCCATTAGCCAAATTACTACATTCGTAAAAAAAAACAGAACTCGATCTCTGGTGTGATGGTGTCTTTTACAATTAGACATACCTCCTGTCACTGCACTAAAGTCACTTCACTAAAAACATTATTTTAAATTCACTGTTTTTTATTATAGTATTTGTAAATATATTTTAAAAACATTATTTTAAATTCAGTGTTTTTTATTATAGTATTTGTAAATATCTTTTAAAATTAATAACTCTCGACCGTTCCAAAGATTATCTAGTTGCACAAAGCCCGAATCCTTTGGACTCCATGAGCCTGGGATACTAAAATGAAACACTGATGTGATGGAACTTAGAAAAGACTCTAGAGTAAATAGTGGATTAATGAGTTGGGTTCTAAGAAACATGTTTCGGCTTTTATGACTGAAGCTGCAAATGTTATTAAGTAATGAAAGTTTGCTTGTAATTAAGTTAAATGAATTGGTGATTCGGAGAAAAATAACTCAAATCCTTTGGTATTGAAAATCATTTAGTCATTGCTTTCTAATTCTAAATGACATTAGTTAAAGATACATTATATATTTTTTTTTGGACAAACACATGATTTCATTCATTCAAATCAAATCAAGGTACAAAGTGGAGACTCAAAGATCCCAAAGTTTAAAGAGTTACAAGAGTAGGTATTCCCCAATACCATAAGTAAAAAAATAAAAGATTTCGAGGTGAACACCATGAGAGCTATGGAGCAAATGCGAAGAAGCAGATAGAAACATGAAGGATCATGAATACTCGAAAGATCATCATCGAATGAACCGATGGATGACAGAATTGTCAAGGTCAAAAGACACGTAGACGTTGTAGGAGGATCCAAAGCCAAAATGCTTGCCAAGACGAGGTACACTAGAAGTGCGATGGCAGGGATTCTGAGGACCATGGTTATTGAGTCCAAGGTAGGATGATGTAGAGCCCTGGTCAGAAGGTATCTTCCATTGGACCAAGGGTAGTCTTCAAACCATAGGGTCCGAGAGCTGGAGGAGGCACTTAAGTAGACAAGTTTGAAGTCGTCGAGTGAGACACTTGGGGAGCAGGGCGATAGACCATAAGACTTTAAGCCAATACAAACAGATCTTCCAAGGAAAACTAAAACCATAAGCCAATGATAAAGGTCAAACTGTAACAATACAGGTGGGTTCTCTCTCACTTGGGGCCCTTGTCCAAGGAGATTAAGAAATCCACACAAAGCATGTAGCCAGTAAGACCAAAGAAAAGGTAGAGTAGGCTTGGTCGATTTAGTTTTGGACAACACGGGCATGGTTTGGTTGAAAGAGGGTGGGTGAAGCTTAGGTTCCAAACTCTTGAGGGTAAAAAACATATCCCATACGAGGTTAAAATGCATATAGGTGGGATCAAGAACCGGGTATGTGAAAAAAGGGCTGAAGAAGCTTCAGTAATCACCGCTCTTAAGCGACATGATCATAATGTCGAACTTCTTCAAGCCTTTCACAACATGAGTAAGAATCCTAGATGTTTTACTAGGCAAGTTTCTCATAGACATAATAGTTGGGCACAAAAAACCTTTCAATGTGAAGCTTATAAACTCATATTCCATAAAGCTAGGTGAAACTAATGGCAGGGTTCTCAACAAAATTTTGTATAACCAGAGCAGCCAAGGTATGCTATGAGCTATTTGCAGTCTTCGGACAAAAGCTTCTAGGGAACACCACCTAAGTTGGCTAAGGGTAGACAAAGGGTGGTTAAGAGCAGACTTGTACTTTAGAGTATGATAGTCTAGATCACCATTTGTTAGGCGGTAACAGGGAGAAGAGTCGGGGGACCACTCTCGGAGGAAAAACACAACGTTGTAACACTCATCACAAGCCATTGCCGTCGTCTCTGTCGCGTAAGACTCGGGTGATGAGGGAGGAGGAGGTTCAACAGAGGCGAGTCGAACTCCGGATCTAGGCAATGAGGAACAGGGGAACTCTGAAACTCCCGGCGGACTGGCTGATATAGTCACAGAGGGTAGAGATTGTTGTTCTCCACCTCCGCCTAGCTTCGGAGATGAACAAACCTTATTCGCCGCTTGGGTTCTTCGGTGAGGGTTTGTAACGATTAAAACAGAGCTAAAAAAGGGGAAAAAAGAAATGGAGATCGAGGTAAAGGGATAGTAGAAGCTTGAAATAGAAATGGGAACCGAGATTTCCCGACGCCGGCGAGCAGAAAGCCACCGGCGTCGGAAGAGGATGGTTGAAACGGCGCCTCGATGTTCGTGCCTGGGAGAGAAAAATTAGGGCGAACTCAGATACATTATATCTAAATTCCATATTTTAAGAGACAATAGATCATTTCAATACCAAATCATATTTATGTCCTCATAAAACCATTGAACAACAATTATAACTATTCAAAATATTTTGTTGAATTCACCTAGGTGGTGGGAATAATAATTAAACCGATCCAAATCGAATTAATTGCAATATATTAATCTGAAGTCTGAACTGAATCGAAATTAATAATAGTACGAATGGTAGAAAACTTTTTATGCCAAACTTACCTAAGGCGAGTAGAACTTTTTTGAAACTGAAATTAACGAAAATTTATTCTTCTTATTATTTATTAAATATATAGAAAAACTACATACATATATGTGATTCGATGAGTCTCCAATCTAGTAACTTCCTCAAATACATAACTTTAGTGTAAATCAATCTAATGAGATTGGATCAACGAGCAAGGATTGGACACGATCAACGGTTTTGGCTTTGTTCGGACATCCATGACCATCCCCATATTGATACATGCATTGCGACATGCGAGCCAAATTCATTGCAGCTTCCACAAAACCTCGGGAAAATGAACTGCGTGCCGCATTTGTTTCGTCGTTCATGTCGTCCCATGTATCACTAATCATCTGCTGCACGTGCTCGCGTGCCTCTTCCTCCGAGGCTCCCATCTCATGCATGTAACATTGGACCGATTTGAGAACATCTCCTCTCGCCAATTCATCCTACACAGTTTAACCAAAACACTCGCTCGCTCACTTATATGTTAATTAATTATGTGATTCTACAATTTTAATGAATCAGTTAGTTTACAATTATGTATTCATTGATAACTTTATTTATTTCTTCTTCTTGTGTTTTTGACTTTGTTTAGTTTTCCATGGTTTTTCCTTCTGCACTATTATTGGTTTTTTGTTGTCACTTCATTTGAGCCGTTACACACTAAATGCTGACTAACATTTAATAATTATTTTTAAATTTAATATTAAATTTCGAATTTCCTGCACTTTTATTTTTTTTGATTAATAATTATATTATTAACAACAGTATAATATTATTTATATATCAAGCAAGTGTTAACAAAAAAAAAATCATCTCTTCTACTTTTTCGCGTTGATCTATTTTTGTTGTACCCCGTGAACTTTTAATTTCGACAAATCAATTAAATTTGGAAAAGAAGATATAATTTACCAGTGATGTTCCAAGGTCGTTAGCTAGACGAAGAACGGTGGCGGAGCATCGGACGATTTGTTGTCGGTGTTGAGACAAAGTCTCTAAATTTTGAATTGAGATTTGGTCAGAGAAGACACAGTAAAAGTGGATCAGTATTGTTGGAGCAGATATTGAAATCCAAGCATTTTCCATGTATTCTTCTACACTTGGTTTGTATCCTCTGTTGTACCACTTTGCTTCCACTAGATATGTTTTACATAAGTCTGCCCACTTGTTTTAACAAAGAAAATAAAATAAATCTTATTTAAACTATGATATATTGAATAATCTCAATAATATGTATAAACGTTACTTACCGATTTCTTGAGAAATGGGGTGACATCAATATTTTTATATTTGAGAATATCATATCCAATGCCATTGATTTCATTGTACAAAATAAGAAAACACAACCGCATGTACTCAGGAAGCCCATCAAGACGATTTACATCCCAACTGCACATAATTATTTATTTATTTAGATGCATGCACCTTATAAAAATAATATTAAAGTATGTGATCAAATCATTACAATTTATCATAACATATCATTGTCTCTATAATTCTTAGTTAAACGGAAACTTGAGATATAAAATGCTAAAACTCAAAATATACTTACTTTTACAACCATGATGACGTGAAAAACAAAATATTATTTTGATAATACTATATATACATACACACACACACATATATACATATATATACACATATAGATCTATTTAAATAAATCTATTAATTATAAGTTATTTAAATTCTATTATATACAAAAAGATTTAAGAAGTTTAGGTACAAAGAGTTCTTACTTCTCAACCGTGGAAGTGAAGAGTTCAAGTTCTTCAAGAGTACCATAGATGTCGTAGATATCGTCGATGGTTGTAACAAGCGCATTAACTATAGTCATGATTCGTTGGATATATCCAAATTGTGGTTCGTATATTAATCCGACTGTCCAAAAATAATTCTCGACAATTCTATCTCTTACAAAGGGAAGTTCATTAGCCAAACATGTATCTTTCCACCAGCTTCATATCATTAAAAGAGAGAGGATTAAGTACCAACTTGAGATATGCGAAACAGTATATATATTATATATTGAGATTAGCTTATATATAGTATTACCTTGAAACGTATTTGAGATCTTCTTGATGCGTAGTTTGTACGATGTTGAAATCTACTTTGGCAAGTTCGACCAAAACAAGATTATTGTCATGTTTCTTCTCGTATGCATCTATGTACCATCTCGTCTCTAGCCTTCTCATTCTCCAATGGTGTGGCATTTCTAACGCATGAATCGCTTTCTCTCGTATCTCCATGTTGTATGTTTCACCATCAACATATTTTCGTATTTCTTCTGTTGCAAAAGGTCTGATGACTTTATGCAATTTAGTATCCGCTTTGGTGGAGAGATACGACGCTTCATACAAAGAAATGATACTTGGTATATTGTCGCTCTTGAACCTATTGCTTTTTATTCTGTCCACGATAACATCAAATATATCTGAAAACAAACGTGTACGTTAAAACTGAAATTGATATACAACGAAATTTAGTATATTTATAGAAGTTGTAATTTCGATATTATACTTTCTGAGACATCAAAACCATGTTGTCTAAGAAGTCGGAATTCGAGTGCTGTTGCATGTAAATCCTCTTCCTTGTCACATTTCCAAATATTTCTTCCATTTTTAAGATGAAAATCCGTTAAAATGTTATTTATTTCTAGCTCAAAATGATACGAAACCCCAAGTTTTTGTAGATTATCGATGAGCTCCAATTGCTCGAGACGGCTCTTTGTAACATGAAGCATCCTCTTCACTTTTCTCTTCAACAGATCTCTAGTTATTACTACTTTTTCACTCTGTATAGTGTATATACATATGTTTAAACATGTCGTAGCAACTTGTTAGTAAAAATAACTCACAAACGTCTAGTAACATTAAAACTGATGAATTAAATACCGCATATCTATTCTCGATAGAGAGGAGATAAAAATGGTCCCACGATGAAGGTTGATAGTTGCCGGAGCGTCGAGGAAGGTCAGCAGAAGTAGCTTCCGGCGTCTTTTTGGTCATGGACTTGCATACAAAACGAGGATGTCGGTGTGGACGTCGACAATGAAACTGGCTAAGAGCGTTTTGGTTAATAAAAGCTGATCCCATACGTAAAGTAGCCATTGATTTATTAGAAGATTCTCTTCTTCGTGGCTGTATAGATGCATAGGACTATTAGGACAACACATACGTTTATATAATAGTTAGGGGATCTAAAAATCTAACGGTGTAGAAAGGAAGAAAATTAAAAAATAGAAGAAAAGTATAATATGGGAAAATCTTTTTTTCCACCATAATTGTACATAAATTCAAAATATTAAGTACTTGTAGTGAGAAGATTTTTTTTTTTTTTTTTTTTTTTTTTTTTTTTTTTTGTAACTTTTTACTCAATTTTAAATCTTTGAGGTGGGGTCTATTTCATGTAACGAAAAATCCTTTTTTTGAAAAAAAAAATCAGGAAATTCTTATGGTTTTTACTTCTTTGGTTAACGTTAAGTAAAATATATATATATATATATATATATAATTATAAAAAAATTGTTCGTAAACATAATTGTAGTTTGTATGTTAGATAAGCTTAAGTTAGAAGTTATCCTATTCCTAACCAAGTTATGGTTTTTCAAAGAGATAAAAATCAAGTTTTGTTTAGGAATTATCTAATACAAAGGTTTTCTAATAAGAATAGGATTGTTGTTATATAAATAAGGTTGTCCAGTTGTGTCATCACCTTAAGAGAGTGAAAAATTGAGAGGATTAGTTTTTGAGTGATTTTTCTAAAGCTAATAAAAAAAAAAGTTGTTCTTTTAGTTTTGATCTTAAAGCTAAGGTACCAAATTTGAATTCTATATTGTAACTATGCCCATATTTCTGTGGCTATTTTGTTAATATCTATAGAAACAAAAATTGTGTGGCTATAACATTATAGCTAACTGATAATTGTTGCTATCTGCCGTTAAGGTGCTACGAGTTAACCACAAAATAGTTTGTGACACTTAGTCACATAATTGCCACAAATATCACATTCCTATATGTTATAGCCACGTTTTTTTCTTTTGTGTTTGTGCAAAATTTTGTAATTTAGCACTTATTTGAAAAATGGAGCATCTTTACAAATGTCTTTTTTGCTGTACGCGTTTCAAAGTTTCTCCTTTCAATTGTCTATATTTCAAAAATATCTCTATGTTAAAATGCAAACAATTAAGTTTCTTAGAAGAACTTAATTTTAAATATAATAACATATCCATATATATCTCGTAATAGGAATCTCGTCCAAGTATCTCTAAATTATTTATAAGGTACTTATAAGGGTTTAAAAGATTTTATAAGATTATGAAATTTATGAGTTTTTACACACATCTATAAGATTATAAAATATTCATGAGATTTTACACACATATAAAAATATGTTTGTATGTTTTTATAAATTATAAAAGCAAATGCGAACTTGAACAATTATGGTATTTACATACCATATGTCTAAGGTTAACTGTGTTATTGTATTTATCTTGGACGAAATAACTCATTTTATTCCTAATATTATTAAGTCAGAATAAAAAAAAAATTATATTAAAACAATTTTCATAAATAGCACATAAATTTTGTTTCTAATAAGAGAGTTGTGACATCACCATAAGAGAGTTTGAGAGACTGAGAGCTTTAGTTTTTGAGAGATTTTTCTAAAGCTAATAAAAGAAAAGTTGTTCTTTTTAGTCTTGATCTCAAAGCTAAGGTGCCAAATATGAATTCTATATTGTAACTATGCCCACATTTCTGTGGCTATTTTGTTAATATCTATAGAAACAAAAATTGTGTGGCTATAACATTATAGCTAACTGATAATTGTTGTTATCTGCCGTTAAGTTGCTATGAGTTAACCACAAAATATTTTGTGACACTTAGTCACATAATTGCCACAAAGATCACATTCGTATATGTTGTAGCCACGTTTTTTCCTTTGCGTTTGGTTTGTGTTTATAATTATATGCTAAATTTTGTAATTTAGCGCTCATTTGAAAAATGGAGCATCTTTACAAATGTCTCTTTTGCTGTACGCGTTTCAAAGTTTCTCCTTTCAATTGTCCATTTTTCAAAAATATCTCTATGTTAAAATGCAAATAATTAAGTTTCTTAGAAGAACTTAATTTTAAATCTCATAACATATCCATATATAACTCGTCATAGGAATCTCGTCCAAGTATCTCTAAATTATTTATAAGGTACTTATAAGGGTTTAAAAGATTTTATAAGATTATATAATATTTATAAGATTTTACACACATTTATAAGATTATAAAATATTCATGAGATTTTACACACATATAAAAATATGTTTGTATGTTTTTATAAATTATAAAAGCAAATGTGAACATAAACAATTATGGTATTTACATAACATATGTCTAGGGTTAACTGTGTTATTGTATTTATATTGGACGAAATAATTCTCATTTTATTCATAATTAATTTAATCTTTAGAAAATAATATTATTGCAAAAAGACATAAATTTTAGTTTTTCATTTATTTTAATTAGTTATCAATGATAAATTGTAAACTTTAATTGAAATAATTGAATATTATAACTTTAAAGGTTTGAAACAATGTTAATTACAAAAATGATGTATTTATGATAATTTATAATACTCCTTCTGTTCCAAATTATAAATATTTTGGTCTTATATTTTTTTTCTCATTTTATAAGATTTTTTCAAAGTTCAATGCAATATTTATGTTTATTTAGTATATCATGACCGTTTGTATTCTGCAGTCTTTTATTTGATTGGCTAAACTCTTTTAAATAAATATTAAATAATATTATGTCATGTATAGATAAAAATACATTTATAGTTTCTTAATTGTGTGAGTTTAAATAAAAGATCTTAAACGCATATACAAAAAACACAAACAAACAAATCTTACTACGAGGGTGACAAAAAAAAAAAAAAAAAAAATCTTACTACGAAACGTAAGCGTTGCTTAGTGCTTTTAATAGTACATCAATCAGTGAATTGATTGTTTCCAAACGATGTAAATTGTCTAGTAATTAATAAAGGAAGTCAAACAAATATACATATTTTTTGACCAAAAAAAAACAAGAAAACAAATATACATATTTTTTAATAACTCAGCATAAATCCCCCATCTATAGAAAAAGTAGGAGACTAATCCAAGAGGAAGGTCTATAGATAAATTTTTTTCCCAGGTATTCAAATAGCCTAAGTTACCATATAGTAATTGAGAAGCAATTTGCATTTAGTTATCGAGTGAATGTGGGTTATCTTAGATGGGAAAAAAACAATGGCCTTTTAGATAGAACCCATATTTTAGAAATCGCTAGTTAGATAGAACATTATAAACTTTTAATTTAAATGTCTAAATAACAAAAAATAATATTTGATTTATATTTGGTTCCAAAAACAGTAGACTAGTATCTTTAAAACAGGTGGCAGAACACAGCTCGACTATGCTAGCCAACAAAACGATGGCCCTTTCAGACAGAACAGTCATTCGCGTAAAAAGTGAAATCGAACCAAATCTAATATTTTCCAAATTATATAAGCCTCGTGATCCTCGTGTTACGTCTGCCAGCAAAACATGGCCCGTTTGCCAGCAAAACATGGCCCGTTTAGGTATGAAAATGTGTTGGTTGGTAAATTATAAGATAAAGTTTCTATGACGTAATTATTAACATGTATTGACTACTAGTCTACTACGCTGGTATAGCTTCGGTTATATCCGGTCTAATGTACGTGCCTCCACACATCTCTATTTTAATAAACATAATGGGTCAAAGGCCCGTTAAAAGCCTACTCCATATGGGTGATATAGTAGAGTTGATTAAACGATGTCGCATTGTTTTGATTCTAATACGTTGTCGTATGAATCTCTCTTTCATATACTGTTATGCAGTGAAGGGACGACGATGATTCTGATAACTTCACCGACGGTAACATATCTCCGTCACCACCGCCTCCACACTCCCCTTACCAATTCGTCTAAAATCTGCCGCCATTACCGCCGGAGTAGAGATATCTCGACCGTCGATCGGTGCTGCAATCCATGGCAGACAACGACGGATCGTTTCAAATTACGAACACGAAACAGTTCCTAGTTCTCGTGCTGTGCTCGCCGGAAACCAGATATGGCGACGGTTGAGATCGAAGATGATTCTAAACGGAGAATCGTTCGGTATCTTCTGTGGACTGCTGAAGCTGTGTATATACTATGGCTATTTCTTCTTCCTTATGCTCCTGTGAGTGATTTTAGCTTCAAAATTTCTAGTTCTTAGGATCTATGCATGTGTGAATTTTACTAAGGTTCATGCAGTTTGACCGAAACGGCTATATTTTAGCGTCGTGTGCGGAAGGCCTGTTAAAGGCCCATTAAAACTTCTAAAAAGAAGTTGTAAAATTCGTTGGTCTGATATGAAACTTAACCATGTTTCAAATGGTAGCATTTTTTGATGACTTTTTTTTTAATTTATTTTATATATGTGTGTGTCCTATGTAGTGTAGTGTCTGCCCATACTCCCATCCCATCCCATGGTTGTTTTTTTTTTTTTGGGTTCAAACTCCCATGCTTCCTTAAGTTTATAAAGTTCACTGTTAACTTTGCAAAAATATTAATTTTGGAAATAGATAGTTTATTTCAAATCAGCTTGGCAATCAAAGATCCCACACACACTTAAACCGAAACAAAAAAAAGATCCCACACAAAGTAAAATAGAAATTGTTTTGTTACCATGAATTTTTTTTATTATACTGTGTAATTTAATCTGATGGGACTGGATCAACGATCAGTGTTTGGATACGATCAACGACCTTTGCTTTATCGGGACAGCCATGACCATCGCCATGCTGATACATGCATTGCGACATGCGAGCCAAGTTCATTGCAACTTCCACAAAATCTTGAGAAAGTAACGATGAACTGCGTGTCGCCGTTCTTGCTTCGTAGTTCATCTCGTTCCACGTATGTCTTATCATCTGCTGCACGTGCTCACGTGCCTCTTCCTCCGAAGCTCCAGTCTCATGCATGTAACATTGAACCGATTTGAGAACGTCTCCTCTCGCCAATTCATCCTACATTTTACCAAACACATTCACGTACGTGAAAAGGAGTTTTTCGTCCTCCTAATTCAGGTTTTCGATTTTAGAAACTTTGGTTTCATTTATGACTTACAACTTACAAGATCATCATATATAATCTTCTTGTGAATTATTGTCATATGCGATTTATAAAACATAACTAGAAGGTAAGAGGAGATCATTTACCGACGAAGTTGCAAGGTCATTAGCTAGACGGAGCACACTGGCAGAGCATCGGACGACTTGTTGTCGTTGTTGGACCAAAGACTCCAAAACTTGAATCGAGATTTCGTCAGGGAAAGCACAGTAAAAGTGGATTAACATTGTTGGAGCAGAAATTGAAATCCAAGCATTTTGCATGTATTCTTCTAAGCTTGGTTTGTATCCTCCTTTGTACCACTTTGCTTCTAGTAGATACGCTTTACATAAATCTGCCCACTAGTTTCAACAAAAACATAATACAACTACAATACAATACTATATAATTAAGAAAGAAAATTTGAACTTACCGATTTTTTGAAAAAAAGGTATGACGTCAATATTTTTATATTTGAGAACATCACATCCCATGGCATTAATTTCATTGTACAAAGTAAGAAAACACAACTTCATGTATTCGGGGAGCTCATCCAGACGATTTACATCCCAACTGCAGATATATATTGTAAATAATAAATATCATGATAATTTTTTTGTTTTTTTGTTTTTTTTGGTTCAAACGAAAAAATAGATAATTAAAAATCCTAAATTAACAATCTATCATCAACATATCATTATTTCTATAATTTTATTTACAAAAACTAAAAACTATAATTTTAATAAAAAGGGGTTATTGAATTTTTTTTTTGGTCAACGGGGTTATTGAAAAATATTTATGCGAATTTGTGTGTAAAAATGATTATTTAAATATTGCTTTTAATTGGAAACTGCATATTTTACACACGTATACGCTCATATATATTTTCGGATAACGTTATATAGTTTTGATAATATACCACGAAAATTGAGGATAAATATAAGTAGTAGAGTGTACTTACTTTTCAACCAAAGCCGTGAAGAGCTCTAGTTCTTCAAGAGTGCCATAGATATCGTAGATATCGTCGATAACTGTAATAAGTGCAGCAACTATAGCCACGATCCGTCGGACATATCCAAATTGTGGCTCGTGTATCATTCCAACGGTCCAAATATAATTTTCAACAATTCTGTCTCTTACAAATTGAAGTTGACTACCCAAACCTGTTTCCTTCCACCAACTTCATATAATCTAAGGGAGAGGATTAGAAAGAGTATATATAAAATACCAACGTGAGATACCAAAACCATCAGTTAATTACGTACTTATATTTCTTCTGTTGATCTCTATTACCTGGAAACGTATTTGACATCTTCTTGATGAGCAGTTTGTACCATATTGAAATCGATTTTGGCAAATTCCAGCAAAGAAAGATTCATGTCATGTTTCTTCTGGTATGCATCTATGAACCATCTCATCTCTAGCCTTCTCATTCTCCAATGATACGGCATTTCTAACGCATGGATCGCCATCTCACGTACCTCAACGTTTAACGTTTCACTTTCATCATCAACGAATTTTCTTATTTTTTCTGTTGCAAAAGGTCTTATGATTTTGTGCAATTTTGTATCCAATTTCGTGGAGAGATACGAGGCTTCGTACAAAGTGATGATACTTTTAATATCGTCACTCTTGAACGTATTACTTTTTATTTTGTCGCTGATCACATCGAATATATCTGAATAAACGGTCATTAATTATAGTTAATATAGTATAGTAATATACAATGAAATTGTGAACTTCGTTTTTACTGAATATGAAAATACTAACCTTCTGAGACATCAAAACCATGTTGTCTAAGAAGTCGGAATTCGAGTGCTGTTGCATGTAAATCTTCTTCCTTGTCACATTTCCAAGTATTTTTTCCATTTTCATGATGAAAATTTGTTAAAATGTTATTTATTTCTAGCTCAAAGTAATACGAAACCCCAAGTTTTTGCAAATCATCGACGAGCTCTAATTGCTCGAGACGGCTCTTCGTCTCTACAGCATCTAACATCTTCTTCACTATTTGCTTCAACACTTGTCTAGTCTTCCTTTCTTTTTCATTCTGTATCCATCATATTATAACTAATTAGTAAGTCCTCTTTACTACTACGCTAATTAAAATAAATTAGGGGAAGAAAATCAAATTTATGATAGCATATATTTACATCATTTGTGTAAAATATTTAATCAATATTTATCATGAACCCTTTAACAAATTTAACTAAATGTTTATATATATGTATATACTAAACCAGAGTTCATGAGTGAAATGGTTTGTCAAATAAAATTCATCCAAAAAGTCATGACATATTACTTTTTCCATACAATTACAACAGCTTAACTAGTCAAATATCATTCTAATATATGTTTTGTAGTTATATATATATATATATATATATATATATATATATATATATATGTCAATAGATAAATTTAAACTAGTTACATGTAGCTATTTAAACTTTGTAATTAAAATTGTCATCAAATAAAGCGTTAAGAATGATGATGAATAATTCATCGCATATTTGTTCTCGATGGAGAGCAGATAACTATGGTCCCATGAAGAAGGTTGATAGTTGCCGGATCGTCGTCGGAGGTCAACATGATTAGCATCCGGCCTCGTTTTTGACATAGATTTGCAGATGAAACGCTGAGGACGTTGAAGACGAGACTTGTGGACAGAGGCATTTTGGTAAATAGGAGCTAAACCCATGCATAAAGTAGCCATTGATTTAGTAGAAGAGATAGGCTGAATACGTTGAGAACACATGTACAACGTTTATCTCTAACTTTATATAGACAAAGTCAGAATAAAAAAATAAATATATATTAAAACAATTTTCATAAATACCACATAAATACATAAATTTTGTTTCTAAGTTTGACACATCATTTTTAAAGTTTCAAAAATAGTACCATACTTTCAAATTAAACTTTTGAACTTAAACTCTAATTTCTAAATGCTAAACTCTAATCCTTCTAAACTATATCATTCATATAATTGTAATTGTGTCCAATAGTGCTATTTTTGGAAATTTATGTAGTATGTATTATTTTTGTTATAAAACTTGTGTTAAAGCTATTTTAGGATACGTGTTAAATTTGGAAACAAAACTTATTTTTTTGTTATTGGTGAGAACTGTGAATAATTTCTCAAAATACCATACTGAAAGTTTTTTATTCTAAAAATACCGCACTTTAGTTTTTTCCTAAAAATATCACAAACACAAAAAAAAAATAATAATTTTAAGGGTATATATTTTTTTTTTTGGTTTGTGCTGGCAATTTTTAGTTTTAGGGTATAGTTTTTGGGATGTAGGATTTAATATTTTAGATTTAAGAATTAGTTTTTAATAAAAAAAAATTAGTTCAATTTTGTAGTATTTTTGGAACAAATAATTTTAGTGGTATTTTTGGAAAAAAAAATTTAAGTGTGGTATTTTTAAAAAAACTTATTTTAGTGGTATATCTAAAATTTCCCATAAAAATTTAAATTGATATTCTGAGAGTAATCATTAGTTTGAAGTTCTATATTATTAAAACTAACATATTATATACTAGGTGTTTCCCACGCAACACATGTGTTGTGGTGTAGTTGACACTTTCTTGATTTTTTTTGGTATTTTTCGTTTTTTCTTTTGTATTATTTTGTTTTAATTAGACATATACAAGCTTTGCAGTCACTTGTATTTATATAATATATGTTTATACCATTTCGTTTAGATGTGTACAATTGTGGCGCTTATTTTTTATGAATTATGAGGATGTTGTTTCTTGCTTTTGAGGATCCAATCTTATCATTGACTGATATTGTTCCCAGTACATTTATTGTATTTTAGATTTTCTAATTAACTGCTTATGTAAACCCTTCATACATTGATGTTACAATAATAAGTTATTTTAAAAACAAAATTACCTTCCGTGTAAGTGATTATGTTTGTATGCCCATGTTTTGGTCTAATATCAATAAGATCGTTTCTGTTTTTCTTTAGTTGGCTTTGAAACCAATTTTGAGTTAAGCAAATAATGGGTTATGGTGTTAATAAGTAATATAAATTCTTATGTATATATATTGTATATATGTGACTATAAGTTTAGCTAAATAAAAAATTCTGTAATATTTAAATATAATCTTGAACATATATATATATATATATATATTGTGGGAGGAATGTATGGAATTATTGGATAGAAGTTATTTTTGAGTTAAATGACCTTTTATGCTTTAAAAGTGAGTTAAATATTAATAAATTTTTATATGTGTCTTGAATTTTTTTTAAAGGAATACCAAGTGTTTCTTTCCAAATTGAAGTGACATAGTATTTTAGTTTTTTTACTAAATTTTATGAACTTCAGTGTAAAGGTTTTTCAAAGTAATTATAAGTACACTCACACTGATTGAATTATAAAATTTAGAGAAATGTTTATTTCGATTAATCATCTGCTCTTTTAAATATATTAAATAAGTATGTTATTGTTCCTACAAATAGGACAACATATATTATAGTTTAACCATGGAGTTAAGCAATGGAAATGCCGAAATGGAACTTGTGATTGCAAGAAAAAATGCGTATATATATTATGTTACACATTGATAGTTTAAAAATGAATAGGAACATCTAATTCTCTAATGAAGTTGATTTTAATTTAACTATGCAAATTTAAAAAATAAATATGAATAGATTAGAAAGGCAAGAAATAGAAAAGAAATATTTTATTTTTATATAAATAAAATAAAATTTAAAAACAATGTTAAATATATATAATACTTTCTAAATTAAAATATAGAATCAGACTCTTACAAGTTACAACACATATAAGATATAACAACATTTGATATTGGTGGGAGAGGAGTAGAGAATGATTACTATAAGATGGTAATCCAAATTAGATAATGGAAATGAATCTTTAAAAAAATAGAACAATGTAATATATATATATATATATATAATACTGTCTAAATTAAAATATAGAATCAAACTATTACAACATATTATATGAGATAAAACAACATTTGATATTGGTGGGAGAGGAGGAGAGAATGATTACTTATAAGATAATAATCCAAATTAGATAATGGAGATGAATCTTTTAAAATAAGAACAATATAAAATATGTATCATGTAGTCTCTAAAGTTAAAATTTAGCATTAAAAATTTACAATGATATTTCATTTGTTTTTGACAACCCATACAAAAAAAATAAGAAATGATTTGAGGTATTGTAGAAGAGAATGAGAGAATGTGAAAATGAGATAGTAAAAGAATGTCAATATGAGAGAATGAGAGATTGAGAAAATGCTTATTTATATGATAAAAAATGATGGAAGTTACATTTAGAATTATGGAGTTACAATAGTAATTTATTGTGTTTGAATAAAATTGAGTGGTAGAATATGATTAATGCATAATTTATTTATTTTCAGTTATAATTTTATTTTATTGTGTGAGTTAAATATATTGTGTTTATTGGGTCTTAATATTGTTTAAAGCAATTAGAAAGAAAATAAAAAAATAAAAAAATTAGAAAACATTAAATGAAAATCAACCAATAAGGAGAGACCAAAACCTTACTTTTTTATATATGATATATTGCTTTAAACTTTGAAATGAAAAATAATTATAAACAATAATTTTATATGAGAAATATATTAATTTAGCCAACCAAAATATGAATATAAGTTTAGCCAACCAAAATAATTAAAAAATAGTAAAATTTAACCAAAAATATTTTCTCTTGAAAGATAAATAAGTTAGTAGGAGGAATGAATTAATGTACAATTATTGGATAGGAGTTACATTTGAGTTAAATGGAGTTACATGCCATTAATTATAAATAAATATTTTAATTTTTTATAACCTAAAGTAAAAGGAATACCAAGTGGCCGAATCAAAATTCACATAATTTGGTTGTTTGTTGATATAAACTCAACACTTAGACATAATATTTCAAAATAAAAAAAAATATTAATTTTGAAGTGACAAACTAAATTAGTTTTCTTATAAAACTATATGAATTCTTCAATCTCAATAATTTTTAAAACCCCAAGGATAACTTATATTTTTTGTTTTTTTTTTCACTCATCAATTTAATTTATAGTGTTATATTTCATACTAATGGTTTCATCTTTAGAGAATTTAGTTAAATGGTATTTTTAAAATTATATTTTATTTTTATATTTAAGTTCCAATTGAATATAATTTATTTTTTGGATCATTTTTTATTTTGATTAAACACACAAAAACCATTTGTTTAATTATGTTCTTTTTGTTTTCAAAAACCTTAAATCATAATATATATATATATATATATATATTATATTGATCTTTGCAGATTTATCAATTGGATCACAAAACAAAATAGTCTTTATAAATAGAGTTGATAGACTTACAAAACAAAATAGACTTTATAAATGGATAATTATATTGATCTTTATAAATTATTAAAAATGATACATGAATATGTGAGATAATGAGAGACATAATAGATAATTAGATATGGATCATTTCAACTTTATGATCTTATTGTATGGTGAATATTGTAAGAAAGTATGAAAATAATGACTTATAAGATGTTAATATAAAATAGAAAATGGAGATAAACCTTTTAAAAGATTAAAATATATATATAAGATATACATATCATACAAACTCTAAAACTAACCTTTTACAATGATATTTGATTTGATTTTTTATAACCCATACAACAACAATAACAAAAAAAAATACAAAAAAAGAGACTTGAGAGTAGTGGAAGAAGATGAGAGAATGAAAGAGTGATAGACTAAAAGAATAAGATAATGAGTATTTATAGAAAGAGAAATGATGAAAAATTACATTTAGAAAAATGAGAGTTACAATTCTAATTTATTGTTTTGTTTTAATACAATTGATTAGTACAACTTAGTGGAGAAATAAAGTTAATGTATAATTTATAGGGGAATTTATATGATTTCAGGTTTATATTATGTGAGTTAAATGTGAAAATTAATTGTATTTAAATTTGTGTTTTAATATAAATTTTTTTTTGCTATAATTGTATTGCCAAATGGACCAATAAGGAGAGAATGAAACCTTACTTTTATATATATATATATATGATTGCTATCTCTATTTTACAAGATTACCAGATTTTTAAAACTATATGTTCACTAAACTAGCAACTTTTTTGTTTGACCGCAACATCACCCAAATTTTTGTCGATACCCTTTTGGTAATGTCTAATATCAAATTTTGTATATTGACGTTTATCTACCTAAAATAATCCAGGTTATATACCTAATTATAATTAACTCTAAATTTATTTGTAAGGGTAAGGGAAAACACTACAAGAAATAGGATGGAAGCCGTCGGGTTTATTACAGTGATGGAGACAGTTCAAGTTTGATTAGAAGAAAGTCCAGTCTGGCTATGCGTTTTGTTGGCAGCCATGCCAATAAATTAGGTTGATGTCGATTTCTTTTGTCGTTTAGGGATAAACATTTTGGTGGTGACCGAAGAAAAATGTTTTGTACACTTCTATGTTGAAAAACATTTTTTGGGTCAAAGGCCTTTTAAAGGCCCAATTTTGAAGAGTGTAATTCAAGTTTTATCCACCGACGTCGTTTAAACTCAATCATAGAATGCCAAAACGCTGCCGTTACGATGATACTACTTTTTGTTTTTCTTTTTCAGATTATATCAAATTAGATTTTGACCCGTGCATACGCACGGAATAATTATTTGTGAAATTTAATATAATAAAAATTTAAGTAATTTTTACAATATAATTTGGTTATATATTATCAATTTATTTTTAGTAGTTATAAAAATATAATTTGGTACTATATTATCAATTTATATGTTAAAATTAAAAGTAACAATAATTTTTTAAAACTAATATATTGGTAAGTACTTTACAATATAATTTGGTTGAATTTATGCAACTTATTTTTGTTACTCCTAATACTAAATGTAGTTATAAGTATTTAAAAATATAAAAGTATAGATTTTATAATAATGTAAAACTAAACTAAAAGTATCAATAAAAATTTGAAGATTCCCTTTATAATATATCTATGGTATAACGCTAGTTTTCTACAAAATATTAAAATGAGAAATAGGCTATTTTGTTATAGATAAAACAGAAAAAGAAGAGACCCATAAAGTAATTTCAAATATTTGTGTGATTGTTTTAAAAGTAACAACTAATAAAAATACTACATTAGAATGAAAAAATATATAATTAAAAAATAAAAAATGAAAGGGAGACGGAGTGCGACTGCGACGACGACTGAAAGCTAGGTTTGTACGGCGGTTATGATTGATGACGGGAGGTGGAGCGAGGGGTTCGAGTGGTTTCTGAGGGGCCATTGTGGTCGGGGACTGACCGGAAGTCTGTCTTTGATTTTGAATGGGTTACCTTTTTTGTCTCGACACTTAGATTGTAACAGGAGGAAACTGTTGCAATCGGTTTCACAAGATATGATTCGATTCGATTTGGGTTTAATCGTATGGGATATTCGATGGATCTGTTTCAGTATTGAGGGATTAATTTCAGATCAGGATTTGGAATGGAGGGTTTCGAATCTGGTGATTTGGTGGGTGGCCACAATGACTGAGATTCGCTGGTGCTCTTATGGAAGGTTTCGTCTTTCTCTCCTATGGTTAATGGGATCCAGGATTGATAGGATTTCGCAGATTGAGTGTATTTTTGGGAGGTATTTGTTCGGTATATCTTCTCTACGGATTCGGAGGTTCACGATTAGTCTATGGGTATATATTTGGAGGTTGGGTTTTATTCATTTCATTTTCTGTTCAGAGCTTAACATATTTTTCTGGTTCATTTGTTGTGGTCTCTGGTGTATTGTGGTGGAATCTGTCAGCTTGGTGGTGCTTGTGTGGTTCATTATGTCTCAGTCTTCGTTTATCAAGGGCAAGGCATCTCTGGTGCGTACGGAAACAGCCAAGATTTCTAACACGGTCTTGGCTCAACGGATTCAGTAATTCTCTCTCACCCTTATTGGGAGATTGATGAATCCATCGGTGCAAAGGGTGGAGTCCTTGGTGTCCATTTTACCGAAGATTTGGAAGCTTGAAGAAAGTGTTGTGGGAGCAGATCTTGGTCAAGACACCTTTCAATTCAACTTTGCAGAAGAGGCGGACCTACAAGGTGTCTTACAGAATGGACCTTACCATTTTGATGGATGGATGATTTCTTTGGTTAAATGGGAGCCATTCATCTCTCCAATATATCCTTCAGCCATTAATTTATGGGTGAAAGTGGCTGGAATCCCAATGCATCTCTGGGAGATTGCTACGTTGGAGGCTATTGGGAAGAAGATAGGTACTATTCGTGAAATTGATGAAGATTCTGGGAGTATTTGTGTTACCGTTAATGGTTTTAACCCTCTTCTTTTCAAGATGGTTGTGCCCTTTGAGTCTGGGGATGAAATTATAGTATCCCTTGAGTATGAGAAGTTGTTGGGTCTATGTGACAATTGCTTTCGGCTCACACACGATATGAGAAGTTGCCCGGAGTTAAACAAGACTGCTGGGGCTCAAGGATTTGATAACCAAGCAGATAAGAGAGGAGTTCAGCGACAACATGGGATGGTTAAACAAGGGGTGTATCATAATGAAAGTGGATGGGAGAAGCCTAGGAAATATGCAAAGAGAGCTCTTGATTTTCAATCATATGAGGCGAATGCTGTGGCTGGTAGTTCCGGTTCTAATCAACAGAATCGTCATCAGGGATCGGGTTGGGATCCAAAGAGGCTGTATGGTGCTGTGGAGGGTGGAAATACAGGTGCAAAGCGTGGAGGACAGGCGTTTTCTTTCGAGTATACAAGCCATACTCCTCCTTTTCATCTAAACAGGAAAGGGTCCGAGTCAGTATGGCCAAAGCCTCTTTACAAAGCAAAACAAGTTCCTAAGGTAAGACGGTGGAGGAGTCACTTGGGGTTGGTTCTGTTGTTTCGGTTCTTGATGAGTCTCGGTCTGATGCAGAGATGGTGGTGTCCCCTCAACACAAGGTTGATAAGGATTTAGCGGTATCAGATTTTGAGGAAGCTACTGATGACCTTCTTGAAGATGGTGAATTCCCAGATGGTAGTCTTCAAGTGGAAGGTCACGCTGCAATGGAGCAGAATACGGTACCGTTGGTGAAAGGTTCGGGTATGTCTGATTCAACTGTGGTGGATATGCAAGGTATTTCTTTATCCTCTATACCAAATGCTTTGGATGTGAGTGTTGTAAGTTCTGCTTTGAGTAATGTTGAGTTAGGTTCAAATGTTGGAGATCGGTTGAGCCTTCCTAGCTCCCAGGTTAAGAAAGTGGTTAAAAAACCTGTATTATCCCTGGCATCTCCTGGAAAACGTTTGCTTGCTAAAGCTCTATCTAAACCTGCAGGTGATGTTCACAAACAAAAAGTGATGGGAAAACAGGGGACCAAGTTCACGGTTGACAAACCTCCGGGTGGGGGACAACCAGTTAAGAAAGGGACGGTGGCTCTCCCGAAACCACCGGCTCAAACGTGAAGGTCTTGAGTTGGAACTGTCAGGGCATCGGGGCGGTCCTGACAGAGGAGTACTTGGGAGATTTGTGGAAAAACCATCATCCAGATATTATATTTTTAGCAGAAACAAAAAAATGTATTTCTTATTTAAAAAAGTGTCAGAATAAGTTTGGTTATGATAAGTTGTTTACTGTTGAACCTTGTGGGTCTCGGGGCGGTTTAGCTCATTTTTATAAGGATGAAATAAATCTTTCTATTTTATATGACTGTGATCGGTTAATTGATGTTCAAGCTTTTTCTGGGCAACAAATGATTTTTCCGTCTTTTGTTTATGGGGATCCCGTTCATCACCATAGACATAAGGTTTGGGGTAAATTAATTGATATTGGTTCTTTTCGGATTGATCCATGGTTTATGATAGGGGATTTTAATGAACTTACTGGGAACCATGAGAAAACAGGCGGGGCGTTAAGATCAATATCTTCTTTTGTACCATTTAATTCTATGATCCGACATTGCGGTATGTTAGAATTCCCTTGCTATGGTGAGCAACTGTCTTGGCGAGGTAATAGACGAAATAATCAGATAGTCCGTTGTCATTTAGACCGGACGCTAGCTAATGAGGATTGGCATTGTCTCTTTCCCCATTCAAAGGTCGATTATTTAGAGATGATTGGCTCTGATCACTGTCCTATCCTCGCCACTTGTTTGAAAAAGGATTTTCGGCGACATCGACAATTTCATTTTGATAAGCGTTGGCTAGGTAAGGATGGTTTATCTGGAGCGGTGGAGTCTGGGTGGAACCGTACAAAAAATTTCCGGACACCGGTATTTGTGGACAAGTTAAAGAACTGTCGTAATTCAATTTCTTGGTGGCGGAAGAACAATGTTTCTCATGGGCCGACCATTATTTCATCCTTGAAGGCGGCTTTGCAGGAGGCAAAGATGGACGACTCGATTTTGCATGACAAAATTCGGAGTATAGAAAGGAAGCTAAAGGAGGCCTACCGGGATGAGGAGTTATATTGGCAGCAGAAAAGCAGGAAATTCTGGTTACGAGTTGGGGATAAAAATACAAAGTTTTTCCATGCTTCCACGAAACAGCGATGGGCCAGAAATAGGATTGTTGGCTTATTTGGTCCAAATGATGTCTGGACTGAGTCGATTTCGGGTATGGAGGATATTGCATCAACATATTTTACGGATCTTTTTAAAAGATCTAATGTGAGGGGAGTCTCAGAAATGCTCCAAGAAGTCCCTACCTGGATTACAGATTATATGAACAGGACCTTAATGAGGGAGATTACGGAATCAGAGGTTCGTAAAGCTTTGTTTGCTATGCACCCCGAGAAATCTCCGGGTCCCGATGGGATGACAGCTATGTTCTTTCAACGTTTGTGGTCCGCTCTAAAAGGAGATTTGGTTGCTTTGGTCAAGAATTTCTTTCGAACGGATCGTTTTGATCCCCGTTTAAATGAAACAAATATTTGTCTAATTCCTAAAAACAAAAGACCTCAACGGATGACGGAATTTAGACCGATTAGCTTTTGTAATGTGAGTTATAAGATTATCTCGAAGGTCCTGTGTTTTCGGCTTAAGCGGTTTCTCCCTTTACTGGTTTCGGAAAACCAATCGGCGTTCGTTTCGGGTCGGCTAATTACAGATAATATCCTTGTTGCTCAGGAGATGTGTCATGGTTTAAATACAAATCCTCGGTGTAAATCCGAATTTCTGGGATTTAAGACGGATATGAGCAAGGCTTATAACCGCGTCGAATGGGATTTCTTAGAAGCGGTTATGGTCAAGATGGGATTTGATAGGAAATGGATCTCTTGGATCATGTGGTGTGTATCTTCGGTCTCCTATCAAGTCCTTCTTAATGGACAACCTCGAGGCTTAATTAAGCCCCATAGGGGTTTACGTCAGGGGGATCCTTTATCTCCTTATTTGTTCATAATATGTACGGAGGTTTTAATTGCAAATATTAAAAAGGCTGAAAGAGAGAGTAGAGTTACGGGCATCAAGTTAGCCCGGGACTGCCTCACAATTTCACATTTATTGTTTGCTGATGATAGTTTGTTTTTCTGTAAAGCAGAGGCGGTAAAATGTACTACGGTTATGGAAATTATAAGGAATTACGGGGAAGCTTCGGGTCTAGAGGTGAATCTGGAGAAATCCTCCATTATGTTTGGGAAAAAAGTTTTACCTGAAAGCAAGACTCAACTAAAATCTGTAATGGGTATTTCCAAAGAAGGGGGAATGGGCTCGTATTTGGGTATTCCTGAGAATCTTCAGGGTTCGAGAACTAAGGTTTTTAGTTATGTCAATGATCGTTTGGATGATCGCGTGAATGGCTGGTCTGCAAAGTACTTATCGAAAGGTGGAAAGGAAGTTATGATTAAGTCGGTCGCGTTGGCTCTTCCAACCCATGTCATGTCTTGTTATAAACTAACGCAGGAGTTGACGTCTAAGCTTACGAGTGCAATTTCACGGTTCTGGTGGAAATCTAACGATAAAGCAAGAGGATTGCACTGGGTAGCCTGGGATAAGGTGGTAAGGAAAAGGGCGACGGCGGGTTGGGCTTTCGTACATTAGAACAATTTAATGATGCAATATTGGCTAAACAATATTGGCGGTTAATTCATTACCCGGAATCCCTAATGGCTCGGGTCATGCGAGGTAGATACTTTCGGAATAAACACCCTTTACACGCTAAGAAGCCGTATTCCCCCTCGTTTGCTTGGAGGAGTATTTATTCTACTCAAGGCTTGGTGAAATTTGGTGCAAGGTGGGCGATAGGCTCAGGATGTCATGTTTCGGTATGGCAGGATCCCTGGATACCGGATAATCAGTCAAGACCGGCTAATGGCAGAGGTCGCCTGTTACATCCCAATTTAAGGGTAAATCATTTAATTAATCCTATTACTAAGGAGTGGTATATGCCAATTCTTGAGGAGTTTATGGACCCGACAGACATTCAGATTATTCAAGCTATGGAGATCAGTAAAGTTTACAAACCGGATAAATTAATTTGGCACTATAATAAATCGGGGAAATATTCGGTAAATTCGGGTTATCGGCTAGCACGTAAATTAATCACAGAGGTTGAATTTGGGCCGTCTTGTACGGCCCTTAGGGCACAGGCTTGGAAACTGGAGGTTCCCTCGAAGGTTCAACATTTTTTCTGGCAGATTGCCTCTAGTTCCTTTCCAGTGATGGAACGACTTGCTCATCGGGGTGTTCGGTGTGATACCCTATGTAAACGATGTGATTCGGAGGTGGAGGCTATCAATCACGCACTATTTGAGTGTTCTCATTCTCGTCGGATCTGGGATTTATCTTCCGTTGACTTTACTTTCGGGGATTTTCCTTCTGGTTCCATATACACGAATCTTGATTATATATTTTGGCGGGTGTCTTCACAGGCGGGCGCTCCGAGTATACGTCTTCGTCTACCATGGATTGTCTCGTCAATTTGGAAAGATAGGAATAAAAAAGTTTTTCAGGGATGTGAGGCAGAACCAAGCGAGGTTATTAATCAGGCGGACAATGATAAATTGTTATGGGAAGAGGCTAAGTCCTTCTATTTGATTGCCCTAGATCCTCTGCCTGCGGAGTCTCGGGATCCTCTTCCCCATTGTCAGGTTGATGGTTCTTGGAAGGTGTCAGATCCTCTTGCAGGTTTGGGCTGGTGGTTTTGTAATAGTGAGGATATCACGCAATTTCTGGGAGCATGGAGTCAACGTCGCAGTCCTTCCCCTCTACATTCGGAGATTCAGGCTTTGATTTGGGCGATGGACTCTTTATTGTCGGCGGGGTTGACTGTCAGAACTTCGAGACAGATAGCGCAGAATTAGTGGCGATGGTGCAGTCTCCTGATGAATGGCCAGCTTTCTCCAACCTCTTGGACGATTTCAACGTTCTCCGATCATCCTTCCCATCCTTCCAGCTGTTGCGGATCCCATGGACTCCAAACATACGGGCAGATTGTCTGGCTCGTTTTTCGAGATCTTTATCTTATGAGACTTCTTTTGTAAACTCTTATCTTCCGGTTTGGGCAACCAATCTTGGAGTTATTTTCTAGTTTAACGTTAGGTTGAAAAAAAAAAAATACTACATTAATTATTTGAATTTTGAAGTAGACGAACTAATTTTTCCAGTTTGCATTTTTTGAAAACTCGTTTGGTTTTACTGTTAAAATAAATAAAAAGAAAGGAGATGACTTAAAAAAAAAAACAGAAAAAAAGATAATGTAAAATCCTCTATCCTTTGTCGGTTCCTTACTATGCCACCTAATTGTGATGTGAGACAGCGCCGCCCATACCTTCCTCTCCCTTTCACCACTGTTCTTTCGCCATACCTCTTTCCTTTCATCACTATTCTCTCTCTCTGTGTTATATACATGAGCTGAACATGTATGATTGGGTTCAAGTAATTTTCTTTCTTGTAAGTTTTTTTAATTTGGTAAGAGTGACTTCTTAAATTTGACAACGAAGTAATTGAGTTGAGGAATAACAGACTCCTATTTTATTTGCGATAACTGGATTTTATTTGTAAGAACTATATACAGCAAACTTAATACCACACTCCTATTTTATTTCTGATCTATGAATCTTCTCCCTAATCTCAATTCTATTGTATACTCGATTTGGTTTATATCACAACCAATTTGACAATTCAATTTTGGTTTCAATTTTTTGCTGTTTTTATTCAAGTATTCAGTCTATGATTATAAGTGCTATTTTCTTCAGTTTCTTTAGTTATCTTCGGTTTGGAAATGAAATATTTCAGTCTATTTGTTCTATTGCTAACTCTATGTATTTATTGTTTTTAGTTATGTGATTGTTGGACATATTGTGAACCAAAAGTTTGATATAAAGGTTCGATTTTTTTTTTGTACTTCTTAGATCTTATAGTATAAAGGATTACTGGCTATTGGCATTGAAACTTATAAACATTTCATTGGATGCAATTGATATTAGAGTAGACATGCCAATGACATTGCAGCTTCATTCCATCTCTAAGGTACTTATCGTTGCTTTCTTTAACTTTTTAAAAAGTAGCAAAAAAATCGAGTAAGAGACATGATTTAGCAAAATTAGAAACATTAAACCAAAACAAATACAACATAGCAATTGTGTTCTTGTAAAAGAAAATTGGATTGCACTGATATATTAATCTTCTTATTGAACAACACCTAGAGCAGAACATGCATCTCTAAACGTAGGATATAAAATGCCATCAACAGTACATAAATCTTCATAACTGGTTGCACCTCTTCTATGTGTTAAAAGGATTGTCATGTAAAACTGATCACCCATAGTTGTTGACGTAAATTGCATCTGAGTAACTCCTGAATTTCTTTGACGCCTGGTCCACTTTTTAGTAACTCTGTTCCAAACAAAGTGTTTAGGAAACTCAATGTAAGTCAGCTGTTTTGCCACTGTGTTGTGTGTGTTCATCTTCATCCACTCCAAAAGTTGAGAACCATTAGAGTAATAGAGAGACATCTTGGAACTGGAAAAAAGAAGATTATAATTAATATACTGTGTAAAGTAAAGATAAACAGAATATAATACAAATGGAGAAACTAATTGATTCAATAACTTGAACAGACATTATCAAGCAGTGAATATCGTTTCCAGAGAAGTTAAAGAAGCAAAGGAAGTGAAGAAAGATGATAAGAATGAGAATATTGTAAGTACAACTAACCTGAAGTTAAATAGGAGAATAAATCTTGCCATGATCTTTGCTTGTACTTAGTGGTGTTAGTGTTAGAAAATTACGGGATTTTGGTTATAAGAATTTTTTGTTTTTGTTTTTGGTATCTTAATTAAATATTTATCTCAAACATCCCACAACTGAATTAGCAGAGGCATAAAAAACAGAGGCCATAACAAAGAGTATTGGGCACGTATATTTTTTTTTTTAACTATACACCTTCTTTGATGTGAAAAAACACTATCATTACATCCTTAATATTAAAAAAAAATAACGAAAATATATACATTTAACACTACAAAGTACAACATTTAGTTTGATCCTACTATTCATGTAACTGGAAAATTAAATTTAAGTTGTTTTAACATAACAAAAGCTAAAATAAAATAAGATAAAGGATAAGCCATAAACACACTTGATGTTGATTTGCAAGATTCGACGGCCATTCTCCTTAAACATGAAAAACATGAAATTGACAGTTAGATAAATGTATAGCAATGTAAGTTTATAGGTCCAATAATTTCTGTTATATTAATAAGAGTAATATGAATAAAGAGAAAATAATGTAGTACTTACATATGACTCATCAATTATCTAATCTGTTGGAAAATCTCCTTAAAAACGACATTTGTTGTTTTTGTATCTCTGTTCTCATCCTCATCAACAATTAGGATCTTCAGACCTCTTCTGCTTTTGACTCTTGACACGGCGACGTAAAGTTGGCCGTGAGTAAACACCGCTCTAGGTAAACTCAATGTCTTTTCAAAATTCCAAAATTCTTGCAAAAGTAACGCAAGTATTTTCCTGAAAAATTAAAAATCAGATAAGTATATATCAACTTTATATTAAATAGACTTGAATATGAAAACAAATACCTGAGAAGTTTTAGTAATCTGATCAATAGATTCCCAGCTACTTAATGGGAAAGAATCTTCAACTTTGTTGCTCAAATCAGGTGTCATGAGTTGAAAAACTCTATGAACATCATTTGAGCCCCTATTGCCCAGCCTGTAGTGTTTTGTTGAAAATAAGGGAAGATATTGTCAACATTTTTGCTTTTAAGAAAACATATTAAACAAAGAAAAGACTTACTGCATTTTAAATTCAGCAATCTCATATAGGTCTCCATCAAGAAACAACTTTGTATAGAATCTAGAATTTTGAACAGATACTTTACCTATATATAAGAAAATTTGGTTAAGAGGTCGCATAAAGAAAAGTTCATATTATAAATTAGTAATAAGCTTGAATTTGTTACCATTAAATTTTTTGATCCTCATAAGACTCCCAAGTAATATTATAGGACCTGCAGTTTTTTTGGTAACATAGGAATATATACATCTTCAGTGTGATTCTCCCATAAAGTACATTCCATGATAGTGTCACTGCAATAAACATCAAACAAGAGGTCGCATAAAGAAAAGTTCATATTATAAATTAGTAATAAGCTTGAATTTGTTACCATTAGATTTTTTAATCCTCATAAGACTCCCAAGTAATATTATAGGACCTGCAGTTTTTTTTGGTAACATAGGAATATACATCTTCAGTGTGATTCTCCCATAAAGTACACTCCATGATAGTGTCACTGCAATAAACATTAAATAATAGTGTTACTGCAAGAGAATCCATAATATGTTGTAAATTTTATAAAGAGAGACATGAAGAAGTATGAAACTCTCCAGACACTTCACTAACCTTAGATCTCGTACCTGAATATCCAACAGCTTTGACTTCTGTCTACAACAATCTTTCTCAGTAATCTGACTCATACCAACAATTTCTCCAATAATATCTGGGAAAAAAATGGAAATAGAAGCAACCTTATAAGATAATGAAAATTGGAATGCTTAAATAACAGAAAGGATAATCTTTACTGAGAAATACTGAGCTCCACTTGAAAACGATAATCGATTTGGTAACGAAGAACAAAACATATGGATCTGCTGGGACATTGGTAATTGGAAATAAAAGAGGTTTTCTGGTGATTTTTTTTGCGTTTAGTGAATGTTGAAGAACATTTATATAGAAGAGGAGAATTGTTGTAACCACCATAAACATGGATTTGTTAGTGGGAGTGAAATTAGAAATGATTTTCAATTGTGTTTGTGTGTTTTGCTTCTCGTCGTGCAGAGGAGAGGAAAATGAAAAGGGGAACGACACGTGTTTTGATGCTTTGGTTAGGGTTATTGAAAGTACTAGATTTTAACCCGCGATACACCGCGAGATTATGTATTTTTGTATATTTTATATAATTTACTAAAAAAACATTATGTTAGATCAAATATATGTTTTAAACTTTTTTACAATAATATTGAGATATTTGTAATTTTATTTTCTTTATCTATTTAAAAATTATTATTTTCACTTGAAATTTAATTAATCAAAATTCTTTTATTTTGGAATTTAATCAATCAAAATTAGTTGTTGTGAAAGTAAACATCTGTTAATATGTATAATACTTTGTAGTTAGTATAAAATTATTTAAATTTTCTTATTCACCAATTTGAAATTAGTTAGTTTTGTCTATGAGTATGATTAAGCGGGTTAGTGTACTAATATATAAGTGTACTAATATATATAAGTGTACTAATATTAACCTAATTCTCATCACATACTTATTATTAGTCTAGGTTTGGACCCGTGGATAATATTATTGATATTACTCATATGACTAAATTTGATGTATTCACTATTTAAATTGTGCAACAGGATATATATATATATATATTTGTATTTGACATCATAACTCTATAAATGACACATGTTTTTTAGTCAAAAAACATATATCATTTTGTGGAGGTTAAAACAATATATATATATATATATATAGTATAATAAAATCATACATTATTAGTTTATTTTTATATTTTTTTCTACCCAATTTTGACATCAATTGCTCTATTCATTTTAACATAGAAAACATTAAACAATTTATGTATAATGGAAAACATGTATAATGGAAAACCAATTATGGAAAATCAAAATTGAATAAGGTAAGATATTATAGTTTCTTTTTTCATTAAAACATTTTAAAACTTGTAATTAAAAAGGAAAATAAAAATTGATGTTGTTCAGATATATTTCCATACTCGATTTTTTTAATTTAATTTAAAATTTTTTTTTTTGTATTAAATGTTTTAATTACAATGGCATATAATGTAAATATTGTCCAACTTTAAGCCTTCTTATGAAAAATGCTGTGAAAATAATAATATAGATTGTTGAAGGGCTTTTTTGTGGGCTTCAAATATTGTAAATAAGCCATAAACCCAATCATTCAAATTGGTGAACGGACATTGTTAGTTTTTTTTAACACAGTTATTTATCCGACGATCTCTTTTTTATAATAGGGTTTTGTTTTTTATTTTTTTAAAAAAGTTATATGGCACAAACTTTACTGGACGGGTGACTTGTGGTTGATAAAAGATTTTCTCCGACTAACGGCGGATAATGCAGTGAAGGGACGACGATGATTCTGATAACTTCACCGACGGTGACGTATCTCCGTCACCGCCTCCACACTTCCCAAACCAGTTCGCCTCGCCATTTCCGCCGGAGCAGAGAAATCTCGACCGTCGATCGGTGCTGCAATCCATGGCAGACAACGACGGATCGTTTCAAATTACGAACACGAAACAGTTCCTCGTTCTCGTGCTGTGCTCGCCGGAAACCAGATACGGCGACGGTTGAGATCGAAGATGATTATAAACGGAGAATCGTTCGGTATCTTCTGTGGACTGCTGAAGCTGTGTATATACTATGGCTATTTCTTCTTCCTTATGCTCCTGTGAGTGATTTTAACTTCAATCTTAAGATTTATCCGTGGATCTGTGTGTGAATTTTACTAAGGTTTATGTAGAATGTGATGAATCTTGATGATGATCTGGATAGTTATAGGAAATGAGAACCATTTCTTCAATTTCTCTGCTTGAATGTTTTTGAGAATCGATTTAGGTTTGAATCATATAGTCTTAGGTTATGAAATCTAGGCATTGATCTATGTGATTAGTAACTTATGGATTGTGAGAATTTTTCTAAGGTTTATGTAGTAGAATCATCACATTGATAATTTTGTGAATGAGAACCATAATATATCCTGCTTGAATGGTTTGAGAATCGAAAAAGTTTGTTGTCTCTCGAATTTTGCATGTATATTGGTTAGCATTATCTTTAGATTATGCTTTTTTTTAAAAAAAAAATCAGAAATGAGACTCTTTTGATGAACAGGGAGATCCAGTGTGGGCAATTAGTTCAGAGACAGTGAATTCTCTTTTGGGACTTTCTCTGAATTTCTTCTTTGTCTTGCCTCTTACAAACTCTGGTATGTTCTCCTTATAAGAGTCTTTTGTTTCTCTGATCAATTATATTGATCGATCTCATGAAAAAAAACTCTTGATTTTTGACACTTGGTGGCAGAACAGCTGGTATTCAATTCTTACAAGCTCCTGTTCTTCACCCGGTAATGTACCTTTTAAACTTGAAATGTTTGTTTCTGCAATAGTGATAGTATTTTGTCATTCTGCTTAAAATATTTTCAACAAAAATCAACAGATGGCTGAAGGGTTATTCAACTTTGTAATAGCTTGGACACTCATGTTTGCTCCGTTGCTATACACAGACCGAAAGAGAGATGGATACAAAAGCTCTCTTGATGTCTTATGGGGTCTCATGATGTTCCTCACAAACAGTAAATTTGGCAACTTTGTTTATTATATATCTAATAAGCTTAGTTTCTTCTAAAAACACATCTCTAATGTAGTTTATCGGTTCTGTTGATCTCGTGTTGCGAACAGCGTTTCTAATCCCATACATGGCTTTACGGCTCACTGACGCTGACCAGAATGATAAACCTAGCAAAAGGTCTCAACTTGGCGAAGCAATGACCAAGGGTGCGCCAATAGTTGGTCTGACCGGAGCTACGGTGTGTCTGATATCAACATTGTGGTCTCTCTATGGTCGAGCAGATGGAGATTTCGGTGGAATAATGGACAGATGGCAGTATCTCATTGGTTATTTGGGATCGGAGAGACTAGCTTACGCTTTTATATGGGATATATGTCTGTACACAATTTTTCAGCCGTGGTTGATTGGAGAGAACCTGCAAAATGTGAAGAAGGGCAAGATTGAGTTGGTGAGTTATCTTAGGTTTGTTCCTGTTTTTGGTTTGCTTGCATATCTTTTGTTTCTCAATCTCGATGATGAAGCAATTTAATAAGTTATTTAATTGGTATACACAATCATGTATTGTATCAAATTTAATTATATTGTGGAAAATTTGATTGTAGCAAGAATTGAAAAAAAAATCCTAAAACATTTTTTTTTTTTTGGTACTATGATACTATTACTATCCATACAACCAAACAAAGTTAACGAGAAAATTGACATACACAATTGACATTTGATATTTTTTTGTACTATTAAGTATTAACATATACAATTTACATGTAAAATTGACATATACAATTTACATGTAAAATTGACATATACAATATTTTTGTACTATCCATACAACTAAACAAATTTAACGAGGATATTGACATACTTTTTTTTTGGGCCAAAGTTGATACCTACCTTATATTACCCTTTGTTTTTTTTTTTAATGAATGTTAAATTATATTCAAACAAAAAATCCTTTTTACAAAGTATTGCATCCGTGTTTCAAAAAAATTAAAATTTTAAGAAATCAAAAAGAAGCTTAAGGTCTGGACTGAAACCAAACTTGTAAACCATCCCTTGAAAAATATCTAAGCCATTGGAGAACTCGTGTTAATGAGAGGTCACATAAACGTCTTCTTTATGCGGATAAACTGATCAAGACGGAGTAGAGTTTTCACAATCTCCACATCACAAAAAATTGACCATATGTTAATCATTTCCGACTTTGTATAGCAGCAAGAGAGGCATTGTTGAATCTTGTCACTCAACAATGAACCAGATTTTTTCGTTTTAATTTAAAGATTGGTTTATCTATCTTTTTTGATAAATTATTTTAGCACACTTGTATATGACTGTATTCATTTCACTGAAAATTATAAAGAAATTACCTTTTGCACCGGTTTACCACTTGGCTACAGATTAGGAAGAAAAAAAAGTTGAATCTACCAAACGAAATGTTATTATATACGTTTCAACCGAAGCTAAATTAAAAATAAAATGTTACTACACTACAAGATTTTTGTAGTGATATATGAAATGTTATTTGAGTTCGTAAACCTAATTTTCGAAAGGCCATTGTCATTGCCGCGTGGATGAATCGTTGCCATCAACATGCTAAAATTTAATATTTTGTTGATTTATTCCCAATACAATAAAATATCATTTTACATACCTTTTTGCTTTGAACTTTTCTTTGTGCAGTTGCAATCAAACACAGACTACACAGTTGTTTATTTTGTTTCTGTACCACCTGCCAAAAAAAAATGGTTTTGTTCATTGTGTTTGCCAAGTCAAATTATATATCACTAACAAAGATTCTTTCATTCTTTGATCAAACTTTTGATCTGAATGACAAAAAACTGAGGTTAATTAGCTTGGAGAGTTTGACCCAAAAAAAAAAATTAGCTTGGAGACTTATGTAAAATATAACTTCTATAAGGACTATAAACTGAGAAAGTAATTAGAGAGAAGCAAATGATGTATATGTTAAACATATGAGAGGATTATAATGAACCAATTTGGCTCTGATTGTCTGAAAGATGTCTTTGATTAGTTGAAGCAAATTTGGTCGAGATTCTGAGCTAGGCAATTGCATGTTTCCTTGTTTCCAGACCTAGTATGGAGCGGGTTTCATAAGAGCTTGAGGTTTCCTAATTCCTGAGAGATTGGGTGAGACTGTGATGGTAGGGATCCAACTAACGATGTCTCTTAAGTCTTAAGGTGTCAGGAGTAGTCAATTGACCCCAACTCTCTCTCTCTCTCTCTCTCTCTCTCTATATATATATATATATATACATATGTCTAATTGTCAAAGCAAAACTATGTAATATATACACTACAGTGGTTTAGAAAGGGACGAGCCATATGTAGAACTACCTATATACACTACAGTTTTTATATCATGTATTTTGCATAACTTTTTCCATATCTAGAACTACCTATGTTTTGGTAGTTGAAAACTCATAAAATAGAGTCTTACACCTTTTTTTTTTCTAAACCATGAGAGTTGACCTATGGCTCATACTCTATTTTGGTATCCGAAACCAACTTTTAGTCCATTCCGATTTAATAAATGCTTTGTCCATCCCAAAAGAGGATTGAACCCAGGGCATAAAAAACCAACTCTCCACTAGGGCACCACTACAGTGGTTTAATTTTTCGATTAAGCAAAGAAGACGTTCACACCTTTTTTGGAAAGCAACTAGAAATTCTCAAGATATTTTAGCTCCATGTAACGAATATGTGAATGCATTACAATTTAGTAATTTACAAATCTTCTCCAACTCTTCAAGATGTATTTGTTTGAAAGTAAGAAGACTGGAAACCAAATGTTAAGTTGTTATTAATTACACAGATTGGATAAGTTGCAAACGACATTCAATAGGCTTATTGTTTGATCTTAAATACAATATGAACAATAAGATTTTTTTTACAGTTGTATTTAAAAATTCACTTATGAATTGAGAATTTAAAATTTTGGTGAATTACTATTGGTTAATTGTTATGAAAATATATTATTATAAATAAAAAAATGTATTTATAGCTAAACATTAAATATTTTTCTTAATTTGTGTTAAACTCCTAAAAAATCATTATTTTCTAATACAGAGGAAGTATAATTTTATCCATAATCATACACAGACATATATACATATGATTATTTTACAACAAATCAATAAATAAAACTATGTGAATCAGGTTTTCAGGTTTAACCCGGATGGATCGTGGCCGAATGACTTGTTATGGTTTCGTAGATCAAGTTTTATGCAACTGAAATTTTATGTGATGTAATTCAAAACCTCCCCATTAAAAATAATTATATATATGTATTTTTATATATTATTCATATGTTCAATCATGAACATACCAATTACCAAACGTTATACTAACGAGAGATATGCACTACACCTACTTTACATCCATCTTTTTTCACTTTCAGCTACTTTCTACTTTTCCTATATCTTTTTTCATCTTTTTGGCTTCGGTATCATTTTTTATGGCAAAACTACCTCTCTCCTCTTTCTCTCCTTCTTTTCTCTCTTTTTCTCTTTTTTTATAGTTGTTAACACTTTAAATGATTATCATAAAGCAAATTATCTATTTATTTATATATAATATATTATGATTATATATTTTCTACATTTTAAGATACATATGGCTATATTTTTGATGAATTTTTAGATTATATAATATCCATTTGTCATTGAACATTTGTTCAATGATAAGTGGTTAATCAATTGCAGTATTAGGTTATGTTATGATCTCTTTGAAAGGTTCATGTGTTACCCAAAACTCAAAAAACATAAAAGAAAAGCTTATGATGATTAGTTACAGACTTTAACTTGAAAAGAAAAATAAACAAAGTTTAGTGGATAAATAAATTATGGATAGGTCTCTATGGATTCATTCAAAACAAAGTAAAATTTTCCAAGGTTAGTCTCTTTTCCACCACCAGTTCAATAACAAAGGATATTCATACATTAAGATTTATGATTTCCATCCAAGGCCATCCACGTAACTTTGACCACATGTTCATTAACCATAATTTTTTGACATATGTTTGTTGGACATGAGCACATGCTTTCTTGTGCTATGATATCATTTAGTTTAGTTTGATCGCTACAAATGATAACCATGTGTACATGGTAACATGGATACCATTGGTGTTTTGTTCATTCATATTCTGTAGGTATAGTATTGTTATTGTGGGATATCATTTAGTTTAGTTTGATCGCTACAAATGATAACCATGTGTACATGGTAGCATGGATACCATTGGTGTTTTGTTCATTCATATTCTGTAGGTATATTATTGTTATTGTGGGATATCATCTAGTTTAGTTTGATCGCTACAAATGATAACCATGTGTACATGGTAGCATTGATACCATTGGTGTTTTGTTCATTCATATTCTGCAGGTATAGTATTGTTATTGTGGGGAGAAATAAATAGATAGTGGGAGAGTTAGCAGAAAGATCATAGAAAAAAAAAATTTCATCATCGTGTAGGAGTTAAATTTAAAAATTTTAATTACACAAAATTAGTAACTTGTTTATTATTTTCAGATAGCTTAACATATGTTGTTAATTTCTCGTTAATATATTATGTTAAATTATGCGACGTTAAGTGACAACTACTTTTTTTTTTGGTTTTTTTATTTACTTCAATTTTTTTTAAATGTGTAATTCGATTTTTTTTTTTGTTTTGTAGAATAGAAAGAACGTGCTCTTTCTTTTACCTTTATTTCTTTTTTTTTAGCATTGTACATGTCTTTTTTTTGGAAAAGAAACGTATCAATTAACGTGATTTTATTTTTATTGGAGCTCTAATAGTTTTTGACGAATAGCTTTTTTTACAGTAATTAATAAGTTTGGAAAATAAATAATTTGTAACTGATAAATTTAAAATATTTTTGTGAAAATATATGGTGGAACACGTAAAATTTAAATTCATGAGTTGTTTAATTGAAAGTGATTTTAGGACTCTTTTAACTAAGATCATGAGATGTGCGGTAGAGTAATTAGGATTTTATAGCATAAATATTATTTTTTTTTGATATATTTTGGGAACTAAAAAATAATAATTGTTTTTACGGTAAATAAGATATATGATATTTTTAAAAATAAATTGTGACCATTTTCTTATTTTGTTTTTGGATTTTTTTTGTTAATTACTAAGTTATGAAAATAAAATCTGATGTGGAGAGAGAGAATAGAAGGGGTTAGAAGGAGTGAGATGTAATATGTAATTAAACCTGAGAAAAGTATACGAGTAGTAGAAAGTAGGTGTAGTTGTAAATAGTTTTGGTGAAAGTGGGTGTGGGTGCAAAATTCCCAAATTTAAATTCATGAGTTGTTTATTTGAGAGTGATTTTAGGACTCTTTTAACTAAGATCATGAGAGGTGGAGTAATTAGGATTTTATAGCATAATTATTATTTGTTTTGATGTATTTTGGGAACTAAAAAGTAATAATTATTTTTTACCGTAAATAAGATTTCTGATTTTTTTAAAATAAATTGTGACCGTTTTCTTATTTTGTTTTTGGATTTTTTTTGTTAATTACTAAATTATGATGTGGGAGAGATGAGAGAGAGAATAGAAGAGGTTAGAAGGAGTAAGGGGTAATAGGTAATTAAACTTGAGAAAAATATATGAATAGTAGAAAGTAGTTGTGGTGCAAAATTACCTATAATAATATGGTCTCCAAATTTTTTTTTTGTAAATTCACATAAATTCCACTTATCTTTTGTTGAATACCATTGCGCAGATCCACATAAATTCCAAATAATTTTCAACAAAAGATTATATATATCTACCTTCATGGAAAATTGAAGTAAATGATGTGTATTAATATTACCCTCTGATCAGCTAACACAATCTTAAATATTGTCTCAGATTGAGCAGTATATCGAATGACTTTACATCAACAAGGTAAGTCGAGCCATTGCACCAATTTTTTTTTTTTTGAACTTTAAGCGAAACAAAAAATCAAATACTATTTGCTTGTAAGATGAGTATGAGGTGAGATGATTTTTGGGTTGGCAATGGAAGAATATATATATATATATATATATATATATATATGCTCTATAGTCGTGGGTATACGACATAGATACATAGATAATAGAGAATATTACAATATACGGAATTTATAAAATGAATATTCGTGTAGAAAAGATTTGAAAATCATTTAATCATTGTATTTTCTATGTTTTCCTATGTAAATATTTAATTTTGTTAGCTACGCATTGCAGTTTTTAGTTATTGTGATAGAAATATGAAAGATTTTATGAAGATTAGGTGCTTTATTCATTTGCCTACAATTCAGGTTTAAAATATTTTCTGGTTTGATTGTACACACTATCGATTAACTATTTGCCAAAATCAAGGTTAGTTACTTCTAAAGTTTTGAGGAAGTTAGTATGATTCTTGAAGATATGTTTAAAAGATTTTGATTAGAAATGCAAAATCATTTTAAAATTTTGAATTAACCGTTGGACATGTTGGCTTTTTAAAATCATTGGGCTTTTTACAATGTTGGCTTTTTTTAAAAAACATATTTATTACAGTACACACTATCGATTAACTATTTATGTGGGTTAGTATTTTTTTGTTACAACTATATAACTTTTAGATTCTATAAGTATTTTTTGTATAAAAATACAGTGATATTTTCTGTAATATACCACATGACAGTAGGATTATTTTGCTACCAACATGGCTTAAATAAATATATAGAGATATCCTATAATTAAGGACATTTCTAACCTATTTCTATATTGAGAATTTGCTCCAACCCACATTTTTTCAACTCTAAAATAGAGATTGCTAGATTTATATTTTCTCTATATATATAGAAGAAAAATAGAGTTTCTCTATATATAAAAAAATTCTTTATTACAAAAGAATACATTGCAATAATACTCACCTCTATTATATTATAGAATTCCTTTATTATAGCGATAAAAAAAGATAAATATACGGAGATGGTCTAAATAAATCAAATTATATTTATAATTTTGATATATGTATAGAAATTTCTGATGAATTTCTGATAAATCAGAAAACCGTAGAAATTTCATAGGAATTCTATCAGAATTGCTCCTTTTTTTGTATTATGTTACTCTTGTAAATAAAAGAGTAGAATTGGTGAATATTATGTATATTCGGAATTTAGTTTCTTCTATTTGATCAAGTGGGACCAGGGGACCTTATATATGAAGTTAAATTAAACAAATAACATCAGTACAAAAGAACGAGTGAAAAGATTTCAAAGGCGGGAGAGTAATGCGTGACATTTGGAGTGGAAGTATATGATGATTGCGTTGAAATCCTCAGCAACCATCCAAGCAAAAAACCCTTGTGATGCAGAGGTCTCTTTTAACTTGCATGCCTTTTAATTCATTTATACAAATTTTTTTTGAAAGAGTTGATATTAAATGGTGAGTATATCCACCACTCCACGTGAAACTTTAGAAAATCAATACTCCTTATAACTTTGAACTTTGAAAGGGTGTTGTCATATTTGATGCTTCTACAAGACTACAACTCGTTTTTTTTGGTATCCGTGCGTATATAAGTGGAACCCATAATCCGTCTTGTTAATTTAAGAACGTAATGTAAATGGAACAAAACGGTGTTTAACAAAAGCTACTGAACATAAGCAAAAAAAAATAAAAATAAAAAAAAATATCATGTTTGAGCCGGCCGGGTGTTGAATTTGTGTTTGACAAGGGATAACATTTTTTCTTTGGGTCTATTTATTTGGGGTTTTAATATGTTGGTTCGGTTTTTAGTTTATTTATTTATTTAAATCTTTATATATGTCTCTTTTTATTCAAACCATGTTCTCCTACCCAAACTTTGTTACAGAAAAAAAAAACAACCGACTGATCTTTCTCTTTCTATCTAGTCAATTTAATTACGTACCTCTTTGTGCGGGATTTAGCACTTCCAACATACCAATTTAAACCGGAAAGATAAATCGATTAGTTAACTAGGAATCCGATTAACGGTTCTAACTAATGTTTTACTTAAGGCATGTTAGGACAAAGAGGCCCAACGATGGAGAGCCGACTTCCCAATTCACCTGACGACCGACTTAAGGAAGAAGCAGCAACTTTCCATATCTTGTTTCGGGCTATAAGGAAAGTTGATATATTTTGTAATCGAACGAAACTGTATAAAAGGGGAGAGATTTCTCCATTGTAAGGCATCCAAAAATTAATACAAGAACCCTAGTTTTATTTATTGTTCTTGAGCAAAACCCTAATTTGTTTCCAATAAACCTAAATCCCTTTCGTTCTTAGCTTTAATCCAATTTCTTTGAGAGAGTTCTTAAGTGAATTTGTTTCCCCCTTCAAACAAATTCATTGTGGAAATCCAGTTTCTACAATTGGCGCCGTCAATCTGGATCCGAGCAATTTGCCAAGGATGCAAGAGCATCTGCCGATGTGTTCTCGCTTCGCGGAACCTTTGTCAGAGAAAAAGAAATGAATTCCTCAGACAATGTCCGGACCAACTGGCGGTATGCTCCCATTTGCTCGTTCTTAGCGTCGAACTCACCATTGAATTGACTGACTACCAGCTGGGAATCAAAGAAGACTTGCAGGTGTGTCACTCTGAGCCCCCGTACTAACCGGAGCCCTGCGAGAACTGCCTCGTATTCCGTTTTGTTATTGGATGCTTTGAAATTGAGCTTCAATGCTTGCTCAAGCACTTCGCCGCTTGGAGATCGGAGAATGAGTCCCACGCTGGGTCTCTGATGAGATGATGAGCCATCGACGAACATGGTCCAATGCTCTTCCTTAGGTGTTGGATCTCCGAGCTCAGGAGAAAGCTCGGTAATGAAATCGGCTAGGACTTGTGACTTCAAGCTTGGTCGAGAGCGGTATTCGATATCGTACTCGCTCAACTCGACCGCCCATTTCGCCATGCGTTTTGACTGAAGGGGGCTATGGAGGATAGTTTGGAGTGGCTGGTAGGTAAACACGACGATGGAATGTGACTGGAAGTAAGGTCGAAGTTTACGCGCAGCGGTGATCACAGCGAGAGCCAATTTTTCTAATGTAAGATATCTTGATTCCGCATCGTTGAGGGCTTTGCTAGTATAAAATATTTGTCTTTGTTCACTGCGGTCCAAGTCGTCTTGGACCAGTACGCCGCTAACTGCCAAGCCAGAAACCGAAACGTAAAGGTAAAATGTTTCGCCGTCTTCCGGTTTGACCAGCACCGTTTAACTGGTCATATATTCCTTCAACTGCCGAAAGGCGATCTCGCAGCCGTCGTCCCAATGAAAGTCTTTGTTTCCCCGGAGGAGCTGATAGAAGGGAAGGCATTTATCCGTTGATCAGGCGATGAAACGATTAGAGCAGCGATCCAGCCAGTCAGGCGCTGCACCTCCTGTTTGTTAGTAGGGAACGGGAGGCCAAGTATTGCTTCAATCTGTTTGGGGTTGGCCTCTATTCCTCGCTCAGTAAGGATGTATCATATGAATTCGCCTGATGTGACGCCAAATGTGCACTTCGTCAGATTCAATTTTATCCGAAATCGATCCAAAATGTCGAAGCACTCAGCAAGATGCTGAATATGCTGCTCCGCGATTAGAGACTTGACCAACATGTCGTCGATGTAGACCTCCATAGTTCGTCCGATCAGATCGGCGAACATCATATTGACCAACCGTTGGTAGGTTGCCTCGGCGTTTTTCAATCCGAACGGCATAACTTTATAACAATAGGTTCCTCTGTCCGTGATGAATGCCGTTTTTTCGCGATCTGTCAAAATCATGGAGATCTGGTTGTATCCTGAGAAAGCATCCATGAATGAGAGCAATTGGTTCCCTGTTGTGGCTTCGACGAGTCGGTATATGTACGGCAAAGGGAAGCTATCCTTAGGACACGCCTTTTTGAGATCGGTGAAGTCCATGCAGACTCTCCATTTTCCGTTCTTCTTTTTAACCACGACTGGGCGGGCCAACCAATCAGGGTACTGGACCTCCATTATTTGATCTGCTTTGAGTAAGCGTTCGACTTCGTCTTGGACTGATTTTGCCCGATCTGGACACAGACGCCTGCGTTTCTGCCTAACTGGTTTGAATGTTGGGTCGATATTGAGTCTGTGGCAGATGATTTCGGGGCTACTCCCGACCATGTCCTTTGTCGACCAAGCAAATGTGGAAGACCGAGATTGCAGGAAAGCGATAAGCTGTACCTTAATATTGTCTTCCAGTTCGGCCCCCACCCCAACAGTTCGTGATAGATCCGTAGGGTCAATGTTTACTTGGATTATTCGACATTCCGGAGATTTGGTGAGGTCTCTCTCTGGCTTATGGGGATCGAAGAGATGGTCTCCGCTCTGTAATTGCTATGCGTCCTGGTTTTTCCTTTGCTTCTTTTCGATGACGGAACAAGTTCGGGCCATCCTTTGATAGCCATATAGCGTACAGATCCCTGTTGGGCTAGGGAATTTAAGGCAGAGATGGTAGGTTGACGGTACATCTTGCATCGCGTATATCCATGGTGACCCCATAATGGCGTTGTAAATTGGGGGTGCATCGACGACCACGAATTTAGTTTTCCGAGTCAGTCCTCAAGCACGCACTTGCAATTTTACATTGCTCATCAACATTTTAGCGATCCCATCGTAGCCGGTCAACGTTTGGGTCTTAGGTTTCACATGTTCATGTATGACGCCCATCTTTTCTAACGTCTACCAGAACAAAACGTTTACTGTGCTTCCAGTATCCACCAAGACTCTTTCGACGTGGAATTCACCCATAGTTACTTCGACGACCAGGGGATCTGAATGAGGATGTTGAATCCCTTTGGCGTCTTCCGCGGTGCACGATATGGGCTCCGAACAGAGTGGAGGTTCGCTCGAGACCGCCTGAAAGCTGCATATTTGGCGTGCCCTCTTTTTAATGCCCGAACAGAGTCGGTGCAATCTTCTGGCGGGCCAAGTATCATAGTTATTCGACCTCGGTGAGGGGAGTTAGCTCGCTCGGGGTTCTGTCCCCGTTGTCGCTTTGGGGGACCGTGTAGCTCGTTTTCTTGGGGCGTCTCTTCTTGATGGTCGGTGAATACTTCAATTGCTGGCTGTTGAATATTGTTGGTCGGGCCGTTGTTTGCGTAACCTCGACCAGTACCACCTACGCCGCGGCCACCGTTGGATTGACCACCTCGCCAGCCTCCACGACGACCCCTCCCCCCTCGAGAACTTCGGGGTTGAAAAACGGCTTCCACTTCGCCAGAAAGATATTTTCCATAGAGATAATTCTTCAAGTGCACACACTCGTGCGTGGAATGGCCAGGTACCATATGGAAATCACAGTATAATTCTTTTGGGTTGGATGTCGGTTTGCTTTGGCCATCAGCTTCGGAGACCGCGTGAACTATTCCCTTCTCTCGGTCCTGAGGGTCGTGATGCTTTCGGGCCTCGTGGTATTCATCTCGATTCCTAACTTTCGTGGGAGTTGGAGGTTCGGGTGCCGTTTTTACGGCCAGCCGGGCGTCTTCATCTTCCATGAGTGCAAACCGGGATGCTTGATGTACCGCGTCATCTAGGTCTTTGGGTTCCTGGATGTTGAGGTCCTTTCGTAAGGCCGAACCGGGAAGTAGACCCTTTTTCAAAGCGGCTATTTGGCATCTTCTGGGACGGAAACGTTTGCCAGTTTTTCTTTAAATCTTCCCAGGAAGCTACCAATGGGCTCGCCATGCTCTTGGGCCATCTCCCTGAGGTCCGAACTCGTCACACCTCGTTCGATGAAAATTTGATAATGCTTGAGAAAAGCTGTTGAAAATTGTGTGAAGTTATCAATCGAATTCGACGCAAGCGTTGTGAACCAAGTTAAGGCGGGATCAGAGAGACTGTCGAGGAACAGTTGGCGGTATCCAATGTCCCTCTGTTCATCAGTTAATCGCGCCTTGGCCGCGGTTGCCATGAAATATGTCATAAAAAGGAGCGGATCCTTATCTCCCAGGTAAGTCGGGAGCTTCAATTTGACGTTTGGTATGGCGGTCTGCAGAATCCGCTGTGTGAAAAGAGTGCGTCGAGTGACCTCGACAATCCTGTCAATTTCAGGGGTGGTACTGATAGCCTGATGGAGGAGAGAACTCATTCCACGAATTTGCGACTGGATTTCCTCGATCTCAAGGCGAGGTCCCGTGCTTGTTGTAGGGGTGGCCTGATTGATTGGGGTTTCATGGATCCGTGAGTTCAGATTTGACGGCTGGATGATCGATGTTACCAAGGGAGGGAGAGTCCTTCGTTCCGCTTGGTCGACCATCGGCACGTCCGAGAAATCAAGGCGACATGTGAGATCGCCTGTCCTAGGTTCAGGCGATTGCCCCACAGAAAGTGGTGATGGGGTCGTCTGAGTTACGACAGCATCAAATCTTCGATTGGTGTCAGTGATCATCTGGTAGATCTCCTTCATCATGGTGCCGAACAAGATCTTGAAGTCTTCCATAGAGACAACCTGCAGGTTTGATGCCGCCGTCGTAGCGCGATTAGGGAGATCCTCGGTTCGGGCGCCAGGTTGCTGCTCTGTAACGCGCGTCGTTTCTCCGTTCGTGGGTTGTTCGTCCGAACGCTCCGCTTCAAGGTTGTCCGGTTGTTCGCAAGTTCGCCCTGTCTCCTGATCGAATTCACCCTCGGATCCGGTCCCAGTCGGGAGTTTGGTGCGATTATCAGTCAAGTCGAACGAAGTGGTGGCGTTACAACAAACGTAAACGGCAGTGGTTTGGGTGGTTGGAGCGTCACCTCGCGCTTCCGTGTTGCTCTTGAGAAAAACCCTAATTTTTTTCCAGTAAACCTAAATCCATTTCGTTCTTAGTTTTAATCCGATTTTTTTGAGAAAGTTCTTAAGTGAATTTGTTTCTCCATTTAAACAAATTTATTGTGGAAATCCAGTTTGTACAGTACCTTACAATTAAAACCTAACAAACATTGTCAGTATGGTTATACATGCAATTTACATCTACATACACGTGTATTTATTGCTGCATGCATAGGCATCTAAGTAACGCACAAACAACTTAAGAGTCTTGAGTCAAGCTACTACTAAAGTAAGTACCCACATGCACGTCACTATATGGAACTGGAAGCGTGATAGAGCGACTGTGGAGTTGTCAAAAACCAACGATTAGAAACTACTTTCACGTCATCCGTTTCAAAAAAATCAGTGACTGATTTAAAAAAAAACTGTGTCGTCCGTTTTTCTCCTCTTTAATTTTTAATCGCAATCGTTATTGCAGTAATCAATAAAAGAACAAAGCCTTAACCATTGACAATAGCGATTGCGACTAAAAATTTCTGATATTAATAGGGTATATTGCTATTTGAGGCCTATTATTAACTGTATATAACTGTATAGGATATATTGCTAATTTATTATTAAAAATGTCGGAGGTTAGATCATTTATATATCCCAACCACCAAAACAAATTAAAGGCATACTATACTGTATACCTCTACTGCCTTAGTTTAACTTTTACCCCAATTGTAATTTCCCACCTAACACGTATATACATACGCATGTATGTATTCGTTGTTTTATCTATATAAGTAGAGTCTACTTGCTCTTTTTTTTTTTTTATATAAGTTCTTCCAAAGCTTTCTTCAACTAAGAAAAACAAATACGATGTCTCTCATTCATTTTCCGCGGAAGAAAGCGAGACAAAAACAAACAAGTGCAATGGTAAATATTATTCTTTTATTTTGGTAAATATCATCCATTTAGTTGATGGATATATTTGTTTTGTTTAGTTTTTTGTTTTATCTGTTTGTTTGTTTATGTAAACGGTTTAATTTTTTTTTTCTTTCTCTTTTGCCCGATCAAATTATACATTAGTTGCAATTTTGTAACAAAGAAGAACAACTCTTGTATCCGTACTTCTTTTGATTTTAGATTTTTAGATTTTTTATACTATCAGAAAATTTGACCTAATTTAAATTTAATATCTTTAACGTCTGCCATATATATTGCCATACGTAATTAAAAACTCGATTTGGGTTTGTGCTGATGTTATTGAAAATAATGCAATGGTATGGTCACATACACGCCTGTATTAATAGTCTAATAAAATGTTTTCATTTTAATAATATTAGCTATACAAATTAGAAACACTGTTGTTTACTTGTTTTAATTATCAAATACTTTTTAAGAGCCTAAACATTTTGGTGTGTTTTTTCCTTTTCTTTTGCAGGTCGATAACAATTACTCTCCTTGGAATACTCATTTGAGCAAGATGTTAGCATGAAATTACAGTGGTGAAGGACGAGCTGAATCTATTTCCAAAGTGCCTCGACCTCGATCCTTCACCTCGATATTCAAAACATAGTCTGAATCTAATTGTCGACTATGTATATTAAAATGAATACATGGTTAGAGAAAAAAGTTTTAACAATTTTGTCATTTCTATTAATTGTCTAAATAGTTATCTTCTATGTTTAAGTCGTTGAGAAGTTAATTTTCTAATCATTTGGGGTATCATGACTCTTTGTTTTTAAAGCTGTAAACAGTTATTATGACTGAGAAAATAAAAAATATTATTCTTTTGATATAGTCAACCACGTGGATCTCTATTAACAAGAGTAATCAAGCAACCCCTCAGCATCCCAACTCACCCGCGTTGTGGAGAAGATAATCTGTACTTGCATTGCCGCCTCTATCTAGTTTATTGGCATGTTGAGGGGTTGCTTGATTACTTTTGTTAATCAATAAATTTAAAGAAAATTAAAATATACTAAACAAAATTCCAGCGATTGTCATTTTTTTGTGTACACAGACTATGTGTGCAGAGCCGTTGCAATAATAGAAAAAGAAGCAGGCGCATGTGGCATTCAATTTTGAGAAGAAAAAAAAATTTAGTAAGGTCATATAGTTTATTATTAGAGAAGTGTATATAGTTGGTATACTTGCACATATTATAGTTGGTTAAGGACTTTGGAATGTCCAGTTTATAGGCTAAATTAATTGTATAGACTCCAGTTTGTTCCGATTTAATTATCACGTTCAGCATAAGAATGTTGTAACAAACACTTTGTTTATTTAATGTATGGCATAGACGTCTAGGACATCCTTCTCAATCTAAAATAGATTTGTTATCTGATGTATTGAGACTAAAAGGTATTAAAGAAAATAAAGAAAATTCTTTTGTTTGCCATGTTTATCATTTGTCTAAATAAAAACACCTTTTTTTTAACTCTAGACAGAACATGTGTAGTGCTCTTTTTGATCTTGTTCACATTGATACTTGGGGTCCTTTCTCACTAGAGATTAAAGATGGTTTTAAATACTTTTTAACTATTGTTGATGATCATAGTCGAGCTACATGGATTTATTTGGTGAAGTCAAAATCTGATGTCTTACATGTCTTTCCTGGTTTTCTTAAAATGGTTGAAACTCAGTAAAATGCTAATGTCAAATCTGTTAGATCTGATCATGCTCATGAGTTGAAATTTCATGCATTGTTTAATGAAAGAGGAATCATATCATATCATTCATGTCCAGAAACTCCAAAATAGAATTCAGTCGTAGAAAGAAAGCACATATTCTGAATGTTGCTAGGGCTCTTCTCTTTCAGTCTAATGTTCCTTTAGAGTTTTGGGGAGATTGTGTCTTGACAGTTGTTTTTCTAATCAATAGATTACCAACACCAGTTTTAGAAAATAAGTCTCCTTTTGAGAAATTAACTAGCAAAACCCCTGAATACACTTCTTTAAAGATCTTTGGTTGCTTATGTTATATTTTAACCTCCCCTAAGCATAGAACTAAGTTTGACCCTACAGCAAAAGCTTGTATTTTCCTAGGTTATCCCATTGGATATAAGGGGTATTAGCTGCTAGATTTGGAGACACATGCTATTTCTGTTTTTAGACATGTCATTTTCTATGAGGATTTTTTTCCTTTTGTATCATCCACTCTCAAGGATGATACAAAACTGTTCTTTCCTCATCTTCATTCACCAGCAACCCCAGATGATTTGCCTCTTGTGAAAACATCTTCTGATGCACACCCTTCTCAAGCTGTGACATCTTCTGAGATTTTGATTCCTTCTGAATCTTTATCTCGCAGACAAAAAAAAACCCCTAAACACATGCAGGATTTTCATTGTTATAATACTACTAGTACTATTAAATATCCAATATCCGATTATATCTCTTATTCTTATCTATTTGAGCATTTTCTTGCCTTCATTAATATCATCACAAATGACATCGCTCCTCAAATATATTCAAAAGCTAAGGATTATGTTGTGTAGTGTGATGCAATAAAAGAGGAGGTTGGTGCTATGATCCGAACTCATACTTGGAGTGTTGGTCAGTTGCCACCTAACAAAAAGGCAATTGGTTGTAAGTGGGTGTTTACAATCAAATATCATGCAGATGGAAGTATAAAGAGATATAAGGCTAGATTAGTTGCCAAAGGTTTTACAAAGGAAGAAGGTGTAGATTATGAAGAAACCTTTTCTCCTGTTGCTAAATTGGCATCTGTCAGATTGTTATTTTTGACTGCAGCTAAGAGAAATTGGATTGTTGATCAGATTGATATATCCAATGCTTTTCTAAATGAAGAGTTGGATGAGGAGATTTATATGAAGATTCCACCTGGTTATGCAGATGTACTTAGAGTGAAACTTCCGCCTAATGTTGTTCTCAGGTTTCATAAGTCCATTTATGGACTGAAACAAGCTTCTCGGCAATGGTTCATCAAGTTATCTGATACTTTAAGTAAAATGGGATTTGCTAAATCTGTTGGTGAACATACTTTGTTTATCAAGTCCCAAGGTGAGATCTTTCTTGCTGTTTTGGTGTATGTGGATGACATGTTAATTGTCAGTAATAGTACTGATGTAGTTGCAAATTTCAAGGATGAATTGAAGTCATATTTCAAGTTGCGGGATTTAGGACCTGCAAAGTACTTCCTCGGCATAGAGATTGCAAGATCTTCTACAGGCATTTCACTCTGCCAACAAAAATACACATTTGAGCTGTTATCTACTACAGGTTTTCTTGGCAGTAAACCTTGTGCTTCTCCAATGAATCCCGATGTGAAGATCACAAAAGAAGCAAACACTTTGTTACCTGATTCCACTCAGTACAAGAAGATGGTTGGTAAACTCATGTATCTACAAATAACAAGACTAGATATCTCCTTTGCAGTTAACAAACTTTGTCAGTATTCTCATGCTCCTAGAGATACTCATTTAGTTGTTGTGCATCAAGTCTTGAAATAGTTGAAAGGAACAGTGGGTCAAGGACTCTTTTACGAAGTTGATGACAAGTTTGACCTGCATGGATTTTCTGATGCAGATTGGGGTACTTGTACTGACGATAGAAGGTCTGTTATAGGTTATTGTGTATTCATTGGAGGTTCTTTGGTATCGTGGAGATTGAAGAAACAAGATACGGTTTCTCAAAGTTCTGCAGAATCAGAGTTTCGGGCCATGGCTTTAGCAACCAAGGAACTCATTTGGCTTTCTCGACTCATGCAGGATTTGAAGATTCCATTCACTCCTCCTGCTTATCTCTACGATGATAATACAGCAGCATTGCATATTGCTAATAATGCAGTTTTTCACGAGAGAAATAAGCTTGTTGATTTGGATTGCTATAAGATCAAGGAGGAGGTAGATTCTGGTTTTCTTAAAACTATGCATGTTAGAACAGGGAACCAATTAGCGGATGTCCTCACCAAAGTATTACATCCGGCTCATTTCCAAGAGATCATTTCCAAGATGGGTGTTTACAACATCTTTGCACCTTCATCTTGAGGGGGGCTATTAGATAAGTGTATATAGTTGGTATACTTGCACATATTATAGTTGGTTAAGGACTCTAGAATGTCCGGTTTATAGGCTAAATTAATTGTATAGACCCGGTTTGTCCGGGTTTAATAATCACGTTTAGCATAAGAACGTTATAACAAACACTTTGTTCATTTAATGAGAAAATCATGTTTTCTAACAAACTATTCTCGATTCGTGTTTACTGATATTTATCTCTATTAAAAATATATAAATATGGAAATATGAGCTCATAAATTTTCTTACAATTTACAAGGTTAGAAACAAAATATGGATATTGATATGCTCAAATTAAACCATAGAGCTACTCTCTCAAATTAAGAGGTCACTGTTATACTTAGGGGTCGAATTCCATAAGGACTCACGTCTACACAATAAATTATAGAGTTTTATAATTATGCTAAACAATTTGATTTTAAATAAAGAAAAGCAATGCAAAATATTAATAAAACTGTTGTAAATTCAGAAGATCAAAAAGCTAGGTCCAGGGAATTTCTCAGGAAATTATAAAATATTAAATCAATAATTAAATAGGATTCAAGCAATTAAAATTAGATCTAGAACTCTAAACTCTTTTGTAAAATAAATCAGTTCCCACTGCAAATATTATCTAAATTTAAAACCAGAAAAATCCAAATCTCTTTGTAAAATTCTAGGTTAAAAATCAGCTTTAAAAACAGGTTTAGATAAGTTCACAAAATTACTAAATCAAATCTCTTTGCAAGAAGTAATTTTGCTCATCAAAAGGTTTTATCAGGAAAATCAATTATATTCTCATATCGATTTATTTTCCTAGATTATTAATTCTAGATAGCCAATCAAGGATTAATATGAAAAACAACCTATGATGAAGATCTAGAAAGATAATGAATCATAAATAAACATATCTAATAAATCATAAAATCCCTGTGAAAAACCATGAACCTAACAAGCAAACTACTCAGACATATTCAATGAAAAACAAAACATAATTCTGAATAATAAGCAATTGAAATTAAAAGAGTAAAGAGAGAGTTTATGAATTCTTTTCTCAAAGCAGTTCAGATCTCTCTCTCCCAAAAGTTCTCAAAATCTCACAAGGTTGCAAAAAATAAAACTTGCTAGAAGAAAACTTCAGGGTTTCTAAAACCCAAAAACTATATATATGTCCTAAAACACGTCTGAGACTAATGATGCAAATATGGAAAACTTCGGGCAACTTTTGTAAAACTTCCAATTTTGAAGTCTTGTGTCGGATCAGCTTGGTGTCGATCGATGCTCCTTTGGTGTCGGTCGACACTCTTCATAGGATCAGACTTCAAATTGATTTCCTCCGGTTAAATGCTCCAAAACGATCCTAATTGCTTCATTTCGCTCTATCCATGCCAAAATCTTAGAAAACCTGTGAAGACTCAAAAACATCCTAGAAAACAAATCAAAAGACTCTAAAAGACTACTTATATCATGGTTAAAAACCACAAAAACCATGATATATCAGATTTCTACAATCTAATTTTAAACATAGACTTATTATATTAATTAACTAAAAAAACTAATTATATGACATACTCTATGCTTAATTAAACAATTAGGATTATAAATTCATTTTTGATAGCTTTCTATTTCGTCGGTAAGGCTTTTCATCTTTTGATTTTAGGGTAACACAATGACAATTTTTTCCTTCTACGTTTTCTTACTAAATAGATTCTATCAAATTAAAACTCGATTTTTTATTTACTATTTCTATTTACTCTATTTTTTTAAATAACTGAAGTAATCAAATCATATTATGTTAATGTTTGTTTAAGAACTAATATTTCATTTCAGTTTGTCTTTTTATTTATTTTTGTTACGATAAGAAGCTCTGAAAAAGAAAAAGATTTAATTAAAACCTAAAGCTTGATTAATTTGAAGGCATCATCATTTTTTTTTATTTTGTTGTGTCATGTTAGGCTTGTTTTGGGCCTTTTCTCGTTTTTTTTAAACTAATTCCATTCACAAATTGAAAACTTTTAGAAAATAAAATAAATGTTAGCTATGACCTTAAAATAACCGACGTTATTTAACGTGTTTGAATGGGCAAAAAAGATTTAGCTATGACCTTTTAATGAACATATCAGCAAAGTGAGAAACACATGGTTTGAGACTCTCGTCGTTTATTCTTCTTCTTTAACTTGCTTCTTCATTCTCTTCTTCCCCACTCTTCTTCTATTTATTTACAAAAGATTGTGTTTTCAGCCTTTTGAGTTTTGACATTCAATATGTGGCTTGTATCTGATAACAATGAATTTTTTTACAGCCGATTAAATAAAATAAAAAAAACCAAATATTTTACTGTTGATGCTTGATTTAATCACTTACCCAGAATTTGCTGAATAACATACACCAAATTTCTGAAAACCATGCCTCTACGTTTAGTGTTGTTGAATCTCTCCAATACGAATATACGATCACCTCTTCCCCAACACGCTTTCAAAACCCTATAGCCATGATATAGTTGATCATTTCGAAGATGTTCAAAGCCTGTGGGGTTGGTTGGTTGTATGGCTAAGCACAAAGGAATGGTATAAACTTTTCCCCAACACGCTTTCAAAACCCTATAGCCATGATATATGTGCATTTTTAAATTCATGAAGATTATCATTGGAAAAATAGAAGATATTTGTTTTGCTGAATAAGTGAAAAGTGTGGATGAGATTAAACCGATCAACAGTAAATTGCTAATAGAGAAGGTTATTTATATTTGAAGGAGATAGGGATAATGGAAAACCCAATAAAATCTAGTTTTTTTTTTTTTTTTTTTTTTTTTTTTTTTTTTTTTTTTTTGTTGTTGCGTACTGATAGGAAAAAAAATTATTATGTTTTAAAATGATTTTTTTAATTACAAAAAAATCTATGTGTCAAATTTCTATTGGATAAATGACTTGTGATTTATAAGATAAAGGATATATATAACAATGTAGTTAATTTTTACAAACGTCTTCATTTTGTATAATGTGTGGCAAATAAATAAAAATGGTTATAAGTTCTTCCAAAGCTTTCTTAATTCAACTAATAAAAACAAAATACATGTAACGTATATGCAATTAATGGTAAAATTTATTCTTTTACTTTGGTAAATATTAGCCATTTTAGTTGATGAATATTTTTAGTTTATGTAAACGTTTAACTTTTTTTTCTTTCTCTTTTGCCCGATTTAAATATATAAGTTACGTATTGACTAGTATACATTAGTTGCAAATTTGTTACAAAGAAGAACTCTTGTATATGCGTATTTGGATTTTAGATTCTTTATACCATCAGAAACTTTGACCTAATTTAACTTTAATATCTTTAACGTCTGCCATATATTATATATAGTGCTATACGTAACTAAAACTCGAATTTGGGTTTGTGCTGATGCTATTGAAAATAGTGCAATGGTAGAGTAGTCAAATACAAGCCTGTCCTTTTTACTAGCTAATATATACTCATAAAATATTTTTCGTTTTAATAATATTAACTATACAAAGAAACACTGTTGCTTACTTGTTTTATCAAATGCTTTTTAAGAGCATTAACATTTGGTGTGATTCTTTTTTCTTTTGCAGGTCGATACCAATAACTGTCCATGGAATACTCAATTTGACTATTTGAGCAAGATGTTGGCATGAAATTGCAGTAGTGAAGGACGAGCCGAATCTATTTCCAAAGTGCCTCGACCTCGATCCTTCACCTCATTATTGTCGACTATGTATATTAAAATGAATACATGACTAGAAAAAAATGTTTTAACAATTTAATTTTGTCATTTCTATTAATCGTCTAAATAGTTATCTTCTATGTTTAAGTTCATTAAGAAGTTAAATTTCTAATCATTTGGGAGAAAATGATAGGTATCATGACTCTTTGTTTTTAAAGCTGTAAACAGTTATTATGATTGAGATAACTTCTCCACGACGCGGGTGAGTTGGGATGAAGATAGTAGAGATCCATGTGGTTGACATCAATACAATAAAAATAGGATGTCCGTCTCTCTAGTGTTGACACCTCATCATTTTGGAGAATACTGAAGCTGACACTTCAGTTAAAACAAGTAGGCAATCAAATTATAGAATTAATACAGCTCAACTTTGGTATCCAATAATCTTCATCTAATTTTTTTAGTTAATTTGCTGCATTTAAAAAAATGGCCCAAGCCCAACTGGCTAATAGCAAAATACCATTACATAGAAATCTAAGTGTACTCATAATTAAAATCCAAGTAATTAGCCCAAATCGTAAAAAGATAAAATAGGTGAAGAAATCGTTGTCGTTCAATTACTCAGCAAACCGAAAAATTATGAGAACATCCAATATTCGATCTCTGCTTGTGATTAATTGTGAGAACTATGGTGAAGTTTGTTGTTCCTTTCCCTCCACATCACTTTCCATTTTCTACTCCAAAATACTTTACCTTATCGGAGATAATATGAAAGATTGAAATTTTAGATGTTCATTGGAGATAACAAAGTAATCAGCTAAAATGACGATGTTGCTTTGTATTTCTTCGAAGACGCAATTTGAATCCAATAAGAGATACGGTAAACCACATGATTTCAAAGATCGGAATTATCTCCGACAAGATAAAGATAATGAGAGGAAAGGTAAGAATATGAACGCCGTGGGAAAGCTACACAGAGGAAATATAGTTAAAGTATGTGGTGACTAGTGAGAGCCAATACCATACAAAAATTATTTTCAAAATAATTAAAATAAAACAATAGAAAAAACATTTTCACAGCATAGCACGGACAAGATCCTAGTTATATTAAAAAAATAATATATTTTATTTTGGCAGGTGTTGCATTGCCGCCTCTCTCTAGTATATTATTGGCAGGGGTTGCTCGATTACTTTTGCTAATCAATAAATTTAAAGAAAACTAAAAATATCAAAAAATTCGGGCGATTGTCATTTTTTGTGTACTACACTAAGTGTTGAAAGTAAATAAAAATGGTTAAATAGCAGATGAGCTTAAAATTAAAATAGCAAAACTTCTCATGCGAGAATATTAGTATCATGTTCACTTCTAAACCATCAAGGCATCAAACGTTACACCGTCCAAGAATGTCAGCAAAACGTGAAATGTTTTCTTCGCATTATATTGTCTAGTTTGATTGCTTTTATTTCTTGTAATTTATTTTTTTTTCCAGTCACTAAAATCAAAATTTAGATCTTCGAAATGGGCTTCGTCCATCGTCGGATACTTTTCGGCACCACTAGCCCAGTTTGTGTGCCAATGTTAAGAGCTGGCTTCAACGTTAAAATAAGAAGATTTTCATCCTATAGTGAATTCCAAAATGAGATTTTTTTTTTTTTTTTTTTTTTTGCTAAACATGTAAATATTATTAGTAATGAATAAAGGTTTTATAAAAGGTAATACCTACACAACAGCAGCTTAGGCAAAAAAATAAAACAAAACTGCTATAGAGTTACAAAGATTTGGGTTATTAACGGATCCAAAGAAGCATTAGGTTTCGCCAATAGTCTTCTTGCTGTGATGATGTTACGTACCTCCCTGTCGAGTATCTTGAAGATGATGGACGGGGCGAGCCTGCAAGAGTTATGGAGAAGGTTGTTCCTTTGCCTCCAAATGTTATAGATAGCTGCCTGTGCGACCACTTTGCGTAACAGAGCAGGGGCGGAGTTTGAAGATTGTCTGGTCCAGGAGAGGAGTTCGTTCCATGAACAGAATAGCCGTTGACGGGGGCAAAGTCTGCTGAAGATCATCCTCCAAAGTTGGGCTGAGAACTCACACGCGAGCATTAAGTGATCCCTTAACTCCGTTTCGATCGTACATAGACAACACTCAGACGATCTCAGCTGTCCCCATGCTGCGAGGCGTTGACAAATGGGTAGTCTGTTAAGTGTGGCAATCCACATTTGGAAAACAAACCGAAGTATTGCACCCTTAAACCACACAGAGGAAAATGAGATTTTTTTCTTTCTGTTTAACTGTTTTGTAGATATAATTAGTTATGTAGAAGGTATTAAACAATATAGGATTTAGTTCGTCTATGTAAAAAAAAATAAACATGCATCTCCAGTAGACAAAAAAAAAACAAATAAATATCTTAACAGTGTCACTTAATTAGTTACATTTTACTGTTTACATCGTTTAATTGAGAAATAATAGGATAATAATATTGAAATAAAATTGTTACCATTTCAACATAATAGAATAGTCATCGTGGAAAGAAGAAAGAATCCTTGAAACTTGATTAATATATTTCAGTCCTATTCCTATAAGACTAATACACGATGGCAAACTTGGTTGATCCATTCTAATCTCGTTTAAGAGAAGATTAAAACAAGATTAGCACGTACTAATTTCTTATTGTTTGAATCAGAGATATTTTATACGTAAATGTTGATAAATTAAGAATGTATGAACTAACATTATACAATTATTCAATTACTATTTAGGTCCAGTCGAATATTCCATATGAATGTAACATTAATTTAATATGAAAAGTATAGACCAAGAAAAGCATTTTGTTGGTTAATTATTTGTTTATTTTTCCCGTGTTTTGATCTCGTAATGGTCCTAAAGTAGGTATCAAGAGCTGTTTAATTAGGCTTTTGATAACTGCGAAAGGTCACATAAGATCCTGCTTTTAAGAACCTAACCCCATCCCAATCTATTAATTAATCATATATTAAGGAAACCCTAATCTGATTCCTGTTCGTTTGGATCTATCGTTAGATTATTATATCATTAATATTACACATCACAGAATCAAAGAAATATTTGAATATTAGTGAAGATTTGAAATAGATCAAACCGCCATATCGGGAACGCCAATAGCCTTTTTCTAGATTCAAGTTTCCCAATAGTCTTCCTATTTCAAATAAAATTATTAGTAAAAAATACTAAAATCCATCAACTTAATTGCAAAATAAATTAATACATACCCCTAAATAGGTTACATGGTCCATAATAAAGCCACATCTCATATGCAGTGGTTCCTCGTGGGCGGAGCAAGAAACCTCAGCATCTAGTTTTTGGATTTGGAAGAACTCTTAAAATACAGGACCATAACAAAACAGTTCTATCGAGTGGAGGTTCAAAATAGTGAGTCTACCTTTTTTTGGCTCGATGACTAGTGCTCTTTGGGCTGTCTACATGAAGTATTTGGTGATAGAGGGATTATTGCTCTTGGGATACCACTCACGAGTACAATAGCAGAGGTTATGGCTATACCAATTCAGAGGAGACATAGACAAACTCTGTTAAACCAAGTAGAGGAGGAGATATTGAACTACAAACTTGTCCGAACTGTGGGGATAAAAAAGACGTTACACTCTAGAAAGGGAGAAATGATTGCACGCAAGAAGTTTACAACCAAGGACACTTGGCCCATCATTCGGGTTTCTCACCCCATTATGGAGGGCTATAAAATGATCTGGTTTCCTTATGCTACTCCTAAGTTTGCTTTACCCACTTGGCTGGTAGTTAAAAACAGACTTACAACAAAAGACAAAATGCAGAGATGGAACGCAAGTGTTAACCCTACTGCACATCTCTTTTTTTAGTGTCTGTTCTCGCAACAGGTTTGGGAGGCGCTAGCGAAGAAGATTATTTTGAACAAGAATACTGCAGTCTGGCCTGAGATTATGGCTTTTCTTGGAGGCAATGATCTTGACAAGACCACAAAACTTCTTATAGGTTATGCATTTCAGTACACATTACACTCACTTTGGTTGGAGAGAAATAATCGGCGTCATGGAGAGAAACCAGCTATGATGGAGAAGCTAGTAAAGCTAATTGATAAAAATGTCCGCAACCGACTTAGCACAATTGAGAATGGAGAGGATAATAGCATCCAAGCTTGGTTTGCCGCAAGATTTTTTATTAAACATATTTACATGGTTTTAAAATTGTTTAAGAAATTTTTTACCCAAGCTTTGTAAAAATGTTTATTTTTATTTGAATATAATTTAACATTAAATTAAAAAAATAATAATAATAAAGCTACATCTTTACATGATTGGCCAACATTTTGATTGTGGTGACAAAACCAAACCATATAGGAAATATTTAAACTTTATATTAAACTTTCCCACATAGATTTATCGACTCACATACCTTTACGAACGTTTAGGAATATGTAAATATGTAAACCACTCCACGTATGCTAACTATATACAATGGGATAAAACATTTCATAGATGATAAAGATGGTTGCGGCTGCTCAGGTTGTCGAATCAATATGTTCTTCCTTACTAAGCAAACGGAAGAACAATGCGCTAACCTCAGTTACTTTCACTCTTTGGCCACTAAATTTAATTTAAGTGGCAAGAAAACACGTATTTTTTTTTTTTTTTAAAGTTTGTATTTACAAAAAGTAAAGGCAACAAGTAAAGAATAATAGTACACTTCTATATGAGAAGGGAACCCAACGTGCGCATTTGTATAATTGTATTAATATTTAAGCAACAAGAGAATACTATACTTTATATAGCAAATTTGCAGATTATGCTCTTCAGATTCCGGCATATTCTTCCCATGAATAAAGCCCATATAATAGCAACGTGGCCGACAGACACATATTGAGGACGAGTTTAATATATTTGAGACAATTCATATTTGGTGGCTAAATTTTCCTAAGAAAATGTATCTCAAAAATATTATTACGATTTTTGAAACCAGGTTTGATTAGTGGAGTCCACCTCAAACTAATTTTAGAACATGATATCTTTACTTTAAAAGCCTGGAAGAGTCAAAACGATGTGGTCGGAATTGAATACATACGCTTAAGAGAACGCATTAGCTTTAACCAATTATAATTTCACATATCATTGTATAATCTGATCAGATTCAAAAGTTAATATGGATCTTTGATCATGAATGGTGATCTCACACAATAGACTTATAGAACAAACAATATATATAGGGTCGGGAGATCGAAGTCTTTCTTAATTAATTCAGAGGAAGGGATCCACCTCAAAGTTGTTTATTTTGTAATGAAGCAGACGAGACAAGAGAATACACAGTTTGGAACCGCACATCGCCTAAATCGCTGGAGACTCTGGAAGTACTTAGTTTTTCAAACGTCAATCTATCGTATTTGAAAATGTCTCACATCCTGCTAAAGCAACTAATACATATGATCAACAAAGCTACCCATACTAGAACCACCTTCCAAAGCTACACAGGATTAAATCTAATTTTGAATGTTCTTTTCTCATTGGGTATACCCATATGACCTGATGCAAAGATATGATGGTTCATGTTACGGAATTCAGTTCGTGGGCCTCTCTGGCTCGTTTTTCAGCTCAAGTGTTCTTTCTTTTATATTTCTCGTATGAAACAAAAAAATTTCACATTTTAGTAAAGAAAAAAAAACAAAAAGTTAAAAGAAATGTAACGTTGAACAAAATAAAGTTATATATATACCCAATGAGAAAAGAACATTCAAAATTAGATTTAATCCTGTGTAGTATAATATATAGAGAAAGTCTCACTCCAAACATCTATATACTCTTTCAGTGTCTATGATTTTTCCTTTTCTTAATTAATAATCAAAAATGAATAAACAAAAATTATGATATTTTTGCATCTTTCGTCTTTGTACGAGTAGAAGACGACATCGCTGGTGAGCTACACCGAAGAATTCCTTTGTTAGAGCACCTTGATCTTTCTTCCGAAATCCTGCTACTAAAATTGGAGTGGCTCGGCCACTCCGACGGCAACGGACTGACCATAGGCCCGTAAATCCCGGTGGTGGTCTCAACCGATGCGACGGCGTTGGCCGTGGAGTGGTTAGTTTGTGGTACCCATATTCCACCGACGACCACGAAATGTTGGTTTTGAGAGTTTCCGTTGTTAGGTGTTGTTTGGCTAGGCCGTCTTGCATGCAGCCTATATTTCTATTCATCATCAAAAAACAAAATGAAACATTAATGAAACTCTTTTGTGATTTTTATATATAATGATGAAAATAAAAATATATGTTAAAATTAAATCATTGAATAATTTATACCGAAAAACTTTGTTTACATGTATATATCTCTAAAAAAGGAAACATGAAAAAATCAAATAAAATATTTACCAATATTCTGAAAAAAAAAATCAGGTAAAAATAGCTTTTAATACCGACAAACTTTACTGCGCTCTTCAAGATTCACGTGCGCATGTGTCTTAGATTGGCAAATATATAGTTTCAATTCTTTTGCCAATTATGGTAATTACTATTTAAATGTATATTTTCATGAAATATGATTTACTTACCTGTAAATGACTCTTGACTTCATCATTGGTTAACCCATCAACCTTCATCAGCTCTCTTATTTGTTTCGGCGTAGCAACTTCAAAAAATTAAGATTGATACGAATTAATTAAAACTTCATCATGAGCCGTAATGAAAATAAAAAAAATGACTACTGAAATGTTTTATTAAAATGAAGAAACTCACCATGAGGACCACCAAGTTGTTTAAGAGCGTTCAAGAAACGTCTGTGCAACTCCTGCGACCAACATCGCCTATTCTTTCTCTGCCCTCTTCCGTCACTACCACCGCCACTACTACTAGTCACCGATAATTTGATGTTGTTGTTTTTCCCCTCTTCTCCATCGTTTCTTTTTAAAACTGCTTTGACCAGCGTTTCCGGCTTGTTTTGTAAGCAATCCTGAAAAAAGTGAAATGCTACATATTATAAATTCTGGAATTTGTTGCACCATCTTTTTTCCTCTATATTATTAAAAAACAAACGTTTTATATTTATCTTTTCCTGCGGATATTTTATATTTTCTTTTGAAATTTAAAAATATGATACTTATGTTTTTTTCCCCAAAAATACAAAATATAATGTGTCAATTTATTTATCAGTTAACTTTCAAATTGTTAATGAAAACAAATAATTAATATTTGTCAAAAAATTAAAATCTTACCTGTCTATTATTAGAAACAACAGCGTCGGATTGGTTCCAAAGCTGAACAGACTTGAGCCAGTCAGATTTCATGTTCTTGTCATTGAAATCTATGTTGGTTTCATGAGATTCGTGTTCATCATCATCATCTTTGTCATCAACCTCTTCTACGGAGGTGGAAGAGTGTCTGATAGGTATGAACAGGTCCAAGACACGCCCACATTCTCCAGTGGTCTGCTCTGAGCACTCCGATTGTCCATACAAGTTCTCCGTCGTCGTCCCTGATATCTCCCTCTTATATGCCTCAATCGCTAAAAATATTTTTTAAAAAGCTTTTAGATCTAATGTTAATCCACATATATATAGATCGCATATATGTGTGCATAGATTAATTAATACCTTGAGTGACGAGCTCCAAGCAAAGTGGAAGCTCGCGTTGGAATACATTGATCTTGCGACGTTCTTCTTCAAGAGCTTCGATGTACTCACTACATCTTTCACGTTTGTGGTTGTGATTCTTCATATTGCTTAAGTTCTTAGTCATGGTGGTTTAAGGGACAAAATACAAATCCAGCTATGTTTTTGAATAGACAAAGTTTAACTATATAAAAAGTTTAGTCAAGATAAGAGATGGGTTGTGTCTCTTTATAAAGACAACGTATATCTGGCTCTATAGGGTTTCTCAAGGATCATTATTCTGGGAGAGAGAAGTCGGGCCGTCGCATTACAAAGGCGAATCTTATTGCTTTTGTTTATATATTATGTGTATATATATACCTTCCCAAATTAATATTTTATATGACTGTCAAATTATAATATCTAAGGAGATTTTAATTTCTTGTTGTATAGTAGTATGGATCCAGTGGTGAATATTCGCCAAAGTGATTCCAAGTTTGTATTAGTAGGGATTTTATAATATCAATTTGGGTGTATCAGGCTGGATTCTTATAAATCTATAGTTAAACTGTGTATATTCTTATGCATAGTTAAACTGTGCATATGCATAGTTATTCTTATTCTTAATTTAAATCTATAGTTAAACTGTGTATATATATGTAGCATATGCATCTTTTTTTTTTTATGTTAAGAACTTTGCATGCAAAATTATAGACATGAGTCGATCTACCTTTCGGTAATTGATATGTATATTGTCGTCTATAACATTCATAATTTTTTTTTTTTTTTTTGAATTGAATGTTAAATTAACTCAAACAAAAAAAACTGTTTTAGAATGACTGTTACCAGTTTGTGAGTTTTCTAATCAAAATCGAACTAGAGCTTATACAAGAGTTACAGCCGAGAATAGCTAAGAAGGCCGAGTGGCAAACCATAAGGTCAGCCCTTCATCATAAGAGTAGTTCCCTTGATTGCGGATGGACGTGAACCTGTTGCGGACTGTCTTATCAATGAGCTTGACCAGGTGAGAGGAGGGAGTGGGGTTGGCTCCATGTCGAGGCTTGCTTCGCTCCTGCCAAAGATGATAAACACTGGTTTGATAGCTATAGCGAACAGTAAAGAGCGTGATCTTGTCAATGGTGATATCTCTGAGAGTAGCTTGAAGAGTACGTGGTCCAGTCGACTGTGAATAAGGTACCAAGTAGCCGACGTGCAAGCGGTGCCCATACAGCTGTTGCATACGGACAAGAAAAGAAGAGGTGAGGTACCAACATTCATAAATTACAAACTGTATCCGATACGAATACAACAGAAATCGAATTTTGGAAGACTATAAACTATACATTCTCCAATATTAATTATTTTTACATACATTCTCCAATATACAAGTTGTATTATGTCATTTATAAAATTCAATACGTGGGAAAGAATATGCACATCCTAAACGTGCATGAGCTATAATGTTCTATAAGTAAGAATTTTCACCCACACAAAATCTATATAAAACGTTGAAAATATATATATGCAATATCCCAATATGAAAAGCCAAATGTCTCTTCGTAGACAGCCGAAACATGGGAGAAGAAAAGCCATAATTAAAAAACCTGTCATATATTTGTTGAAATGTCATAGGACCTTGAGACTTCGTTGAATTCGTTATAACCTTATCCATAAATATATGCACATACTATATTTGTAGTTTTTATGTGTGTATATCCATTATCCCCACAATATAATGAGTATCAATAATACACATCATGTGTTTTGACCAGTAATTTTGATTATGTCAATTACCACTAATACCAAATATACGAATGTATCCTTCCAGTATAATGGCCTGCGGATGCTCTTTCCCAATCAAAGACATAAATTATAATGTTAGAAATATCAATTTATATGCTATGCTGTTGTGATATCCATATTATTTGGAATTATATATGAACTTAAATGTGATTAAGGGCTCTAAGCTGTCAACTTTAATGATTTAGAAAAGAAAAAAAAAGTGTGTCGTCTCTATAGAAATTGGTGTATAATGAGCTAATATGTTCGCGTGATGTTTTAGGATAATTGATCGAAACGATCGCCATGACCATCCGCATTAGTCTACGGACGATTTGAGAATTTTGAATTTAATTCTTGATCCGGTATCTGTCAACATATACTTTTTGGTAAAAAAATTACGTTTTTTTTTCTTAAGAGAGTTGTATAGAAATAGAATAACAGAAAACATCCCGAGCTGTATGCATTAGTGGAAAATTTGGTCGTCTCTAGAAAACAAGATTGTGTTTAACGGGCTTATCTGTTTTGATTAGATTGGAATGTGTTTAAAATTTATAAATTAGTTGGCAAATGGAGTTTAGAGATGTATATTATAATTGTCCCCTCGGAGTCTCAAAAGGCCATATTCAATTCTCGTTCATTCACACACTGACCGCGGCCGACAAAAAGGACACCTTAATGCTAATCTGTTGAACCCAATAAGCCTAATATAAATACGGCCTTATGTATCTTTCTTACTTGGGCTCTACTTATAGTTAGTTTTTGTAAATAAATAACCCACTAAATTTTATGTGCTTCTCATATCAATGAAAAGATAAAGTAACTAATACAAAATTGGTTATCGACCTATGAACTTCAATTGTTTACGGCACAGCAGTTCATCATACACGAATTGTTTTATTATTGGTTTATTCTCTCATATATATTGTTTAGGCTAAACTGTCACCGATGTTTAGACTTGCTGATTTTTGAAATTATGATTAAACATAGATCATCTTATCATCTTGGGACATTTCGTGATTCACTTGTTCACGAACTGACTTTTATAATTACCAAAACTTAGGTGACAATATTCAAATGTCTCGGACCTATCCGATCTTATTTGCTCCGACCATGTATATGAGTCCATGCCTGATACGCCTGAGTCTTGACCCTTTTGCATTGTAAGGGATCTAAAGCTCTCTCCGTCTCAATTTTACAAAAATGCCATCATGGCTCTTGTTTTTTTTTTTTTCCGGTGCATTACTTATTCTACATTTTTTTGGTTGACATATCCAATTCATTAATCAACGAAAATTGAATAGAAAAATAAAGAACATTAATGAATTTGTTAGATTTTCTTTTTGTAACACTTCAGCAACTTAACCGAAGATTCCTTCCTTTTCGGAGTTTTCAGAGGAAAAAAACACACCATGCCATGTTCCTGACTAAATAGGTGTTGACTTATTATTCGTCAAAATGATATCTTCCGGTAGATGAACCTACAAATGGATTATCCCTCCAACACATATGCTTTTGACCGGTAGATACAATAGTACGTAAGTGGATTCATGTAACAACCGCAAACCAATTTTCTGGTTTTGGAATGGATGTCAATCGATATTAAGGAGGGTGTCGATCGACACTAACAATTTTCAGTTTGGTCGGTTTGGTTTTAAATCGTTGAATTAAAGCGGTATGATTGGGAAAACCCTACCGTGGTATTTAAGCCTCAAGTCGACTCTGAGGGTTATGTTGCCGCTCATTTGTCGTTTTCAGAGAAAAGAAAAGAGAAAAAGTTCCTTTGAGTGTTCTTGAGAAGTGCTAAGCCGTTTTTGGTGAGATTTGTCTCAGTGGATGGAGATCTGAAGCTGTATACGTGGTAGAAGCTTGATAGGAGACTGTTTTCGTGAGTTTAGGGTCAGAGTTTTCTTTGAAAGAGGTGAGTGCATGACCATGGCTTATCTAAGCTTGATATTCTCTGTTTTGTGTTTTTATGAGTTATGTGATTGATTCCCTTGAATGTTTGTGTGATTTTAGTGTCTTTGTGCCTTGGTTTCGCTCTTGTGAATGCCTTGGTCGAGTGAGAGGCGTTTTGGGATGGAGATTCATGTTGGAGATCACATGAAAAAGATGGTGTCGGTTTACACTAATGAGTGTTGGTCGACACCATGTGGAGGTCTCGGTCGACACAAATAGGGTTTTCATGCAATGTAGAGCAGGTGTCGGTCCACACCAGGTTGCTAGTGTCGATTGACACCAGGAGGGTGTTGATCGACACCAACCTTTGCCAGGTGGCACAGTCGATTGACACCATGAGGGTGTCGGTCGGCACCAACTTTCAGCGGCACCTGATCTTTGTTTGTTGCCTTGTTTAATTGTGTTATTTGTTTGTGTTGCTTAACATTGGAATCTTAGTTGCTTGTGTGTATAGCCCAATAAATAGGAAGATTGCATCACGGAGTGTTTATGACAATACTCATGCATCTCAATCTGTGTTTGTGGTACAGGTAAAGGCAAAATGTGATCTTGGAATCAAGGCGATAAGGAGGAAGATGTTCTAGAGGCTTGATTGATTGTGGTCTAGCTATTGTTAGGTTGCTAAAGTTGAGTTGATAGAAAATTGTAGGATGTTGGAATTTGATTATTGACTTTGTTGGTTTAATGGATTATTTCGTGTTATAATCTTTATTGGTTTAATGAAATTGTTTGGTTATCCGCTGTTGTTGGGAATGTTGCTAGGTTGTTAGTGGGTATGAGACCACTAGAGCATTGTTATTATTAAAAAAAAAGTTGTTTCAACTTAGAACGACAAGTGGGGAGTGACAACATCTACATCGTCATAAGAACGGAGTGTGGAATCAAAGCTTTCAACCTCTGTGACAACATCATTGAAAGAAGGAGGATAGAGCTTGCTCAGATACCTTTGTATCACAGTAGTTATGGGATCATACTCTCGCCCCAAACCATTAAAAAAACCAAAAAACTTCATGGACTCATTGATAGATTTTGCCAATGGAGCTCAGAGAATCACAAATGGTGATGCAATCACGACAAGAAGCATATAACTATTTTTCCTTCTTGGAAAGGAGTTGAATTGAGAGATGCAAAGAGAATTCCCGAGCAATGTTACTGTTACTAAAGTTCTCAGCTAGCGAAACCCAGATTTCACAAGAGGTGTTAAGATTATGAACATACATGATAACCTCCTCTGTTAAGGTGTCAAACAACCACGAACAGATGAACTGATCTGTGCATAACCAAGACTCATATGCAGGATTGGGAACTTTGGTGGTTGTGTCGCTGTTGACGACAGATCTGGTGCGTGGTGGAGCAGTGACAAATCCATTGACGAAGCCGATAAGCCTCTGACAAAACATGAGTGACTCAAACTGGATTTTTCATAGATATTAGTTGTTTGTTGTTGAGCTTAATTGTTACAGAACTGGAAACATGGACTTTTTTTGGAAAAGAATAGGTCGTTTCCATTGAATCATCTATTAAAGTTTACAATGGCTCTAATGCCATGAGAAAGATGAAAGAATTTCATTTTACTTGACTGAAATATTATATTTTCCAGATAGTTTGCTCAATGAGCTTACAATGGATTTTATAGAGAATTACATGGAACAATCTAGAACTTGATCGATCTTATCTTTTGATACAGCTGTAGAACTTAGTCATCATCTTTAGTTTGAAGACTGTCAAAACGGTTTTGCAGAAGGAGCATCTTTTTTTTGCTATTCTGACGTTTTGAGTTTAGGCATCACTATACACAACAACAATGCAAAAACATATGAACGATGTTGGGATGAAATGGTAATTAATTGCCAATACTACTGAATTTTTTCCTTAGAAAGCTACTTATTTTTTTAAGTCTAACGCCTCCTTGAAAGGCTACTGATTTTTTTCTTAGAAGACTACTAATTTTTCAGTTTAATGTCTCCTTAAATAGGTACTATTTTTTTTTTTTTTTGGGTTTCTTTTACATAGTTTATGGTTTGCTTATATAGATTTATTTGATTTCTCTAATTTCTAGTTTTGTTTGATATGGTCTTAACATTGTCTTACCTTATAGTTTATGCTTCGCTTTTATGGTTTCACATCATAAAAAGATTCCTTTCATATTTTTTTAGCTTGTACTTGTGGTTTTGTTTGGCATGGATAACTGAACTCGGGAAGAAAGCTAATATGATTCACTTCATGGAAGAAACTCACTTAAACAAGAAAACACGTGCAATTGATAACACGAAGACAAAATAGATTCTAGAGATGGCTCAAAGTAAGTTGAAAGCTCACAAATTCTCAAGGTCAAACTAAAGGAGATGACTTTGTTCAGTCTGACGCTTCCACGCAAGAGGAGTTTAACTATTATCATGCTCGAAGACTTGAAGTAAGTAAATTTTAGTTTCATCTTTCACTGATATATGTGTTGCTTCTACTATCTTCATCGAATAATGATGTTTGGTTCCAAGATTAGAGGCGGCTGCTATATGGGTTTGGTAAACTTTGGATGAAGGATGCTCGTCTTCTACTTCAACTCTACCTCTACCACGGATTCCTAAGTTACAAAAAGAAACGAAAACATTGAAGGAGCGTGAAGTCCATAAAGACGTTCAAATCAAATATCTTATGGAATGCAACAAGGTCTCCCTCGAAGAATTTTGTTGCTACGAAATATTAGATATACCTACAAAATATTTAGTAACTATACAAGTAATATTTGTAGTGACCGTAGATCGAACATTGGAATTTTTTGTTTTATTTTACTTTGCTTGTAAGAATGTTTGAATTTGGATTATAATATCGAATTTAGAATTTTAAATTTAAAATACATTGAAACAGATTTAAATATTTTGCTACCAGAACTAAAGTCGTAGGAAATTGGTCAGAAGGAAAACTTGTAAAATTTGTTGGGTAGAAAAATGAAATTGAAAATTTTTGTAGAAAACTGGTAAGATTTGTTTTGTAGGAAAATGAAATAAAAGTTTTAGTAGAAAAATGGAAGGGAATTAGTAATTTACCACGACATAATTTCGTCCGGAAATGGAAAAAAGCGTTTTTTTTACAATATTTTTACACGTGTAAAAAAGAAGATACTTTTCTTCTATTACTTATTTTAGTTTCAAATTTTATTGGCAACAACAAATATGATATCAAGATTTGAGAGGGATAATTTTTTTTTTTTATCTGTTTATCTCTTGTTTCTAGAAATGCAAATGTAAGTGCGGATTCATTGACACGTCAAACGCATACATCTCTACATAATGTTTAAAAAGAAAACAAAAACAAAAAAAAAAAACAAAAAAAAAAAAACAGGAGAAAAACATTCATGCAATTAACAACAAAGAATATATAAACCAAGAAAACAAGCATCATGTTACAGTACTAGCATTTAACTCCGCTGCCATAACTGTCTAAAATCTAGATATACTAGTAGCATTTAATTTTGAACTTAAGATCTATTCTTCTTCTTTTTTTTTTTTTTTTTTTTTTTAACAGTAATAGAATCAGCTCAAAAGAGCCAATTTGGAGGAAAAGAGTTCACAAACAAAACATGCTGCGGTGACAGTGTAAGATCTATTCTTTATTTAGTTGTATATAGTATTTTTAGTGTCGAAACATAAGAATTGTTTTTTGTTTGAATTATTATTTTATTAATCACATTGTCAATCAATATTAACGTTCAATTTCCTATCTTTTCAATTAATTTTGTTCTATAGTAGTTATTCTTTTTAAAATTAAATTTTGTTTTTGTTTTTCAGTTTTATTTTTTTGCATGAATACATAGCTTTGTTTCAAATAAAGATTATTGAGAAACAGAAATATAAGAAAGGATGAATATGCTGTCAAAAAAAAAAGAAAAAAAAAAAGAAAAGAAAGGATGAATATCAGAAATCAATTTATTTTTGTAAATATGAAGTTTAAATAGATTATATAAATGTATGGTTAAACGTTTACTCTGAAACGAGTTTCCATTTTAACACTAAAGTACAAAAGTCACGTCTAAATTTTATTTTATTCCCTCAACACGTTAACTAAACTCATACAACTCAAAGTCTCATGAAAAGATTCGATTACCAACCATACCTTATTAAAAAAGGAAAAATACAATAATCAAACCGCCACGACAAAAACACGTTACTAACTGAATTAATTAGTAAAGTTACTTATTGTTGCTCCTGGCTCCGTCGCCTTAGCTTCGGGCGACGGTTTCACATCCTTCGACGGCGTAACCGCCGTTCCGGTAAGCTCCAACGGCAAATCATTAGCAATACCCTTAAGGTAAAAAGTGTAGAACAGTTTCGTCGGGTACACAAGCTGTTGAAGCTTAACTTGTCCATACGCACCTTCAAAGATTCCGGAGCCACCAGTGATGGCTAGGAACGTGTCCTCGTAAGTCAAGTACGGTCCTTGTACGGACAAGTGGCCATAGTCACCGAAGTAGAAGCTATAAGACGCTTCGAATCTGTCGCCGCTCTTTTCAGGAACGTGTTGGATCAAAACGCAGAGACCTGCCGTGATCCCCACGCGTTTCTTGAGATCGCCAGTGTAGAGTTTGTTTGTGAATGGTACAAGATCGCCGAGACAGAGCTCTGTTGGTTTCTTGCCGAGTTTAAGAACTGCTGGACTGTTTCTATCTCCTTCGTTTAGCTCGTACACGTTCAATTCTTGGATCTTGTCTGAATCAAGAACTCGAGTTTATGAATTGGGTATTTGATTTTGAGGTTAAAGGTCAGTCCTTTATATTAAAAAGACAAAACAAAAGGATCTGGAAACTTACTTGGTCTGGAGAGTTCAGACTTCTTGCCCCAGTTCCAGAAGAAGGCTCGAGTAACGTTGAGGTTCTTGGTAGTAGATCTCGATCGGGAGAAGAAATCTGGACCGTTAGATGAGATTCCAAGGTTTTGGAAAGATCTGGAGAAACCCAGAAGAGATCTGCGATTAAAGTGATGGTTGTTACGGGAGAGATTGTTGAGATTTGGCATAGAGATGGATTCGAGAGACATAGCAGCAGAAGAAGCCATTGATCAAGAGAGAAGATTTTTGGAAACTTTGATATGATTGACTTTGAGGCTTTGGTTTTATGGTTGTTGAGTTGTGTAATTAGTTTACGCATCTGTATGCCTGTATTTATATTTGATGGTTCTGAAGTTGCACGTGCGTATTATTTGAAAAGTGTATTTCTAACGAAAGATGCTTTGTGAAGTTTCCCACTCGGTTCCGATGGTCTAAAAGCGTAAGCTAGAGAATTTCATTGTAATTTATTTATTGACTTACAACCGTGTTACAAATAATATTAAGGAGTACGAGATCTCAAAGTAATGGGAATATACTAAAAAGTCAAAAGATCAAGGTCTTGTGGATCCGCATGTTTTAGCGAAGGTATACAAAATATTTTCAAATAGTTCTATGATCACTAACAAAATCAAATTGATTTTGATGTTCTTAATTTGTGAATTTATGAAACATGAAGTTTACTACTGACTGTCACATTACAAATAGTTTGAATTTTTCGCCTATCTTCGGTCCTTCTTTGATGCTCTCTTGAATGGCTATGTTGCAGTCTTGTAGACAGGCACGACTCAAAACAAAATTAGATGCGGTGCTAAAATAAATAAAAAACAATTTTGTAATAAATATTTTTTAAACTTGTAAATTTTGGACCCTAAAATTCTTAGTAAAATTGTTGAAAAATGATAGGACTTTGTGCATATGCACCGTCGGCACACCCTTAGAGTCGGAGCTGCTTGTAGATGTATCATTTCCAAACAAGTTTTGACAACTCTCTTAGCTAAGGCTTTGAAGGGATGTTATGGACATAGTAGACTATATCACACTCTAATTTTTGGAGCAGATAATAATTGGTCGCATACCAAATTTTTTTTTACGTAAAAGTGGTCCATAATTGAGATGCAGTGAATTATTCTTAATATTTACTATTAAAAATATGATAAATAAAAAATGGTCTGGTTCATAAATATATTTATTCCAACTGCTGTAACCATTAGAACCGTAAAACTCGTCAATTTACTAACTTTTTACTGCCAACTACATGAAAATATACATCGATGCGTTAGAGGGCTGGACCATTTCTAATGCAAATTTTATTATGATATGATCATGCCGGTAGATATATATCTTGCCATAGGACCAAAAATATAAATTGGCCAATTTATATCACATTCATTTTTTTAGTTTTTAGTCCATTTAATAAAGAAAAAAAATCTAAGATTGGACCTTATATGTAAGAACTTTCCAAGAAAATCAAAATATCAACTCCTAGATATATTTATGAGAATTTAGAAGTGACAAAAAAGAATATTTGTGCGGTCCTTGACTGTTGCACATTTGTCCACCCAACTTGAGCAGGATCTGGATGTGCTTCCAACAGCTTCTGCTTTTTTTTTAAAAAAAATTTGCTTTTGCCGATCTGTAATATTTTCCGATTGATAGATTACGTGCAAGTTATGTAATAATGTAAGAGATGGTTCATGCATCTTTTCAGTAGCATCGGTCCCAGATGTATTACCAGTTCCATCTGAATCTAAAACTCCAAAATTCTCTGAATACATAGATTTCAAACAATTCCCATCAAGCATTTGGGAGTCAGATGGTGGGACACGGAACACTGGTTTTGTCTTATCATTCGATTGTTTTGAGAATTAGTTAGAGAATTCTCTATCAACACTATTATTCATCTCTCAAAAAACGCTCTTAGGCACAGTTCCCGAGCTAGCTGAAAGAAGTAAAATAAGTTCAAGATAACAGATCTTACCCACTTTTATTTTCTTTTCTAGCAAAATTTATTCTATTTTTGGCTTTATATGATGCCTTGAGGCGGCCGGCGTCCTCCCTAGTGAGTCCGGCATAGCAGACCACCATCCACTATGTGAGCTGTGCTGACCCTACTAAACAAGTTACAAGGAAACAAAGTGTTATTTAGGGTGAATCCCGAGCCCTAATGGCAGAAACTGCATAGCACATAATTGAAGCGACCACAAACGCAAAGCTTAGTTTTCTGGAAGAGCTAAGCTAGGATCTGCCAGTACACCCTTCACTGCAAGTTGATTCACCATTGGCAGCCCCAAAAAGGAAAAGAAGACACCCTCCGATTGCAAAACCTACAAGCAGGAAACCGTCACAACTTTGGGTGCAAAGTCAAGTAAGCGAAACAAGGTGATTATCTAGAACTCACCCAAGATAAAACTAAGAGAGATTCACAAACGAGTCTCTCCGGACATAATTTTCCTCATGGCGACAAAGAATTCTGATGAACTTTTTTCTCACGAAGCTTCAAAGTATGAATTTCTCAGCAAACAAACAGGTCTCACCTCATAGCCCTGGAGGGGGTGGCCTTGCACTTCTCTAGCAACAACATTTGGAAGTTGAGATAATTCAATATTGCTCAACCTTCATAGACACTTGTATTAAAGCTCAAGGTAGAGATTTCTTTATCACCTTTGTTTATGGGAAGCCTGAGAAAACAAAGATAAAAGCAATTAGAGAGCAACTATCAACAATAGACAAAAACAGAGAAGAACCATGGTACCTAACTGGGGACTTTAATGACATCATTGACTCATCTTAAAAACAAGGAGGTCATGATAGCCCTGAGGGCTCTTACATTGAACTGCGGACCTTTATGTCAGAGTATGATCTTTTCGATCCTCAACATGCGGGGAACTTCTTGTCCTAGCGTGGAAAAAGATACGACCGTTAAGTTAATTATCGACTGGATAAAGCAATGTCGAATAGCTCCTGTGATAGAATCTTACCGTTGAGGTTGCACTAAATATCTCAACTTTGAGGGCTTGGATCATAGACCACTGGTGACTTACTATGACCTGCACCATAAAAGGCAAAAAGGCCTCTACAGATATGACAATACACTATGAAGGACCAAAGAAGTCACCCAACTGATTCGCAACTAGTGGAAGCCAGAAGAAGATGAGGAGGTAGAAAGTAAAATCAATCGTTGTCAGAAGGCCAATTCATTGGTCAAAAAAATACCACATAAGATAGCCAAATGAGAATAGAGACTAGACGGAAAAAGCTTGTAACGCCCCGACTGCCACCTCTCAGTGTGCCCTATGTCCTCCCCCATTCCATAGCCTCATCTTCCTTAATGGACCTCACGTCCTCTCACTAGTCCCGTGAGCTCATCCATATCCGACAGTCGGTTTGTTATGTCTAGGAGGTTTTCAAGACTTGTTATCGTCCCTACAAATCACCAAATGATATTTTCTTGTGTTTTGTCCTCACTCGCATAGTTCCGATAGTCACTTTCGGAAGATCACTCATCCTGAAACTACTACAGCCAAACACGCTTAACTTTGGAGTTCTTTCAGGACCCTTGACCGAAAAGATAAGTGCAGTTTGGTGACATAGGTAGCCAAATCAATTCTTTTAAACCTCTCCGAAAACCAGGGTGTCACAATTCACCCCCACTAACATATCATAACATCCTCATTGCACAGCAATATCATCACAACGGTGACCCCACACTCGTCTGGGTTCGGCTCTGATATCAGTTGTAACGCCCTGACCGCCACCTCTCAATGGACCCCATGTCCACTCCCAGTCCATGGGCCCACCTTTCTTAATGGGCCTCACGTCCTTTCACTAGGCGTGTGAACCCATCCATATTCGACGGTCCGTATGTTACATCCGGGAGGTTTTAGAGACTTTTTACCATCCCTACAAATCATCACATGATCTTTTCTTGTGATTTTTCCTCACTTGCACAGTTTCGGCAGTCACTTCCCATAAGGTCACCCATCCTGAGACTACTCCTGCTCAAGCACGCTTAACTCTGGAGTTCTCTCAAGACTCTTAACCAAAAAGATAAGTGCACTTTGGTGACTAATCAACAGGTCAATTAAAACCCAATGTGTACTCCACCATGATCTAGTGGTATCGTTGTAACACTTCAGAATCGAATCCATAGAGACCAAGCTATTGCACTATGAAATTATCAAGATCAAATATAGCTAAGACAAAAGAAGTTTGTGTTTGAAAGTCACTAACAAAGGAGTAAATAAAAGAGTGTTTAAAATCAATAAATAAAAGCATTGGGTGCAAGGAATCATTAGGGATTATGATCACGAATTTAGATGATTACATAGGGATGCATTAAACACAATTCTTGAACTCAAATCACGTTTGTAAAGCTATCCTACTTCCGCAGCAATAACTATCTAAGCAATGAATTTACTAAATCCTAAACTTCCGTTTGAATCTAGCAAATCAAGCAAGAATTAATAGGTTCAGGTTTGATTAGTTCACAAGATGCCTCAACTTTAACTTCCGTTGGCTATGGTCCACCTTGCTCACCTAAGTTCTTTTCCAGCAACTCAACAACACTTTTGGTGCCGCGATGAATTAAACCTAAGATCATAAACTAGGTAGCTAATCTAGTTTAGGCTTTAAGAAAACAAAAAATGAAGAACAAAATAGATCAACCCAAAATCTAAAACACCATAGTTAAAGAATCATAAAACCCTTTGAAACCCAAAACCCAATAGAGAAACTACTCAGCCATAGAGAAACAGAAACAGCAAATCAAAGATGAAGAAAACATAATTGAATTGCAAAAGAAATAAAGAGAGTTTAGAAATTTTCTCCAAGGTGTCAAGAAGGATTAGAGATCTTCTCCCAAAGTTACAAGTGCTCAAAGGCTGCGTAGAATAAAAGTTGTCCTTTTTAGAGGTCGTACCTCTTGCTTAAATACTAAAATAAAACCCTAAAAGTCAGTTTAAATCGAAAAAGGAAAAGTTGCTTCGGGTTCGAGATCGGTCGATCCAAAATATGGATCAGCCGATCTAGGATGCTTTTTTCTGTGTTTGCTCCATCTATTTGCTAATCCGATCAGTCTTCACCAAAATGGCTCCATAAGCTTGTTCCCATCCCCAAAACACTCAGTTTCCTTCAAAAGAACCTAGAACCTGTACAAACTCATAAAAGACTCTAAAAGCACACTTTGACTCAATAAAAGACTCAAAACAAACCTAAAAACTATGGCTAAAACCAATAAAATACAGACACATCAGTGACATAGGTCGCCAAATCAATTCTTTTAAACCTCTCTCCAAACTAGGATGTCACAAAGATGGAATAAGCTATGTATAGCCAAGACTTTAACTTAATCTAACTAGCATTAATCAATGATGAGTTAAAACAAGCGTAGAAAGATGAACAAGAGTTTTGGAAACAGCGAAGCAGACAACTTTGGCTTATCATTGGTGATAAAAACACTGGATATTTTCATGCCATAACAAAAGGAAGGAAAATTATCAACAAGTTTTCAATGTTAGAGGATGATGAGGGCCAAGCTTTCTATGAAGACGACAAAATATTGGATGTCATAACTGAATACTATTAGAACCCCTTCAAATCATCAGAGACCACAAATACTATAACTGTTGCATAAGCCATCAGCCCCCGCATTACAGAGAAAACCAATGCTGAACTCATAACCATAAATTTGCCAGACGAGATCAAACCAGCATGTTTCTCCATCCAGTCTGACAAGGTGGCTGGACCGGATGGCTTCTCCGTAAGTTTTTTTTCTAAACAAATTGGCACACAGTAGGTCCTCAAATTGTCTAAAAATATAGAGCTCTTTACCTCTAGAATCCTACCGAAAAATATCAATAATACTCATGTCAGACTAATCCCTAAATGAACAAACCCAAAGAAGATGTCATGTCATACTACATACCAATAGCCCTATCCACGGTTTATTACAAAATCATATACAAAATCCTTACCAAGAGGCTACAACCCATCTTGCACACACTTTGTTGTAGAGAACCAATCTGCCTTTGTACCCCAAAGATCGATCTCAGATATTGTGCTCATCACACATGGAGTCCTTCATTATCTTCACTCATCGTCTACAAAACAATGATGTTACATGGTTGTGAAAGCAGAGATGAGTAAATCATAAGACATAACTGAATGGAACTTTTTTAGTAAAGTACTTGAAAAAATGGGTTTCCACGCGACTTAGATCAATTGGACTCTGCAATGCATCACCACGGTGATTTACTCTTACCTCTTAAATAGAGCATCCAAAGGATTGGTTACTCCCCAGAGAGGTATACAGCAGGGGGATCCTTGTCCCCTTTCCTATTTATATTTTGTAGTGAAGTTTTGACGGATCTCTACCAAAAAGCACAAAGATAAAATAAAAGCAAAGGCATAAAAGTTGGAAAATCAAGTCCGAAGATTAGCCACTTAATTTGATGCAAATCCTCCATCAATATGAGCTAGCATCAGGCAGAAGATCAACACTGCCAAATCAGCTATAAATTTTTCTGCCAAAACTCCCATGGAGACCAAAGAGAGAATTAAAACCCAACTGGGAATCCAAAAAGAAGGAGGTTTAGGGAAATATTTTGGTTTACCTGAATTATTTGACAGAAAGAAGAAAGGCTTATTCAACAGCATAATGGATAGGATCCGACAACAAGCATGCGGCTTGCCATCTCGATATCTATCGGCAGCTAGAAAAACAACACTGCTAAAATCTGTCTTAGCGGCCATGAAAACCTACTCCATTTCTTGCTTCAAGCTCTCTAATTCCATGTACAAGCGTATCCAATCCATCTTAACCCGTTTTTGGTGGTATGAGAGTATGGATAAAAATAAAATGTGTTGGGTATTGATATGCTCAAACTTACCCTAGAGCTACTCTCTCAAATTAAGAGGTCACTGTAATACTTAGGGGTCGAATTCCACAGAGACTCAAGATCAAACACAATAAATTATATAGTTTTGTTATTACGTTAAACAAGATGATTTAAATTAAAAAGGCAAAGCAAAATATTAAATTAAACTGTTGTAAATTCAAGAGATCAAAAAGCTAGGTCCAGGAAATTTCTCAGGAAATTACAAAATATTAAATCAATAATTAAATAGGATTCAAATAATTAAAAATCAGATCTAGAACTCTAAACTCTTTTATAAAATAAATCAGTTCTCACTGCAAATATTATCTAAATTTAAAACCAGAAAATTCAAATCTCTTTGTAAAATTCTAGGTTAAAAATCAGCTTTAAAAACAGGTTTAAATTGTTCACAAAATCACTAAATCAAATCTCTTTGCAGAAAGTAATTTTGCTCATCAAAAGGTTTTATCAGGAAAATCAATTATATTCTCATATCAATCAATAATCCTAAGATCTAAATCCAGATGGTTAATCAAAGATCTCGTATTAAGAACAATTTATGATGAAGATCTAGATAAAGAATCCTAAATAAACAGATCTAATAAATCATAAAATCCCTGTGAAAAACCCTGAACCTAACAAGCAAACTACTCAGATATAATCAATGAAGCACAAGACATCATTCTGAATAATATGCAATAGAAATTAAAAAAGAGGGAGTTCAAGAATTCTTCTCTCAAAGCAGTTCAAATCTCTCTCCAAAAAGCTCTCAAAATCTCACAGGGTTGCAGAAAATAAAACCTGCTAGAATAAAACTTCAGGGTTTTCTAAAACCCAAAAACACTATATATATCCTAAAACACGTCAGGGACTTGTGTTGCAAATATGGAAAACTTCGGGCAACTTTGTAAAACTTCCAAATTTGTGATTCTTCATCGGCTGGAGAGGGTGTCGACCGATGCTCCTAAGTGGTGTCGATCGATGCCCTTGTTTTGATCCGAGTCCAAATTGATTCTTCGATATTTATGCTCCAAAATGATCCAAATTGCTCCACTTTGCTCCTTCTGTGCCAAAGTCCTAGAAAACCTGCAAAGACTCAAAAACATCCTAGAAAACAAATCAAAAGACTCCTTATATCATGGTTAAAAACCACAAAAACCATGATATATCAGGTATCGTGGAACAAGCTAACAAGAGCAAAAGGAGAAGGCGAGCTAGGTTTAAGAGACTTATAGAGCTTTAATGACGCTCTCCTGGCCAACATCAGCTGGAGAATTTTGAAAAACCCTGATTGTCTCTTGGTAAAGGTTCTCTTAGGTAAATACTGCCATACTACCCCGTTCCTAGACAGTGTAGCTCCTGCTTCCACTTCTCATGGTTGAAGGGAAATCCTAATTGGCAAAGAGCTCCTGAAATCACAGCTAGGAAGGTAATCGGTAATGGGAATGATACCCTTATCTAAACATATTCCTGGATCTCTCTTACCTCCCCACTGATACCAATGGGCCCTCTCCCGAAAGATACAAAAACCCAGACTGTTGCATATCTGACATCTCCTGCAACAAAGGACTGGGATAAATAAAAGTTACAACGAACCCTCCAAAGATACGTCGACCAAATTCTGAAGATCAAGTTAAGTAAACTAAGAGCAAAAGATACTTACGTCTGGCTACCAACGATATTTGGTATCTACTCTGAAAAATCTGGTTACTATGAGACCAACGTCCACTGCCCAGAAAATACCTTACAACAAGATTTGAATAGAGGCTTCAAGTAGTATGCTTACATTTGGAGTACAAAAAACTTCACCAAATATTAAATTCTTTATGTGGAAATTGATTAGAGGAGCATTACCGGTGGGGGAAAACTTGAGGGCATGAAATGTGAATAAAGATGCGGTCTGCCCTTTTTGTGGAAACCTTGAGTCAACTCTACACCTTTTCTTCTCTAGCAGATTCACCAAAGAAGACTGGAACTTCGCTCCTCTGAAAGTACCAAGGAACCCGCATCATTTTACTACCATTAGAGAGGGTTTTGAAACACTAAGGCACCATCGCTTTGCCACCTTCCGGAGTTCGACAATGCCCATTCACCCTTGGATTCTCTGGAAGATCTGGAAAAAGCGTAACCACCATATCTTTTCCAAACGTCACAACTCTCTGGGAGAAACCGTATCAACTGCGTTATACCTATCTCGTGAATGGCAGGAGGCCCAAGGAACGATCCAGGAACCAAAATAAATTCGCCCTAAAGAGAATATCCCCACCCTAAGATCCGATGTGTTGATACTCCAAACGATGCGGCTTGGGATGCGATCTCTCTTAAAGTTGGATTATGCTGTCAATTCTCAAATCATAGATCGGGTATCAAGATATTCGACTCCACTTCAGTGCCGCATGTCGGATCACCACTGATGGCTGAAGAGCTTGAGATGCTTGACGCCCTGAGACAAGCATCGTCACAAGGGTTCACAAAAAAATTTGTAGCTTCAGACTTAATTCAATTGATTGAAGTCATTAAATCGGAGATTCACTAGAAAGAACTCTACAAGATTTAACATATAATATTCTGATTATCTCTGCTTCTTTTGAAGAAATTTGTTTTAGATTTGTATCAAAAAAAAAAAATAAACAGGCGGATGCTTTAGCTAAGACTGCTCTACGAAATTCTCCTATTGTAAAGACCTAATTTTAATTAATGAAAGTTCTGACCTTGCAAAAAAAAAGTTAGAGAATTTTCATTTGCTTGGCCTCGTTTTTTTTTATGTCAAGCCCCAAAATATTATTTGCTTATTATTTCATTTGTTTATCATAAGATTAACAAATGCTTCAAAACTGTTGTTATCAATTGAAAACACTAGAATGTGGTTTTGTCGTTTTATTCTTCATTTTCCGTCCTCTTTACCTTCATCTCTTTTTACGCCAATCTCCTCTTCTTAGTTATCACATGTGTTTTGCCCAAAAAAAAAAAAAAAAGTTATCACATGTTTTTCCCCAAATTAAGTAGATGATTATGCATGTGAGCTTTACCATCATGGTCCTCTTCCATTCTTTTTTTTATAAAATTTATCAGCAACTTTTTAAACTTTGTGGATGGAGAACTTTGGCATGTGAAAAACAAAAAAAAAAACTTTGGCATGTAAATTTTACCAGACATTTTTTTTCACGATATATATACTTTATTGGCGACTACAAAAAAGAGATTAAAACATAGGACTAATATCAGGAATTAATTAGTATAGTTACTTATAACTCCGCTAAGCTCCAGCGCCTTAGCTTCCGCCGCTGGTTTCACGTCTTTAGACAGAGGAACCGGCGTTCCGGTGAGCTCGTCCGAAAAATCATTAGCCAACCCTTTAAGGTAAAAAGTGTAGAACAGTTTTGTCGGGTACACAAGCTGTTGAAGCTTAACCTGTCCGTACGCACCTTCGAAGACTCCTGTGCCACCAGTGATGGCCAAGAACGAGTCCTCATAAGTCAAGTACGGTCCTTGTACTGACAAGTGGCCGTAGTCTCCGAAGTAGAAGCTGTACGTAGCTTAGAATCTGTCACCGTTCTTCTCGGGGACGTGTTCGATCACGACGCAGAGACAGGCGGTGATTCCCACACGCTTCTTAAGATCGCCGGTGTAGAGTTTGTTTGTGAATGGGACAAGATCGCCGAGACCGAACATTAAGCTGAAGGCGTTTTTGAGAATTTTAGGGCTGTGTCTATCTAGTTCGTTGAACTCGTACACGCTTAGTTCTTGAACTCTACCTGAAATTATCACAAGGAGAATGAAAAAAATAAGTTAATATGTGAGTTGGGTACTTTGTAATTAATGAGAGATGAGATCATGTTTAGACAACTTACTTGGTCTAGCGTCTTGGGAGAGAGCTCGGGTAGGAGTGAGGTTCTTCTTGGGAGTGATACTTGATGGAGAGGAGAAATTTCGACCGTTGGATGAGATTCCAAGATTCTGAAAGGATTTAGAGAAACCAAGAAGAGAACTAGGATGAGATTGGTTATTGCATGACAGATTGTTTGGAGTTGTCATAGAGATAGATTGGAGAGACATAACAAAGGAAGCCATTGATCTAAGAAGACTGTTTAACACTTTTTTTTTTTTGGAAGGCTGTTATGAAATAGACTGGACTTTGGTTTATGAGATGAGTGATTCTAATTCTACTAAATGTCTGTTTATTTATAGATAAAGATCAGACATTGGATTGAATGATGCAATAGCTCTTTCTAAAATCTTGTAAAGTTCTCCAAATATGATATTTTGCATGACTTTATTTTGTAAAGAAATTGTCTAAAATCATGAACCAATAACATAATGATAATTGAACTCATTAACAATCCTAGATTCTTTTGTTTTAATTGAATAACACAAAACTTTTAATGACTTTATAAAAGTCTGAATCCAATAACCCAGATTTGTTAAGATTTTAAATGCCTTTTTACAAATCACAAACTAATAACACTAAACTTTAACAAAATCTTGATCTAATAACAACAGATTCTACGTAACATTTAAAATCTTTAAAGCTCTATTAAAATCTCAAACCAATAACTCCCACTTAAGGGTGGTATTGGATTCTAATTTATGAAGATTTTTGAAGGGTTCAACAATTCATTAAAAGTGAATAAGTGAAAGATTGTTAAAGATTGCTAGACAGTTTTTTTGATTAGTTTTCTAAAATCTTGTAAAGTCCTCCAAACAATCCATGTATTTTTATGATACTTTTCATGACTTTATTTTGTAAAGAAAGTGTCTAAAATCATGAACCAATAACATAATAATTGAACTCATTAACAATCCTAGATTCTTTTGTTTTAATTGAATAACACAAAACTTTTAATAACTTTATAAAAGTCTAAATCCAATAATCCAAATTTATTAAGATTTTAAATAACCTTTTACAAATCACAAATCTAATAAAATTAAACTTTAACAGAGTTTAACAAAATTTTGATCTAATAACAGCAGATTCTACATAAAATTTAAAATCTTTAAAACTCTATTCAAATCTCAAACCAATAACTCCCACTAAAAAAGTCAAAACATCAAAGTCTTGTCGATCAGCATGTTTTAGCGAAGGAGTATAAAGGTGGTCGGTTGTGTCAAATTTCTGTGTACACATAAAATATTTTCAAATAGTTCTATGATCTCTAACAAAATCAAATTGATTTTGATGTTCTTTGTGCATTTCTGAAACATGGAGTTTACTACTGACTGTCACATTACAAATAGTTTGAATTTTTCGCCTGTCTTCGGTCCTTCTTTGATTCCCTCTTGAATGGCTATGTTGCAGTCTTGTAGACACGCACGGCTCAAAACAAAATTAGATTAGATCAAGAGGTATTCATTTTGTAAATAATTTAAAGCCTTTGAGCGGCAGTAAAAAAAAACGCTCTTTTCACTCTCTAAAACCCTAGCCGCACAAAGTAGATATGAGGGAGATGAGGATGATACAGTCTACTCCGGCGCGTTTTTGCTGCTCTACCTCCACTCAGGTCCCTGTTCTTTGTTATTCATCGCTTTCATGGTGAGTTCTCGGTCTGGCGGTGGGTGTTGGCCTTGCTTCCCCGATGGTGTAGTGGAGTGGTAGATCCGCCCTAGATGCTTTTTGTGGTCGAGACCGGCGCTAGGAGACGCCTTGCCATTTCGCCGCTGATGAAGACTTAGTGGTTAGGTTTAAGGTGGCTCGGCTCACGGTGACAGTTTCAGATCTACAAAAGGTGGCGGAAGTCGAAAGGCGGATGGAGGGTTTTATACCTTTGTGGGAGAGATTAGCAATCGGATCTTTTTAGATATGTGTTGGCTGGCTCGGATTTGCTAGGTCGGGACAAGGAGGTGGTGGGCACCGTTTGTCTTCGATTTGGTTCAGTCCGGAAAGGGTGTTGCAGGTGAGATCTGACGGTGGCTCTAGGGCTTCTCCGGATCCGTTAGCTTCGGCTGAATAACTAGTGCCGCCGAAGGAGAAACAAAGTCATGCCCTTTGCTAACGCCGGAACTCCTGGACGGGAATCGATGTCTCCGGTAGTCAGACCAGGTCCGATCTACAACTCCGGCAGGTTGTTTCCGATAGTTTTCCTTTTTTGTAAACCGTTTGGGGTTAAATAAAATAAAAATCCATTTTGTGATATATATTTTCTAAATTTGTAAATTTTAAACCCTAAAATACTTAGCAAAATTGTTGAAAAATGATGGGACTCTAGGCATATGCACCGTGGGCACATCCTTAGAGCTGGGCTGCTTGTAGATGTACCATTTCCAAACAAATTTTGATAACTCTCTAAGCTAAGGCTTTGAAAGGATGTTATGGACAAAGTAAACTATATCACATTCTATTTTTTGGAGCGGATAATAATTTGTTGCATATTGAAACAATACGACCCGTTTTTTCAAAAAATATATATATAAATAATAATAATAATAATAATAATAATAATAATAATAATAATAATAATAATAATAATAATAATAATAATAATAATAATAATAAGTACTCTACAACTAGTGGTCCGATACCCAATAGTCACCTAACCATAATTAAACCAAACAGCGAAAATAATACCAATACTAATGAATATCCAATAATTAATAACTAATAATTAAACCATAGCAAATATCTAATAACCAAATAACAGGAAACATAGAATCAGCAACCTAACAATGCCAAACAACTAATCGAGTCTCTAGAACATCCTCCTCTTCATTGCATTGATTCCACGATCACACTTTGCCTTTACGTGCACCACAAACACAAATTGCAATGCATGAATATTTTATAAACACTCAGTAAGGCAATCCCCCCCCCCATCTATTGGGCTATACACACAAGCAATAGAGACATCACTAACCATCAACCAACAATCATTAACCAAACAACAACAAACCAGAACTTTGCATCAACCGACACCAACCATGCATCAATCAACACGACTGGGATTGCATCGGCCGACACAAGCTCGCATCGACCGACACAAGGTTCACTTTCATCGATTGACGCAATGCTCGACATTACGCAAAATCCCTAATTGCATCGACCGACGCCTTCACATAGCATCGACCGATGCTTCTAGGTCAATTCGCGTCGTCCTCGCATTGCATCGACCGACGCACAAAGTGCATCAACCAATGCACATGCCAAGCATCGTTTTCCCCAAAGCTTCTCGCCGGATCTTCGTTCCTACAACAATCAAAACTCGATCCCAAGCCCCAAGAAAGCCTCACAAGGTCCAGAATATCATTCTAACAAGCCACACAACACATAAACAAGCAGATCAGAGAAATCTCCAGCTTAGATAAGCCATGGTGATGCACTTACCTTTGCCACAGAAGATTCTGAACCACAAACAAGCAAGAACACGCTCCTAGGAAGCTCCTACAACGATCCGAGCTACAGATCTCTACAGAAATGCCTCCAACTCCAAGAATCTCACCAAAAACACTCAAGAACACTTTTCTCCTTTTCTTTTCTTCCAAAACGGCCAAACCTCGGCCACAACACGACAAACCCCTTTTATAAACGGTTTCAGGGTTTCCTAACCCCAAAATGCAACGTGTAACTTAAACTCGCCCGCACAAAACCGACCTTGCATCGACTATGTGCATCGACCGATGCACCCTCTAAACCGAGATTTCGGTTTGCGGATGTTACACATACGAAATTTATTTTTATGTAAAAGCGGTCCATAATTGATATGCAGTGAATTATTTTTAATATTTACTATTATAAATATGATAAATAAAAAATGGTCTGGTTCATAAATATATTTATTACAACTGTTTTAACCATTAGAACCGTAAAACTCGTCAATTTACTAACCTTTTACTACCAACTACATGAAAATATCAATTGATGCGTTAGAGGCAGGGCCATTTCTAATGCAATATTATTATGATATGATCATGCCTGACCCGGTAGATATATCTTGTCATAGGACCAAAAATATAAATTGACCAATTTATATCACATTCATTTTTTTGAGTTTTTAGTCCACTTAAAAAAGAAAAAAGAAATCTAAGATTGGACCCTTATATGTAAGAATTTATTCCAAGAAAATCAAAATATCAACTCCTAGATATATTTATGAGAATTTAGAAGTGACAGAAAAGAATATTTGTGCGGTCCTTGAGCAGGATCTGGATGTGCTTCCAATAGCTTCTGCTTTTTTAAAAAAATTATTTGCTTTTACTGAGCTGCAATATTTTCCAATTGATAGATTACGTGCAAGTTATGTAATAATGTAAGAGATGGTTCATGCATCTTTTCAGTAGCATTGGTCCCAGATGTATTACCAGTTCCATCTGAATCTACAAATCCAAAACACTCTGAATATATAGATTTCAAACAATTCTCATCAAGCATTTGGGAGCCAGCATGCTTCCTAGTTTCATATCATCAACAAGGTAATGGCCATATATATACAGATGGTGGGACACGGAACACTGGTTTTGTCTTATCATTCGATCTTTTTGAGAATTAGTTAGAGAATTCTCAATCAACACTATAATTCATCTCTCAAAAAAAGCTCTTTGGCACAGTTCCCGAAATGACTGAAAGAAGTAAAATAAGTTCAAGATAGCAGATCTCACCCACTTTTATTTCCTTTTCTAGCAACGTTTATTATATTTTTGGCTTTATACGATGCCTTGAGGCGGCCAGCGTCCTCCCTATTGAGTCCGGCGTAGGAGACACCCCTCATGCCACTTTCCTGCTGAGCTGACCGAGTAAAAAACAACCCCTCTCACTTTCTAAATCCTTGACTCGGATGACTATAAGAAAGGAAGCAAGACAAAGCATTCTTGTAACCTTAATCGTACAATCATTACAAACTGCTATTATGGTAACGTTGAGCTTCTCTCTTATTTAAGACTGCGCCTTTAAATACCTAAACCCATGATATGCTCAAATTAAACCCTAGAGCTACTCTCTCAAATTAAGAGGTCAAAGTAGTACTTAGGGGTCGAATTCCACAAGGACTCAAGTCTAGATAATAAATTATAGAGTTTTATAATTAAGCTAAACAAGTTGATTTAAATAAAAAAAGCAATGGAAAATATTAAATAAAACTGTTATAAATTCAGAAGATCAAAAAGCTAGGTCCAGGGAATTTCTCAGGAAATTACAAAATATTAAATCAATGATTAAATAGGATTCAAGCAATTAAAATCATATCTAGAACTCTAAACAATTTTGTAAAATAAATCAGTTCTCACTGCAAATATTATCTAAATTTAAAACCAGAAAATCCAAATCTTTTTGTAAAATTCTAGGTAAAAAAAACAGCTTAAAAACAAGTTTAGATTGTTCACAAAATTACTAAATCAAATCTCTTTGCAAGAAGTAATTTTGCTCATCAAAAGGTTTTATCAAGAAAATCAATTATATTTTCATATCAATCAATAATCCTAAGAACTAAATCCAGATGGCTAATCAAAGATCTAGCATTAAGAACAACATATGATGAAGATCTAGAAAGATAAAGAATCCTAAATAAACAGATCTAATAATTCATAAAATCCCTGTAAAAAATCCTGAACCTAACAAGCAAACTACTCAGACATGTTCAATGAAGAACAAAACATAATTCTGAATAATAAGCATTCGAGATTAAAAGAGTAAAGAGGGAGTTCAAGAATTCTTCTGTCAAAGCAGTTCAGATCTCTCTCCCAAAAACTCTCAAAATCTCACAGGGTTGCAGAAAATAAAACTTGCTAGAATAAAACCTCTGGGTCTTCTAAAACCTAAAAATACTATTTATATGTCCAAAAACACGTCAGGGACTAATGGTACAAATATGGAAAACTTTGGGGTAGATTTGTAAAACTTCCAATTTTTGGCTCTCTCGTCGGTTTGGACTGGGTGTCGATCGATGCTTCTTAAGTGTCGATCGATGCTGGTCAGTTGCTCAGACTCCAAATTGACTTCTTTGGTTAAATGCTCCAAAATCCCTTCTAATTGCTCCATTTTGCTCCTTTCATGCCAAAATCCTAGAAAACCTGTAAAGACTCTAAACCATCCTAGAAAACAAATCAAAAGACTCTAACAGACTCCTTATATCATGGTTAAAAACCACAAAAACCATGATATATCAACCCACTCACCTTTAGGTTAAGAACTGTTTTTGTTGGCTCGCATTTATTGCCTCTTGTTGTAAGTATTTAACTCTCAGCCCTTGGGCAAAAAAACAGCTCTTTAGGAAAGAACACTCCCAACTCTGTGTGAAGAACCCTAGCTTAGGATACTTTCAATTTTTCTCTACACTATGGACAGAAGAATTCCCTACAACCTAAGAGGGAAAGGGAAACAAAGTGAGTTTGCAACTCCTACTTGCAGAAGAGTCTGAGCCCCATAACTGGAAAACATAGACCTTATCAAAGAAAACCCCATACTTTAATAGGGAGGCTCACCAACCCGACTCTCCAACGCCTTTGGTCACTCATCCCAAAGTGTTTTCCTGGTTATCATCCTCTAAATATGCACTGGAGAGAAAAAGCTATAACATCCCGTTTTCCTAATTTTAAAATTTGGCCGGTTTGATTTAAGTTCTCCTGGTTTAGAGTTGGGTTTGAAAAATCCTAAGAGGACGTTTATAAGCTTTGGACGCCTCCTACTTTTTTTGTGGATTTTCGACACTTAGAAAGAAGCAGAGAGAGAGAGCCTTGGTCGATTCGGTGTGAATGCGAAGGAGAAAGAGATCAACAAAGCTTTATCTTAGAAAGAAGTAAAAGGGGCAGAATCATTAGGATTTGGGAGAAGGAGGATCTGACTGTCAAATTGTCTCGAAAGGTACTGATTTTTGGTAGAAATGTAGCTAAGAGATTTTCGTACACTCTCCTTTTACAGAAGTGAATTTGTGTTAATATTCTAGGATATATCGGCAGTCTCGTGGGGCGTTTCTTCGCAGTCGCGGATTGAGACCAGCGGGTGTTTCAGGATCAATTGCGGTTTCGCCTGAGATCTGATCGTGCTAAAATTTTGTCAAAAGCTTTGAGACATCTAGGGCTAGCATTTCACCGAAGTGATTTGATAGTTAACAATTGGTTTTTATTTTAGGGTTTCGTCTTTGAGACTGTCCTTTTATGATGCTTCTGTCCAGTTTTGCTATAAAGTCGTTTTTGGTTGTGTGGCTTGTTGTACGGCGTTGCTGGGCTGTTGCAGATGTTACGAGAGTCTCAACTGGTTGTATTTGTTGTAAGAAACAGCTTGTTAAGGTGAGTGCGTGACCATGAGCTTATTTGAGCAATTGAGTTGTATGACTTGTTTTTGTGTGATGATGTGTAGGTATGGTGCATGTATTATTGGATTTTTTGTTTAATGACTAGTTTGTTATGTTTTATTTGTGGTTATACTCTTAATTTTCTTGTGTGTATATCTCGTAGATGGGAGGATCGCCTCACTGGGTATTTCTGGTAATACTCACGCATCTCGTTGTGTTTGTGGTGCAGGTAATGTGTAGAGTGGAATCATGGCGATGAGGAGGAGGATGATTTAGGGTCTCGGTTGTTGTGTTGTGTTTATGTTATTTTGTTGTTGGACTCTTGTTAGAAGTATGCTAGGTTGCTGGTTTATATTGGTTACGATTCATATTGTATTTATATTAAATTGGAGTTTGTTTGGTTTGTCTTCCGTTGTGCATGTTAATTTGTTGTTTATTTATTGTTTAGGTTGTACAATAATTAAATATTATGGGGTATTTAATTATATTATTATTATCAAAAAAACGGGTCGGGTTGTTTCAGTTCACTTGTAACTCCCCGACCGCCACCTCTTAGTGGGCCCCATGTCCAATCCCAGTCTATGGGTCCATCTTCCTTAATGGACTTCATGTCCTCTCACTAGACCCGTGAGTCCATCCATATCTGACGGGCGGTTTGCTATGTCGGGGAGACTTTAAAGACTTGTTACCGTCCCTACAAATCACCACATGATCTTTCCCTTTGTTTTGTCCTCACTCGCACAGTTCCGAAAGTCACTTCGCGGAAGGTCACTCATCCTGAGACTACTCCAGCATAAGCAAGCTTAACTGTGGAGTACTCTCAGGACCATTGACCGAAAAGATAAGTGCACTTTGGTGACATAGGTGGCCAAATCAATTCTTACAAGTCTCTGAAACCGAGGTGTCACAATTCACCCCCACTAACAGATCGCAACGTCCTCGTTGCAAACCAAGATCGTCACCCCCAATGGTGACCCCACTCGACTCCACACTCATCTGGGTTTGGTTCTGATACCAGTTGTAACGCCCCGACCGCCAACTCTCAGTGGACCCCATGTCCACTCCTATTCCATGGGCCCAAATGGGCCTCACGTCTTTTCACTAGGCCTGTGAGTCTATCTATATCCGACGGTCGGTATGCTACATCCATGAGGTTTTAGAGACTTGTTATCATCCCTACAAATCATCACATGATATTTTCCTGTGTTTTGTCCTCACTTGCAAAGTTCCGTCAGTCACTTCCCAGAAGGTCACCCATCCTGAGACTACTACAGCTCAAGCATGCTTAACTCTGGAGTTTTTTCAAGACTCTTTAACCAAAAAAATAATAAGTACACTTTGATGACATAGGATTAACAAATGCTTCCAAACTGTTGTTATCAATTGAAAAGTGGTTTTGTCCTTTTATTCCTCATTTTCCGACCTCTTTCCCTTCATTCCTTTTTACGCCAATATCATCTTCTTAGTTATCACATGTTTTTCCCCAAATTAAGTAGATGATTATGCATGTGAGCTTTACCATCATGGTCCTCTTCCATTTTTTTTTTTATCAGCAATCTTTAAAAATTTGTGGATGGAGAACTTTGGCATGTAAATTTTACTAGACATATTAGACACTTTTTGAAAAGTAATAAGAGTTCATTAGTGTATTAGACACTTTTTGAAAAGTAATTTGAGAAATAGGCAGTTTTTGTTAAAAATTTGAAAAGTAGACACTTTTTAACTTTTGTGAAATAGAGAATTTGTAAGATATAGTATAAGACAAAAACAAATAGAAAGACCAATATACCCAGACCATGTGTCACAAAAAGAGAGTTTTATTTGTGGTCCTGGTTTTAAAGGAAATGTGAGATGGAATATAATATATAAAAAATTAAATGTATCTTCCAATGAAATTTTATGTGTGGGGGACCCGATTTTGAGGTATTAGATTAAAAATTAATGTTTCATGGTCCACTTAAATTAAGAAAATTCTCTCAAATAACATCAAATAACTTTTATTTTCAAATTTAGCACTCTAAATTTTTTTAAAAAGGGCTTAATTTTAATCTTAAACTCTAGATACTAAAACACTACCCTTCAAAATTATACATTAAGTGTAAAATAGAGATTCCAAACCTAAAAAAAAAAATATTCCAAAAAATTATTTTAAAATATTGCAATGTATCAGATAATGTTAATTTGGTGTACCATCTGGATTAAGTGTACAATCTGGGTTTAGTGTACAATCAGGGTTTGGTGTACCATAAGGTTTGATGTACTATATAAGTTTAGTGTATCATCTGATTTTAGTGTACAATCTAGGTTTAGTGTATAATATGCGTCTGGTGTCACATATGGGTCTGGTGTACCATCTGAGTCTAGTATACAATCTATGTATGATATACCACCTGAATCTGGTGTACCATCTAGCTCCGGTGTACCATATGGGTCTAGTGTACCATTTGGGTTTGGTATACCACCTGAATCTGGTGTATCATCTAGTTGTGGTATACGATCTGAATCTGGTGTACCATTTAGGTCTGGTGTACCATCTGAATCTGGTGTACCATCTAGGTCTAGTATACCATCTGGATCTTTGTACTATTTGGATTTGGTGTACCATCTGGGTTTAGTGTACCATTTAGATTTGGTTTATCATCTAAGTTTCGTGTACCATATTGGTTTAGTGTACTATCTAATTAAATTTTCAAAATGAAAACTCTACAATATAAATACTAAATCTTATTCAAAACTATACATTAAATGTAAAATAGAGAACCCAAACCTAAAAAAAAATCTAAAAACTAATTTAAAATATTGTAATGTGTGAAATATTGTTATTCTGGTGTACCTTTTGGGTTTGGTATACTATCTGAGTTGGGTGTACCATCTGGGTTTAGTGTACTATCTGATTTTGGTGTATCATCTGCGTTGGGTGTACCATCTCGGTTTTGTGTATCATCTAAATAAATTTTCAAAACTAAACCCTACATTATAATATTAAACTCTATCTCTTCAAAACTATACCCTAAATATAAAATAGAGAACCCAAACCTATAAAAAATCTAAAAACTAACTAAAAATATTGTAATGTGTGAATATTGTTATTCTGGTGTACAGTTTGGGTTTGATATACTATCTGAGTTGGGCGTACCATCTGGGTTTAGTGTACTATCTGAGTTTGGTGTACCATATGTGTTGGGTGTACCATCTCGGTTTTGTGTATCATCTAAATAAATTTTCAAAACCAAACCCTACATTCTAATATTAAAATTTATCCCTTCAAAACTATACCCTAAATATAAAATAGAGAACCCAGACCTATAAAAAATCTAAAAACTAACTTAAAAAATTGTAATGTGTGAAATATTGTTATTCTTGTGTACAATCTGGGTTTGGTGTACCATCTAGGTCGGGTGTACCATCTAGGTTTTATGTACCATTTGGGTTTGGTGTATCATCTAAATAAATTTTCAAAACTAAACCCTACCTCTTCAAAACTATAACCTATATGTAAAATAGAGAACTCAAACCTAAAAAAAAATAATCTAGAAATTTTGGGAAGTTTATGAAATTTCTAAAATAATTTAAAATATTGTAATGTGTCTAATAAAGATATTTTGGGAAGTTTGTGAAATGTGTGATATAATTGTCCATAAAACATGTTTTAGTGTTGTTTTAAGATATTTCTCAAAATCAAGCACATATATAAAATTCAAAACACATAAATCCATTAAGAAAATGATTTATTCATTTGTAAAAATAACTTTTTATTTAATTTATTAACTTGGTCATGTGTAAAAAAATAAAAAAAAGTATAAAATTCATCCATTATTAAAAAACATAACTTTGTTATTGGATTGATTTTTATTAGACTAGTTTAAAAATAAATTTGTCTATGTGTGGATACATAAAGAAATAAAAAAAAATTAAAAATGTCATTTTTTTTAATACTTGTCTAATAGAGTTTTCTAGTAGAGAAGAAAGAGAAAAGTGTCTATTTCTCGAATTTGTTTTAAAAAGTGTCTACTTTCCAAATTATTTCGAAAAAGTATCTACTTTACTAATTATTTCTATATATAATTTATTGGCGGCGACAAAAAAGGAATATGACAAGTAGATAATCCCTAATGAATCTATTAATACAAGAGATTAAACATAGGACTAATATCAGGAATTAATTAGTATAGTTACATATAACTCTGCTAAGCTCCAGGGCCTTAGCTTCCGCCGCCGGTTTCACGTCTTTAGACGGAGGAACCGGCGTTCCGGTGAGCTCGTCCGGCAAATCATTGGCCAACCCTCTAAGGTAAAAAGTGTAGAACAGTTTTGTCGGGTACACAAGCTGTTGAAGCTTAACCTGTCCGTGCGCACCTTCGAAGACTCCTGTGCCACCAGTGATGGCCAAGAACGAGTCCTCGTAAGTCAAGTACGGTCCTTGTACTGACAAGTGGCCGTAGTCTCCGAAGTAGAAGTTGTAAGTGGCTTCGAATCTGTCACCGTTCTTTTCGGGAACGTGTTCGATCACCACGCACAGACCGGCCGTGATGCCAACGCGCTTTTTGAGGTCGCCGATGTAGAGTTTGTTTGTGAATGGGACGAGGTCTCCGAGACCGAAAATTAGGCTCATAGCGTTTTTAAGAATTTTTGGGCTGTGTCTATCTAATTCGTTGAGTTCGTACATGCTTAGTTCTTGAACTTTACCTGAAAAAAAAAAAAAAAAAAAAAAATTCATGTTTATAACTAGATACTTGATTTGAGGTATGGTCATGTGCTTACGTGATCAAGTTTGCAAAGTATTAATTAAATTGGATAATTTTGTTTTTTTGCTAAAACATAATATTTAATTATGGTAAAAAAGAAAAAGGGGTTCAATTAACTTACTTGGTCTGGAGTTTTCAATATTCCCGTTTTGGGAGAGAGCTCGATAAGGAGTGAGGTTCTTCTTGAGAGTGAAACTTGATCGTGAGTAGAAATCCGGACCGTTAGACAAGATACCAAGATTCTGAAAGGATTTAGAGAAACCAAGAAGAGAGCTTCGCTGAAAACAGGAGTGATTGTTAAGATTTGTCATTGTCATAGACACAGATTGGAGAGACATGGCAGATGAAGCCATTGATAAGAATAGAAAAGAAAAATACTCAACGAAGAAACTTTGACTTGATTGGTAAGATGAATGAGTTGAGTTGCATGGAATGTCTCTTTATACGTATGTACATATTTATAGATAACACATTGGGGTGATAAATGATTGATGATGTGATGAAATATAGCACGTGCCTAAATTTCCAAAAGATGCTATGAGTGAATTTGGATTTGAATTCCATGGTCGGAACGTCGTCTAAGCTTTGGGTCTTGGATTTAAGTTGAATACTTTTGGCCGGCCGCAGACTAAAAGAATGAAAAACGTGGGGATATATATAACCAATAATATCTAAGATACTTATTTTCATAAAAAAATGAATAAAGTATTAATTATGTTAGTGAAAAAGTTACAGAGCTCATAAACATATACTTCAGCCATTCACATTAACTCGAAAACAAAAATTAATACATCAAAAATATAACGATGTATGAGTGATGAAGTAATCTGTGCACTATGCTTTAATGGATAATTAAATATGTTATTTTACTTTTTTCGAAATTAATTAATCTTGATATAAATTAATTCTGAGTTCTTAACTATTTTAGATGAAAATCTTACTCTAAAGTTATTGATGGATTGTTGATCGTAAATTAAGAAAAAAACAAATTGTTGATGGGTACTGATATTAGCACTAAAACGATTCAAACGGATATTGGCAGTATATAGCCAACTGACGTAGTATAGTGGACTAGTTGTCATTTTCACCACAGATATGGAAAATTCTCCACACCGGCATCATGATAAGAATTTATTGTAAAAAGAAAACAAAAGAAATTGGCTCCACAGTATGCAAAACAAATAATGTAAATCGAACTATTTGAAGTAAATTTTAGATGATAAAATTGTCAATATAAGTAACATTCTAGAGGATTAGTTTTGAATGTTCATGAAACTTGGTTTTGCTCATAACCAAAAAGACTTATCTAATAAGTGGCAATCACTAGATTGCACAATGCGCTAGAGTGAAGACCATGCTAGAATGCAAAATCTTCCATGTATACTGACATATTCAAATAAGTCGTTAAAAATAAATCACATAAAACTAGAGTAAATGAGTCTGCCTATATATGGTTTAAGTATACTACGGATTGTTACATGCAACTTATTAAATTATATATGTTAATATGTTATTCCCTGAATCTCATCATCAAAGATCTTCGACTTTGCTTCTGAATCTTTTCAATTAATAAATCAACATAATGTTTTTGACCAAAAAAAAAGATAAAATTGACTATACAAGAATAAGAATTTATTTTTTTATAAAGAATATATCATTATACATAGACATGATGAGTAAACAAAAGTCTATATTAATTATTTTCACTAATTAGTATAATTGCTTATAACTCCAGTGGGCTCCAACGCCTTAGCTTCCGCCGCCGGCATCACATCCTTAGACGGAGGAACTGGCGTTCCGGTAAGCTCCTCAGGCAAATCATTAGCCAACCCTTTAAGGTAAAAACTGTAGAACAGTTTCGTCGGGTACACAAGCTGTTGAAGTTTAACTTGTCCGTACGCACCTTCAAAGATTCCAGATCCACCAGTGATGGCCAAGAACGAGTCCTCATAAGTCAAGTACGGTCCTTGTACAGCTAAGTGGCCATAGTCTCCGAAGTAGAAGCTGTACGTAGCTTCGAATCTGTCACCGTTCTTCTCGGGGACGTGTTCGATCACGACGCAGAGACCGGCGGTGATTCCCACACGCTTCTTAAGATCGCCGGTGTAGAGTTTGTTTGTGAATGGGACAAGATCGCCGAGACCGAACATTAAGCTGAAGGCGTTTTTGAGAATTTTAGGGCTGTGTCTATCTAGTTCGTTGAACTCGTACACGCTTAGTTCTTGAACTCTACCTGAAATTATCACAAGGAGAATGAAAAAAATAAGTTAATATGTGAGTTGGGTACTTTGTAATTAATGAGAGATGAGATCATGTTTAGACAACTTACTTGGTCTATCGTCTTGGGAGAGAGCTCGGGTAGGAGTGAGGTTCTTCTTGGGAGTGAAACTTGATGGAGAGTAGAAATTTAGACCGTTGGATGAGATTCCAAGATTCTGAAAGGATTTAGAGAAACCAAGAAGAGAACTAGGATGAGATTGGTTATTGCATGACAGATTGTTTAGAGTTGTCATAGAGATAGATCGGAGAGACATAACAAAGGAAGCCATTGATCTAAGAAGACTGTTTAACACTTTGGTTTTTTGCTGGAAGGCTGTTATGAAATAGACTGACTTTGGTTTATGAGATGAGTGATTTTAATTCTACTAAAATGTCTCTTTATTTATAGATAAAGACCAGACATTGGATTGAATGATGCAATAGCACGTGACGTAAATTCCCAAATTCAAGTTATTGGTTTGTGATTTGAATAAAGTTTTAAAAATTTTAAATGTTATGTAGAATCTGTTGTTATTAGATCAAGATTTTATTAAATTCTGTTAAAGTTTAGTGGGAGTTATTTGTTTGAGATTTGAATAGAGTTTTAAAGATTTTAAATGTTATGTAGAATCTGTTGTTATTAAATCAAGATTTTGTTAAAGTTTAGTGTTATTATTTTGTGATTTTTAAAAAGTTATTTAAAATCTTAACAAATTTGAGTTATTGGATTCAGACTTTTATAAAGTCATTAAAATTTTTGTGTTTTTCAATTAAAACAAAATAACCTAGGATTGTTAATGAATTCAATTATTATGTTATTGGTTCATGATTTTAGACACTTTATTTACAAAATATAGTTTTGGAAAGTATCATAAAAATACAGGAATTGTTTGAAGGACTTTACAAGATTTTAGAAAACTAATCAACAAAACTCTCTAGCAATCTTTAACAATCTTTCACTTATTCACTTTTAATGAGCTTGTTGAACTCTTCAAAAATCTTGATAAATCTCAAACCAATAACATAATAATTGAATTCATTAACAATCTTAGATCTTTTGTTTTAATTGAATAACACAAAACTTTTAATGACTTTATAAAAGTCTGAATCCAATATTTGTTAAGATTTTAAATGACTTTTTACAAATCACAAACTAACTCATACTAAACTTTAACAGAGTTTAACAAAATTTTAATCTAATAACAACAGATTCTACATAATCAAATCTGAAACTTAAAGTTTATTTTAAGTTAATCGGTCGGCAAGTTTTCCATGGTCCAAGTTTTTGGGTCCTAGCGTGGGTCTGTCTAAGTTGAGTACACTTCTTGGCCGGTTCCTAAACTACGAAAGGAGAAATGAAAAACGTGTGGCTTGTGAAGCTTTGAATTCGTTATTCTAACTAGATTTTTGGTCCACAACGAATATTACGTCTAAGTTCTATAACTAGATATTTGTCCCACAATAAAATATTACTTCTAAGTTCTACCTAGATATTTGGACACAATAAGTTTTTATTATATGCAATAATTAAACAAGGTACAAATTAAAGATAATTAATATTTTCAGAGGAAGGGAGGAGAGAATATGTCAAAACAACTTTGAGATGAAGTATTTAGTCATCTCGATGAAACTATACCATCATCAAGCTTGAACACTTTAACAATTTCGCCGTTCACTGTATCAAGATAAGGGAAGTAGGTAGAATTCTTCAAACATCCATAATATTCGCAGGCTACGACCGTAAAACAACCGTCCCAAGCCACAATGAATGCGTTGTCTCCCAAGGAACTAACCCCAACCCATTTTACCAATTCCTCGTCCATCTTATAAACTTTAAAACTGACGGTCCTCTCGTTATAATTTTTCATCAGTTACGGTAAGTTTATAAACAATGCACAAATCTCCACAATATTCCAGGAGCCTTTTGTCTTTGCAACTATCATATTTAGAATAGTCCATCGGAGTTGAAGGTGTCTGTTGAACAATGCTTAACTGTGATAAACTAATCCACCAAACTGCTCCTTTTATGTCCACGGCATAAGATATGTCCCTTGTGAAGTATAATGTCCGAGAAATACGACTTGGTTATTAGTTTTTGTCCAACTTCTACTTCCTTCTCTAGTGCTACTGCACCAGATTTATAGGAGAGAAACTCTAAAGAATATATCTGATGGTATCTTCTCATACTTCGAGTTATAACATATCTTGTCGTACTTTAATTCATCGAATATATGAATCTTGTAAGATTCCCCAACCTTCAAAAGGTCTAGGGTTTGGTGGGAAGGTGAAAAACTACTTTGTTTTACACTTTCTAAATGGTTAATGATGTAAATTTCAAGAACATTGTGATATAGTTCATGATGATATGGTTAGAATTTCTGCACCAGTTGTGGTAATAAGAATTGTATGCTCAAACTGTGCGGCCGGACCACCATCTGCTGTCACAATTGTCCATTTGTCTGGCCATGTTACAAAGTCCGTCGTTCCAATGGTAAGAATTGGTTCTGTTAACAAAGGAACGAATCACTTTGTAAAAAGAGTATAAATGCATTCATCAAATTCTATATAGAGAATACTCACCGAGCGTAAAAGTTTGACCTTCAATCATATATTTAAGTTCATAATCATCTGCACAGAACAGAGAGATTTTCAGAGAAGTTCCACACCATTACCAAGAGTTGCTGCGGAAAAGCCCTTTTTGTTGTTACTTACAGTTACTATGAAGATATATAAGAGGTTCCGAATGTAATGCAGTTCCTACACCATGACCGATGAAACGCTCCATATTATAGCCATACTTTGCAGCATGCTCACTGTTGAAAATAATCAAAACTGATCCTCCTAACTTCTCTATTGTATATCTTATTTAAATCCGATTAGTACTACTAGTTATTACCTAATTATCTTCCCAATATGTTTGAAGCTTGCTCCATCTTTACAAACCGATATACCTTTCTCCAAGCATTCTTGTGTGACCTGTTTAGAACAATCTCTAATGTTTTCATAAAAATTAAGAAGTAAAGCAAAAAAAAAAAGGAAAGGAGTATCCATTAACCTTCACAAGCTGTGTAAGGCTTTCATCAACGTCACCACATAAGAAAGTCTTTGACGTATCTCCATGATATCCCTGATTGAAGGTGTTACATCCAAAACTTATAATAGCAGAGTAGCTAAAGAAGCTCATAAAGAAAGACTTACATCCAAGTAAACCGCGACATCGATGTTTACTATATCTCCATTCTGAAAACAAGGATTGATTAGTGATATATTATACTACATACAAGAGAATTTTTCATACGTGAAAAAGCAGTTTCATACTACTACAAACCTGTAGGGGACGAGAATCAGGAATACCATGAAACATACATTCATTAACCGAGGTACAAACACTTTTCGGAAACCCACCATAACCAAGAGGTGAAGGATAAGCACCAGACTCAATAACCATCTGATGCACTGCCTTGTCAATTTCATCTGTAGTAACAAATGGCTGCAACACAACAACAACAAAAAAGCTATCAAACCAAAAGGGTTCAATCAAATTTAGAGATTTCACAATAAAAAAGCTAATCTTTTTTTCACTTACTCTAACCAAAGTTCCTGCATAGTCTAACACACGAGCAGCGAGCTCGCATGCTTTCTTCATTTTCACAATGCCTATAGAGTCAGGAATCTGAATCTCACTTGATATCTTTGGTACTTCATTAGACTCAACGTATGTAGGCTTTGGTATATGATCAGGCACAAGAAGACGAGGTGATACTCTTCCACATACTAGAGGTGGACGTGGGTTTATTCTATCTTCTAATGAGTTTTGAAACTGTTGAATCCTAAAAAAAAAAAAAAAAAAAAAAAAAATGCATCAAATTTAGAACTGCTTCAACAATGTCACACATTCATGAATATTGAATTTTGTTATATATACCTTTTAATTCTCAGAGAAGATGATTTCTTCTTACCTGCAACAAAACAATACGTAATATTTCGAATTATGACTTACAGATTCCAAAAATTTCTCGAATTCGCAATCAAATTATACTAATCCCTTCATCACTATCAATTTCTCCAAAACCTAAAACACGAACTTGACGAAATAAACAAACAAAGAAAACAGAGAAACCTGAGAGCGGGAAAGTGGTGAAGTTGGTCGGAGCTCCGGCGAAGTTTTTTGGAGGCGTTAGTTTATCGCCGTTAAATAAAGAACGTGACGGGGAAATCTTCTGCAACATTTTTTTGTTTCCTCCGGTGAAGATAAAGCAACGGACCAAAAAGATTTTGAGGAAGAAACCCTTTGATGGGCCTGTAAATCAATAAGGCCCATTATAATTACGAGTATGCCCCACAAAAAAAAATGTAATTTGATTTCTATTTTGAATATCATCTATGTTGTTTAAATTTTTTTTCTAATAAGAAAGAAAAAGGTAAAAATTATATATTATTAGTTTAAATATTTACTGAATAGATAACAATGTATAGTTAACAATATATATAATAATATATTCTAATCTTTATTGGTTGGTTTAATATATATTTTGACTTAGTAATTTGTAAGTAGCTATGTGTTGATGATATAAAATAATTAAAAGTAGTTATATGTTGACATATATATATATATATAGGCATGCAAACTTAGTATAGTAAGAGTTTTTGTATAATCTTTTATTTTGCTTCTTTTGAACATTTTTTTTTTTTGCTAAAGATGTAAATATCATTAGAAATTAAAAAGGTTTTACAAAAGAGTAACACCTACACAAAAGTAATATTGGCAACAAAAAAAAAAAAAAAAAAAAAAAAACAAGGCTACAATAGAGTTAAGAAAGATTTGGGGGTTAACCAATCCAAAGAATTATTAGCTTTCCCCAATGTTTCCTAAGCCTTCTAGTAGTGATGCCGAAGCTCATGGTCGATGACTTTGAAGACGATCTCTGGAGCTATCCTTTGTGCATTGTGGAGGAGATTGTTTTGTTGAAGACGATTGCTTCTTTTGAACATAAATACTATTTTATTTAGATATTTAGTACTTAAATTTTTTTGATAATCTTCATAAGAAAGATAATGTTTTAAAGACAAAATTTGATTGAAAATGTCATTTTTCATACTTGTATTTTCTTATAAAGTATACAATATTTTGCTATTATTAAGCAATTATAGAGCAATATACAAATATTAAGAAATTGAATTACCAAAAAAGACAACTTTGGGCAATATGCCAATAAAAGAAAAACTGTGTGAAATATTCTCTTTACATTTTGTAGTTTTACTTAGAGATTCATAATAGTCCGTATAATTTTTAGTAGGATATAGCAATGGTGTAAATCAAACTATATATCTTGATACTAAATTTTTTTCTTAAGACATTACTGGATGTAGTTTTCTAACTTAATTAATAAAATAGAAATATGTAATAACATTTAAAAAATATGCCGTATATGTGAGTTTAGCAACATGAAATATAGTGGTTTCTACCAGTTTTGTCACTATGTCACATGTTATTGTTGACTAAAAATAAATTCATAGCCGGAGTGTGTGTGTGTGTGTGTGACTGTTGACTAAAAATGAATCTATACATGTTTCAATGGTTTAAAGAATTTTCCCTTTAATTTTTGCCCAACATGTTACAAACCTACAACATAAATAATCTCAGCAAAAGGTGTAAGTTAACAGAAAAATAAAAACTATAGAACTTGTTATCACATAGCTCGTTGCTTCTTGTTACACCTTAACGACACTAACATGTCCTTTTCTTCCTTCTTCGCCACCACAGCTGCGTCGTTAAAACAAATATCAACCCCAAACAACCTCACAACTCGATCCGACCCAGACCCGGACCCGGATCCGGATTTCGATTTCCACCCGATGAACAACTTGTCATCCTGACCGTTGGATCTTCTAAAACAGATCAGGTCACCAGCACAAAGTCTCTTCTCTTTAACAAATCTACTCCACCCTTTAGTCAACACATAACTTTGACTACTATTCCAATACGAGTAACGGAACCTCCACACTTTTCCGTTAACGTCCTCAAAACTCAACAGCATACCTTTCACGGAGCCGTTGTTATCGTTATCAACACCACCTAACGGTAACGGGAAATGTTTCTCCGCTTGGTGTTTCGGTATAACCAAACGGTTTAGTTTCCCGACGTCACTAGGCGTTACCGTTTTCTCAAACAGTAACTTCGACGTTTTAAACCCCGTTATAACCGCAGCGGTTACGGAACCAAACCCCGTCGTCTTGTTCCCGTTACCGTTACGTTTACGTTTCCTCTGTTCCAGCTCTTCCTTGTAAGTGTGTTTCCTCAACATATCAACGATCTCTGATTTCGAATGTGCGTTTAAAAAGTCAACCTCATCCTCGTCACCTCCGTCGTTACCGTTAAGTAACGTCGTCTCTTTGAAATTAGTAACGGCGTCGCGGCCGCGGAAACGGTGAGCGGCGACGTCGTAAGCACGCGCTGCTTCCTCTTCTTCGTTGAAAGTACCGAGCCATACGCGCTGGTGCTTCTCGTATATCTGAGCTCCCCATCTCCCGTTTGGTTGAGGGACAACACCTTTGAATCTTGAAGAAGGAAGCTTTCTTGATTCCGCTTCGAGGCAGTTGTCGGAATCAAGAACTACGCTTGTTCCGCTTCCCATTCTGTATAGCAAACCCGCCGGAGACGGTGACTTTCTCGCCGGAATCTTGACTGGAGTGTGAATGGAATCTGTAGTTGTAGAGCTTTCGTTTACGCTACTCATGGTGTCCATGTTTTTTTTGAATCGAAAGACGAAGAGATTGAGAAAAATCACAAGAAGATTGTGAAAATGTTGATAATGTGAATGTATGTGTGAACGTGTGTGAATGAATGCGTGTATGTTGTATATATAAATAGAGAGACAAGAGGGAAATAAGAAAACATCAAGTGTGCATGTATGTTATTAGTTTTTATATATTTCTTTCCTTTAAATTAATTATTTGTCCTAGTGTGTTTTTAAGGAGATAAGTATAATATATGGGTAGGTGTATGGGAATAATATGGGTGTGTGTGGGTGTATATGTTGTGGGTCAACTTAAATTTACAGGAAGGTTCATGCAGAAGATAGAAGAATATTTTTTAAGAAAGGTTAAATTGGCATGTCCATATTTTGGGTTTTATTTAACAATTAAGGAAATTATTATATAGAAAAATTTTACGCGCTTATAAAAAAATGATTCAAAATCTATAATGAATATAATCTTTGACTGGATTATCCGCACTGATCGATTTGTAAAACGAGCGCAAAAATTATTGTTTTCCCCTCTAAACATTCAAGTTTCAGTGTGACTAGCTCACATAGGTAGTGTATTTGAACCAGCTTAATAAAATATAAAAAAAATTCAAATTGTAAGAAAAGCAAAAAAAAAGCTTAAAACACCTAAAACAAATCATGAAGTTAAATTCATTAGTCATTATGTGGTTATTATTATCAGCAAAACTTTTTTGATCTTTAGTGTTTTCGTGTTTTTATAATTTCTCTGTTATATACCGTATTACCATTAAATTGACTGTTTTGACATATCAATTAATCATCACCAAGCTCTGTTAGATAATTTAAAACGTATGAAATTATTATATTCACGACCAAAAAAAGTGATATGAATATGTTGTGGGCTGCATGGGGAAGTGGGGTAGACAAGTGGACCAGGAGGATGGATAAAAGAGGTTCACATGAGAAATAGAATATTAATTCTTAGTTAAGTTCATTCCCCCTGATGTATGATTTGCTAATTTACAAGCATAGTAATCAAAAATAAACTCTCATTCTAATGATAAACAATAGATTAACAATAAAATAAAAATAAAGTAGGAGAGGATTCTTCTTTTGAAGATACTATAGAGAGAGGTTAATCAACTATTACGATATTATTCCTTTCTCACTGAAAATTAATATGTTTTTTTCCAAATCTAAAGTGAATTTTGTTCCGTGAGGATCTTTTTTTTGCAAGCATGAATCCTTCATGTTTACAACAAATGCAATGGTCAATGATCTTGAGATATTATACCTTTTCTTTATTTCATTTTATTTTTGTATATGTATAGCAGCTTTGTTCATTTTATAAGTATTATTAATTTAGAAAGGAACTATGTGTGTCTTTGGGATTGTAATATATATAAAAACTAGGGGAGCATATTAACCGTGATATTAATTAAATTGTATAAAATAGAGGTTCTGACTTGTGACTATTTATTGTTACTGGAATGTAAAAAAAAAAAAAAAGCAAAAAACATTAGGAATGAATATTCTCTATATATAGAATATAGGGTTTTAGGATTATAATAATCAAACTTGAGTCTCTATTTACTAATATTTTTTTTTGTTGAGAAATTTGTATAAATATCACCAATACGTGCATATTTTACAAAAATACATTCCACAATTTATTTTCTGAAAATACCACTACTTTCTGTAAACATATACTAATTTATTTTCGTAAAAGTTGATTATATTTCCCTAAAAATAAAGGACATGTATTTGGTGATTTTTTTCTTCTAAACCCGCTAATTTGTGCATAGTTTGCAAAAATACTACTACACTAGGTTTCGATCCGCATGTACGTGCAGAGTTATTTTTGCATAATTTTTTAATAATATAATTGTCAAGCGATCACATCCGTCTAATATGTCTGACTACAATGTTTAAATTTTTTTTTGACCCGAAAAAACCATATTCCTCGTAATTCATATCAGTAAATAGTATGTCCGCATATGTTCTGCTTGAATTTTTGTTTCCAATATTCTTGTCCCGTATTTTGTCATACATGAATATACCCACACAAAATTCTCATAATCTGATTACTATGTAACTAATTTGGATGATTTCCTAAAATATAATAAATCTGTTGTTTAATCTTTTTTTTCTTCTTCTTAATATTTAAATTGGGTCAATTTGGCAATATGAATATTTGATATGATTTTTTTTTAAAACCCTTAAGTGTATTCTCCAATTAATAGTAGAGATTTCCTTTAATTATTGAATGAAATATTCTTAAGTTATACTAATGACAATTTAATGTAAATAATAAAGTAAGAGAATAAAAAAAATAATAAAATGGGATATCAAGCGTGAGTATTTTATATAGGAGATACTAGAAGGTATTTTATTAAGAAGAATTCTATTAATTTGGATATTATTAGTTTTTAAGTAATATATGTGTCCGTAATTGATGGAGATATAAAATTACAAAATTATTTCGTGAGGAGGAAGGCTATAATTGGTCATTAGATCCCTTATATAATTGGTTTTAGTTATGGTATTATACCACTGGATTTTATAAATTTTAATTGGTCATTAGATCCCTATATATCTCAGCTATTGGTATAATATTATTACTTGTTTTCATTTTTATTGGACTGTGTTTTCTAAATTTTAAGATTTCTGTAAAAACACTATAACTACATATTTATATATAATGTTTAACTACATAAATATCCAAATTAAAGTATATATTCATGTCATTTTAATTGGTGATCATATGTTTTTTTGGGTAAATATAGAACTTATAGGAGCAAAATATTGTGCATATAAATAAAATGAACAGTAGTGGTAGTTGACATATATAGCAGTGACAGTTTTATGTAATTTTATGGAATAATAAGGGTGAACAATAAATTGGGTACGGAGCTCTCTGGCGATGACACGTCAGCTTTTTCTCCTGAATGCTTCTCTGTTAATATATAGGAGAGTTTAATTGGTCATTAGATCCCTATATATCTCAGCTATTAGTATAATATTATTACTTATTTTCATTTTTACTGGACTATTTTCTAAATTTTAAGATTTCTGTAAAAACACTATAACTACATATTTATATATAATGTTTAACTACATAATTATCCAAATTAAAATATATATTCATGTCATTTTAATTGGTGATCATATATTTTTTTGGGCAAATATAGAATTTATAGGAGCAAAATATTGTGCATATAAATAAATGAACAGTAGTGGCAGCTGACATATATAGCAGTGACAGTTTTATGTAATTTTATGGAATACTAAAGGTGAACAATAAACTGGGTACGAAGCTCTCTGGCGATTGGCGATGACACGTCAGCTTTTTCTCCAGAATGCTTCTCTTTTAATATATAGGAGATATCTTTATCTTTCTGAAAAAGATTACTATTTGTTTTTCAAAAAAATATTCAAGTTTCTCCATCTATCTACCACATATTTTTGTAATAACTGTTAGTATTTCACATAATTTATACTTATAAACAACTAAATGGTGGTGCTCAAGTGTTTCAAAGTTTCAGTCTATATTTGTTTTTCTTCTTTTGCAGAGTTTTAGTTCGTCTATTGTGATTTCAATCAATTTAATCACTTATTGACATTTTAATTAGGTGATCAAAATAAACAAATTTTAAATGGATTTTGAGAGATTAGTGCGAGAGTTGGTGTAGGATTCTCTCAGTTAACAAGGAAAATCTCAGGATTTGATTTGCTGCTGTAGTTTTATTTTTAAAGAGTTGGTTTCAAAAAGTTGTGTATATGATGTGGTCTTGTGGAAATAACAAGTGAAGATGATTGCCACGATCTTATATGTTTTTTCCAACTAGTATTATCATTTGTATAATTGCTATCTAACTTCATCAAAGTCTAATTGTGCCATTGCTAACAGTATGTTATTTTGAATGCGACCAATTGGAACACTGCAAAAGTCTGGACGCATAAAACGCTCTCAACTCACAAAGTCACAACTCCAATATATATATTTTTTGGCTGATTCATTATTTAATTAATTATCTCACCTGATTAGTTCAAAAAACATAACATAGACAACACTCACAGACCCACAATTCCTCAACTTGATGAAACTGACTGCACAAGACGATTGGCAGCTTTTAAAACTTAAGCTACACATGATAGACTTTTGACAAAGAAGAAAAATAACCATACGAAAGACTTTTGTTTTTTGTTTCTTTTTTGGGTGGGGGAAGCAAAAATATATGATATACTGTCACTCCGATTTGTATTGTTTCACTTTTTTTTTTTCACTGAATGAATTATATTAAAAATAAAGAGTTTGGAAAGGTTACAAGTCATAAGAAAAAAACAAAAATAAAATTAAGAGATACAATGATCTTTCCATAACCTGCAACTAGAAGAGGAAATGATTTTACAGATATATTGTTTAACCTAAAAATATCTTGTCTCGAGACTGATTGAGCTCTCGAAAATCATATGGACTTCTCACATATCAAAGGATGATAACGGGCTTTAACACAAATGGGGAAAACAAGAGAATAGAACTTGGCTTTCTCAGCAGAAGATGCATCTTCCTCTATAAGTGCTTTGTCAAGAGTCTCCCGGGATGTAACCGTAAAATAATCTAGACCCACTTGAACCTTTCAACGCCACAGAGAACAAGTAATTAAGTTAAACCAAGCCTTAATTCTAAATGTTCTAAACTAAGCACAAACCTAAGCTCAATCCCCTAACTAACAAAGAGATATAGTCGGGGATAAAAAACTTAGCCCAAACAAGGGAGGCTACAGCCCATAAAGGGAAGCTACAGAACCTGAGCGACTGATGATATCAGATCTTTAACGGTTATAATCTGATCAAAGAAAACAGGAGACACAAAAGGAAAGCAGTAGAGAAGATCGAGATACCGAGATAATGAAGATTCGAAATCGGGCTAATGCAAAGATTTGTCGATGAAGGAAGAGGAAAGAACCGTCGATAGAAGAAACAGGGGTCTCCACTTCGCGTATACTCACTAGAAAGAATCAGTGGTCATAACTGAGCCTAGCCAATAGTCCCCTCCGTGAATCGCAAACACCAGCGGCTCCCCCAGCACATCAGCAACCAACAGATCCTAAGAAACGGGAACCAACAATCACACTAGATCTGAACCTCCATATCTACAGATCCTCTCGCCAAAAACCTCCATGCTTCAAAAACTGCACGATACAATAACAAGGACTGAAAAACTAAGCAAGAATGTAAAGGAGGTGACCGACGCTGGCGCTATATGAGCCGCCACGCGTCGGTCAAAGTTTTAACGGAAGCTTTGAGAATGACAGGCGGCGAGAGAGAAAAACTAGGTTTAGAGAGAGTTTTGATTGAGTTGAACTTGTTGTGAATTTTATTGTTTCACATACGTTGTAATTAAGAAAAGTTGCAATTGGCCCCAAAAAAAAGAAATAGAAAAAAAAGAGACACCACAACAATATTTTGGGTAGGTAACAAAAAAAAAACTAGGTGGTAAATAAAATCTAAAAATAAGTATATAATAATCATAAGCTTAATCCAAAAAGATGAGAGAGAGTAGAGAGAGAAAACGCTCCCTGGCACGAGTTTCGAGTTTTCAAATTTCTTCTTGATTCCAGATCTGAGCTTACTGATCTACGGTGCGCTACCGCCGGTGCTACTGTTTTCTTTTCAGTCCTTTCGCCTCTCTTACATCTGCTGCTCTCTGAAGCGTGATGTCGCAGCGTCTGTCATATGCAGAGAAAAGGAAAGTTGTTGCTTCCTCCAACAACGGACCCCGAGTCTCTACGATCAAAGCCCCTGTGTGCGACAACTCTGAGTTACTTCTCCGGCATAAACTCACAATTATAGGAAGGATCACAAACCCCCTAGTCCAACGAGCGTGGACTCTTATTCCATTCTTTATGGAACACTGGAAAACTTCTTCCAGACCGTTGGGTGCCGATTTAGGGCATGGACTTTTTCAATTCCAGTTTGCAAATGAAGAAGATTTGCAATTAGTCCTGGAGAACAGACAATATCATTTTGCTGGCTTTATGCTTATCATGCAAAGATGGGAACCCACGATTTCCTGATCTTTTCCGTCGGAGATCCCCTTTTGGATCTAGGTCATAGGTATCCCAGTCCATATTTGGACAAAAGACCTAATTAAAAGCACCAGTGAAGATATTGGGAGGGTTGAGGAACTTGATGTCACCTCAACAACGGCGAGGATGCGAGTTAGTATTAATGGACTCCAGCCCCTGATGAAGACCTCTATCGTTGAATTTGGCAATGAATAGGAGATTGAGGCAAATTTAGTCTACGAAAGACGGAAGAGACACTGCAAAAAAATGCTTGCGTTTGGATCACGAAGATAAGGCTAGAAGGGTAAGTCCTAGTCTGAAAAAGAATAGAATTTCCTCCAGAGAGGAACAAGGTAACCGGAGGATAAGTCCTCCGAGGGACAGAGAGGAAAGGGTCAGATGGTTGGGTCGTCCTCTGATCTCTCACCGGGAATCCCCTTATAGAAGAAGGCGAGAGGTCGATGGCAAAAGACGCGATGATGCTGATAGCCGCGACTCAAGGACCCCAGACAAGGATAGCAACATCGGGATGCTTCAAGCAAAGCCAGAACTGAGGCGTATGGGAGGAATCAATCTCCCTATTCAGATAAGCAGAGATCTAGATACTACTCTAGTAGCTCCCGAGCAAAGTTTCATTCAATGGGGCATTCCCCCCCTAAAGGAGAACTCTGTTCAATCTAGAGCCCTGGAGTCAAGGGGAATCTCTGATAAGTATGCTGATGATGAAGCTAGATGCGGTTCCAGGAGAAGTTATTCCCAAGTGGGTGAGAGTCACCTTGATGAAATTCGAGAGTCTCCACATAGAACGCACAATCAGGTGAACCAGCGAGGTTCCCAAGTAATATTACAGGCAGCAGCTGCGAATGAGGTTAGAGAAGTAATGATAAACTATGCTAATTGCAGTGACCCAACTGATGGTGGAGCTGCAAGGAAAAGTGGAGAAAACAGCCGCACAAATTATTACTTCAAGCCTTGGATTACTGGAGCCCGTTAATCTCCCAGTTATACAAGACTTGCCAGAGGATGAAGGAAGTGTGGATAGAGTCCCGATAGCGTTAAGGCTAGGTCCAACGAATGTCGAAATCCCCCCCTCCACGTCCTACAAAACGGGTCCCTGGGAAACGCAAACCAGGAAGACCTCCAGGTCGACCTCCGAGAAAGAAGCAGACCAATCTCAATCTAGCCCTATGAACCTTGTAGGGGGAAGATCCAAGAAGAGAAAGATCCTTCGGGCACAGGTAAACCCGCGTAGGAAGCTGAATATGGATCCGTTGTTACCCTCTCATCCTCTGAGGAGCACTCTTAATTCACTCTAAGGGGACCAAGGTCAGATTTTGGTAGGTGACAACTCAACACTTCCAGGGGCTGATACTTCTCACCCCTCTGTGTCTGGTTTGATGGATTTCCGGAATCCATCCAATTCCCTTATGTAAAGATCGCGAGTTAGAACCGTCAATGGCTGGGGAATCCCAAGACAGTTCGGCGCATAAAGGCGATTCATCGACGATGGTCTCATGATTTCTTATTCCTCATGGAAACGAAGAATGCTGATAGTGTGGTACTTAAAGCAGTTCAAGATTTGAATTTTATAAATAGTTCTTTTGTTCCCCCCATGGTCACGGTGGGGGGTGGTTTGGCCCTTTTTTGAACTCAAGATTTTACGTTGGAAATCCTTGTGTCTGGTGATAACTTTATAGACACAAAAGTCACTTTGGCAAGGAAGTGTTTTTATGCTACTTTTGTGTATGGTGACCCTGAACCTGGGAAGAGGAAGTTTGTCTAGGAAAAACTAAAGGAGATAGCCACCCTCAGAGAAGGACCCTGGTTTCTTATAGGAGACTTCAACGACCTTGTCAATAGTTCAGAGAAGCGTGGAGGACCTCCAAGATCAGAATGGTCGTTTGTGGATTTCAGATCATTCATGTATGAATGCGACTTGTATGATATTCGACATTTTGGAGACCCTCTTTCTTGGAGATGAGTACGAGGTAATCATGTGGTGTCATGTAGACTGGATAGAGCAGTGGGAAACAGTGACTGGGCAGAGCAATTTCCAAATGGTTGTTGTCTCTATCTTCCCTTTGAGGGCTTAGACCATAGGCCATCAATTACCTTCTTTCGGCTGGAAAAGAAGAAGAACCAAGGCTGGTTTCGGTATGATAGGCGGCTCAAGGACAATGAAGAGGTTTGAAAGTTAATTGAGGAGGTGTGGTTGGAGGATGAGAGCAGACCTGTCCAGTCAAGGATTTCTAAAGTACGTCAGTCTCTTGTTTGTTGGAATAAAGAGAACTTTCGAAATATCAAAAAGGCCATTGAGCTGCTGCAAATGGAGCTGGAGAAGGCAATGGTAAGCACCATAAATGACCCCACCGTGCTAGACAAAAATAATTTGGCCCTGGAGGCAGCTTATAAGGAGGAAGAAAGCTTCTGGAAGTTGCGAAGCAGGCAATTATGGCTTTGTCTCAGTTACAAAAACTCTGGTTACTTTCATGCGGTAACCAAAGGAAGGAAGGTAATCAACAAATTCACAGTCATAGAGAATGAGGCTGGAGAAGTCTTCTTTGAGGAAGGACAGATTGCGGATATATCTCTTTGTATTTCCATACTCTGTTTGGATCTTCTGAAACAGAGTATGGAAAGCAATGTAGACAGATTGTGGATATATCTCTTTGTATTTCCATACTCTGTTTGGATATTCTGAAAGCAATGTAGAGGGGGTGGAGGGGATTATAACACACGCTTTGACCCCCTGTGTCACCGCAGACATGAGCAAGAGTCTGATTAGAGATCAGTCTCCTGAGGAGATTAGAGCAGCAGTGTTCAGTATTCATCCTGATAAAGCCCCTGGACCAGACGGGTTCTCCGCTTTCTTCTTCCAGACTAATTGGGCAGCGATTGGTCCAGCTATGGTTAGTGAAATCCAAGAGTTCTTCATAGCAGGGGTGATCCTCCCGAACCTTAATGAGACACATATTTGTCTTATCCCTAAGGGACAAGGACCAAGAGTGGTGGCTGACTACAGACCTATTAAATTATGCAATGTGTACTACAAAGTGATTTCTAAACTTTTGGCCAAGAGATTACAGCCCCTATTGGAGTCGCTTATCTCGAAGAACCAATCTACATTTATCCTAGGGAGAGCAATTTTGGATAATGTCATGATAACACATAAGATCTTACACTTCCTCAAGCACTTAGAAGCTAGGAAGTGCTGCTCAATGGCTGTAAAAACTAATATGAGCAAAGCCTACGACAGAGTAGAATGGAGCTTCATTCAAGCTGTTTTTCAGAGATTCGGCTTCCATCCCAAATGGACAAACTGGATCATGCAATGTATTTCCACTGTCTCTTACTCATTCCTAGTTAATAATTCCCCTCAAGGGCGAGTAATTCCAGTACGTGGAATAAGGCACGGGGATCCCATCTCCCCTTATATCTTTATCTTATGCAGCGAGGTCCTATCGGGACTTTGCAATAAGACACAAGTTTCGGGAAAAATGAAAGGCATATTGGTGGCAAGAGGGTGTCTAAAGATCAACCATCTCTTGTTCGCAGATTATACGATGTTTTTTGATAAAGTAAGCGAGAAATCCTGCCTGAATCTAAAGACGTTGCTTGCTAAGGATGAGAAAGCGTCTGGTCAAAGAACAAGCCCGTCAAAGTCATCCATCTTCTTCTCAAGAAACACTTCAGAGGTGAAAAGACAAACCGTGATGAGAGCAAGTGGAATATCTAAAGAGGGGGGAGTAGGAAAGTACCTTGGCTTACCAGAGCATTTTGGGAGAAAGAAGAAGGATATCTTCTCCTTTATCGATGATAGGATTAGACAAAGAGCCTTTTCGTGGTCCTCAAGGTTTCTCTCTCAAGCCGGGAAGCGTACAATGTTGAAGAGTGTGTTGACAGCAATGCCAACTTACTTAATGTCTTGCTCTCAGTTGTCGGTGTCTCTGTGCATAAGGGTCCAATCTACACTGACTAGATTCTGGTGGGATTCAAAGGCTGAGAAAAGGAGTATGTGTTGGGTGGCATGGGAGAAGCTGACGGGTAGTAAAAGGGATGGTGGTCTAGGCTTTCGCGACCTCCATTCTTTTAATGCCGCTTTGCTTGGTAAACCCTCTTGTTTGTTGGCTCGTACCCTTTTGGGGAAATATTGTCAGGAAAAAACGTTTCTGGAAGCGGACTGCCCTAACTCATCATCTCATGGCTGGCGAAGTGTCATTGTGGGGAGAGATGTTTTATTAAAGAACCTGGGCTGGGTGGTTGGTAATGGGGAGTCTATCAAGATCTGGGAGGCTTCGTGGATTTCGTTGGAATCCCCACTTCAACTGTATGGCCCGACTGTTAGAATTGCGGAAATGTAGAGGAGAGATTAAGAGAATAGTTTGAACAAGAATAGAGAAAATAAAGTAAAAGACTTAATTAGATAATTTCTTATGTTTGTTACATGGTCTAATATAGAGGTTTAAATGGCATATAGTCGTTAGGTGTGAGTGTAAGCTGAAAGGGACACAATGTGGCTTGTCTCGAACTTGTGCAAGGTGAAAGCGACCCGTCCTCCCTTTGTTTCACTCACATTGCCCGCCTACCAAAGGCACACACGTGATTCTTCATTCTTGCTAGATATTTAAGCTCTTCTAGATCCTTCTTTCTCATGGGCCTCTTTGTTATAAGGCTGCTGCTACACATCTCACTCCAATGGCCCTCATAGCCTCATTGCTTCGACTGAACGGACACTTGTACAGATGATTGTACGGACACTCACCCTTGATCTCATTTTCCTTCTTCTCATCAATACTCCCCTTCAAGTTTAGCCGAATGCAATGGCTAAACTTCCACTCCCGTGAAGCATCACCTCGTTTAAAACCTCAACATATAAAACCACTTAGGATAAAACTACATTGAGGGAAAAAGAGTGTGATGACCACGGTGGAAGGATTGAGATCATGGATGAGTCAAGTCCACAAGACCAAGTTTGTTGTGAATATGAGAGCAAATTTGACGACTTGCAGCCTTGATGAAGTTATCGGCGAGCTGATCCTTACTTGGTGTATGACACAGAAGTGTAACGCCTTCTTTAATATTTTCCCGGACCTTATGACCATCTAACTATATGTGCTTGGTTCGTTCATGGAACACCGAGTTTGTTGCGATATGAATGGCAACTTCGTTGACGCAATGCATAGGGATATGTGTGGAGGATTTGATGCCTAGGTCTTCAAGAAGCGCCTTGAACCATGTGAGCTCAGTAGTGAGCTTTCTCATTGCTCGATATTCAGATTCTGCGCTTGACATAGAGACCACCTTTTGCTTCTTTGTCTTCCATGTGACTAAGTTGCCTCCTATAAAGGTACAATAGCTGGTTGTAGAACGCATATCCGTCCTATCACTGCCCCAATCTGCGTCACAATATCCAACTAGCTCGGTGTTGGAGTTCTTTCCCATCCAAATGCCTTGTCAGGGGCTCTTCTTGAGATAGTGAAGAATCCTTTCCAAGAGGCTCCAATGATAGGTGGTGGGAGCTTTCATGTACTGACTCACCTGATTCACGGCATAGCAAATGTCAGGCCGAGTAAGTGTTAAGTAGATTAGCTTACCCACCAATCGACGATAGGGAGAGGGATCTTCATATGGTGGATCCTTTCTCTCCCCTTGTCGTTCTACTTGATATCCATCAGGAAGTGGTGTCTCCACAAGTTTAGCTCCTAGCTTTCCTGTCTCACATAACAAATCAAGAGTATACTTCCTTTGTGAGAGAAAGAAGCCTTCCGAAGAGCAACAAAATTCAATCCCAAGGAATTATTTAAGCTCTCCAAGATCTTTTATGTCAAAGACCGACTTAAGATGAGCCTTAATATCTTGAATACCTTCTTTGTTGTCCCCGGAGATGATTAGATCATCAACATAAATGACAATAACTATACCTTTGGAGCTTTGGAGGGTGAAGAGAGTGGTATCCATGTGAGACTTCTTAAAACCATGGCTTATAAGAGTGGTGCTCAGCTTATGGTACCAAGATCTCGGCGATTAATCTAAACCACATATGGCTTTTCTTAATCGCAATACCTTTCCCGGAGTAATGGTGTCTTCAAGACCAGGTGGTGGTGTCATGTATACTTCCTCATGTAGTTCTCCTTGTAGGAATGCATTTTTGACATTCATCTGCCATAACTCCCATGAAAGGTTAGTAGCAAGTGAGAGCACAACCCTTACAGTATGTAGTTTTGCTACTGGTGCAAATGTGTCTTTGTAATCTTCCCTATATGTTTGAGTGAAGCCGCAAGCGACTAGTCGAGCTTTATATCTCTCTATTTCTCCATTGCTCAAATATTTGATAGTGAATACCCACTTGGAGCTTACGGTTCTTTTTTCCTGGTGGAAGATCAGCTTCATCCCAAGTGTGATTGCGCTCCATTACTCCAACCTCATCGTCAACAGCATTCAACCATTCCTTACTTTCTTTGGCTTCCTCATAGGTTTGTGGAATGTTGTGTTCATCGATTTTGCTGAGGAATGCTTGATGATCAGCCGGTAGTAGCGCAAGAGAGCAAACGGCTTGAATCGGATGAGAAACAGCTTGATTATTGTAGTAAAATCTTTTATCTTTCCATGTGGATGGATGTGACTTCATCCTTTGGCTCCTTCTCAATGGTTGTGGCGTCAGTTCTGTTGTGTTGACCGATTCGAGGACTTGTTCATGTTCTCGTTCCTCATGTGTCAACTCAAGTGTGTTCTCCCCTTCCGGCGCCTGAACCGTGGAGTCAAGATCATGAGTTTCAAGAGCTGGATAATCTGACGTTGGAAGTATTTTAGTCGAGTCAGGTGAAGTATCCTGGGACACATTTTGGTTTTGCTTTGGCGAGATGCCAAGGTGATCAAGAAGGAACTTGAGGCTTGCGGATCGATCGGTTGGAGTTGCGAGATCCTTTAGATCATTCCAATCTTTCTTAGCAAAGTATCCTTGTTCTTCAAAGAACTTGACATCCCGAGACACAAATGTGCGACTATTGATCGGATCAAAGCACTTGTATCCTTTTTGCGTGATTGAGTAGCCTAGGAACATACATCTTGTGCTCTTTGCTTCAAGTTTGTTCCTTACCTCTCCTGGTACTAGAACAAAACAAACACACCCAAATAATTTTAAATGACTTATGGATGGTTTAAATTGGTTCAATACCTCAAATGGTGATTTATCTTCCAAAATCTTTGTTGGAATACGATTGATGAGGTAACATGCGGTCAAGACTGCATCTCCCCAATATCTCTTTGGTACATTAGCATGGAACATCATTGATCTTGCTACTTCCATCAAGTGTCGATTCTTTCTCTTAGCCACTCCATTTTGTTGAGGAGTGTATGGGCAACTTGTTTGATGTATAATGCCATGCTTTGCTAGGTGTTCTTTGAATTGATTGCTTGTATACTCGCCTCCATTATCTGTTCTAAACACTTTAATCTTAGCATTAAATTGATTAGTAACATAATTTTGAAAGTTTATGAAGGCATCTATCACCCGATCCTTAGAGGGAAGCAAAGTAACCCAAGTATATTTCGATTTTTCATCTATAAAGGTCACAAAATATTTGTTGTTATCCCTAGAATCACATGGTGATGTCCAAACATCTGAATGAACTAAGTCAAAGTATTTTTCATAAAACGTAGTGGACTTAGAAAATACGGGTTTACAATGTTTGCCAAGAATACAAGCTTCACAACTAGAATGATCAAAAGAAACATTAGGTATTATCAATTCAAAGGCTCGAGAATGAGGATGAACTAATCAAGCATGCCACATAACATTAAATGAAACACCAAGATGAGAACTAGGAGAAAAAGATTTAGGTGAGCTTGATGAAATATCTTCAAGAATATAAAGGTCATCTTTGGTTCCACCTTCACCAATCAGTTTTCCAGTCTCAATATCCTGAAAGTAAACATCATTAGGCCCAAATATAGCATAGCAATTAAGTTCATTAGTTGCTCTTTTAACCAACAAAAGATTAGAAGTGAATTTAGGCATATAAAAGGCCTTAGATTATTTGTTAAACAATTTTAAGTTTCCAACTCCTTGAAATGGTATCATATCACCATTAGCAATTATAACATCTCCTCTAGACGGTCAATATTGTTTAGAATATCCGAGTTACTAATCATATGGTGAGAAGCACCCGAATCAACAACAAGTGAACTATTAGGCTTTAGAGTTAAGAAAGTTTTACCGGACTCCTTGAGAGCCAAGGACTTGAAGAATGCTTCCAAGTCTGATTTCCTCACAAAGTCGTCGGATGTTGTCTCTTCTCCACTCTTTGATGAGCCGGCAGCTTGTTCATCGTTAGTGTGAGTGAGGTTGGCTCTTGGATCTTTGTTGTTGAGTTTACTCGGTCTCAAGTGGGGGTGAAGGAACCCTCCTTTTGATCTTCGATCCTCCGGCTTGAATGTTTTTTTTGTTAGCCGTGACTAACTCCCCTTTACCACTAAATAGGCCAAGTGAGCCTTGTTCCTTTTGAATTTGTGAGCACACATCATCAAGGCTAGGGAGCTTGTCAGACCTTAGGATGTCTTTGATGAGGTCATTGAAAGTCGGATTGAGTGTGAGGAGTAGAGCAAAGACCTTGTCTTGTTCCCTTTTCTCGTTGAGTACCGCCGGATCCATGGTGTTTGGCCTAAGCATTTCAAACTCGGCCCATAGGGATCTGAACTTGCCGAAATGCTTGTTAAACTCCATATCTTCTTGGCTCAAGTCGTTGATAGCTTTCCTTACTTCAAAAACATGAGTCAAGTTGGAGATGTTTCCAAACACATTCTTGAGAGTTTCCCATAGTTCACTCGTTGTCTCACAGTATGAGTAAGCTTCAAGGATTGGGGCTTCAAGAGAGTTTTGGAGGATGGAGAGAACTGTTTGGTCTTCTTGGAACCACTTGGCTTCTTCTTCTACGAGCCTAGCTTCCTCTTCATCCTCTTCGATGGATTCTTTTCCATCTTATTTGGTGGCTTACTTTGGAGCTTTTCCACCTTCGATGTGGCTCCAAAGTCCGCGGCCACATAATGCGGTTTTGGTGGTTCTTGACCACAGGAGGTAGTTACCTCCTTTGAGAACGGTTGGTAGCACCAGCGGCTTAGAGTTTTCCATGGCCGAGGGACAAATCTTTTAAACTGGAGAATGAAAGTGGATCAGTGAACTAGAACCAAGTAAGAATGACAAGAATCTTGAGAATAAAGAGAATAGAAGAATCAGATTGTCAAAAACGACAACATGGCTCTGATACTATGTTAGAATTGCGGAAATGTAGAGGAGAGATTAAGAGAATAGTTTGAACAAGAATAGAGAAAATAAAGTAAAAGACTTAATTAGATAATTTCTTATGTTTGTTACATGGTCTAATATAGAGGACCACAGGGCATATAGTCGTTAGGTGTGAGTGTAAGCTGAAAGGGACACAATGTGGCTTGTCTTGAACTTGTGCAAGGTGAAAGCGACTCATCCTCCCTTTGTTTGACTCGCATTGCTCGCCTACCAAAGGCACACACGTGATTCTTCATCATTGCTAGATATTTAAGCTCTTCTAGATCCTTCTTTCTCATGGGCCTCTTTGTAATAAGGCTGGTGCTACACATCTCACTCCATTGGCCCTATTAGCCTCATCGCTTCGACTGTACAGACACTCATACGGATGATTGTACTAACACTCACCCTTGATCTCATGTTCTTTCTTCTCACCAATACCGGCTACTTTAGCCATTAAAGACTTGAAGGTATCAGATCTCTTCGTTGCATGTACCCGGGAGTGGGATGTTGAAAAAGTTGGGATACTTCTCCCACACTTTAAAGATGTAATCCTCCGCATCAAACCAACCAGATTGGGAGCCCAGGATAAACTAGTCTGGTTGGGCAATAAAAAAGAAACTTATACTACTAAGTCAGGTTATTTTGTGGAAAGAGGGTCCCAACCCACTGTTTTGGGACAACACCTAAGGTCAGTCAACTGGAAAGCCGAAGTTTGGGCTATTAACATGGCCCCAAAGATCAAGGTTTTCATCTGGAAATCTCTCCATAGGGCTCTACCTGCGAAGCAGCAGCTCAAGGACAGGCAGATTAACATACCGGTGGCCTGTCACCATTGTGGAAAGACGGAAATTATATTACATTTGCTCTTTCTCTGTCTGTTTGCATAGGAGGTGTGGAGGTACGTTCCTCTGTCACATGAGCTTCCTTTCGAGCATGTGAACATAGAACTCAACGACCTCGACCTGCGGAGCCACCATCCGGGTCTTTTCTCCCTCACGAAGGACAAGGCATGTTATGTGCCTCGGATGCAGCCTGGCAGTCAAATTTAAGAGTGGCAAGTCTGGGATGGACAAGCTCTCTACTCTCCTCTGGGTCCCTATCCCACCACTCAGCAATTTGTGAAAATGTTTCTTCATCTCTTATGGCAGAAAGCCTTGCGTGTTGAGCTGCAATTCATACTGTAGTCAGACTAGGTTTCGATCACCTCTACTTGGAGTCTGATTGTCTACAATTGGTTGGATCTATAAACTCTCGATCAAGTCTTTTGGAAATCCATGGCATATTGTCGGACATATTTTTATCCCTGGACTGTTTTGCTAATTTTACATGTTATTTTATTTTTATCCCTGGACTCCATTGCCAAGAATTGTCTAAGGGTGTATACCCAAAACTTTGGTTGATCAATATATATTTGGTGCACAAATATATATATATATATATATATATATATATATATATAATAATCATTAATAATAAAGATTATAACTAACCGTAAACTTCAGTTTTGAATTTTGATCTCTATCACAATTATTTGATATAATTTTCAAACTCTGTCTTTTACCTTTTTTAGGCAAAACAAACTATGTCCTTTTTTTGTTCAAAACAAACTCTATGTCTATGATGTCAAAAAATCAAAACAAAGACACAAAATGTTTATCCTTAGTTATGCGCATGGGAGAAGACAAAATATCTAGTTTAGTATTAACTAATACTTACTTAGCAGTAGTTGGTGGAAAATAAAATTTTAATTGATTTGAAAATCTTTTAGGTTATGCTTACCCAATTTGTTGAAATATATCAAGATTATTCGAATACAAACAGGCGTACATTATATATATATATATATATATATATATATATATATGTACTTTATAAATGATGTATGCATAATGCATCCGAATGATGATACAACGACAATATTAAAAAATCAATATGTTACATGTTTTGTTCATAGATAAGTTAGATAGATCATATATATTGCAAAGTTGTAGATCAATTAACATGATGGGTTTAAATAATAATTTGTAGATCAATGACCGGATTTTTTTTGGTTAATTCAGAGTAAATTACCAGGCTTAAAGAGGGCTTGAAACTAAACTCTGGGAGAGGTGCAACCCACGGATAGACCTTCTCTCCGGATATTTAAATGGGCCGTTAGATAGACCCATATCCGTGTAAAGGTGTCCAGGTAAAAATGACTTAGTTTCGTACAGCAGAAGAATCAAACCTGAAACGTTGTAGCGTCCCATTCCCACTCCCTACCATTCGACCACAAGCTCCCGGATATTTTTGATAGAAATACAGCATCAGTTGGATTACGCTGGCTATTAAGTAGTTAACTACATTGCATTTGATAATAGATACAAGCATCATGGTTATAATCCACTCAGGCATTTAGCGTTCCCATTTACCCCACCATTGTTATATTCAAAAAACATTTGCTATTCGTTTTATAAAATGTCCTCTGTGTGTAGTATAAAGAATTAAAATCTCAAGTTACACATTTATATTATCTCTTTTCACTTTTATATCTACATATCGTGAACCTTTCAAGTTAAAACCTCAAGAAAATATAATGAAAATAATTGATTTGCGTTATGTATACTGTATACATCAATGTTGAATCGTATACCAAAAAAATTACTGAAACATCAATTCCATTAAAAGAATCTGTTTTATAAATTAATTAATTATTTACCAAAATTGTAAGTTCATAATGTAAGAATTACAAACAGATGAGTATGAGAAGAATAGAGAATGATATAGAATGATCAAGAGAGAAAGAGAGAAAGAGAGGGCGGCTAGGTTAGAATAGAGGAGAATGAGAGATTCTCATTCCTTCTATAATAATGACCTAGTTACAAACTATTTATAGGGATACAATAGAGTCTATATAAGGAATCTACTAGAATGTACATTTATAATCGTAGGAAGAACGGGTTCTTATATCCTAAAAAGAACATGTTCTTATATCATAAGGAGAACACGTTCTTATATCACAAGGAGAACGCGTTCTTAGTGTGTTCATGTTCACACTCCCCCTCAAGCTTAACCATTTTGGAACAGAGGTTAAGCTTGAAACTATGACCACCCACCTCATTAAAAACCTTAGTATTGAAAACCCATTTGGGACAAAAACATACTAAGAGAAAAAGAGTATGGAGTCAATAGCTTAGGGTCTTCATCGGTGGCCTGGTTAGGTCCATAAGTCCAAGTTTGGAGTGTATATACTCGCAAACCTTGGGGCTCGCTGCTTTGATGAAGATGTCCGCCAGTTGTTCAGAACTCTTGGTGTGAGATGGCAAGATAACTCCTAACTGAACTTGTTCTCTGACTTTGTGGCAGTCCACTTCTATGTGTTTCGTCCTTTCATGAAATACTGAGTTTGATGCAATGTGAATAGCGGCTTCATTGTCACAATGCATTGTGATCGGCTTTGGAGTCTCGATGCCTAGATCCTTCAAGAGAGCATTGAGCCACATGAGTTCGGTTGTGAACTTCCTCATTGCCCTGTATTCAGACTCTGCACTTGAGAGAGATACCACCTTTTGTTTCTTACTCTTCCAAGTGACAAGATTTCCTCCAAAAAAACGTGCAATAACCAAATGTTGAGCGTCTATTTTCATGATCCCCGACATAATCTGCATCACAGTATCCTACCAGCTCTGCATTTCCATTACATCCCGTCCATATGCCTTGTCCTGGTGATCCTTTGAGATACTTGACTATTCGGCTCACCATTTTCCAGTGATGTAATGTTGGCTTCTGCATATGTTGACTCACCTGGTTCACAGCAAAGCATATATCATGTCGAGTTATGGTGAGATAAATAAGCTTACCTACCAACCGTCGGTACTGTTTTACATCTTCGAAAGGAGCATCATTCAGCTCCCCCTTACGATCGGCCTTGTAGTCTTCTTCAAGTGGAGTTTCAACTGGTTTTGATCCAAGTTTACCTGCCTCATTCAAAAGATCAAGTGTGTACTTTCTTTACGACAAGAAGAGTCCTTCTTCAGAACGACAAACTTTTATCCCAAGAAAATACTTTAGTTCTCCAAGATCTTTGATATCAAAAACTGATTTAAGATAGAGTTTGGTATCTTGAATACCTACCTTGTCATTCCCGAAGATGATAATATCATCAACATATATAAGAATGACTATAATACCTCTTTGGCTTGGGTAAGTGAAAAGAGTGTGATCAGCTTCTGATCTTCTAAATCCTTTTTCCATCAATGTTGAACTAAGTTTATGATACCAAGCTCTTGGTGATTATTTCAACCCATATATTGCTTTCTTTAATTGAAACACCTTTCCGGGACCAATAGTGTCTTCAAGTCCTGGTGGTGGTCTCATATAGACTTCATCTTCCAGTTCTCCTTGTAAGAACGCGTTCTTCACATCCATCTGCCACAATTCCCAAGATAGATTAGTAGTTAATGAGAGCACTACTCTTACCGTGTGAAGCTTGGCCACTGGAGTGAATGTGTCAGAATAGTCATCTCCATAAGTTTAAGTGAACCTCTTGCGACAAGCCTGGCTTTATATCGTTCTATCTCCCTTTTACTCTTATACTTTATAGTGAATATCCATCGAGATGTCACAGCTTTCTTTCCTTTTGGTAGATCAGCTTCGTCCCATGTGCGATTCTTCACCATTGCATTAGTCTCATCTCCGACCGCATCACGCCAAACTTTATGTTCTTTAGCTTCCTCATAACTTTGTGGAATCCAATGCTGATCAATTTGAGTGAGAAACACTTGATGCTCAACAGGAAAATGTGCCAGAGTGCATACAACTTGTATAGGGTGAGCAACCGCCTGACTATTGTAGAAGATGCGAGGATTTTTCCAGTTCTTAGGAGAAGACTTGAGTCTTTCACTTCGTCAGAGGGGAATAACTTCAATAGCTTCATCCTCTGTAGCCTCAACCTTTGTAGCCTCATCCTCTGTAGCCTCAACCTCTGTAGCCTCAACCTGAGTCGGATGTTCTTCCACATGATCTTCTTCCTCTAATTTAGGTTCTTCTCCCCCGGAAGCAAGATCATCCTCCTCGGATACACGTTCTTCACCTAGATTTTTCAGTTCATCTTCAGCTTTATCATAATCATCTACTTCTTGACTATGAGGACTATCAGTTTCTTCCAGAGAAGAACAAGGTTGATGTTGATTATTCGCAACTCCAAGCCTTTCAAGAAGAATGCGGAGATTGTCTACTCTATCTGATGAAGAGTAGGGAAGATCTTTCAAGTCCTCCCAATTACTTGTATTATAGAATCCCTTAGATTCTAAGAACTCGACATCCCTTCAGACCAGAACCCTCCTAGCTTCAGGTTCATAACACTTATATCCCTTTTGAGTAGTTGAGTAGCCAATAAACATGCTCTTGACACTCTTAGCGTCAAGCTTGTCACGCTGCTCACCTGGTTTTAAGACATAACACACACATCCAAATACACGTACGTGATTAATAGACGGTTTAATTTTGTTAAGTACTTCAAATAGAGAGATATCACTCAGTGTTTTTGTTGGAGCTCGATTGATCAAGTAGCATGCTGTTACAACAGGATCTCCCCAGAACTTCTTTGGTACATTTGTGTGAAACATCATAGATCGAGCAACCTCCATAAGATGTCTATTCTTCCTTTCAGCTACGCCATTTTGTTGGGGTTTATAAGGACAACTTGTTTGGTGAACAATCCCATGTTTGGCCAAATGTTGTTTGAACGCATGACTTGTATACTCCCCATCATTATCTGATCTCAAAATTTAATCTTGCCATTATAATGGTTAGTCACATAGTTTTGAAAGTTTGTAAAAGCATCAAGAACTCTATCCTTAGAAGGAAGCAAGGTTAGCCAAGTATATTTTGATTTTTCATCAATAAAAGTAACAAAATATTCATGATTTTCACGAGATAAGCAAGGTGAAGTCCAAACATCAGAATGAATTAAGTCAAAACAATGCTCATATATAGTTGAGGACACAGGAAAAACAGTTTTGCAATGTTTACCAAGGATGCAAGCTTCACCATCATTATTCTTAAACGAAATACTAGGCAACAAAAGTTCCAAAGCACAAAAATGGGGATGACCAAGTCTAGCATGCCACACTGAACTATTAGCCTTATCAAATATTGATTTAAAACATGACGAAAGGGAAGTAGATAAGTTTGAATCCTCAAGCACATAAAGATCATCTTTAGTGGTTCCTTTTCCAAGCACTCTACTCGTTTTAATATCTTGAAAATAAACATCATTAGGGCCAAATATTCCATAACAATTAAGATCATTAGTCGCCCTTTTAACTGATAACAAATTAGAGGTGAATCTAGGCATATAAAAATCTTTAGATGTTTACTCAAACAAGTTTAAGTTTCCTATTCCTTCAATAGGTACTTTATCTCCATTGGCTATGATCACATTTCCTAAAGTCGGTTTTATATCTCTAATTAGCTTAGAATCAATAATCATATGGTGAGAGGCTCCAGAATCAACAATAAGAGGTTTCATAGCATTGAGAGTAAGATAGGCGTTACCAGAAGACTCTTTTAGAGCCTTGATGAGTGCATCGAGATCAGATTTTCTCACCAACTCCGAGGAGGCTGCTAACGCTGATCTGTTTCCTTTAGTGATTTGAGGAACCATTAGAGCTTGTATTTCACCATATCCACTCGCTTGATTCGCTCTTGGATTAGTTCCTCTCGGGCGAAAATGTGGATGAAGAGCCCAACATTTCTCCTTAAGATGTCCAGGCTTCTTGCAATGATCACATATGAACCGGTTCTTTCCATCATTTATATAGTAGCCCTTGTTTGCAACAGCTACCTCTCCTTTGTTGGCTGTGATAAGATCACCTTTTGCTCAAAACAAACCAATGGAACCATGCTCCTTTTGAATTTGATTGCACACATCATCAAGACTTGGAAGCTTATTTGAACGAAGAATATGTTTGATGAGATCAATGTATGACGAATTCAACGTCAAGAGCAAGCTAAACACCTTGTCTTGTTCACAGCGTTCATTTAGAACCACTAGATCCACCGAGTTAGGCCTTAAGATTTCCAACTCTGCCCAAAGAGATCTGAACTTCCCAAAGTGTTTAGTAAACTCCATGTCTTCCTGGTTGAGATTGTTAATTGCTCTCTTTACCTCAAACACACGACTCAGATTGGACATTACCAAACACATTTTGTAGGGTATTCCAAAGATCCTTAGCTGTCTCACAATATGAGTAAGACTCAAGAATCGGAGCATCCAAGGAATTTTGGATGAAGGCTAAAACACTTTGGTTCTCTTGGAACCACTTGTCGTTGTCACACACAACGATCTCTTTCCTTATTGTTTGGTCGTCGGCTCCTTCACAGCTTCATTGCTCTCAATGTGCTTCCAGAGCCCGTGACCGCACAGTGCTGTCTTTGTGGTTCTTGCCCATAGCAAGTAGTTTCCACCTTTGAGTGTAACAGGGATGATTAGGGTTTTGATGAGATCCATGATGATATTCTGGTGCGGAAGAGGAAATTTTGAGAATAAACACAATAGGAGCGTTACTGCCTGATACCATGTAAGAATTACAAACAGATGAGTATGAGAAGAATAGAGAATGAGATAGAATGATCAATAGAGAAAGATGGGGCTGCTAGGTTAGAATAGAGGAGAAGGAGAGATTCTCATTCCTTGTATAATAATAACCTAGTTACAAACTATTTATAGGGATACAATGGAGTCTATATAAGGAAACTACTAGAATGTACATTTATAATCGTAGGAAGAACGGATTCTTATATCCTAAGAAAAACACGTTCTTATATCATAAGGATAACACGTTCTTATATCACAAGGAAAACGCGTTCTTAGTGTGTTCATATTTACACAGAAATGGTCACAATATTATTACTAGTGTTTAAATTTTGGTAAATAATTAAAACGTAGCAATTTTTGTAGACCACCTTTTAACTTCCAGTTAGAAGTAAGAACATTGGTATAAAAATGTATCGAGAGGAGTAGAGGACTAATCAATTCAAATCATTCTCAAGATTAAGTATTATATCCTACATACACTTGTGACTTTCTCTACAAGTCTACAACTATGCACTCTAATCTCATTACATCAACTAAGAGAAATTTATATTATCTTCTAAGAAAAATGAGTATAATTGAAGAGTAAGGACAAACAACATACACGTTACAGCAACTTGTTAGTTAGAATTAACAAAGAAAAAATTAGTTTAAGAAAAGTAAAGAGAATGCTGATATTTATCGATGGAATGTGATGAAAAAAGAAAGCAAATGCTTGATGCCAAAAATATATATATATATATATACATATATATACAAAGCAAAATGGTTATCCACATTTATATTGTTTGGATTAATTAGTTTAATATCGCTGGAAATTATTATCTTAACTTCTTCAGTGACATAAACTTAATAGTTTATACTTATACTATTTGGTGCGACATAAGAAACTTGCTCAGTTAAAGATCAATGAAGTATACTATAATGACACTTGTATGACTGCGCGAAGTCATACCCACGCATCTACTGTCGGCAGCCGGGTAATATGCTAAAATCTTGTGTTATTGTGTATCTGATTTCTTTTTTTTTTAAGTATTGTGTATCTAATTAGTATTATAAAAATACCAATATTGTACTATATACTCCCAAATTACACATCTATTTTATTGGGGATCGATCGTATTCTTAATTCGTTTCATATTTCTCAGATCAAATACGAATATCAAAGGTCGTGTCTTTGAAGTATTTCGGATAAGTTTTTGGATAAGATCTACTAAAAAGAAAATAATATACATGTAACACCTTCTTGGAGCTAGTTTAGATAATGGTGATTACTTTCTTTCTTTTTGTCAAGCAGATAACGGTGATTACTAAGCAAATAAGCTACACGTTTTCAAAAAAAAAACAAAAAAAAACAAAAAAAGCTCGAAATAGATTGAATACTATTTACAAATGTAGCGTGTATAATATATCTTCAACTTACTTTCTTACATTCCTATTAAGTAATTAACCTTAATAAAAAATTATTGAGACATCAATACATAAAAATCAAAAATGAGAAATAAGCAACTTAATTATTGGAATATATTTTGTATTTGTTTACTTTTTATATTTAGTTTTTTTTGTTTGTTTCTTGAAAATTTGGCAATTCCAATTTTATTCATGGATCTTGCGCATGTTTATCAAGATAATCCAGTCTAATTTAGTGAGCATTTTTAATTTTATTTTTGTTTGGAAACTAAGCCGGATTAGCTTTTTACTTCTTTTTACGATCCAATATAAAGGGAAAAAATGTTACTCTTGACTCTTTAGTCTTTATTAAGATGTATTAATAAACTACAATGAGTTTCCGGACGTTTATTTTTGTTTTTGTTTAATAGGAAAAAGTTCAAAGAATAGTGGAATGAAAATGGTTTACACTTTACAATGTTGCGGTACCAATGACATCAGACATTATTTACATTTATCTTACAAAAAGTTGAAAATGTGAGAATTTATGATCTGATCTATGAACCAATGATTTCTTTAAACTCTCTTTTGATTAATAGAAAATCTGTTTACAAGTTTGTTCTAAACAATTTTCTAATCTCTCAAAACTCTCTTTAAAGAAACCTCACGATCTCTCTAAGTTCTTAGCTCTTTTCTTTTCTTAAGGACTAAAACTTAGTAGCTAGGTTAACTTTCTCTTGTTTGTGCTAAAGTGTTCAATCGGCCTTAGCACCCTATTTATACAACTAGGTCTTTGCCACACAATAGGCAATCTACCTATTCTAATCCTAATAGGAATTGGACAATTTCCTTTTCCTTTATGTTTAAGGAAATTTCCTTCTTTCCTCATGTTTACATTCCTATTGTAAACATGAAGTTCTTTACTCTTCTAGAAGCTTCTCGTGCCTTCTACTCTTGTGTAAGTCTTCTTGATTGTTAATAAACATCCCGATGTTCTGTTCTTGTACTTGTACTCTGTTCTTCTGAAGTAGTTCACCTTTTGAACATATATCACATCTTCAATCTCCCCCTTTTTAACTTTGTGTTTCTCAAGCATAATAAATTTTGGCTTAGATAAAACAAATATCTTAAAACCAAGGTCAACAGTTCATAACAGAATCCTAAAACGGATCATTAAGCCAAAGTCAAACATCCAAACAAAATGAACCAAAATGATCACCGAAAAAACTTCCAAAGTTATAATGAAAACACAAAGCTAAGCTCAAAGCTCCCCCAGAATCTCAGACCAGCTAGAAGCTAAGCTCAAAGCTCCCCCAGAATCTCAGACCAGCTTCTTCTCCATCTCCCCATGCTTGAGAATACAACAGTTAAAAACAACTCAAATCATCTTGGAAAGTGGATGATTCTGTATGAGCCTCTGTACTACTTCTGTAAGTCTCTGAAGAGCTTGTGATGTATCGACCAAAGCTGCATATGAACTCTCCTCATCTGCTTGACCTAACTGTGGCACACGAATGCTACCCAACTGAATTACCTCAGATGCCGAAGAAAATCCCTCATTTGTTTGTTCTTGAACTGGTATAGGATGTCCATCCTCAGTGAGTAACCCGTGTTTAACCCCATAAGCATATCCAGTTCGAACATCTTTAGTGTAGAACTTAGCTGTAACTTCTTCTTCTGCATTTGACCACTCAAGTGGACCATCCTGAATCTTAAGAGTTCCAAAAATTGTCCGAGGAAAAATCACACGCCTTGAAGGATCACTCCACTTCATACCCACAATCTGATCATAGATCAGCTGTCCGAGATCAAAACGAATACCTTTAATCAGCTTATACACAACTCGAGCACGTTCGACTGAAGGATGATTCGGATGAACAGATGGAACCCAGTTATAAGCAGCGAACATCAAAAGAGCTGCAACCTCTCCAGGAAGATCCCTAACTTTCAACTTCGACCAAGGCAACTTATCTTTTCCACTTAGAACTACTGCAAGCTCATTCTTACTCAGCTTATTAACCGCATCACTGGCTTTGTTCTCATCTAAAGTCAAATAATCTAGATTAAACGCCTCATTGATCATCCTAGGAGAGAATTCATACCACTGCCCTCTAATGAACACCTTAACACCATCTTTGGCCTTTTCGTTTGGTAAATTGGCATAAAACTCACATATCACTTCCTTGACATATAACGATAACCCTTGAACTGATTCTTGTAATCCCAACTCCATGATTTTATCAAAAATCCCAAATTCATCAGGTTGCGAGAAATCTAAATTCCTTTCTTCTATAAACTCCCTAGTTATAAGCTGGGAATACCTGGCTTGAGCAGCTTTTTACACAAACACATCAGACCTAAACTTTCCCCTTGTCCTCTTGTCACTTGATTCTGCGAATTTTGACCGCTTCGGTGTAGAAGAAGATCCTTGCTTTGTCTTTCTCCGTTTTACTGTTCGACGCTTAAGCGATTCTTGCACACGAATTTCCTCAGGGTCAGAATCGATTTCCTCATTACCAATGGTTTCTTCATCGCTAATTTCTTGTGCCGATTCATTCTTTGAAGATTCTTCATCTTCCATCTCAAAGACTTGATCATCTGGTTCCGATTGGTCATTCTGTGAAGAATCTTCACCTTCTATTGAATCGATTTGAGCATCACCACCGGATTTATCGACAAAGTGAGATTGATCTTCATCACTACTCGATTCATCAACCAACTGAGGTCGACTAAACCTAGCATCATCTCGAGTTTCCGTTGATCTCCTTCCTCCTCTTACCAACCCTCGTCGAGTTGATCTCACCATCTTCTCAAATCGTCGATACACCCGAAGAACACCACACAATGTTTTTTTTTCTTCGATACAACCAAAGACAATACCAAATAAAAAGTCTTATTATTATCTTTTTTTATCTTCTCCCCATCGATACAACCTATGCTTCATAAATCAAACAAGTCTCGAGCAAATCTTCTTAAAACTTTAACCAAAATTAAACCGATTTTCTCCAAAAATATAATCAAAATCATATAATCCGCTCAAATTAAACCATTTAATTAACCTTAAACTCCACATCTTCTCGATCTTGCTCTTGAACCAGCCCCACAAAGACTCACATCTCACAAACCCCAATTGAATTTCTTAAAGTTGAAAAACGATTAAAATCTAAAGCCTTTGTGAATATATCTGCTAACTGATCTTCAGTATCAACATGATCAATCTGAACCTGCTTTCTCTCAACCAGTTCTCTGATAAAGTGATGTCTTACATCAATGTGCTTGGTCCTTGAATGTTGAACAGGATTCTTAGAGATATCAATTGCACTTTTGTTATCACAATATACTTGTAGTTCCCCTGAATCCATACCATAATCAGCTGACATCTGCTTCATCCACAATAATTGAGTACAACAACTCCCCATTGCTATATATTCTGATTCAGCTGTAGACAAGGACACTGAATTTTGCTTCTTACTCAACCAGGCTATTAGATTGTTGCCTAGAAAGAAAAAACCTCCACTTGTACTCTTTCGATCTGTTACACTTCCTGCATAATCTGCATCACAGTAACCAACCAACCCTTTGTTCGAACCTTTAGAGTACCAAATCCCAAAATCAACAGTTTCTTTGACATACTTGATAATTCGCTTGACTGCTTCAAGATGAGACTGTTTTGGTTTTGACTGATACCTTGCACATATACCAACACTAAAACTCAAATCTGGTCTACTAGCTGTAAGATATAGTAAGCTCCCAATCATTCCTCTGTATTGCTTGACATCTACATCCTTACCATCAACATCTTTTGACAGTTTCAATGAAGTGCTCATAGGTATCACAACTTCTTTGCACTTATCCATCTGAAACTTCTTAAGAAGTTGTTTAGCATAAGTACTTTGTGAAATAAAAATATCTTGATCTGACTGTGTAATCTGCAACCCAAGAAAATACTACAATTCTCCAACCAGACGCATCTCAAATTCTTGTGTCATACTACTCACAAATCTATCCACCAACTCTTTTGAAGTACTTCTAAAGATAATGTCATCAACATAAATTTGAACCATCATAATATCACCACCTTGTTCCAAAATAAACAGAGTCTTGTCCACACTTCCCCTGTTATAGTTCTGCTCCATAAGAAAACTAGTCAGCCTTTCATACCAAGCTCTTGGGGCTTGCTTCAAACCATAAATAGCCTTTTTTAGTTTATATACATACTCAGGCCTAATTGGATCTTCAAACCCTTTGGGTTGTTCAACATACACTTCCTCTTGCAAGATCCCATTCAAGAAGGCACTCTTAACATCCATTTGAAAAACTTTGAAGTTCAGAATGCAAGCCATTCCAAGAAACAGTCTTATTGACTCAAGCCTTGCTACTGGTGCAAAAGTTTCTTCAAAATCTACACCTTCAATCTGTGTATACCCTTGTGCAACTAATCTTGCTTTATTGCGAACTACAACACCACTCTCATCAATCTTGTTTTTGAAAATCCACTTAGTACCAATAATATTCACATCTATTGGTCTACGAACCAGTTCCCAAACACCATTACGCTCAAACTGTTCTAGTTCTTCTTCCATGGCTATGATCCAAAAATCATCTTGAACAGCTTCTATATGATTCTTTGGTTCGATCATTGACACAAAACACTCATAGAAAACAGTTTCTAGAGTTGTAAAGTAACTTGTCATTTTCTTAAAGTCAGTCTGCACTCCTCGAGTCTTCATTTTCTCATTTAAGTCCCCAATAACATCAGATGCGGAATGATTCTTATGAACTTGTTGTACTTCTTCTGGTTTTGTAACTGGAACATCCAACTCAGAAACTTCATTGTGTGCTTTAGTGATGCTTACCTGTTCTGAATCACTGTCTGAATCATCATCTTGTACAGCTACAGATTGATCGTCAAAGACTACATTCACTGATTCCATGATTAAACATGTACGTCTGTTGTAGACTCTGAATGTTGTACTACTTTCGGCATAACCCAAAAACATGCCTTCATCACTTCTGGAATCAAATTTGCCAAGATAATCTTTGTCATTTAAGATATAGCGTTTTCATCCAAACACATGGAAGTAACTCAGATTTGGTGTTTTGCCTCTCCACAACTCATAGGGTGTTTTTGTAGTATCCCTTCGGACATAAACTCTGTTAATTATATAACACGCAGTGTTCAATGCTTCAGCCCAGAATTTCTTAGAAACTTGATTTCCATGTATCATTGCTCTAGCCATTTCCTGAAGAGTTCTATTCTTTCTTTCTACTACTCCATTCTGTTGTGGAGTCCTTGGTGCTGAGAATTGATGTGCAATCCCATGTTGCTCACAAAACTCCTTCATAGCCTCATTTTGAAATTCTCCACCATGATCACTTCGAATTTTCTTGATTCCTCCTCGTTCATTCAGTAGTTGTAAAGCTAAAATCTTGAAGCTGTCTATTGTATCTGACTTCTCACGAATAAAACGAACCCAAGTGTATCTGGAGTAATCATCAACTAAAACAAACACATATTTCTTTCCTGCTAGGCTTTCTACTTGCATTGGTCCCATTAAATCCATGTGAACCAGATCCAGAGCTGATTTTGACTGAACATATGGAACCTTTTTGTGCTGAATTTTGACCTGTTTTCCCTGATTACAAGGCCCACACACCATATTGTCTTCCCCTTTAAGCTTAGGTACTCCTCGAATTATCTCTTTATTCACAAGAGTAGCAAGATTCCTTGTATTCATATGTCCAAGTCGTTGATGTCATAGATCTATACTCCCTCTAGCACTGTAGCATTTGATTGAATGTTTCTCCCACATGTAACAATTATTCCCAGATCTTACACCATATAACTTGACATTACCCGACTCATCCAATGCTTTGCAATCAACTTTTGTGAATAAAACTGACAATCCTTCGTCACAGAGTTGACTAATGCTTATTAAATTTGCACGCAGTCCTTGAACTAGATACACATTCACCAGTTGTGGAAGCTCTGTATCACGTGTTGTACCTTTGCCTTGTATAAAACCATGACTTCCATCTCCAAATGTTACTGTACCTCCTTTCAATTTCTTGATATTCTGTAGATTACTCTTTGTTCCAGTCATATGTCTTGAGCAACCGCTGTCAAAAAACCAAGGCTATGTGTCTTCTTGTTCTTCAGTAACCAAAGCCATATCACACATTGATTCCGTTTTTTCTTGTTCTTCAGTACTCATGGCCATATTGCATCTAAACCTTGATCCTGAGGCTACCATTGATTCCGATTGATATAGGTCAGCTTTCTTCATCCAAACTTGTCTTCTAACTCCATTCCAGAAAAATCTTCCTTGTTGCTTTAAGGTACAGACCTTCTGCCAATATTTGTAACAAAAACGTTTGTAGTGACCGATTTTTCCACAAAAGTAACAAGTCAAAGATCCATTAGAAACACCATAAGATGTCTCCTTCTCAGATTGATAGGCTCCCGCAGATACAAATTTGGTTGTCTGTGATTTAGCTCCCATGTTCTCATTAAAGCCTAATCCTCTATGAGTCTTCTCAGTTCTCCCATAGCTCAAAATTTTGTCAAGTTGCTTGGTTCCTGCAAACATATGAATCTTCCTATTTTGTTGGTCTAATTCAGTTTGTAGTTCTGTAGATTTATTCCTTTCTCTAAGTAGCTCTTCTTCAAGCTTGTCAGCTTTTGCCGATAAGACCAACTTCTCTTTCATCAGATCTAGCGAATCTTTAGCCAGCTTTTTCTCATCCACCAATTCATTCTGTAACGACATAACAAGTGCTTCTAAACGAAATTTTTCAGTTATCAAAACTTGATTTTCCTTTCCTAGAGAAATAAGTGTATTTCGCACTTCCTTGTAACTCTGAACAATGTCAAGAACTTCATCTCCTTTTGATTCTGAATCAGTTACTTCTTCCCCATTCTCAAATTCAGTAATACCCACCATAGCTACTAAATTAATGAGTTCTTCTTCGCTACTGCTATCACTATCTGATTCATTCTCAATGCTAATCATAGACTTTTCTTTCTTGACTTTAGAGTTGCTCACACATTCCTCATGTGTGTGTCCAGTCCCTTTACAGATTGTGCACTTGGCATCTCGTAACTTGATTGTTGGATATTCTCGGATAAAATGACCATATCCCTTACATTCATGACACTGCATATCAGCCTTTTTGTCTTCACTTGTCTTCTTGAATGAATTACTCTTCTTTTGACCTTGACCTTGTTCTATCCTTCTTAAAGCTCGATCAAATCTTCTTACCAACAAGCTCACAGCATCTTCTTCTCCTTGATCAGTTAAGTCTTTGCTTACTGCTAGAGCTATTCCTTTTGATTTCTTAATCCCATTAAGGTCCATCTCGTGTGCCTGTAGCATTCCAACCACTTCACCGTAACTGAGATTTTCTAAATCTTGAGAGACAGTTAAGGCTGTTTTGTATCCCATAAACCTAGATGGAAGACACCTTAAAAACTTTTTGACTAACTTCTGATCCTTATACGTCTTCCCAAGAGTTAAGGCTTCTTGTGATAGAGCACTCAACTTTGAACTAAAGTCTGAAATTGATTCATGTTCCTCCATCTTTAGATTCTCAAATCTAGAAGCCAACATATCCTTTCTTGAATTCTGCACTTTTGTTGTACCTTCATAATGAATTTGAAGGATATCCCATGCTTCTTTAGCAGTTTCACATCCTTGAATCAAATCAAACTGTTTTCTCCCAACACTGCAATGAATAGCACTTAAGGCTCTTGAGTTGTATTTTGATCTCTTTTGTTCTTCATCAGTCCATTCTGCTTCGGGTTTGGGAATTCGCTTGCCTGATTCATCCTTGATCGTTGGTTCCTCCCACTTTTCTAGAACAGTCTTCCAAGCAAGGCGGTCAATACCTCGTATGATGGATTTGATCCTCGACTTCCAAAACCCATAATTTCCATCATCCAAGATGACTTTGTTGTTGTTGATCAGATCTCCGTAGCTATCCATCCTGTCCGCAGAATCTCACATGTAGTAATCCGAACAAGTGTTGCTCTGATACCAATTGAAAGTGTGAGAACTTATGATCTGATCTATGAACCAATGATTTCTTTAAACTCTCTTTTGATTAATAGAAAATCTGTTTACAAGTTTGTTCTAAACAATTTTCTAATCTCTCAAAACTCTCTTTAAAGAAACCTCACGCTCTCTCTAAGTTCTTAGCTTTTTTCTTTTCTTAAAGACTAAAACTTAGTAGCTAGGTTAACTTTCTCTTGTTTGTGCTAAAGTGTTCAATCGGTCTTAGCACCCTATTTATAGAACTAGGTCTTTGCCACACAATAGGCAATCTACCTATTCTAATCCTAATAGGAATTGGACAATTTCCTTTTCCTTTATGTTTAAGGAAATTTCCTTCTTTCCTCATGTTTACATTCCTATTGTAAACATGAAGTTCTTTACTCTTCTAGAAGCTTCTCGTGCCTTCTACTCTTGTGTAAGTCTTCTTCATTGTTAATAAACATTCCGATGTTCTGTTCTTGTACTTGTACTCTGTTTTTCTGAAGTAGTTCACCTTTTGAACATATATCACATCTTCAAAGGTGTGGCAGCGTTAATTGTACATATAATAATGTTTTCTTAGCAGCAATTTAAATAATATCTTTGTGACGGAGAGATCTTATCTATCTTCTGTTCACGAGCCAACAATAATAACGCTTTTGGTTATAAAAAAAAATTAATATGAGAGACTAACCTGAAAATAGCCCAACTTCGCTAATAGCCTAAATTCAACTTCGGCTAACTAGGTGATACTTAACGTTTAGAATTTAATAACTAAACTTATCAATCAAGTCACGGATATTGCAAGACTATATCAGTGGATAGAAAACTAGTAATAGTATCATCAGAGCATGGGCTACTTGTGGACCAGATGTAGTTATACCCCTCATTCCGAGTAATAAATCAAATCAAGTCATAAAAAAAAAATGATTATAAAAATAACCTAATCTATTATTTGCTTACTAATTCATTACAAGAGCTCGTCACACTTTTAAATTAAACAATTAGTTAGTGACTAGTTCCTCGTGTTATCACTTCAAGTTGCTTTTGTTGAATTAGTTTCAATACAAAGAAAGAAAAAAAAAAAGATAATTGGTCGAACCCATGGGACCAAATTTCCCCATACAAATCTATTGCCATTGGTTGAGAAGCTGATTTCTAAGGAGCCACATTGTTACCAGAAAGTAATAAAGTTTACTTAATTTTCTAACAATTTGTTTGTTCATTTGTGCAGATTGATGTATATTGTTGACTATCCGGATGGTACGCGAAAACTCTAACACAAAGAGGTAAAGAGGTCTTATTAGAATCGATCGTTTTAGGGATGTCCGTTTTCATCATGACCTGTTTCAAACTTCCTAAAACAACTTGTTCAAACCTGGAGAGTGTGATGGTAGGTGGAACAATATCAAGCATGCAAATAAAATCTACTGGCAAAGTTGGGAGAAGCTGTGTTTACTAAAAGATCTAGGAGGAATGGGTTTTAGAGATTAAAACTTTCAATCAAGTTCTACTGGCTAAACAAACCTAGAGAATTCTACAATTCTTTGATTGTCTCTTTGCTCAGGTGATGAAGAGTAAGTACTTCCCTACCTCACACTTTCTAAAAGCTAACCTGGGAAGAAGACCATCTTTTGCTTGAAGAAGCATCTTACATGGGAGGGATCTTCTAATCAAAGGTTTAACCAAAAACATAGATAATGGTAAAACTATAATGGTTTGGATGGAAAATTGGACTGAGGATGGTGATTTGTGTCCACCTTGGAGGAAAAATAGCTTTTTCAACCCTAATCTCAGAGTTTCTGAGCTGATTGATAAAAGAAGAAGATTTTGGGATCCCCAAAAGTTGAAAGAGCATTTTTTGCCGGTTGATATTCATAGAATCATCAAAATCAGACCGGTGCTATATCATGAGGACTTCTTTTCTTGGTGATTCAACAAGAGTGGTGACTTTACAGTCAAATCTGCTTATTGGCTAGCCTTTCAATCAAGTAATTCAGCTATCAGAATCCAAGCTAACCAACTTCTCTCCATAAATGTCCTGAAATCCCAAGTATGGAAGGTACCCACTGACCCTAAATTACATGTCTTTTTATGGAAGATTTTGTCTGGAGCTTTACCTGTGTGGCTTTGGCTCTAAATGCTCGGGGCTTACATACTGATGAGAGATGTCATATTTTTGGTTTTGAAGGGGAATCTATAAACCATGTTCTTTTTGTATGTCCCATAGCGAGACAAACCTGGGCGGTTGCAGGAGTTCCCTCGCTAGAGTTTGGTTTCCATAACGGTTCTGTAATCTCCAACATACATTACCTTCTTATAAACCAGAAAAATAATGTTTGGCTCAAGGAGATAAGGAAAATTTTTCCTTGGGTGCTGTGGAGATTATGGAGGAATAGGAATCAGATGGCTTTTGAAGGGGTATGTTTCTCACTTGTTGATTCGGCTCAAAAAGCGAAAGATGATTGGTTTGAGTGGATCGAGGCTCAAACAATTGATGAAGAGGTAGATCCTCTGTTGGATAACAGGCAGGTGAATGAAGATGTCAACCTCAGTGGAGGTTTCAGTCAGGATGGCAAGTTATGGGTGCCTCCGCCTAAGGACTGGTTAAAGTGTAATATAGGTACTTCGTGGTCCAAAAGAAATGAACTGGATGGTGGTGCTTGGGTATTGCGAGATCACAATGGTGTTGTCCTACTCCATAGTAGAAGGGCTTTCTCCAAAGTAACCGACCAAAAAGAAGCACAGTTTATATCTCTTATGTGGGCTATAAAAAGCATGAGAAGTCACAAAATTGAGAAAGTGATTTTTGCTTTTCAGGAAAAGTTTCTGGTTGATGCTATTAATAAACCGCAAGCATGGCCATCTTTCAGATATGAAGCTATGGAGGGCAAGTTTTTGTTGCAAACTTTCAAGTATTGGAGAATTATTTTGGAAAGTTCAATCTCAAACAGATGAACCTTTTTAATAGCCTAGAGTGTTACAAGTGAGTGCAGGTTGCAGTCGTATGCTGCCTCAAACCATCCTACATGGCTTCATCAAGTGTTTATGGACGAAAGCCAAACACTTTCTCTTTGATTTTGAGCTTTTTTGTAAAAGAAATTATATGGGTCCACCTGAATTGGGGGGGGGGGGGCTTAGGAGTAGCCGTAAGTACTTTTAACCCATCAAAAACATCATATGTGGTTTGAAATCTTTGTAATTATTATCGATATCCAATATATAATTCCAGCTGGTAAAAAAAAAAGATGTATATTGTTGACAAAATGTTATCATTCTTTTCAATATGTATATATTTGTTAATAAATGTGTTTCCATGGTTAGTGGACCTGAGTTTTCTACAATAAAAATTGTATAAGAATGATGTCTTAAAAATTATTAATTAATACTGTATTTGAGTGTTTTTGTAGTAAGTACATTCACGTTGTCGACATGACACCCCATGAGCGAATTTGATTTAACTTAGCAACTTGCATATGCATATAATTACTTTTTCCTTTTTTTAGATATATCTTTAGGGAATTTTTTGTGTTGTAATGACGAACGCAGTTGCGTCACCACATGATAAAGTGCTAGTTCAAGGTCAACCAAGTCAACGAGCTCACCATACAAATGGACCGACATGTTTTAGAACTTCTAAAGACATCAAAATGTGTTACGCCATTGACTTGCTTTAAGCTTAAACGTATTGTTTGCATTATTTCATTACTACAAATCGCGGTTAATTAACTAACAAGAGGTATCAACTGACAGTTTAATGAAACTTCACATTATAAGGGTTTTCTCTGAATCAAAGAAATGGTGATACATTTAGAGGATTCAGACTCAAGATTACATTAGGCTTTGGAAACTAATCTTCACATCAATTCTTTTTAAATAACTGAACAAGTTACAGACCTAACCAAACTATATCTTGGAATCTAAAGAAACCCAACCTCTAAATCATTCAAGTTCTAGGAAAACCTCTTTAACCATTTAACTAGAATAAGTTGGTTTAGTTATTATGATTCATTTGTTCAAAAAAAAAAAGTTATTATGATGATCATCATGCAAAAAAATAAACAACAACTGTGTATACTTGTAAGTTATAACCAAATTACGTATATGTCGTCAGTCTCAATGCGTGGAGAATCTTTCAGCCTTTATTCTGCTTGAATCGTTAAACTTTTGTAAAATAAGTTATCAACTATGTCTATCAGAAATAGCCTTTATAAAAAACCATATCATTTTATTCAAACTGAAGTCCAGACTCCATATCATTTCATTAAAGTAACATATCAATTCGAGTATATATATCACAACGATTCTTTACACTGCAGGTTGCATGTTTTTTTTCTTGACATCCACTATGATTGCATGTTATATATCTATAAAAGCCTCGTGCCTCTTATCCTCGGTTCACATGCATGTTTGCAAGCCCCGTTTTGCCCATATATAGTACTCTTTTACATTTTTACATATATAGAGAATAAATGTAAAAATGGTTTGGAGTGTATATAGTTATTTTAGGGTGAGTATTAGGGAGATTACAATTTCTAGATGAGCCCATTGATCATAACAATGCATATCTCGTTGTAAAGTGTTGGAACTTTCGGTAGAAGATGAATCTTATATTATACAGAAGACTGTACACATCTATATATACTTGTACATAGAATACTCTAGAATATAACTATAAACAGAATGTTTTATAAATGACATGAATACGGGAATGATACGAGAATATTGAGCTATTGAATAGTGTATCATTGCGTATTTGCGTATCTCTTACACTTTCGACTTTCGAGCCAGCATTACAATGCATGCATACAAGAATTTGAAAGCTACAACGAAATTAAGGCTGACTAAATGGGCTAAGCTATGTCGATATTAATGGGCTAGGTTTTAACTTTATATTTAAAAAGTCCAAAACTAAGTGCATTTGAAGTTTTTAACGTTAACTCTTTATTTTCTTATGTGTTTTGTTCTTGTTTTGTCATATGGAATCTCCCTATAACTTAATTGCTTTCAAGTTTTCAACGCACAAATGTGTTTGCGGACACGGATAGATGATTACAAACAGATACGATAACAGTTTAACATAAAACTACCATAAAATACATTGTTTATATCAAAAACAAAAATTACATAATAATGAATTGATAAATATAAATAAATCATCAAATGACTTGAGAACATTTCCTGAGAGGTAATTTGGAACGTTTATATACAAATATGTTATAAAATTATATATATATATAGTTTAATTATATATATGTATCATGTAGATAAGAATTATAAAGATAATATTTGATACAACAATGAAAGAGAAATTAATTTTTGGAGTGTTCTATATGATATTTATTATTATTCAAGAAAATATATATAATATAGACAGAAAAAATCAACCATCCGCTATGGCATATACTAAAAAGTGAGTTTTAAATTTAGAGCAATTTGAAACGTTATAATACGATGTGAAGCGATTACTATGATTAATATAGTTAATACCAAACAAGTACAGTCGTAACTTTTACACATTTTAAACCCTTTAAAAAAAAAAAAAAAAAAAAAAAAAAAAAAAACTTGTACACTTTTTTAATGTAAGCGGTTGCGAGAAAATCAACCCGTTACTAAATATGAATTATAGTAACCCTTCTTAGACCATCGACATTTAACGTGTAGATCAAACTTTTGCTTCTGTTTAAAGTTTAAACTAACCAAAACTTTTAAGTCGAACAACTCATGGGCTGAAAGACCCAGATGTGTTAAGCTAAAAAGACCCAGATATATATTAATATATACCCAAAAATATCATCACATTACATTTAATAGCACCCACTTTTTGGCTTTAAGCTAGTAGTATCTACGAACCATGTCATCATCTTCCAAAATCATCATTGCCACATCGACAATGCACCATATGTTCAACTCGAATGGAAAGTCTAACTGTTCTGACGTGGATCCAACACAAAAACAAATTATTATTCAAAAGTTATATTCTTTAAATTCATACTGTCCAAACAAAGTACCAAAATGATAAAATTATTAAATATAATATTTTCAAATAAACCAATCAACTATATATTATTACATTTCAGAAGCTTGTATAATCGAACATGTACAAATAATCAAATTTTTAGCTGACTACTAATAATTTGATCCGGTTTGTCCAAATTAAATTAAAACTTCAAATTTGATTCCATATTTCAATTTAATTTATAATTAACCAAGGTTTGACACGTAATTTTAAATGGAATATATTTATATTTATATATATGAATAATTAATTTATGAGCTTTAATATTTTGTATTCTCGCAATCTATTATAATTAAAGGTCTCAAAATATTTGGTTGAAAATAAAAGAGGGAACAAAGAGGGGCATACATGTTCGCGGCTTGTGACCGCATAAAATATGAACACGATAACTGGCTTATCCGATTCATGTTCAAACCTAATGTAGATACGTATTTGAGATTCACAATAATATTGCATAAAAATTAACTTGTAAGAAATATAATATTTTTGAAAAGTCAATAAACAATTCCTTTTTGTAGTAAAACCCGTAGAATCATCGAAAATATAAAAATATCGGAATAAAAAATAAAAACATTAAAAATAATTATATAATCGTTAAATATTTTATTATATTGTCATTTTGTGGACAACCAATAAGAAAGGTAATATCTTAAAATTGATTTTTTTTAAAAAATTCACAAGTCACATGTGCATTTTTACCAGATTTAAATTCTACTAATCAATATTTATGAGTTGTGGAGCATTAGGTTTTTGTGATGAGGTGAAGAAGTGATGATAGATTTCAATAAAATCATGTTGATCAACATGTATTTGTTTATCCTAAATTCCTAATTGTTCTCATTTATTTGTTATTGAGCGTCTAATTCGTTTGTCGTCGGTGAAAATAAAGGAATAAATTGTAAACTTCCAAAAAGTTATGTAACCCTCACATTTAGAAATGTATCACTATAAATTACATATGTCTTTTTATTTGGACCCTTTTATTTATGTTTTAATCATTTTCTGATAAATCAATTTTACAATTCAAATCCTATCACAAATGACGGCAATACCAATATAAATACGCTAAATTATAATCTGTCTATCTCAAAACATTGAAAATGATGTATGACATTTAACACAAGTGGATGGTGAGAGACAGTGTCGGGTGACTTGGGGTGCACTTCCACGCGCGACTTCGACTTGTTTGTCCCTACACAACTCTCTTCTTCTTCTATAAAAGAACCTTTCTTTGCTCATCTCAATTAATCACTTTCTCTTATCTTCACAAGTAAAAGCTTTAAAACCATCAAAGAAGAAACCTTAAAGAAAATCTCTGTTTATACCGAAGATGGGAGTTTTGAAGAGAAGAGTTTCGGGTAGCAGAGGTCTTGGAGGTGTTCTTAGAGAGCAAAGAGCTAAGCTTTACATCATCAAACGATGTGTTGTGATGCTCCTATGTTGGCAAGATTGATCTTGGTTGATTCAAGTGGTGATACTTTGAAGCTTAACAGGATCAAACTGATGATTGCAAGAAGATTGTAAGAGGAAGAAACCGGTTTGGGTTTTGCTTGCCGATAGTCAAATCTTAGGGGGACGAAATGTTAACACTTTCGATATACGAATATGGGTGGGTTTTTCGTTTTTGGAGGGTATATTTGTAAATATACGAATAAAAATTTGGGATAAATTTTGTAATGGCTTTTGCCTTAGTTCCATAGTTCCCTGTGTAAATTCGACTATATATATCTCACACATAATCTAACCAAGATTAGTTCTTGTTTACTTATTGCTTAATTTACTAATTGGTTTCATAGTTTACGTACGAGCTTGTGATAGGTATATGGTGTATTTAATATTTTCGTCTTCTAATATGTGAAATTGCATGAATCCAAATAAAACGTTATTTACTGTAAAAAATAATAGAATATAAGAAAATGGTAAGCATGGCTAACTATCCGTAACATCCACTAGAATTTCCAATTTCAAATTGTGTTTTAAGAAGGGTGTAGCAACACATACATCAATACTACAAGAAAATAAGGTCATAACTGATGGCACTTCTGACGGGCAACTATCTGTCGGTAATTACCGACGGTATACTGACCGATTTCTGATACCATAAAAGTTTGTCAGTTTTCCGTCGGAAATTTATCGACAAACAGTTGCCGTCAATAATCTGTCAAAATTTTCGACGGATTACCGACCAGATATTACCGTCCGTATTTTCCGTCGGAATCTCATCGGTAAATCAACATTTCTGACGGATTACTGACCAGATACAACCGTCAGTATTTTTCGTCGGAATTTCGTCGGTAAATATATCCGTTGTTGTTGTCGTTTGTATATTATTCAATTACCGACAGATTTCCGACGGGTATTAATTTACAGCCGTCGGAAATCCGTCCATAAACTTATTATAGTCGTTTAAATAAATATCTGTCGGATATTCGTCGGTAAATATATCCGTTAATGTAGCCGTTGTATAGCCCTTGAAAATTTCAAAAATTACTGACGGATTACTGACAGAGTACGGGCGGATACAAAATTTACTTTCTCTATAAAAACGAACCACTCCTTCTCATACTCTCACTCATTTTTTTAGAAAAAAAAAATGTCTTCTTCTTCTTATTTTCGATCTTGGATGGACGGACCGATGCTCGATCCAGAATCAAATTTATTGAATGATGAGTATGCTCGTGGTGTAGGCGAGTTTATGGAGTTGGCATGTCAACAACCGATCGTTCTTCAAACCCGTAAGTTGAAATGTCACTGTTCGATTTGCCGGAATTCTCACAATATTAGGATTGATTTAGTATGGGGTCATCTTTATTCGAATGGTTTTATGCCGGGTTACAAAATTTGGTTTCTCCATGGTGAAAGACCAGAGTATATTAGTTCTAGCGAACCATATATTGTTGATAGCGTAGAGGAACCTAGAACAGAAGTAGATTATGGTGTGGGTACTGTTGAGATGGTGAATGATGCATATAGGGAAAATATGCAATCGATGGGTCAAAATGTTGATAGGTTAGAGGAACCTAATGCAGAGGCATGCAAGTTTTTTTCTATGTTGGACGCAGCTAAGCAGCCGTTATATGAAGGTTGTAGGGAAGGTCATTCGGCTTTATCATCTGCAAGCAGATTAATGACCATAAAGACGGACTACAATTTGGCTGAGGAATGTGTGGATGCGATAACAGATTTTTTGAAAGACATTTTGCCTGAAGATAATCATTTTCCAGGTACATATTACGAGATTCAGAAATTGGTCGCCGGTCTTGGTTTGCCGTATCAAATGATAGATGTATGCGAAGATAATTGCATGATCTATTGGAGAGAAGACGAAGATAGGACAAGGTGTCGATTTTGTCAAAAACCAAGATATCAGGAAACAAGCGGTAGGGTTCCAGTTCCATATAAGCGGATGTGGTATTTACCGATCACAGAAAGGCTGAAGCAATTATATCAATCTGAGCGTACGGCTGGTCCAATGAGATGGCACGCAGAACATAGATCAAACGGAGAGATTACACATCCTTCAGATGCAGAAGCATGGAGGCATTTCCAATCTGTGTATCCAGATTTTGCGTATGAGCCAAGAAACGTGTACCTAGGATTATCTACAGATGGTTTCAACCCATTTGGAAAGCATGGAAGGCAATATTCGTTGTGTCCAGTAATCGTAACACCTTATAACTTACCGCCATCTTTGTGCATGCGTAGAGAGTTTCTTTTCCTTTCGATTTTGGTTCCCGGTCCAGATCATCCGAAGAGATCTCTTGATGTGTTTCTGCAACCGTTGATATATGAGCTGAAAATGTTATGGGATCATGGTGCTACAGCATATGACGTTTCAACCAAGCAGAATTTCCAGATGCGTGCAGCACTTATGTGGACGATTAGTGACTTTCCAGCTTATGGGATGCTATCTGGATGGTCAACTCATGGAAGGTTAGCATGTCCGTACTGTCAAGATAACACAGATGCGTTCCAGTTGAGGCACAGACGTAAAACGAGTTGGTTTGATTGTCATAGAAGATTTCTACCAGCTCGTCACCTTTATCGGCGTTCGAGGACATTGTTTAGGAAGAATAAGCAAGTGGTTGATGCACCACCTCCTGAAGTTGACGGAAATATTTTACTGGAACAGTTAAGAGACTTTGGAGCAGAGAGGACTACAGATTGTGGTGGTAATGGACATGTTGTTGTTTACGGTGCTGGCATCAATCACAATTGGTATAAACATAGCATTTTTTGGGTATTGCCTTATTGGAAAGATCTTTTGTTGAAACATAATCTAGATGTCATGCACATCGGGAAGAACGTCTTCCACAACCTCATGAACACTGTTCTAAATGTCCCGGGAAAGACAAAAGATAATTTGAAGTCTAGATTAGATTTGCCAGATATTTGTGATCGCGATTCGCTTCATGTACTAGAAAATGGGAGATGTCCAGTCCCGTCATTTCGGTTAGACACGCGCATGAAGGAAGCGTTCTTCCACTGGATTACCCACAATATTAAATTTCCTGACGAATACGCATCTAATTTACGTAATTGTGTTGATATGGCTGAAGGAAAGTTTACTGGAATGAAGAGCCATGATTGTCATGTTGTGATGCAGCGACTTCTTCCATTTGCATTTGAGCATCTTTTACCAAGTAATGTCCACCAAGCAATTGCAGGTATATTTCTAAATATCGCCATTTTTTAAAGAATTATATACATATTTATTTATATATACAGCAAAGAATTAATTCATAGAGGTTTTACAGTATTAATCCGATCTTCTTTTTACTTACAGGGGTAGGTGCATTTTTTCGGGATTTATGCTCTAGAACACTTACAGTTGACGGAATTCGTAACTTGGAAGAAAACATACCAATGATCCTATGCAATCTCGAGAAGATATTTCCCCCATCTTTTTTTGATGTTATGGAGCATCTCCCAATACACCTTCCGCGAGAAGCTAAACTTGGTGGTCCTGTTCAGTACCGGTGGATGTATCCTTTTGAGCGGTATATGTTTCATCTGAAGAAGAAGGTCAAAAATTTAAGCAAAGTTGAAGGCTCTATTGTGGCACAAAGTATAAACGAAGAAGCCTCAAATTTTGCCGAATTTTACTTTTCTGCCCAAGTTCGTACAAAAAGACGACGTCCTACTCGTCATGATGATGGAGGCGAAGTGGCTAGTTATTCGGTATACGTACCTAACTTGTTTACACAAGTAGGAAGACTCAGCGGGACAAGAAAGAATCGCCAACTGTCGCAGCAAGAGTATACGCACTTACATATGTATATTCTCACAAATTGTGAGGATATTATGGAATATAAGAGGTACATTTTAAAATTAATATGAATTAAAACTTAAATTTATAATTTCATATCTTCTAAAATTCGGTTTTTTTTTGGTTTTGTAATAGGATTTACATGGCGTTAATACGCTCTTACTACCCGACATATACCGAGGAGCAGCTTGATGAGCATAAGCAAAGGGATTTTGCGCCATGGTTGAAATATTATGTAAGTGTTTTAATAGCTTGGTTTAATAAAAATTTAATATTAAATATCATTAATTTTTTTAAACATATTTTTTAAGGTTAACGATGAAAACGAAAAAGGACAAACATTTCCAACATGGTTAGTAGAATTAGTAAACGGTTCCAACTATATTGCAACGTCTTGTCCGGGGTATTGCACGAGGGGATATGCATTTCGGATTCACGAGGAAGGAAGTAGGCGGAAAACAACCGATTCGGGTATATCATCTCATACAAGTGATGTTGTGTACTATGGTGTCCTTAGAGAGATTTTAGAAGTACGCTATCCGGGGATGTTAAACTTGAGATGCGTTGTTTTCCTTTGTGATTAATATGATCCTTACATCGATCGTGGTGTCAGAGTTGACCAATTTGGTGTTACATCCGTTAACATAAGACGTAGGTTGGTGAAATATGATCCGTTCATCCTGGCGTCACAAGCAGACCAAGTAAGGATTACATTATCGGTTTATTGAATAATTATTTAAAGAATTTATTTACGTAATTAGTAAAATAACTTTATTTGTAACAGGTTTGCTACATTCGCCACCCTCGCGTTTCTAATACTCGAGATCGTTGGGTAACAGTTACACAAATATACAGAGTTGCTGATCATGATCCTTTGCAACCTAGCGGAGTTGGCTACATGGCCCCAGTTGAGCATTCTTTTGATGTTGACCTCGTGGTTGACTTCTCCCAATTCACTGATGACAGAGTCGACTTAGAGTCAGAGCATGAAATTGGAGAATTTGACGGAGATGATTCACTCAGTTTCTTCTGATTCAGAATAGTTTGTTTTTATTAAACTTATTGTATCTTTAAAGTAGATATTTAATTTTCAATTTTAATTCCAGTTTATTATTTTATTTCCAAAATTTTAGTAAAAAAAATAATATCTCTTACAAATAAGTATATAAATTTTGATACTTTTAAATATCTCTTATAAAAAAATAAATATCTCTTATAAATAAAATAAAATATCTATTATAGAAATAAATAAATAAAATAATTAAATATCTCTTATAAATTAAGAAATAAAGAACTAAATTTAAATACTTTCAAATAAAATATCTCTTTCAAATAAATAAAAGAATAAAATAACTCTTATAAATAAACAATACCGTCGGAAAATGCGTCGGAAATTAGTAAACTGTCGGTAATCCGTCGGTATTTTCTGACAACTTTCCGACGGAAATAAATTTTTCGTCGTTTTTTAATTTTTTGTCCGTTTTTTCGATTCTGTCGGTAAACCATCGGTAATAACCGACAGATATTGACGGTTTACTGATGGACTAGTGTAAAACCTCTAGTTTTGGCTCTGTAACGCACTTATTTTATAAGAAACGTATAGAGATGGATGTTTTAATGGCTTAATAATCTTCTTTTAAACAACAATCTTCAAAATTTGTTTTTGAAAAAATAAGTTAAGTTGTTTGGCTAAAGTAGTTGTAATGTGGTATTACAAGTTATGGTTCAAGTATTTGTTACTTATCATTGAATTTTTTTTTTCTATAACTTAATCATATAGATGCTTATTTTGAACATTACTTACATGGTCAATCTAAACACATAATATATGCGTATTTGTGAAGGGAAATTATGAAATAAAGGGGTTTAACCTCTAAGCCATCGGAAATCCGTCGGTAATAGTTGGAGATACTGACGGATTACCGACGGTTTGCGAAATTTTAAAATAAACCGTCGGAAGTCCGTCGGAAATAGTTTGGAATTACTGACAGATTTCCGACGGATCCCATAATTTTCCCCGGGAATGAAATAAAATGAAATTTTCATTAAATATTTCAGTCTAAACCGATGGGTTTACTGTCGGTTTTCCGTCGGTAATATCGATAATAACAAAGTTGTTTTATCTTCTTCTCCCCCGAGTGTTTTATTTTATCTCAGACAAAAAAACATCAAACCGGCGAAACTCCCTCCAAACCGGCGAAACTCCGGCGATTGTCTCCCTCCGATCCGGCGACTTCTTATGGCGTAAGTTCTCTCTTTTCTAATGAATTTCTTAGGTTTGTTAGATTTCTTAGGAATATGGTAGAGTTATTAGATTTGATTAATTGGCTCTGTTTGGGACTTATTAGATCTTTTCTAGGAGGACGCCAAGCTCTTTATTAGTGAATTGAGTTCTTCATTTTTCTCTGAGAATTGAGATTTTTAAGAATTGTAAGTGTTTGATTGGTTTGTTCTTAAGGGATTGAATTGGGTTTTTGTTGATTTTGGTTTTGAGACAACTATCTAGATTTTGAGAATTAGCTTCAATGGTTATTGATTTGAGGATTTGAATTGTTAATTGGATAGCATTAATTAAATTTTGATGAATTAGTAAATGGTGGAATATAAATTGTTAATTGGGTTTGATGAATTGAATTTTGTTATTGATTGATTTTTGTTAATTTAATTATGCTTGAAGATTTTTTCTAAATTTTGTTGTTTTTTTGTTGAAGGAACTATGGTTCTTATGTTGCAAACACTTCTATGAACCAAGCTAATGGAGAAGCTAGTGCTTCACAATCACCTAGTAGCGCTGTCCCAGATTCTCAATGTTCAGAAAATGTTCCAGTGGAGATGAGCATTGAAGAATTCGTTTCTCAACCTGGCCGATCACTTTTCCCCCGCTTAGATCCGTATGGTGCTCCAGGGACAACATGGTTTTGTGATTCTCATAATGGCATCACAAAATCCATTTTGCATATGGTGTATGGAATCCTCAAAACACCATATGCAAAGTTTTCAGTTATGCCTACAAAAGAACAAGACATTTGGTTTTGGCAATTTGCGGTAAAGTTTTCAACTTTAACAACTTAATTTTATAACATTGTTTTATATATTTTTTGCTAATGCATTTTCTTTATATTTTTAGCAAGATTTCAATTGGAAACCAGATGTCAAGAGCCAAGTTCGAACAGCTTTCAAGAAGTATGCCGCAATACGATATTCTAAACAGTTGCATGAGTGGAAGCAATTGTGGAAGAGAGGAAAGGTGCCAAAAATGTGAACGAGGATCTCTTTAAAGGTTTCATTCAATATTGGGGGGAACCAGCTACAGAAGCAACATCCTCCCAACATTCTCAGAATAGAAGAAGCGAACGCGGGGGGTTGGGTATGGCTACCCACAACAATGGTCCAATAAGTGCCTATACCCGACAAAAGCAACTTGTAAGTTTTAAGACTTTCTATAATTAGTTTCTTTATCATTAATTAGACAATCTTTACATAATTTAAATGTTTTTTTTAGACTGCTAGGGATGGTGTGGTACCAGACTATGTTACTTTGATGGAGGATATGCACACCAACAAAAAGACCGGCCAATTACAAGATGGTAGAGCTAAGCTGCTTGTTGAGAGTTCGAGGAAGCGGGAGGAGGAGATGCTACAATCTCTTGATGGATCGGAGTCTACGGTCGAATTTAGAAGAGAGAAATTAAACGAAATTTTTTTCGAGGTAACATTTATTTTTAAAATTTTTGTTTTACTTTTGTTTTATTTTAAAATATTTATATAATTTTAAAATGCATGTGTAGGAAACTATTAAAACCAAGGGACGGGTTTTTGGACTAGGAAATCTCTCCGAAAGAAGTTCGGTTTCTCGTTCATCGGGGTTCTCATTTGCTCCCACCCAAGAGTTCCAACAAGCTATGCAAGAGAAGGATGCTCGGATTGCAACTTTGGAAAAGGAAATGGAAGAACAAAAAGCGGAAATGGAAGAACAAAACGCAGAGAACAAAAGAAGGGACGAGGAGTACAAGAAGAGGGACATGGAGCTAGCAGCCTTCATGAGTGAGATGCGGGCAAGACATTCCACTTAGGTTTTCTTGAATCGTTGCTTTCTTTTTGGAACAATTATTTGTTTTCGGTTATTAGAATATTTTTCACTTAAAACATATTTTCTCTCAAACTTTTAACTTTCTGAATTTAAATATATAAGCATTTCAGTTTTAATGAATATTTTCATAATAAAATCTGTATAATAATGTTATTTATAAATATATATATATATATATATATATTTCCGTCGGAAATCTGTCAGAAATGACGGAGTTTCTCGATAACAAACCGTCGGAATTATGTCGGAAACGACGGATTTTCTCGAAAACAAACCGTCGGTAATCTGTCGGAAATGACGGACTTTCTCGAAATTCCGTCGTTAAATCGTCGGTTTTCCGTCGGTTCGACGGATATTTTCCAATGTTGTTCTGTCGGTAATTTTGTCGGAAATATATTTCTGACGGATGTCTGACAGCAAATTACCGACGGGATTACCGACAAACATGTCTCCGACGGCTGTCCGACAGGCTTTTACTGACGGATTTACCGACAGTTTACCATTAATATTATTGTCGGTAATCTGTCGGTAAATGCTTGTCGGAATTCCGTCAGTAGTTACTGACGGATTTCTGACAGATTTATTTTTCCGACAATCTAGAATCGACGGATGCTATCTATCAGTAATTTGTTGGTAATAGGTGTTTCCGACAACTTACTGACAGTTATGCTCGTCAGTTTTAAGCTGTTTTCTTGTAGTGCAATGACAACTATTCAACCAGTTATATTAATCAACAAACCAGCTTCAGCTTTGGTCTTGACTCTTGAGTAAGCAAGTAATGTATCTCATTAACAATTACATGAATGCATAAAATTTACTTCTCCGTTATTAATAAGTCTCGGTTCATAAAACCTAATTACAAATGTTAAGTATACAAAGATTATTATGAGACAGGTATAAGTTTGAATAATACTATGTTTAATGCATGAACAGAACTCCCAATTTTTTTAGTCAATTCAACTAACCTCTTCCTAGTTCAAATGATTAGCTAATTGATTTTGATGATAACTTAAAAATTGAAATTTAAGTATTCTTTGGTTACTTGTGTAAAATCATATGTCATGTTGGTGCTCCACGTATGGGATAATCTCTACTTTCTAATTATGACTCTAATTAAATATTCTTTGGTTATTTGATTAGTTTAGTTCGTTGGACTCATATCAAGACTTTTTAGTATTATGGTGATGTATATATGTGTATAGTTTCTAATAAATTATAAAATTATACTAATCAAAGTTTCAATGACTATAGATATAAATCAAGGGACACAATATCAAAATTATTGATCGGTCCCTCTTGATTTAAATCTGACGTGACCATTAGGTGCCAAATTATTTATGATATTGGAAAGACATGTATTGTATGCTGTCACGTCAAAATTATTCTATTAATAAAACCAAATAAAAATGAATTTTTCTTTTTAATGGCGTCAATATCGTAAAGACAACAACAAATTACTAAGCTTGTGGGCATATTACGGCCCATTAGATGTTCAAGATTCTTGATCTAATAAATTTGTGATGACTCGAAGTTCGAACTAAAAATTAGAATGTTAAGTGAAGATTTGAAGTATCAAAGGTTTTTGAATGAGAGATAGTAAATAATCTAGGACAGTCTCAACCGCTCCAACCACAAAATATTATCATTAAAATATGAATTGCTGCCAAAAACATTGAATTGTTCACGAAAATTAGCTATAGATTGGTGATGAAGAAAGGAGGAAAAATGGGGTCAAAATGTCAGGTGAGAAGAAACTGAATCTGCATCATTGTTGATTCTGTTGTCGGCCAACTTTAACTATGCAGCCCATATGTTTTTTGGTACTCATCTACACTACCACCTTATAACTTATTTTGTCATGTATATATATATATATATATATATATATATATATATATATATGTGTGTGTGTGTGTGTGTTTTTCTTCTTTGATGAATGATAGAGTATCATAAAGCTTAAACCACACACGTTTTCAGATATTTATAAACTAAGAGAATCTTCTCAACTAAATATCAAGAAATTGCATGGTAGAGAATATGAATATGGATATAAACCGTATAAAGATCTTTAAAAGTAGTGTCAATAATAAGTGGAAGCCTCATGGGCTAGAGCTTTATACCAGATTGGAGTACTAGACTGAGATGCTTGATTGTTTAACCACCAGTTTTTTTCACTCATTCACGCAAATAAAACATTTTGGTAATAAAGTTAACAAAAAAGCAATTATCACATAACTATGAAACCTGGCTCAATACATTATTTTTGTTAATCCTACCTTTTTCATCATGTTAGTTGCCATGGTCACTAGAATCTGATATTGAGTCTGTACATCTATCTATTATTATTCCTCGTTGGAGAATTTTGTAGAATCTATGACCAGTAAGAAAATCTTGATGCACAAAGTTAGCGAGGATCGATACAAAAGAAGTTGAACGGTCAAAAAGACAAGTAGATAGGCTCGACCACGTGCGGCGGTCCTACCACCGTCGCCGTCGTGGCCACAACCGTCGTCCTCTTCTAATGCCGCTTCTCACATCTCGGTCCAAATTTTATTTATTGATGTTCACATCATTGAGTTTCTATTTAATGGCTTATTTTACATTTCCCAATAAAACTAAACATTCCTATGTAACATTTGTCAATTGTTTTTATTTTCCAATTTTAGAATTGTTACAAGAACTCAATATCTTCATTCTGAAACATTGTATTCCATGTTGCACTATCTATGAAAAAAGCTTCACAAGTATTCCAAAACGATTCTTCATTCTTAATTCGGTAGGATTTCACTAATCGTAAAAAATTCATGATTCATTGATTCCATAAATTTTTGGATAAATAATTCTTTTATGCCACAAGGCTAATGAAAAACTTATAACTGAAAGAAGATTAAGTGAAGTTTTTTGTTCCATTAATGATTCTGCTAATTCATTTTATCATACCAGTGTATCTTTGTTGCATGATGTGTTTTTAAAACCAAGTTTTTCCGAATAATGAACAGATCGTCTTATATATGGTGGCTCCAACTACTAATCACAAATTCCAACTAGCTAAAGTGTTTTTGGTCTGTATGTAAATTACATGATTATTTGGTCTTCGGCCTCGTGCATTGTTTGTGATATTATTTTTTTATATATGTTTAAAAAAGATTCGACATTATTGGTCCACATACTTATATATATTCACTTCTATGTACTTCAAAACACTTATGGACTTCTCTCCAAGTACACTTCATATTTGTGTTCTTCTAATCTGTATACATCGCACCTGGTTTTCTCATCTTATTATATATATATATATATCATACATGAATATATATATATATATATAGACATCATATGGACAATTTATTACTTCATGTAAACTTCTTTATATAAAAAACTTATCCTCAGTTTTGATTATCTTCTTCTATCGCCAAGTATCACAATTTTATATCCTTCTTTCTAAACTAATAGACTATGCTGTTATTTTTGGCTGTAGAGACTTTGACTTTAAAATTTTAACTGCAGAGAATTTGATTGTAGATATTTTGACTGTTGAAACTTTAACTGTTAAAATTTGATTGTTTACCAACAACTTTTAAAGTTGCAGCTGTTATTTTTATTATTATTATTTTAATAATAATGAATATATATTATGTCAAAAATTAACTCATATAGCACTTTAATGAAAAATAAATTTTATTAATGATAAATTAAAATTCTAAAAAATATCAATCAAATATGTGATTTTGTTTGAAAACTAATAAAAAATAAACAACTATAAGAATAAAAAATAAATAATTGAAGTTAGATACATCAATTTATTAAGTTATTAAAATTTGAAATAATGCAAAAAATATAAAATGCATTGAGTAGTTATATGAGCAGTCAAATATCTATTTACCACTAATCAAGGCATTGTTCGAATGTTATTCTATTATTAATGATAAATTTCATAAACTCTTTTACATTATTATTAGTGATGATGATGAAAAAAGAAAATTTGTTATTGAAATAGATCTTAAAAGAAAGAGAAAAAATGAGAGTAATTAATTTATAAAAATAAAATATGTTAAAAAATATATATATATATACTTTTAGATAGCTTTTAAATATAAAAGGAAGAAAAAATGTTTTTAAAATTGTTTAGTGTTTAAAGTATGGGTTACGAGGCTTTAAAAAAAATGGGAAAACAAAGAAGATAAAAAAAGTAAGTAGCTTTCAAAGCTTTTAAAAAAATAAAAGGAAAAAAAAGTTTGATTGGCAAAAATGTGCCTATCAAAACTATCAAAACTTTAAACATTTTTAAAGCCTTAAAAGTGTGCTACCAATCAGGTCTATTCGTATGGTAAATTTTGATATGTAGCATGTTAGCTAATAACGCGAAGGTCACAGGTTCGATCCCTGTATAGGCCACATTTTTTGTTGTTTTTAATTTTTCCCTAACATTGGGCCTCAACATCAGCCCATGTGTCAAAATAATAAGCACATCACCACGAAACACAAATATCGAATACTGCATTTGTTGGGCCAAATTTGGGTCTACGAGTTGGTTCACTCTGGCCTATAACATACTCATTAACGGGTTGCTTTAACTAATTCGTACGTAACTGTATTTTGAGTCATTTTTTTCCTAGTAGATTATATTTTCGAGTACATTTCTCGTTGGAATCTACACTGTCTAAAAGCCGTCCAAGAAATACAACTTTTGGACGATTTTAGATCATTAAAAAACTCCAATAGAGAAAGAACCTAGTTGAAGTGTTTGAACCAAGTTAAAATAACATGTAAGATCCATGGTTACAAAATAAAGTCTTTTCTTTTGTTGTAGTACTTGTACGTAGAATTTGGGATAGTGACTAAATTAGAAGAAAAAAAACTATATATACAAAAGTGACGACGAGATCATATATGACGTAATGTGCTTGTGGTATTATCATCAAATGCCTCTGTAATAATAATAAATAACGTAGGTCAGTAACGGCGAAAGAGACAATATTGCAAGAGATCCCAAAACTAAGTTTCTATAAATAGAACAAAGATCTAAGTTCTCACTTCCCACGAAAAAGATTCGATCTACTCCTCTCAATCGATTTCACTTGTCATAACTTACAAACCCTCCATCACATAAATTCTCTACCTCAATCTTTTCTAGGAAATATCGCATTAATAAACTATATATTTGTACGGTATATAGATTGAGAGGAAAAAATATTACGAGCGTCTTATACGTATCAGAAACTAGCAAAGGTACGACTACGATATAGACCATTTTTACCCATGCACATTTAAAACTGACTTCGACATAAATAATTGTTTTTCGTTTGTAACAATGGATATGCGAGAGTGAAAACTCTACATATACTCAGTGTTCAAAAAAGCGGTCTAGGCGCTAGGCGTTCAGCAGACGCTTAAATGACCGCCTAACCCGCTTAAAATTACATATATTTTATTTTAATATTTATTTCTAATTTTTAAATTACATATAATTAAATTATTATGTTTTATATCTATATACGTAATTATAAACATTTATATGTTGTTAATATAACTTAAATAAATGTATTTTTCTTACCGTTGTTTATAAATTTTTTATTTTTATATCATATATTTTAATAGAATTATATATATATAATGTTTTATGTTGTAAACGCCTAAACCGCCTAAAAACCATCTAGGCCCCAACTAAGCGTTCTAGGCACTAGGCGTTGGGTCACCGTCCAGATACCGCCTAGCGCTTTCTTAAACACTGCATATACTATATGATCATAAAATAACTTCTTGATTCCACTCCTTCATTAATTAATACAAACCCAAACTCTTTAATTACATTTCCTATATTAATCAAGACGAGAAAATTAATGTCTTAATGATAGCACAATATATAAGCCAAACCCATCACTATAAAACCCTAAACAAAGGGTTCTTCATAGATTAAAAAAACATAGAAGAAGAAACCCAAACCAAATCTTAAAAAAGACACCCAAAAAGATACTACTAAATATTAAAACCACCAACCCATAATCCCATTTTGCAATTCTAATTAACTAAACCCTAATTAAGTAATGATGACTTGACAATCTAATTAATAATAATTTTATGGAGAGGGATTAACTAATTGTAACATCGATTTACCATCTTACTAGTCCTTTGTCTCTTAATACTCCCTGAAGATGACTTCTCCAAGTTATTGTTATCATTGCTTTCATCATTATTATGGACACACTTCTCTATAACCGCCTTTAACGCTTCTTCTATCGAACTCACACGATCATTCATCATCCTCTCTGCATCATAGCCTTCCATATCGTCACCATCATGATCCTCTTCATCGTCTTCTCGGCTCAAAAACAGGACGTTCTTGACACGACCACCTACGGTTGCGATCTCAGCTTTGAGAGTTCGAAGGCGAAGAGACTTCAAGGCATTAATGACGTCATGCATGAGGTCAGTCCTGTCCTGGCAGCAAAAGGAAGCTCTTATCACCAAGTTTCCTTCTTCGTCGTTGTAAGCCGAATCCACGGTCAGATCGTCGGGCTCTGTGGGGACTTGACACGTGTCCGTGATAAGTGATGTCTGTCGTTTTAGCTCCTTCATGTGTTGGATCACTTCCGCTAGCAACGAAGCTTTATCCGTCTGTATTAAAGAGAAACGAATCATAAATATGTACTAATTTTTTTTTTCTGCTTCTTCGTAATGATAATAACTACAGATTAAAATACCACATCTATGAACTATACTTGCCTACCAGAAATACCAATTTAATTAAGATTTTTCATAGTGTTAGAAAAAAGATAAATAACAATGAAAAAAAAAACAAATGACAATAGTACCACATATGTATATATGATCGATAACCACAGAAAAAAAAAGCATATAAATATATCGTGTTGAGGCACTTATCAGTTTTGAAAATTTTACAATTACTATTACTATTAACTAATTATAACTGAATAGAGATAAATTTTCGAAAGTACCATTAGATAGTTAAATTAATTAGTATAAATTTTTCGAAAAACATACTTAAATTTCAAAAGATCAGAGACGTGAAAGGGGAAGCGTATTAATTTATGACAACTTACTTTGGTTGTGTTTGGTAGAATACTACGCAACTTAGCAAGGTGAGTGTTGATTCGCTCTCGTCTTCTTCTCTCAGCTTCACTATGACTCTTGGAAGCAGCTAAAGCCTTAGCATCCATGACTTCTTGTGCACTCAATTTTCCCATGATCTCACCATCGAACCCAAAGGACGAGCCCCGACGCATGATGGGTCCAAGAGCTTCGGACAGAATCCTCAGATGGTTCTGATGATGCTCCATGGAAGGAGGAGGAGAGACGAAACTGTCGTTATAGTTAAAGGAAGAAGAAGACGCAGAAGCTCTTCTGTCAAAGCAGTGAACTGGGTCAGAATAACGGGTCGGGTTAGATGGGAAATGGGTCGGGTCAAAAGAAGGTAAAGATGATGACGACCAAGGGAGGATCTGAGGATGGTGATGAAGAAGAAACTGGTCTTGGTAGTCTTGTAAGTTGTGAAATGTTTGAAGACAATCTTCTTCTTTCATTGCATACATCTTTTTTGTTTTTTTTGTTTTTGGAAAAGAGAAAGAGAATTATAGAAGACGAGACAAAAGGTCACAAACATCCCATTTGATAATGGATACACATGTTTATATATAGTGGTATATAATGTGTCTCCCTATATTTTAAACAAAGAAAAATGCTTTTTTAATTTTAATATTAGTTATTTCTTTCGAAATAAAAAAAATCAGTTAAAAAAAAATAAACCTTTTTACCGGTTTGTACAATCAGACCGCCATTATCTTCGATAAAAATACACATTACATATACTAAATAAAATTTAATGTAACCTAAACTATTACAAAACGTAGTAATGTTTATGGATTTTTTTTCTTTTTTGCTAATCAAAAATTTCTAGTAAACTTAGTTTCTTTCTATTTCATAATTATATAAAAAAAAGTCAAATTCTTTCATTTACTGAATCTTTTCTTTAATTAATGTTAGTATCAATTATACGTTTTCTTTGGGACCACGAGTTTTTTTTTTTTTTTTGGGGTATATTTATCATGAATATTTAACAAAAAGAAAATGAAACTGTAAGGGCTGCACATCTTCTTTGCTTTTCTTTTACGACTTCTAAATGGGGAGCTGTCATCATCTTGTAGATTTTTCTGATGGATTTGGCTTCCTATGAACAATTATTATTTATTTGTGTTCTTAGGTATACAGATTTAATGTTAATGAATGTGTGTGCTTTTCTAATTGTTATTAGAAGAATTTTTGGTTCCTTTTCGCACATAATTTAATCGTGTTTAGGATAAAAGTTTTTGCTATTTGAAAACGAGGAATACCACGTCACCACCTTTCTGATTAGTGCTAACTATAAACTACTATATAATAAAAATTACGATTTAACAGTTGAAGAGCTATATAGAGTTATTTCCGAATTAAATTAAATTAGTATGATCAACGAAATGCGATCAAGAATATTATGCAATAATAGAAAATTCTGTCATGAGGCGTTGAGTAAAAACTGGTAGAAAATAAATGATTTTAGCAAGATGATTGTGGTCAGCTTCATAGACAAACATATAGTTGACAAAATTATTTCATTTGAAACTTTTCTAGAAGTTAGAATGGTCAAATAGACACTCATGTTTACTTATATTTTTTTGGCATTTGAGCATAATCAGGACCCAAAAATATTGCCTAAGAAACCTTTATTATTATTATTATTGTCTCAAGTGCCAACTTGTGAAAATAGAAGTTTTTTTTTTTATAACAACTTGTGAAAATAGAAGCTGATGTCTAAAAATTATAAATAAAGCACAGAAGCAATATATACACATTTACTATATCAAAAGGTGAATTTTTCTTCAACAAAAAGGGAATTAGTCAATGTTTTAAAATCTGGACTGGACCGATCCAACCACGATTCGGTAGATATTCCGGTCCTGGTTACCTATAAAAACCAGACAACTAAAAACCCACAAAAAAAACTCAAAAACCCCGCTAAAAACCCGTGAACCGGTGGTTGAACCGGCGTGTCGGACCAATGGGTCAGTATCAAATTAAAATATTTTATTTTTATTACACTTCAAACTCAAACCAAATTAAAATTAAATGTTGTTATTTATAGAAAAATTACTTAGTTATTTTATCTAATCATTTCAAAGTTTAATTTTAGTTGTTTAGTACTTCATTATGTATGATTTTTTCATATAATCATATATTTATAAAAAAATAGATATTATATTTATATAATGTAAACAAACCAATAAACTAATTGACTCGTGATTCAACCGATCGATCGGTTGATCCAGTTACCCGAAAGACTTCCAATTCATTTTCCGGTCCGGCTGTTTTAAAAACAGTGGAATTAGTAGTTGAACAAAACAAAAAAAAATGTTCTATTAATTATATTTTTCTCGGTTAAACCTAGCTCATCTATGAGACTAATGCCTAAAAAAATATAACTAGAAATTTACAAGTTATGTCACGGCTATTTAAGGCAGTGATTAAAGTAATTTTATAAAATCATAATAATTTGACATGCATTTAAAGGGGAAGAAGAAAGAGATAATGAGTATTGTTTTTTCATCAGTGTCTGAAACAACGCGTTAAAAGAATTTCATTTGGCTGCTTAATGTTTTTTGTTTTTCCAGTGGAAAGTAAAATAATATTATACTACAAAAAAAACTCGAAAAATTAAACTAAAAGAATATTATAAAAAACAAACACTGACCACAGGACACACGGATTGTCTACCGACCAGAGACCAAAAAGACTTTTACTTTTAATCATTAATAATCGCACTCGTTTCTTATATAGCCAAACCCACTTTCTTGTTTTTTCGTTCCTTCTTTAATCTTGTTTTTAATCTAATCAAAAGATTTTTCTATGTTTTAGATTTGTCTCAAGTGCACTGAGGAGATTCTCTTTTTTTATTAGTCTATTCATACATATCCAAAGAATATCTCTGATTATGATCTGTATATATCTTTCATTGTATACTATTTGCTATAATCATACTAAAAATTATTCAAATCCTAAAATGAATTAATAAATATGGTTCAACCTAATACAATTTTTTTTTTGGTTGGACCCTATAACAAGTTTACCGTCAGCCATTTTATCAAATACTAGGACATTTACTAATTTTTCAAGGAAAAGAGATAGAAAGGCTTATTTCGTATTTTTGTGTGTGTTAAATATCCATTTCTCAATAAATGATAGGATACTAAAATGCTTTGTGATTCAGTTCAAATCTTTGGCTGTCACACGTATTATCAAAAACTAATCTCCGACCAAAACAGATAGTAATATCAATAGAGGAAAATGATGAAAGAAAATTTATACTCTCTGCCTCGTGACTATTGATGTTTAAAAGCTTTTACATATTTTAATAAAATAATGATTACTGAGTTTAAATATATTTTTTCTTTGATTAGAAAGATATTATTTAATTTTAAACCAATAATAATTCAAAATTTTAAATATTTTTAATAATTATTTTTAGAAGTTTACAAAACATCAATCTTTATGCAACAAAAAAATATTTCAAAACATCAATCTTTATGAAACAGAGAAAATATAAATTATACACCAAGAAAATAGGATAGGGTATGAACTAGGGTTTTGGGGTGGTGGTGCAGAGTGAAGAGTGAAGCCCACACAACGTTCAACATTCTGGGCTCTTTCTCCACGCTGTCTTCTTCTTTTTCCTTCTCCAAGAATTCTAAATCATTGTCTTTGAATTTACTCCTCTTCTTGTTTGTTTCCAATAATACTTCTATTTTATCAGTACTTGATTGATTTTTATACATGATTCTTTTCTGTTTTTTCTTGTTGAAACTTGAAACAAACCTCGCTATTATTCTTTTCTCGAAAACTTTTTTCATAGGTCGTCCTATAGAAAAGACATTTTAACAATCGATTTTACAATATTGTATATGTATTTTTTTGCTTAAATTTGTTAAAAATTTACATATCAGTAAAAAAGATTAACTCGGTGTCATGTATATTAATTTTTTTAATATAAAAATTAGATGTTATAATAAATTTTGACCCTAAATTAGAGAAATTCACTTGACCATCCAAGTAAATCAATATACAGGACGGATTGCTACCATACCAATACCTTTTCAGCCATTTAAATAACAAAAAATAAAAAATTGTTCAAAATAATCAATGTACTTAAATTTAACTAACTTACCTAGAAGACTTGTCTAAATTAATGTATACGAAAAGAATGAAGTAATGAACACAATGCATCAAAATCAAGTATACGAAAGGTAAAATATATCATGAAGCCATATTTTATACACTGAAAAAAGTGATAAACATCATATCAAAAGCAGCAATAAAAATACTAGTTTCTAATGACTATGGACATAACCTGACCATGTTTCACGGTACCCAATACTATATAACAAAAATACATTTTTTTGCATCTATTATATTATATATTGTCACGAGACCATGCCCTTCAGCGAGTATGTGCGTAACTGTTGGTCCATAAAATGTAATAATTTTATGGTGAAGAATCATATGATAGGAAACCATTGTTGGAAGAAACCTATAATCATTACCTTTAAAATAAAGTCAGTAATTCATGTTCAAAAGGCCTTTGAAAAAGCTAAAATCATTTTCATCTTGACAAGCATGGCTCATTTAGGAATCCGCTCATTTAAAACAAAATCAGTTAGTTACTTTGGCTTTAACTATATAGTGTGATAAAAAAAAAATTATAGCAAAAATATATCAGCGAATCTGAATGAAACTTCAGTATATAGTAAAATTGGTATTAGAAAAATTATGAAGTGATCTAAACTCATAGAATTAGAATACATTTGTAATTTCAATTTGTACCCCAAAATTATTTTTAATATTTTTTTTCTTATCATGAAATGAAATGAAACATTATAAAACTTGAGAGTTATATATGATATGTCCTTCATATTACTTGCAAATTGCAATTACCAATGAAAATTTAAAATTGGGGTTGTGTTGCTATTTTCAATCCCATTAAGAATATATACGCCGCTGAAGAATTTTCATAGGTTATAAACTCTTTACGGTTCATAAGTATTAATAAGTCTTATAATATTGACCCGTTAGCATGGAAATTAAAACGTATACATATTTACACTTTTTTTTAATATCATAAGTAGGAACTTGTAACCATGATCAGACCTTAATCTGTCAATAATATGCCAACCATGCACCATACCAGTTGAACTCAAAATCAAATATATACTGACTCTTTACACTTTCAACAACCAGTTGAGTTACTTTCAGATGTCATATATATATATATATGTATATAGCCAGAGGTTGACCTTTTACACGTGAATATGTGACTACACACAACAGATTTGTGCAAAGGTCTTCACGACCACATCATTACATATGTATGTGTATATACATACACACATACGTAATTCAAGGGTCTTAAAGCATGTGTGAAATAGATCATGATTGATTACAAAAGTGTTCTTCCGTTTTTAGGTTTCATGTAATTTTGTGTGATGTGTGTGTGATTACTGGCCTATTTGTATCCCATGATTGGGAGTAAGGTCGAACTCTTGTACCAGGGAAAGCAACAAGACTAACTTAACAATCTCTCTAAGAGGTTTTCATTTTGGCAATATTTATGTAACTTAAGCAGAGAACAAGTGATATAATTAGAGAAAACAAAGTGTCCACTAGTTTTTTGCTGTAATTTTTAATTAATAAACAAAATTGGAGTACAAATTGATTTCTGGGAATTTCGACGTGCATCTATATATAGTAGTGTACAGCAATAATAAGAATTATCAAGTTATCTTATTTCGATCAGGTAACTAGTAGATTATCATTACCTGGTTAATTACTCATTAAAAATCAATGGAACGCATGTTTTGTAATATTATAGCAAAGTTTCTTTTTGACCACATTTTATGAAAACCTAATCTCAATGAAGTGGTGGCATAGAACATCATGAATTGTATGAATTAATGTATAACGTAACATGCCGGGGATTTTATAATTGTATGAAATGTTTAATACGAGAATATATATGACTAATTAACTACACATTCGCTAGCTGACATCCATTATTATTATCTGTAAGTGAAACAAAACTAAACACAAATAACTTTAGTAATTAACTGTTATGCGAGAAGGAGCTTGTGGAATAAATTACAGTATGACTGAATTTTTTTGGAAAATAAGTCATGGTGACATATATAAATATAATATTAATTAATCCATAACTAAGTTTAACCATAATTAAGGTCCATAACTTAATCATTAGATGTTTACCAGTATCCGTCGTTCAAACACCATATTAATATTTCATTCATCATCCATAATAATAAAGCATGCACATAATTGTGTTTGGTCTATGATCCGAAGAAGTAGACAATTTTAAACATTAGTGCACGAAATGTTGTTTTCCAAAATGAATATAAAGATGCAATATTGCAAATATGAAACGGTGACGTGTGATGAGGTAGGTCTTATGGAAGCAAATATGAAATATTGTATAAATTAGTCTTCTTGTATATGGAAGTGCTTGCCCATGTGTGTGTTTGTGATCTTTTATTGTGTAATTTTTGATTTATAGATAAAATAAATAAAAATGTGTAAGCATATATATAAGAAATAAGTAAGCATCACTTTGTGGTCACACGCATGGGTTGTCTCTGGTCCATTTGCGTTTCCTTTTTTCACATTTGTGGCCATTTGTAGCCTTCTTATGTCACCCCTTTACATATATATTATATACACACATGTATGAGTGTGTTTGCACTTTCTTAATATTTTAAGGTTTTTTAAAGTGAATATAAATTCTTTAATAGAACAAAAGTTTGGTTACGATTTGTGAACATTATCCCGGGCGGTGGGTGCTCTTTTAGGGCTTTGATAATCATGACGCCATGCTTACTCCACTCATTTTACGTCTTCGAATTACATATCATATTCATAATTCATTATACAACTTAACATGTTGCAATTAATTGTCTTGTTCACTAAGAGAAATAGTTTTTATAGAGAAGTTAACTCAAACAACATACATTATACATGTTTACAACTTTCTAATCTATAAAACTTTGGTATGTCTCTAAATTTTAACTCTTAATCTAAAAGCACTACTATCATGTTGACCGAATCTACCACTAGACCAAATTTCTTAATACGAAATATTCTTCGTAGCTATTAATTGCATAAGATATGGTACGATGTCTATCTCTAACGTTATAAAATATATCAATGTAAATATTATATATCAGTGCTCTAAAAAATTCATTTAAGTCTATATATCGGCCAAAGGAAACAAAGTTTCGACATAAAATTATCAAAGTATACTGTAAATGTGGCTGCCCATAAAAAAGAAGATTATACACACACATATATATATATATATAGTATAATATAGCTGAGATTTTTTGAGCTCTAGAATAACAATCGAAATTTTGAAGAGTCGCGTATTCTTATCATATAATTCGTTTGTTAAAATCAAATAATTCGTACTGTTAAATTTTAAGAATTTTTAACTGTAAAAATTAATTGTTAGCAAGTAGATTAATCTGTTATATATATTTGTGTTCGTTTTCTACATAGTATGTGAAATCCTAACATACTCTAGTGAAATAATTATTTATTCATCTCTGATGGAATCTCGCTGATTTTTGGATCGGTTATATTTGTTACTAGACTCTCATTAATATTGTATCATAGATCATGAGATTCCAAGTTAAAATTGATTAGTAATGAATAGAGTGATTTCTATCTTTAATGTAGTATTTTTAAATTTTGACACTCAAACATGTTTCTTAATTCGGTTTGGCCCCAATAATACAAATTGTTGTTTGACAATTTTTGTTTTCCTTTTCAAATTTCTCATGTTTCTGGAAAGGCTTTAGTTGGACTTACTGTGTCACTTGTGGATTTGTAATAAGAACACTTTTTTCATTATAAGCAGTTGTTTGGGCTTATGTCATATTCGGCCAATTAGTCATTTTGGGCTAATATGTCATTTTCTGAGTCGCGTAGGTCGATGCATTATACCTGTGTTACAGTTCTTTTTCCCGTTAATTGCATATGTTTTCTGTTTAGGACCTTACTTGAACAAGATACTTCAACTAGTTTACTAGTACATTTTCCAGAATTAACAGTCGGTGGCTGTGAACAAAATAAAAACTAATAATTGTACTTTAGACTGTTGCGTCTTCTTTATTTATTTAATTAGTATCCGGACTCGGAGTATAAGAAAGACAAAGAGTATCTTATAATTTTTAGATAATGCATTGTTAAGAGAAGTTACTGCAGCATAGATGTAAGTTTTTGGAAAAACATAATTGATTTACAAAATCTTTTGCTTTTAATTTGTTTAACAGAGTCCAGGGCCAAAAAACTTATATAACAAAGAGAAGAAAAAAAATAAAAATGAAATAATATGAAAATGAAAAACACAATAATCATCTTTTAAACAAAATAAATAAATTACTGTCTTTTACATTGTTTTTTTTTTGTCTAACCTTATTCAAATAAGTTGCATATATACAATATCATCTATATAGTTTAAAATTAGTGTACAAAATCTTCATTTTAGATTTTCGAATACAGTATCTAAAACTATCTTATAATTCTTAGCATATTAAACTACATGGCTGATTACTAAAAAATCCTCATATTTCTTACTATAAGATATTATAATAATCATATCATTTATTTACATCAAATTAGAAAACTAGGGGTAATTTACTTTTTCTTTTAAAAATAATTGTTTCCAAGCATTTAACTGAAAATAACATTTCAACAAGTTTATCGTATTAATAACCAAACATATATGAAAAAATGTTTTGCTCAAAAAAAAAATTGAAATATTATAATAAAACAATTCATTTTTATTCTATTTTTTCACACATGCTCTCTAGTTACAGTGATACTCTTTTAAAATATAGATAATTTTTGTTGACATATATCCAGTCTCTAGGGCGATTTTTTGTGCGATTGAAAGTTATTACCCGGAGGATCTTATCTCCTTGCCGAAGTGTCTTTTCAGAGTGTTTTTGTAGTTTTGGGACAATGAATTTGCTTGGTTTCTTTCTGCCTAAACGGTTTTATGGCAGTTTTTCGATTCCGTTTATCACGTTGGATAACCGTCTTGAGAAACCGCCATGGCCTCAACAGTATAAAACCCCCTTTCCCGGCAATTCTTCTCTATCCATTATGTCTTCACTTTTCCTGACTCCGTTCCTTGATACTTACTTAGTCACTATGAGTGATTACATCAAAAAATCTCTCCAAGATCTGGATTTGGGGATTACGGATGCCCCTGTTCTGCTACCCCCTCAATTCATCGCAAAGGCTATGACTGCGAATCGATTCTCTCTTGTGGTTCGAACAGTGAATCCTAGGAAACAAAATTTGCGGGCTTTGATTGATCATATGACACGGATTTGGGGTTTCAAAGGCTCGGTGATTGGTCGTATCATGGGGGCTCACAAAGCTCTGTTTGTGTTCCAGTCTAAAGAATCCCTGAATATGGTGTTGCGCCGTGGCCCTTGGTCTTTTAATGAGTGGATGTTGTCGGTTCATCGTTGGCACCCACACATCACAGATGAGACCTTGAAGACAATCCCCTTCTGGGTGCAAATTAGGGGTATCCCCCTCCTCTACCTTTTGAATGACATGGCCAGGTATGTTGGTGAACAGTTAGGGCCTGTGGATATTGTTGATTTCGATGAAAATGCCCATTTGGTAGAATTTGTAAGGGTTAGTATAGAGTGGAATGTGGATTGGCCCTTACGCTTTCAATAAAATTTCCAATTTACTGTGGGTGATAACACTATCATTAAGTACCGGTTCGAAAGACTTAGGAAATTCTGTTCAAAGTGTGGCTCACTGAAACATGATGTTGCTGAGTGTGGTGCAAATGATGAGGAAGCAGATATGCACCATGATGTACCACCACATGATGAGAACCATGATGGTGTTCCCCCGGGTGATCAAGATGGTACGTCTGAAGCCAATACCTTGCAGACCATTGATCCTTTTGAAACAATACCAGGCCTGAAATGCCACTACTCTACCCCGGGTGCGGGTCCTAGTTCTGCTCCAAGTTCTTCACCAAGTGTTTTCGAGGATACCGACTCAACTACAGAACGTCTACGTTATTTACACACAAAGTTTACCAAGGAATTCATAGACACCTTCTCACCCGTTCATGAAAACAGAGGTTCGTTCAGAATAACTGAACCTGGGAGCGCAAAGCGTAAACGTGTGGATGTGGAAGCTTTCTACCAACAGTGGGAGGCGGCTGAAGATCAGGCGGTCTTGAGCCAGATCCGAAAGAAGGAGAGGGTCGAGTCAGAAGGTTCGTGCTCTGCAACCAACAAAATAGACAGAGGCGCGGGGGGCCCGGTACCCCCACTGTTTCCATGACGATCATCTCATGGAATTGTCAGGGTTTTGGTACATCAAATACTCAAAATCGTTTACATAGGCTCTGTTGTATTTTTAAACCTAATATTATCTTTCTAGTATAAACTCTAAATAAGTGTGCTAAGGTGAGTGACTTTGCTCATTCTCTAGGATATCAAAATGTAATTACTGTCCCTCCTGTTGGTAGGAGTGGTGGTCTTGCTTTACTTTGGAAAAACAATGTTTCAGTGTCCCTGAACTTTAAGGATGCTAGAATCATTGATGTAAACGTTAAGTATTATAATTTTCAGTTTTATTTGTCCTGTGTTTATGGTCATCCAATCCAAGACCAACGTCACCATCTTTGGAATCGTGTAAAACAAATTTCTTTAACCAGAGATGGTCCTTGGGTATTGGTTGGAGACTTTAATGAAATTTTCTCAAACAATGAGAAATTGGGTGGTCCTATCCGAGCTGAGTGGACCTTTCGAAACTTTAGACATCTTATGTCTTTTTGTGATCTCTCGGATATAAAATCAACTGGTGATAGGTTCTCCTGGGTTAGAGAACGACACTCTTTTACGGTTAAATGTTGCCTTGACAGAGTTCTAGTCAATGAATGGAGTGCCACTTTCCCAAATAGTGAATCAGACTTTCTGGACTTCAATGGTTCTGATCATAGATCGGTTCTACTATGGTTTGGGGTTCATGATCCAAAATATCGTAAACCTTTTCGCTTTGATAAAAGATTATTAGATGTGGCAAGTTTCAAGGATTATGTAAGAGAAGGTTGGAATGGTTGCAAGAGTCAACGAAATCATACCATTATTGACCAGATCAGGCAGTGTCGTACTTATATGGCACGTTGTAAGCGCAATCACAAGCTAAACTCTACAAAACAGATAGATGCTCTTCAATTTCGTCTTAACAGAGCAATGTCTAGTCTATATCGTCCAGACAGAGACCTTATCCCACAGCTGAGACAAGAGCTAGCAGTTGCATACAAGAACGAGGAAATCTACTGGAAACAGAAAAGTAGAAATTTGTGGCTACAAGCTGGAGACCGCAACACAAAATTTTTCCATGCTACAACAAAGAACCATTTCGCACAAAATTATATAACTTCAATTAAGGGCGATCAGGGTAATTCCTACTGTGGTGATACTGTTATTGGCAATCATGCTGTTGATTTCTTTCAAAATCTGTACACTTCAACTGGTCACCAAGTTACACCGATGGACTTCGCTGACTTCGCACCTACTGTCACTCAAACGATCAATGATGAACTAACAAAGCCCTTTCTATTATTGGTGATGATAAGGCGCCTGGTCCGGATGGACTAAAGGCCAGATTTTATAAAGAATGTTGGGATATTGTAGGCCATGATATAACCAACGAGGTTAAAGAGTTCTTTGCTACATCTACCATGAAATCAGATCTAAATAACACCAACATATGTATGATACCTAAAATTCCTGAACCGGTTACACTTTCCGACTATCGTCTTATTGGTCTTTGCAATGTAATTTACAAGATCATTTCTAAGTGTCCGGTAAATCGGTTAAAAGGCCATTTAGACACAATTGTATCAAGCTCTCAGGCTGCTTTTATTCCAGGTCGTATGGTAACTGATAATATCTTAATAGCACACGAACTCATGCATTCTCTCAAAGCAAGAAAACGAGTCTCTCAAACATATATGGCGATTAAAACCGATGTTAGTAAGGCTTACGATCGTGTAAAATAGAATTTTTTGGAAACAACGATGAGGTTGTTTGGTTTCTCCAACACTTGGATCACTTGGATCATGGCCACTGTTCGTACGGTGGAATATGCAGTCCTTATAAATGGTACTCCATATGGTAAGGTGATTCCTACCTGTGGGATAAGACAGGGAGACCCGTTATCACCGTACTTGTTTATCCTCTGTGCTGATATTCTTAGTCATCTCATCAATTCTCAAGTTGCGTCTGGACATTTGCAAGAGATAAAGATTGGCAATAGAGTTCCTCCTATCACTCATTTGCAATTCGCAGATGATAGTTTATTATTTTGTAGAGCAAACAACCGTAATTGTCAAGCCTTTGATGTCTATGAATACTATTCAGGACAAATAATTAACACATCAAAGTCTCTTATCATGTTTGGATCGCGTGTGTATGGACATCGCCAAGTTTCAATGCAGCAAATTTTGAAAATTTTTAATAAAGGAGGTGGTGGAAGTACCTTGGTCTATCAGAACAATTTGGTAGCAAAAAGAAAGAAATGTTTGAATATATTGTCAATCAAGTTCGACAACGTACTTCTAACTGGAGTGGAAAATTCCTATCACCAGCAGGGAAGGAAGTTTTACTAAAATCTGTAGCAGCTGCAATGCATGTTTATGCAATGTCATGCTTTAAACTTCCACTTGGTCTAATATCAGAGTTGGAGTCCTTATTGATGATTTGTTGGTGGAAGAAGAACACATCTACAAGAGGTATCTCGCGGATTGCTTGGAAAAGACTGCAATTTTCTAAGAAAGAAGGTGGTTTGGGCTTTAGAGATTTAGAGAAGTTTAACGATGCTTTATTGGCGAAACAAGCTTGGAGGATACTGAAATATCCTAATAGTTTGTTTGCTAAAGTTATGAAAGCAAGATACTTTTCTGATGATTCAATATTAGATGCTACACCAAAAAAATCTCAGTTTTATGGTTGGTCGTCTATACTTACTGGTCTTGATTTGCTCAAAAAAGGTGTACGATATGTGGTTGGAGATGGTTCATCAATTCGTGTAAATATTGATAATGTTATAGCTGACCATCCCCCACGCCCAGCTTGTTCTACTGATCCTTAACTACGATGCACTCTGTATGCATTTATTCAATTACATGGCTCTATTAAATCTTGGAATACTTTCACTACGACCAATCTTCTGGAACAAAAGGACTATGATTCTTTAAAGCAAATTTACATTCTTCAATCCGAAATGATAGATAAGATCATTTGGCACTACAATTCCTCAGGTGAATACTCTGTTCGATCTGGCTATTGGCTTGCTACACATGACCCTACAAATATGACACCTGCTCCAAATATTCCTCATGGTTCTGTTGAGGTTAAAAACAAAATTTGGGCTCTAAATATCTTACCAAAAATAAAGCACTTTCTTTGGAACGGTTTGTCAAAATCAATAGGAACAACAACTAGACTAATCTCTCGTGGTGTTGCCATCGATAAAACTTGTCAACGATGTAAACAGTCTGACGAAACGATAAACCATACTTTATTTATTTGTCCCTCGACACAGCTAATCTGGAATATGGCAAATCTACATCTGCAGAGTTCTTTTCATAACACAGACCTTGAAGTAAATGTCTCAGATTTGCACAGAATAAACAAGGATGTTTCTTTGCCTATGGAAAAAAGGCTATTACTCTTATGGTTAATTTGGAACATTTGGAAATGTCGCAACAACTTTATCTTCAATAACATGACTGAGGATCCCCAACAGACCTTTACACAAACCAAAGCTGATGTAACTGAATTGATATTGTCTATGGAATCACAGAAGAGTCAGATGCTCCCTGCCTTCAATCTCCGATCAACATCAATTGGGCAAGGCCTACACAACTGATGGTTAAATGCAACTTTGATGTTAGTTACACAACTAACTCCAAGAAAACAATAGGAGGATGGATAGTTCGTTATCATTTAGGAAAAGAATTATTCTGGGATTCAAGTCTACTAAAGAAGAATGCAAATAATCCTTTAGAGAGTGAAGCAGAGGCGTTATTGCTCTCAATGCACCAATCTTTAAACAATGGCTTTACAAATGTTTGATTTGAAGGATATAGTAAAACCTTAATCGATTGTCTAAATGGATCTTTGGTAAATATTTCTATATATAGCTAATTCAAAATATTAAGTCATGTTCCAAACAGTTTACTAAGGTTCATTTTTCCTTTATTTATCGTTCAAACAATGAGATAGCACATTTATTAGCAAAACAAGATTGTAATAATCTAGATTTCTGATCAGATTGTAAAAATCCACGGTTGATGGAATCTTTGTATTTTGATAAATTTTATTCTGAATAATTTTTTTTGCTGAAAAAAAAATATATATAGAAATCGAAATTTTACAAACTCCCAAAAATATTTTTTTATTTCTATTTTCGGTAACAGTGAACCGTCACCCAAATTTCGTACTTCCAAAAGAACACCAAAAAAACGCAACAATAAAAAAAAGAATCTTTAAGCGATCGAAACAGCATATCCCGGTGAGAAAAAAAATTAATCACGGTAAAGCACAACCACGGCGAGAAAAACCTAACCGTGATCTATCTCTATCGAATTCAAACAAGAAACCTTGCTGCATCAAATTCCCGATCACCGAGAATCCAACTTTTGGATTCACCGATTGAATCGCCAGACACTGAACCTCCTCCTCCGTCTCGATAAAGTAATTCCTCGGCGGCGGAACGAACACCGCACCGCCGGAAAATTCGAATTTCAACCTCGGCAATAACTTCTCCGGTTTCGAAACGCCAGAGACGTTTAAACACAGATCAAATCCGGGAGTCAGTTCATCCGCGTTAGGGAGCTTGATCCGTCGTCGAATCGCCGCTAAAACCAATCGATACGCCGGATCGGCTAAAAACGCTAAGGTTGTCCCGGAATCCACGACGGTTCCGCCGTTACCTGAACTGTCGATCTCCCAAATCGAAGGATCGATTCGTAGCTTCGCACCGTTGACGGAGACGGATCTCAATTTAACGTAGTAAAACGTCGGAGAGAACGTATTCGTTAGCAACGGGGTGAAGAGAAGCTTCGAAACGGCGTTGATTTGTTCTCCTCCTCTTCCGCCGCCGTCACCGATGATGAGGTAACTTGTAGGGGGCGGAGAGAGAGTATAATCCATTAAGCAATAAGAAAACTTGTTACCAAAACGACGACCCAACTGAGAAGCAAAAGAAATTGGCCCACGGCCCAAGCCCATTACTCCATGGGCTCCATTAAAGCTAGTACCCGATACAGATTGACCCGAGATCCGAAACCCGCATCCGAAAGCGACGTTTTTAAGTTTCGCCTCTTTACCAGAGCTTGTCTTCAACGACGTCGTTTCTCTACCGAATAAACCTGAAGTTAATGAACCGTCTGCGTAGCCATACTCATAATGACACGTGGAATGGATCCGGGTATGGTTACATTTCGGAGCCCGACCAGGTTGAGGCACTAAACGGCAAACCGGGTCGTAGCAATGAGCGGGAGAAAACGTTGAGGAGTGGCGAGGGAAGAAGACGGTGGCCGGAGAATGATGTGAACAGTTCCGACAAGCTGAGCATTTCACCCAAACGAGATCGCTTCCTGTATCGGCGATTAGAAGTAACGACTGAGGCGGTTGTCCGATTCGAAGATCCACAAAGTATTGACCCGACCCGGAAGATGCGCCGGAGACCACCGGAGATTTAATGAACGGGATGGGTTTACGGCGGAGAGAGAGGAAATGGAGACGGCGAGTGTCTAGAGCCAAAGCTTGCGTCGGAGAAGGAAACGGAGATTTGCGTAACAACGGAAGCTTTAAGTACTTGCCGTCGTTACTCACGGCGGCGAGATTCGCCGTCGGGAGGAGGAAGAGAGAGAGGAAGATAAGAGGAAACATTGTGAGAGACAGAGAGAGAGAGAGTGAGAAGGGTTTTGTTTGTGTTATTTTGTGTCATATGTTATGAAGAAGAAGAAGAAGAAGAAGAAGAAGACCGTATAAAAATACGGTATTTTTGTACGTATTTTGTCAGGTTGTGGTCGAAATATAGTTTAAATACAAGTACATTGTAACGTGAAGACTGAAAGATATCTCTGTTTTTGGGGGGTATCATCAAGCTTTGGCTTTTGCAATAAAAACTCTTAGCTGTCTAAATGTGTTTTTGTTTTGTTTCTTTGTTCCTTTCACTTTAGTCTTTATACATTTTTTAAATCATTGATTCGATTGATAATATCTATAACACAAATTTTTGTAGTTTTTTTTTTACGTTTGTTTTTTGTTCATTTTTGTTTTAGTTTGTAATTTGTAGAGGAGTGTTATTAATGCCAAAAATGGTTGTTTTCTAGTGTGATAATCTTAGATCCGTGAATTTATTTCATTTATAAGAGGGTCGGTTTATTTATATAGATTGTATTATTATGATAATAAATTTGTAATTATACGAATACAATAATAATAATAAATGTAGATCTTGTTTGGACGTGAAAAGTACTATACCCAAGAAATGGACCCTGTTTGTTAGGTGGTGGCAGAAATACTTTTAATTTCCAAATATATATAAAACATGAATATTATTTCTTTATACGATTGCATAAAATTACAAAATAAAAAATGAAACTCGTCCTTGTTTTCATTTGCTGTAAATCTAGTAAACCATTATTAGTTTTTTGTTTTGTACTTTTTATTCATACATGGGAAAATAAAAGTTTTGCCAAAAATATTGATAAATTGAAAATGATAAAAACATTAAAGAGTGAAGAAGATTCGGGCGATACTTTTGCATGGCTGCACATGATATGAAACATGTGACTTTTAAGACAAACCACAATTATTTTATCTTTTCTTTCAGTAGTTTGGGAGATTACAAATTTATTGCGAATTTATTATAATCTAAAGCTATATAGTAAATAAATAACCAAAATTAAAAAAAAAAATTCCAAAACCTAAAACAATAAAAAATGTATTTCTTACAATAATCTATAAAAATCACTGTACTATAAATCAAGTATGTGTGATACAATGATACAAAGAGACATAGAAGAAAAAGAAAGTAATAAAACTCAGTTTACAGATTCTTCCTCATTGTTATTATTATTATTGTTGTTGTTGTCTCCTCCACTCTCAGTTTTGGCTCTGCTTCTAAGCTCTTCAAATGCTTTCATGCTTTCTGCATCAAACCCTCCAGCAAACTGCATAATAAACATTGTCAGTTAATATAATACATCAAACACTTGAGAATAACTGGTCATTTTAATTTGGTTACTTTGTGTTCTGATCTGAGTTTAGTTTTGTTTATACCTGATGGACTCTAAAAGCGAAACGAACACCTTGGAGAAGCAAGAACTCTCTGTTTGGATCTTTATCCGAACCACTCACTGAATCAAGCTCATAAGCTACTCGTTTCATGTACTTCTTCGCGAGCTGAACTGACGAAAGCTTGATCTGTGTTGTGTGATGAAACATAAACAGAAACAAAACAGAGCATTTTCAAGATTGTTTAACAAGGATTTCGCAATCGAAAGGAAAGAAATAACAAATGTTTTTTACCTTCCCAACAACGCCAGTATCAGATAACCAATCAACTGGAATTCCGAATTCTTTATACCGTGAAACCGCCATGTCTCTTGTACGTAAAAGCGCATATACACTTTGTTCAACCCTGTGATAACACAGACATTTAGTAAAGAAAGATTTAGTGTGAATTACTCTGTTTTAGGGGTGCAAGTTACTTACTTCTCTAGCAACTTGTACATCTTCTTCAAAGCAGGTTCACAAGGAAGATTAGGATCATCGACAAAGGAAGTAACTTGCTTCTCCAATTTCATGAGATCTTGATATTCAAAAGCTGCTTCCCGTAGTGCATCAGCTTTACCTTCTGGCCAGTCAAAGTGTTTAAGAACTGCCCTTTCATCAACCTACTCAAAAAATACAGCAAATGATCCGTGAGTAAAAAGAACCAAAGTAACGGTTAGAAAGTAATATTGAACAGAGGAGTTACTGACCAAGAAGGAGAGCTCTTCATCTAGCCAGCTAACGAAAGCCAAGAGATCTTCTATACTGGTGAAAGAAGAAGCTCGGACTTCAGTTGCTAACGACTGAACAAAGTCCCCTTGTGTCTCCACATCCGCTTTTACCTGTAATCAAGTTTTAAAAATTGTTTCTTTGTTTGAAATACAATTGCAGCAAACATTATACTGAAAGTGCGAACTTACTGCTAAGAGGAATGTTGATCGATTCTCGATTTCCCCAATCATATTGTTCCTAGCTGCTGATGAATTACCAGTTCCTGAAGAGACCAAAGAAGTTGCCCCTTCTTTCTTCGATTCACGTTTCATCAATGACTGATAAAACTCAACAAGCTCAGGAGCTCGGTGAACTTTGCTCCCGCCTCCTGCTCCTTTTCCAAGTGCTCCAGGAGGCGGCGGTGGTGGCGGCGGTCCACCACCAGGTGGAGGAGGAGGCCCACCGCCTGGTGGTGGAGGAGGTGGCGGTGGACCACCACCTGGTAAAGGAGGTCTAGCACAGGGTAAAGTGCTATTTTTACCATCTCCAGTTGATCTTGGAGGCGGGCGAGGTACTCTAGGAGGTCGTTTCTCAATGTCTACAAGCTTCATTTTGGTTACGGCTTGAGCGTTTTCGCTGGTTTTACCTTCGTTAGACTGATCATTAGATTGATTAGACTGATCACCTGTGATCACCAAGGGAACCACAACCTTTTTCTCCTTTAGTTGAGCAAGTTTAGGAGGCAAAGCCACATTACCACCAAATCTCTCTGCTCTCGCTTGATCAGCTTTATGCTTAATGTGCTTCTCCCTTTCAACCGCCAACTTATGCCTGTCTTTGTACGCGGGATACTTCTCATCCAAAACATTGTCAACTGATTTAGACATCACTTGGAACGATGATGCAACTGAATTCAAAGTCTCACCAGGAGAAGAAGCTTGTTGTTGTGTTCTGATTCTTGGAAGATTCGGTGTTTCAGGGGTACCAGGAGCTGTTTCTTGATCCACTTGACCAAATGTTGTTATGGCTACTGATTCACCTGCGTTTCTAATCATCAAAGATTCTAAAGGACCTCTCTGTTTATTCATGCTCGAGCTAAGTCTTCCCGGTGATCCTCCATAGAATGATCTTGAAGGTGATGACTGAACGCTTGAATCATCCTTGCTCTTGCCCCATCTTTTGAGTTTCTGTATCAATCCCGGTTTCTTGCTAAAACTACTAAACCTACTCGTGGAACTATCCATTGAAGCATTGTCGAAATCATCGCTTCCGGGAGATGAAGGTTGAGAATAGTTGCTCTCTAAATCAGTATCTCCTTGGCCACGTTCTGAACCAGCATACTCTAGCATTAACCGTTTTGCTTTTGCTTGTGACTTGGGACTTAGGTTCTTGCTTAAGTCACGAGCTGAGATTTTACCAGCTGGTGTCTGGTAGTTTCTTAACTCATACCGTAAACATGCATTGACCCAACGGAGATAAACCAACTCCTCAACTTCACTAAACCTATTCATCTGAAGCCCTTCCACTTGCTTTAACAAGTCTTCATTGTTATGCTTCAAATTATTAACCTCTTCTCTAACTTTCGCCACTTTGTCACTCTACGAGTAAAGATAGAAAATGTTACTCTAAGAAAGAAAGAAACACTGATATGGAGAGGAATCATTACACTTACCTCAGTCATGTTTGAAAGAGCTGCAATTCTTGCTTCCGCTGAATCGAGTTTAATGGATAACTCTCTCTTCTCGTGTTGAAGCTCTCTGTTCTTTCTCTTAAGTTCCATAACTTCCACTTCCAAATCCTGTACAGCTTTTAACTTCCTCTCCACTTCGGTATCTTTATTCATCGCATCTTCTTCTTTCATTTGGAGACTCGACACATGCTGCTTAAGCAACAGTAACTGTCCTTTCGTCTGGTTAGCATCGAGCTGGATTTGCCTCTGCAACTCCTTGATCTTGTTTCTCGCCACCTCAAGCTCTTTCCTTACAATACCGTTTTGAGAAAGCTCTTCTTGAAGCTTTTTCCTCTCAGCTTGAAGAGAATTAATAGTGATGTTTAACATATCAATCTCCACAGTCTTGATCTTGAGCTGTCTTTGTAACTCAACAATATCTGATTCTTGCTCTTTGAGTCCATAATATTCGAGTAATTCTCCTTCCAGTTTCACTTCTCTTTCTTCTAGCTCCTTGACTAATTGTTTCAACCTTTCGAGCTCACCATCGTTATAAGCCATCTCGACTTCATATTTCCTCTCTTTCTCTGCTTTCTCCAAGTTGTTATTATCATCATCATCATCAGGCAATGGATACTCAATTTCACCAGATAAAAGATCTTCAAACTCGGGTAAAATATCATCATCTAAATAGTCCGAGAAACTTCCACGAGTCTGATTGATTACACTGTTGATCAGTTTCACCTCTTCTTCTTCTTCCTCCTCCTCCTCTTTCTCCACCTGAATATATTATCCGATTTGTCACACCAAGCACATGATGAAACAAAACTGTTCCATAGTACACTTACATTCTTATCGTTGAGATTGTTGTCGGGATACACAGCCTCTTCTTTATCGCCTCCTTTGCCATTTTCTTAGAGCAAAATGCAGAGAACATGAAAGGTCAGATTCTATATATGGAGTGAAATGCAATCAAATGAAGAGTATAAGAAGAAAAAACACTACCTGATTGTTTGCTCGGTTTGGTGGGTTTAACGTTGTGCCGCTTAACAACAACAGCTGCAATGGAAGCAGCAACAACAAACCCTATTCGGACAAACATATATTAAAATCTTGAAATGGGAATAAATTCCCTTCACCGTTTCATCTACAGAACCCGAAAAGCTCCTTTATATTTTCACTGCTGATACAATAACTCAACCCATCCTTCCTCCAAGAAAAAATCTCTAGTCCAAAATCCTGTTCATGAACCTTATGACAAATGGATAAACACACTTGTTCCTGTAAGAGACACTCCCAGGTACTGACAAAACTTTTAAGGAACTATGTCCACCCAAGGAAAAAGAAAAAAGAAAAGACACTTATCATCACAAATTCGATCTTATCAGCTTTATGGACCTCTCAAGTCTCTTGCATCAAAAGCCAAAATTTTCAGCATTAAATAAGTTGAAAACAACCACAATTATAGTGGTCTGTTTTTAGCTCAAGACAGATGAGGAAATAGACATGTATGGTAGTAGATGGGGTCTTAAGCCAAGACCAAGAAGCAACCGTAAATAAAACAATAATTTCTGAATTTATCCTTCTTTGTCTATACGGGTCAAAGCAAAAGATTGTGAATTATGTCTCTTTTTGTCAAAGCATAACTAAATACAGAAGATGGTTAAGATTATAAGTTCATTGATTTATCAATCAAGACCAACCTACTCAATGTAAAGATTAGTGATCTCAAATTGGTGTAGGTGATTGATTCATAAGGGTTTAGATTCTGTTGTGATGCTTTGGGACCAGTACCAGCGACCAAGTAGAGGTTGTTGCCACGCTACGTAGCAATTAACCAAATTACAAGAAAACAAAAGGTTGAAATTTAATTCTAAATGTCAAATTTTTTTCGTTAAAATGTTAGAGAAAAATTGAAATCAGCCAAACAAGAATGGACTTTTCATTATCTTATCAAATACTCCTTTTGCTCAACCATAGATTTCATTCACATGTTCAGCCTTTTTTAGCCTTATCTAAGATGCGTGAAACAAGAAGAGATAACAAAAGAGGACAAGTTCTTGTAAAAAGATGTAAGAATCTTACATGATATGGTGTGAAAACTCATATTAAACCCTTCACTAGATTCTGATTCCTTGTTTTTTACCAATCTGCACATTGAAAATGAAGATTAAATGGGTTTGATTCAGACATTGCCAGGTAAGGATCAGGACAAGTGGATACACGAAAACGAATTTTATCAAATTCACTGTTTCATTGTATGGCAGAGGAATTTTATGGTGGGAACAGCTCACAGAGGATAAATCTCTCAGAAGTCAGAACACACACACACTTGCAAAGCAAAAAGACAAGAACAGCTCTAACTGTTGCGTAAATAAAAGAGTTTTAAGAAACTTTCTTTTCTAAAACAAAAGACGTAACTCTAGATATGACCCAGTTTTGGTTTGACTGTTACTCTGCAACTGTAACTACGAAACCCTAGAAAAGCTATATGTCTAAAGGAAGAAGAAGCAAAAAAGTTTCGATTTTTAAGCAAACCCAGTTCGCGAAAAGGGAATAGAAGCATACCAGACTTCAAAATTAGCCAAGATTAGATCGATTCTTGCTGATTCAATCGATTCCTGGTGGTGGTTGAAAGAGCTCTGGACTTTGACAAATGGCGTGAGGATTTCGTTTGATTTAACGGTTCTTGTGAATCGCTCTTCAAAATTTGAAATTTCATTGCTAAAGTGTGAGAATAAGTTCAACACGAATGATTAGATTCTTTGGTTACTATTCTCACTCCTTTTTGATATTTTGAAAATTATGAAAGTTTCCCCAATTTTATTGTTTACAATTTGGTTTAAAACCAAGATTGAATTACATAGAATATAAACCAAATAAACCAACAAACAAAGTTTTTTTTGGATTTGCTTAATTTCACATTCCAAAACACTCATAAAACAAAACAATCAGCCAACAAATTTTTGTACAATGAAAGAAGATTCAAGCATGGTCATTCCATTTCCATCTCCGTCCCGCTTCTTCGAGAACCTTAGCTCTCGCGTGGCTTACCCTCGCTTCACCCTCTACCCAAGATCTGCATTTCATTCACTCATGACTGGTTAAAACTTTTCCAAAGATCAAAACTTTGCTACAATGATAATAACCATTACCTTAGAATCCGAAGAGCTTCGATTTCAGCTTCAAGGACAGATCTTTTATCGACCAGCGATTCAAGTTTTGATTGTAAGTCACTTAACATCTCTTGTAACTTGCTGTGCTCACTCAGGTAAACAGATTTATCTGATATGAGCCTCTGAGACATCTCATCAATCTCCTCACTCAAGCTTTGAAGCAACTGTTTCTGACACTCTATAGCTGATTTCTCTTTCAAACGCTCGGCAAACCACTTCTGCTGATCCCTTTTTTCATCTTCTAATTCACTAACCCTGGAGAGATTTAGATCGTTCATCTCAACTCTTCGGGATCTCTCTATCTGAAGCTTCTCATCCCAAAACTGACTTATTTCCCCTTTTTCTAGCAACTCGACTTTGATTCTTTCCATCTCAGCTTTCTGTGAGAGGGACTCTGCTTCTAACCGTGATACCTCTGCTGAGATAGCTTTCACCATCTTACCGCTTGTTAATGCTACAGCCGCTTGTGCTTTTGTAACAGGTCTATTTGGCTGAAACCGCTTAATCCTACCTGTAAATTTTGAAATCTTCATTCTGTTGTAACGCATACGCACATCAACGATCGAACGAAGAAGGAGAAGGTCGGAACAAAGAGAGGTAGAAGAATACCAAAAACGTTTCTGATGGTACTCTGGTCACCCATCAAGAAGTCCAAGAAAAATCCGAGGGCCATCTCGGGATTGAGATTCTTCGTGTCTATATAATCTACCTTTGTCCTTGATATCTGGACTGTAAACAAGTCAGGCTTTTAAAAAGATAAAAAAGCATTTGATAAGCATCACCGTTATGCCTAAAATGTTAGTAAAACTTAATCACTCACACCTCTTCCATAATTTCTGGATGGAAACCACACTCCAATTGAGCTTTCCAGTTTACCAAATCGAGTCGGGAAACAAAACTGCAGCCACCATATATATGTTAAAACAATTAGAAAACAGTAAACAACAAGACAAATAAATAGCAGATGAAGAAAGCTAATCTCCTTTTATACCTTTCAGGATTAAAATCAATCTTTCCCAAGTCATCTCGAGAATCTTGGCTGCTGAGCTTGCTGGAAGTAATGCCTGCCTCTGCCAAGGCTGCATGAAAAATCGAAAATAAAAAGTCAATTATTGAAGCTCTAATAAACTACTTAACCAAAGTAGAAATGTCTCTTATCGATTTTACCTTGAATGTACTCGAAGTCAGGGTCTGCGGTATTTATATCGTCAAATGCAGGAATTGAAGAGCCAGCTAAAGCCACTGCTGGCACAATCCTGTGCATTGGATTTCTGAAGGCAAGGGAAACACATTGTGTCAGTCCACCACAAACACTAAGAGACTTCTAACATTTGGGGGAAAAAAGTATGCTCCAAGTAACGTTACCTCTCTAGTAACAGATTTGAACGAACTAGCCATCTAGCATACTCTCGCCTAGTGCACAACTCGTCTGCCACTACATCATCCTCAATTATCTGAACAACTTAATTACAAGTGACATGTTCATGATCAGAGCTGGACAATAAGGCTCAAACTTAAAGTCAAATAGTTGTGTGAGAGCAAGTTTCAAGAAATAAACCTTTAGTTTCTTTAAAACTGCTATTGCTTCTTGTTGAGCGGCATCCACAGCAACCGGAGTGATGACACGGTGAGTTTTTCCGGCAGAAGCTAAAGTAAACACAGGTGAGTGAACTCGAATTAACACTTGCTATAGCAATTTGTAAACTATGTCTCAAAATTGACCAAAATTAGAACTTACTAGTGTCAACAGTATCTGAAACATAGTCAACGCCTTCAGAGTTAGCCTCAGAAGCAGGATTACTCTCATCATTGAATAGAGTTTCACTCTCTTCATTCTCACTCTGATCCAAATCAACACTTTGATAATGCATAGGATTACTAATGCTAAACCTAAAACCTGTCAAAAGAGACACAAAACCCAGAATCTCAAACTAAACAAATCCTACAAAAATTCAAGTCATCATCAAGGCAAAAAAAAAAAAAAGAGTAACCTTTTCTGGAGATTGAGAAGTAAGCAATAGTAGCTAATACAACAGCAAGTGAAGATCCAACACCAGTGATTACAACATTCCTCCACTCTGAAACCCCAAAACAAAAGATTCAAAGTCAAATTACAAACACATAAAAGTTGAGAAATTTCTTTGATTTTTTCCCAATAAATTAGAAGAAAAGATACTAACTTTTTTTAGTTTTCGAATGAGCTTCATCTTCAATGAGAGCCCAACCACCATATTTGTCTTTAGAAGCTTGAGAAACCCATGAAGAACCGGAGAGAGAAGCGACGATGCGGAATCGTGGCGGTTTGTTAGGAGGAGGAACGAGTAATGGGAGAGTGAGACGATGTCGTATAAGTAGTAAAGGTGTGGTTTTGGGGAAGAGGAAGGATGAATTTGGAGACTTTTTGACGGAGAAAGAGCTCATTTCTTGACTAGAGAATTAGGGTTTTTCTGGGGAGTGGATGCTTCAGTGATCGAAGAAGAAGAAGCAACGAGAGTAGATGGGGAAGGGAAGAGATGCTACGCTACTGGGAAGAGATGCTACGCTACTGTGTGTGATACATCAAAACTATCCTTCTAAATGATTCCGAGGGTTCCGGTTTGTGCTAATTCTAACATCCGGTTTAGTCTCGGTTAAATCATTATCAACCCAATGATTCCGAGGGTTTTGGTTTGTGCTTATTATCCGGTTTAGTCTCGTTTGAAATGGAATCCCTCATCAACTATGGAGAAATGGGCACTAGTATCTCCTCAGATTCATTACTGTTATCTCAAACTAATACTTATAAACTCATATTCTAAATTTATTATGAAATGGTTTTTTACTAGATATAGGTTTAACCACACCAGTTAAACAAGCTTGTTAACAATAAGAAAATTTTCCAGGAAAATCAACAAAATTCACAAAATCTTCTTTATTTGTCATAATAAAGTTGCACATGCACCAAGGTTAAAAAAATGAAGTCTTAAACTTCACAAATGAGTATTATTGATTTTTTTTATTTATTTATTTATTTTTTTTTGAAAATGGCTTTCTATTTAAAATTGCAGAGAAATAAAATGATACAAAAGCAGCCCAGCTTTAGAGTTAATTGAGAAAGTCCAGTTTAAAAAAGGGCTAAGCCCATTAAACACATAACAAAGAAACTTATTGAACCAGTTAGGAGTTGGAGGATGGAATAGTAAACGTCATTGATGGCGGAGAGAACCAGAAGTCGAGCATCTTTAGAGAAGTCGAGGGATCTGAATCACGGATGCTGGAGATTTTGTTGCGGATGGTGGAATCAACCAGACGGAGGAGGATCGCCGGAGATCGGAAGGTTTGGCGGTGGAGCCTATGATTACGCTCCTCCCAAAGTAGATATATAACACACTGCCAAGAGAGTAAGGAGACTATCTTTTCTGCTTTAGACCCGCGGAGAGATTGCATGCCACTTAGAGTGAGATCCCAAGAAGAGTTCGGTTGAATCCTACACTTTGTAGCTATTGGAGCCCAAACAGACCAAGCGAAGTTACAGGAGAAGTAAAGGTGATCCCTACTCTCGGGCTGAGAGTTACAGAGAAGGCAAGTAGGACTCGTCTGGAGACCCCAGCTGAGGATACGATCTCGGGTTGGACAGCGATTCAAGACCATCAGCCAAGAGTGAAAGCTATGCTTTGGTATGCCTCTTTTGTTCCAAACCACCTTGCACCACGGAACCGGAGGATGGACAGAACAGAGCAGATTGTAGACTTGGCCGGTAGAGTAGCGGTTGTAGGTACGACCCTCAATTTCCCATTCATAGTAGTCTTCCTGTGAGTTAAGATTCAAAGTGGTTATGAATGTGAGAAGTGAAACCTGTTTATCTGTTCTAGCGTGGGGGAGGAGCCAACATCCTTGCGAGAAGAGTGGGTTAAGAGTGGTATTAGGGGGACTCCAAGTCGAGAATCAGCAGGGGCAGAAAGATAGGTCTTTATGTTACCAAACGGAGACCAATTATCTGACCAGAATCTGCAGGTAGCACCATTACCAACTTTCATCTTTATCCAGCAATAAACCGTATCCCTCATCTTCACCAATTTATTTGCTAACCAGGAAAAACCTTGCCTTTTCTTCATTGTCCAGTAGTTACTAAGGGATCCCCTCAAGAACCGCAGTCGAAACCAGGCAACCCACACAGACCCTGACTGGAAAAATATGAGCCAGATAAGCTTTATAATGCACGCCTTATTCCAGATGGTAAGGTCTCTAATTCCCAATCCTCCCTGCTCCTTTGGTTTTGTAACAGTTTCCCAGGAAACTCGAGCAGTATGACGACCTTCAATGCTTCCTCGCCACAGGTAAGCGTTACATAGGGATTGGATCTTAGATATGCACTTTTTTGGGAGGAGAAAAGTGGAGCACCAGAAGTTGGAGATCCCTGCAATTATCGTATTTATGAGCAGCCTCCTGCCTGCAAAAGATAAGTGTTTTGCACTCCAATTGCTTATTTTTCCTTTCACTTGTTGCAGTAGAGGCTCACAGTCTTGAAGGGTTAGTTTCTTGGTGCAGAGTGGGACACCTAGGTACCGAACTGGAAGACACCCATGAGTTAGACCAGTGGAAGCAGCAATTGACTGTACTTCTTCATCTGTCAGACCTCCTGTGAAAAACGAAGACTTTTGAAGGCTTATGGCTAGACCCGATCGCTCTTCAAAATCTTGTAGCACTTGGAGTACATTCTGAACTGAGGAGAGGGATCCATCCATAAAGATAAGAAGGTCATCAGCAAAGCAAAGGTGAGTTAGCTTTGCATCCGCACAGTTATGATGGTATCCAAACTTACCCTCCTCAGCTGCTCTATTCAACAAAAGTGATAGGTTGTTCATTGCAATGACAAACAAGTACGGTGAAAGAGGGTCACCTTGACGGAGCCCCCACTTCCCCTTGAAGTAGCCATGCACCATCCCGTTGTAACCAATAGTGAAGTTAGGGGTACATACACAAGCATTGAGCCATCTCAAGTATTGGACCGGAATGGAAAAACCTTTTAGACAGTTAAAAAGGAAATCCCAGGAGAGGGTATCAAACGCCTTAGCAATGTCGACTTTAAGAACAATGCGTTTTGGTCCAGAAGCCTTGTGGTATCCATTCACGAGCTCAGCAGCGAGGATAGTGTTTTCAAGCAATAGTCTGTTCTTCACAAAGGCTGTTTGGTTTGGTAGTATGAGGGTTGGTAAGAGGGGCTTTAGCTTAGAGACAAGAAGCTTGGAGATAACCTTATACAGTGTATTGAGGCAAGAGATAGGGCGGTAATCCACAATTTTTGACGCGCCTGGTCTCTTTGGTACCAAAGTTAGAATCGTTGCATTGGTCGAGGTGGGCAGGAAGGAGGATCTGAAGAAGTTTATAATAGCAGTGGTAACTTCCTCACCAATAAAACCCCAAGCAGCCTTGTAGAAGCCTGAGGTCAGACCATCAGGTCTCGGCGCTTTGTTTGGGTTAACCTTGAAGAACATTTTGGTAATCTCTTCAGGAGAGGGGATCCTCATCATAACATTGGACTGTTCTTGAGAGCAGCGGAACGGGCAAAGCGTAGTGAACCAAACCTGAGACGACCAGACTGTATGAGGGGAAGATGCAGGGGCTAAGATGGATTGGAAATGTGCAATGGCCAGTTCACTCATCTCTATTGGATCTTCAATTTGGTCCCCAGAGTCAAGAAGGAAAGACCGTATAGTATTATAACTCGCTCGCGCCTGGCAGACTTTCTGAAAGTAAGAGGTATTAAGGTCTCCCTCCTTTAGCCAATTTACCCTGGACTTCTGCCTGAAATAGCTTTCTTCAATCCCTCTGAGAAAGTTCCATTGTAAATGCAGGTCTCGCTCACGCTGGAAGGTGATTGGGGAAGGGTCACTCAAAGCCTGTACCTGCACATCTTGCAACAAACGGTTAGTAGCACTCACTCTCTCTTGTATTTGTGAAAAGTTCTCTCTATTAATAGTTTTTAGGTCTCCCTTAATGATCTTTTGCTTCCAACAGAGATCTTTTAAGTTATCCGCAAAGCTTCCGGCCTGAATCCAAGACTCAAGTACCAACTGGTGAAAATTTGGATGTTTGGTGAGGTAGTTAAAGAACTTGAAAGGTCTAGTACTAGCTTTGGGGAGCTGATAGGCAAGATCTACTAAGCTGGGAGAATGGTCAGAAGGTAGGGGAACAAGGAAGGTAGCTACACTATCGGGGAAGATGGTAAGCCAGTGGTCATTGACAAGTACATGATCCAACTTCTTAGCTATTGGGCCCGCAGGTTGGTTATTACTCCAAGTATAGAGAGTGCCTTGAAACTTGAGGTCAAACAGATCCATTTGTGATAAACAGTCTTTAAGTTCTGTCATCGATGCAGACAGGCCGTTTACAGTAGAAGATGAATGCTCCTGAGGATGAATGATCTGATTAAAGTCACCACCTACTAACCACGGGCAAGTATCCAGGGAGAACATCTGTTGCAACCGTAAGAGCTCCACCCACAGGTCAGTTCTTTCCTCTCTTAAGTTGGAAGCGTAAACAGCTGTAAATACGAACTGAATCTTGTTTGCAATGTTGACCTCACAGGTAACGGTTTGACGCGATTGATGCAGGACTCGAACTTCAACGGGTTCCTTCCAAATTATCACAATACGGCCATCCTCATCAGATAAGTGGTTCGACGTAAACTTCCATCCTTTACAAACCTTTTCCATTACTCGGTTCAAACTAGTTTCTTTGATATGTGTTTCCAAAAGAGCTCCAAAAAGCGGCTGATGAAGCCTAAGCCAATTACAAAAGGGCTGATGCTTATCCGGGTCATTTAGGCCTCGGATATTCCAAAAAAGAAAGTTTTGTATCCATTAAGGAAGGGCTGGAGGCACTCCCTGGGGAGTGGTAGCCAACAATAGCTCTTGAGTAGTAGCCAAAAAGGGGGTTGGTGTAGTAGATTGGGTAGAAGGCAGTGAAGTGGGCTGCAAAGGGGGACTGCAAAGGGATGGGTGGGATCTAGAGCGTTTAAGAAGCTTTTTGGGAGAGAAGGGGTAAGGGGTGCCCTCTTGAGTGAAACCTGCAGGAAGGCCAATAACCATTAGAAGATCATGGTCAGATTCTGGGATATTGACTGCTAAGATGGTATGAGACTCAAAAAGTGTAGTTTGTATAGGGTCAGGAAGGGAATGGCTAGGTATAGGAGGGTCTGATAGGGCTGGAGCAGGAGGAAGGGGAGGGGGAGCCGCTAATTGAGAAAGGACTGCAAACCGGTTAGTGATCGCGGGAATAGCAGTTTGAGGAGGAGGGATAAGAATAGAGGATGAGCAGAGGTAGAGATATCAACAGAATTTTCCACGACAATAGAAGGCGGATCAGAAGTGGAAGGTAGAGAGTCCTCTTGTCCCTGCGAAGAGTCTTTTTCTTTCCAAATAGCCTGGGCAACTTATTTTTCTCGTATTTTTCACAGTTTTGAAACGTTTCTCACATTTTGTGTGCTTTTCGTGAATACAGATATTGTAACATTGAAGAATAAACTAAAATAATAATAGAGTCTACTTACTTTCACGTCTAGTCATCTAATATGTGGTAATCAAATTTTTTATTCTCACAGTTGGACAATTCATGGGAGTAAGTAATAGTTTACAATATTATACTGTATCATTTAAAACTTACAATTTGTAATGTTTTTGTTTAATTTATATCACACATAATATAGAATTTAGAATATAGAGATATTGGAAAATCGATATATTTTTGTTTGTTTGCTGTATATACAAATTAATTATTTTTGTTTAGAATTTACATCGTTAGAAGATATAATGTTTTTGTTTATTTGATGTATACAATATATTATTGTTTGTTTATCGTATTTGCATTATGATTATGTGAAAATTAGGAATTTGAAAGTTTCCCCAATTTTATTGTTTCCAATTTGGTTTAAACCAAAACTGAATTACATAATCAATTAAGAGTTTAATTGTGTCACCCAAATAAACCAACAAACCAAGTTTTTTGGATTTGCTTAATTTTCGTATTCCAAACAATTATAACATAACAAACAATCACCCATCAAATTTGTGTACAATCTGAAAAAAAAAATATACGGATGTGGAGGGATGAGCATCTGCTTAGAATCACTAGAGCTCATTTTTTGACTAGAGAATTAGGATTTTTCTGGGAATGATCGAAGAAGAAGAAGCAGCGAGAGTAGATGGGGATCGGAAGGGAAGAAATGCTACGCTATTGTGTGTGTGTGATACATCAAAACTATTATAGATGATTCTGAGGGTTCCGCTTTGTGTTAATTCTAGTCTCTGGTTTAGTTTCGGTTAAATCATTATCATCCCATTGATTCCGAGGATTTTGGTTTATGCTTATTATCCGTTTTTTTTTTTTTTGAACAACGGATTGAAATGAAATCCCTCATCAACTATGGAGAAATGGGCACTAGCATCTTCCTCAGATTCATTATTGTTATCTCAAACTAATTACTTATAAACTCGTATTCTAAATTTATCATGAAATGTTTTTTTACTAGATATAGGTCTAACCACATCAGTTATGACCTTATTAATTTTACCAACTCACTAATGTGGTACATTGAGAACACAATCGATTGAATGATAATACTTCACTATTCTTAACAATTCGAATTCTAACATATGCAAAAAAAATCTACAACATTGGATTAAAGTGTATGTTTTTTTTATAAGTGAAGTTAATTACACTAAGATTGACTGAATTAACAAAATGATAAAATTTATTGATTGGCTTAAAGATTATCTTAATTGCTAAAAAATTGATATTATTTTTGTGGCACTTGGCAATTGGTATTGTTGTCCAAACAAAAACATAAACTCTCAACAACGATTACATAAAGGATTGGATAAGATATAAAATTATCGCTTGCACTAGGTTTGTATATTGTTCTAACTTTAAAATATTTATAATTTGTTTAGTTTATAAATTTTAAATAGTTTTTAAGGAGATTTTATATATATTATGTATTTCTTTTCTATTTTTCTTATTTTATTATTTGAGATGTTCTAATCTCATTTAATGAAGACCATTTGGTATGATTTGGCTTGCATGCATTTTTTTTTTAAAAATTTTGTAGCTTTTTACTATTATTTTATAATAGTATAAAATAGTAAAATAGTTAAGAAACTCGGTCACACTTGGTTATATATATTTTATAATTGACATTTTAAGATAATTAACTTAAATTTTTAAATTCTCTTTTAGTCTATCGAGCACATTTTTTTTGAAATTCAATAATATACCATCGTTTTTATAATTTTATTAAAGTACATAAATTACTATTTGACATTTTTACCATTAGTGTATATTATTAGACATATAAAAAATCATGTGATGTTGGTTTTAACATGGTGAACAAAAATACTATGTTGTATCATTTAATTGTTGCAACTTTCTATTAAATTTTTGTCACGCTCCCTCGTGAAATACTAGGAGTCTAATGTCAAATTAACGAAACAAAAGCTCAATGTCTGGCTGTTTCATCATGAGAAGACTTTAGTATTGTACCAAATGACGTCTGGCCGGAGCAAGGAGATATGATCGTGTTATTTAAAATGGGTAGAGGATATGTATGTTGAGCCGTTGCGAATAGGTGTGATGAATGCATAGATATTCCCGTAATTAACTAACAAATGCATGTTCTACAGAGCCAAAGCACAAAACCTATCAAATTGTTTATGTTTCAATATGTGTTGCAACCAATCCACACAAAACCTGGCTACAAAATACAGTGAACTATTATAATTTAAAGTAAAAAATGTGAAATGAGTCGATTTGAAATCTTGGGAAAAAGCACATTAATGCTGGCAATAAAACTAACATTTCCAAAGTTTAACACGTAAAACTGTAAAAGAATAATTCTCCACTAATAAAATTAGTGTCAAGTATAATCTGAAAAAATCTATTCGGATATGGAGACAAATACAGTACTACTTTTTATTTGGCCAAAGAATATAGTGAACACACAAAGTCAACATTGACGTATCAAGTCACACAAGCACTGTACAAACGGTAATTTCGTTTTAATATGTCTAGTAGTATTTACTATTCCCTACTTCTCAAAATATATAATATATGATGTTTTAACTAAAACACGCAAATTAATAAGTCTTTACTTTTAACAGATTCAACCAATCAAAAACAATACTGCATAATATAAAATACTAAACGAATCTAAAAGTTGCATAAAAACTTGAAAACATCTTATATTATGAAATAAAAAACTTCTCTAAAACATCTTCTATTCTCTCTGTTTCATAATATAAGATGTTTTAGAGATTTTTCTTTGTTTCATAATATAAGATGTTTTCAACTTTTTAAGTAATTTTTAGATTACTTTTCTATTTTTTATTATTTATTTTACGCAGTCTTGTTTATGATTGATTGAACTTTTTTAAAGTGGTTATTTCTTTATTTACGTGCTTTCGCTCAAAACATCTTATATTTTGAAACGGAGGGAGTATTTTGGAACGGAGAGAGTATTTAGTAGTAGTAGATTTAGGCATGACCAAAATTAAACCGTAACCGTATTTCGAACTGTAACCAGACCGTATCATAACTGTAACCAGACCGTAACCGTATAAAATGGTTTAAAACTGTAACCGTTAACCTTAAATATATGGTTAAATTATATTAACCATAACCGTTAATTAACTGTAACCATATCAAAATCGTTGGTTAACCGCATAGTTAAACCGTAATTCGTTAACCGTAACCGTTTCAAAAACATAATAAAATATACTAATAATTATTTATTTAATATGAATCATATGATATGAAGAAATATGAGTACACTAAAAGAACATATTAGTTATAAATAAATAATATCAATTATATTATATCATCAAATAATATCAACCATATCATATTATCGAATAACCGCAACCGTATATAACTGTAACCGTTTCAACCGCAACTGTATTTAACCGTAACCGTTTAACCGTATATTAAACAGTTATGGTTAAGATTAAACAAAATTTATAACCGTAACTGGTGGTTAATTAACCGTAACAGTGATAACCGTCACCGTGGTTAAGTAGATTGGTACACAGAATAATAAAGCACCTTTATCCCATTACTTTGATAAACAAATCCCAATATTTAACTACAAATACTGTAAATTTCAAAGGCACATCTCACAAGAGCAATAAAGAAAAGGAAAAAAATCATTGTCAATAATCAGTAGACATTAAATTCAATAGCTTCCTTGATCCTTGTGCTTCCTCCATCCTATTTTCCACATTAGCCCTCTTCTTTTTCACATACACTACTTCAAAGTTCAAAACACAACACACACACACAAAAATAAAAAGTAGAAGAAGTAAATACGTGTATGAGATATAGGAACAAATGCCACATTTACTTTTATGTGACAGAGACAACAACATATAACCAAATGTCTTTCTCGTTACAGTCCCTCGATTTCATTTTTTCTTTTTTCTTTTTTAATGTAACGTTTTTTTAGCTATATTATTAATAATAATGAGAAACCCCATTGACTCCCAACGACCTCTCGCTCTCTCTTCAATAAATAATAGTAACACCAATTGATAAAGAAACCCAGAGATAACCTCAAACCCCAAAAAAATTCCACAAACCTTTGTTTTGTCTCACTTCCTCCACAATGTCTTGGATTCACTCTGTTTTGTTCCTTCTTCTAACTTGCCGGTGGTGCGTCGTCACTGGAGAATCATCTCCCGAGGTTACTGATGATGGAGCTCCCATGGAGAAAACAGAACGAGAAGCTCTTTACTCAGCTATTCAAGGATTCGTTGGTGATTCTTGGAATGGCTCTGATCTTTATCCTGACCCTTGTGGTTGGACTCCTATTCAGGTTTGAATTATTCATAAACTCATCTAGTTTCTTGAGATTTCTTAAATTGTTTTGAAGATTTTGGGAAAGAGTTTGTTCTGTAGCTGTCTGAATAATTCTCTTTTTCTTCAAAGTGTTTGTTCCACTTTGAAATTTCCATAATCAGCAAGTGAAAATATTAAGCTTCAACGCATCAAAGTGTATGCTATTTACATATAAGATCCCATTTTTGTTTCTTTATATGTATTTTGGATTCAATTATATATGTACAATAAATAATTGGCCCACAACCAACAAAATTCCTTTATTTTTATTCTTTCAATAATTCAAACCTTTTTGTTATTTTTTTTGGAAATTTCAGGGTGTTTCTTGTGATCTCTATGGTGACTTGTGGTATGTCACGGATCTAACCTTAGGTATTGTTCACGAAAACTCGCTTCCTTGCGTCACAAGTTTGGAGATAAAGCCACAGTTGTTCAAGCTCAAGCACTTGAAATCTCTCACATTCTTCAACTGCTTCACCGCGGAGATAACAATAGCTAAAGAGGATTGGATAAACTTGGGAAGTAGCTTAGAGTCTCTCGAGTTCAGATCCAATCCTGGTTTGAATGGTGAACTTCCTGAAACAATTGGTAGTCTCACGAAGCTGAAGTCTTTGGTGGTTCTTGAAAACGGGTTTAACGGGAAAGTACCGGCGAGTCTCTGCAATCTAACGATGTTACAACGGCTGGTTCTTGCGGGTAACTTGTTCAATGGAACGATACCGGATTGTTTCAATGGGTTTAAAGATCTACTGATCTTGGATATGAGTCGAAACTTATTCTCAGGGACGTTGCCTTTGTCTATTGGAGAGATGGTTTCATTGCTTAAGCTTGACCTAAGTAACAACCAGTTAGAAGGGAAGGTGCCTCAAGAAATCGGGTTTTTGAAGAATCTGACACTTTTGGATCTGAGGAACAATAGAATCTCTGGAGGGTTGTTCGAAAACGTTTTCAAGATTCGATCTTTAACCGATCTTGTTCTATCAGGGAACCCAATGGGTAGTGATGACGATGACATGATGGGACTAAAGTGGGAGGATATGGGCAGCTTAGTCATTTTGGATCTGTCAAAGATGGGTTTAAGAGGTGAGATTCCTTCTGGTTTAGCAAGTTTGAAAAGATTGAGGTTTCTTGGTCTGAACGACAACAACTTGACCGGTACAGTCCCATCAAAAGAGCTCGAGACTCTGCCTTGTCTCGGTGCTCTGTACATTAACGGAAACAATCTAACGGGAGAGCTTGGTTTCTCAAGAAACTTCTATGAGAAGATGGGGACAAGATTTAAGGCTTCAAAGAATCCAAATCTTTGTCTGCGTATCGTGTCAGAATCTCATCAGCAATGTGTTGGATTGAAGCCTTGCATGATGGAGAAGACAGAGGGTGGTTTGGTAATTAAACAAACGTGGAGCAACCTTAAGAAGGATGACGATGAGTCAAGTTCATCAACGGGTGTGATGGTTACTAGACATGTGTTGTCAAATGGGTTCATATGGGATTTGCTGCTTTTGGAGCTTTCTCTTGTTCTTGTCTTATATTATTATTATTGATATAATTTTATTTTATTTTGGTTAGTTTGTTAACTTTTTGTATGATGGTTAATAGTGTCGATGTGTTGGTTGATAGATTTTGATGTCGGTGTTTGCTTAATTAAGAGAAGAAAATCAAATCCTTCTTGGATGTAACAAGTCTGATTTCTTCTCCATCTGTCTTAACCTAATTTTTTTGTATATTTCTTCTTACTCTATTCTCTATCTCCGCCTGTTATCCGTAGCGCCGGCGAGAAAACATATAAAAAGCTTACTCTTTCATGGATGGGTGATGAAAACTTCGCGGAGCACTCTCCTCCCACTAGATCCTCTGGAGCAACCAAATTTTTCAGATCTGCAGAAAGTATCCTCTTCATCTTATTATCAGGTCGTGCTCCTCTCTGTCTCACTCCACCGGAGTTATTTTCCGGTGAGATTTTTTATCCTTTCCGTCGGTTGAATTTATCACCGGCGAGGCTTTCTTCTGACGACGTTTTATGCCTCACCTCCGGCCATGTTCTACCGCCGTATTCCGCCTCACCTCCGACCATGTTTTACCGCCGGCTTATCTGCCACCATCACGCACCTCCTTATGGGGTGTTATTTCTCCATCAGTCCCAACAACCGCTTCCCCTTTTGGATCCAGATTGGTGGCAATGTACTGGATCTAGCGCCTCCGTCTCCCATCCTCTGCAACCACTACATGTCGGCGTTCCAGATGGGTTTCGGGTATTGTGCCACTTATGGACTGTGCAGATATTGGATCATATTGAGTGATGGGCCTATTGTATCGAAAGTCCATGTTTTTATGTATCCACAGTGTCCATTTACATTATTTTCTTGTAGTTATTGGATGTGGTCACCTCAACTGATGAGAGATTACTATTATTAATGTCCTCGTTGTTGGAGAGAACTTTCCTACTACAATAAAACCTCTATAAATTAATAAACACTATAAATTAATAAATTTTGCTAGTCCCAAGTCGGAACAATGTAAAAAATAACAAAATTCGATAGGATAATAAGATAATAATTTTTTTGAAATCCTCATGTAAAATATGGTTCCAATAATATCATAAATTAATAATCATATATATATATATATATATATATATATGCTGATATAGTAAATATGTTTTTCTTAAACCTCATATCTATAAAACAATTGTTATGTTGTATTTTCAAACTATAATGATATAAAATATTCTATAACATTTCATAAAACAGCTAAAACTTTTTAAAGTTTTCACTTTCTAAATATGCATCATTTACATTTTGATAGTTTGATAGACTATTAAAATACGATAATTGATATTTTTATTCATATATTTGAATATTTATGTCATGTGTATAAGTGAATTTGTCTATAATATTTGTAATTCATTGTCAATAATATTTTTTAATTATTTCAAATTCAATTCCCCTGAGTCCATTCCCTTGACTACACAATTCCGTCTTGATTCACCCTTTCCGCTATTCATTCGGTTAAGCTCTTTCAAAAGGGTGTGGCATGATGATCTTATCTCAGATTTTTTCTTCGTCACTCGACTTATGGGAACTTGTTCCCAACCTACTCTCCCTTTCCAGGGAGCTGAAGACTTATCATCTTTAGTGCGAGTTAGGTTTATTAAAACCTGTCGGAATCTCAGCATTCCACTGTGGCATATCGTCGTTTCGCAGCCAATGAATTGGTCTTGGGCAGCCTACTATCACTTTATGTGGCCTATCTTCCTGGTGGTTCTCACTATCTATAGGGTCTTAAGACCTTTTTATCTTAGTTTCAGTATTTATTATACCTCGTTCTTTCTATTTTAATTGCTCGTAAGCACTATGGCTTTCTTTCCTCTTGTATAAGTTAGTTGGTTGTATTATACTCCTCTTAGAGTGGAGTACCAAAAACCTTGTAACTTAAGTTAATCGAGTGTATGTTTGACAAAAAAAAAACACGAAATTACATACGTATCTGGAGCTGGAGTACGTACATACGAGTATCAGTATAGACCACTTTATATTTATAGAATATTTCAGAAGAAACCATATCCTCCTAGTTTTTTTTTTCTTTTCACTAGAGTATCTTTATTGATTAAGCCTAGTAAACAAGCCAATATTACAAGCCAAAAAAACCAAATGTACAAAACAAACCAACTAAAACAAAAGCCTACAGGCCCAATCGTAATTTCTTCCTTGAGACTGAAGAGATTAGATGGAACACAGACCACATGGCAAAAGAGAGACATGATGGTTGACACGTGGGAAGTCGAAAAATGGAGTCTCCGGTCACCGGCAAACGGAAGTAACGCCGGAAAACTTCGATTCCGGTCAAAATTCTGGATCTACACCTAGAAAAGTTACAGCGGATTCCAATTTTGCTGAGAAAATAACTCCAAAGCAGAGCTTCATCATCTTCGTCTTCAGTAAAGAGCTTTCCAATCTCCAAGAAAGAAGATCTACATCATAAGCCTGCAAACCAAACAAACTCCATCGACCCATCAAACTTCGGCATAGGCACATGCATCATCATCAATTACTTCAAGTCAAACCAAATGAATGATAGAAGCAATCAAAATCGGATCCGAAGATTAACCGAATCAATTGAGTCAACAAAAAAAAACTAAAACCAAACACCATTGAGAGAAGGCAGCGGATCTACTAGATAAAAGCCGACCAAGCAATGCTAAAGTAGTCATCACTGCCGGTGAAAGCGCCAGCCAAACCGGCGTTAAAGTAGCCACTGTTGCCGGAGATAGAGCCGGCCAACTCCGTTCAAGAAACTAGAGATGCCAGAAGCGAGCCCGATAGCCGGAAAACAAAGCCGGGATATACCAACTGGCGAACAAAAAAAGATCGGAGAATTTCTCCCTCTCTGAATAATCGGAGAGAGAGAAGAGAGAGAGAAAACCCCTTGTTTGTTTTTACGTTTTATTTAACCATATCCTCCTAGCTATACCTATAATTATGCAAACATATTAAAATCTTGTACTCTAATATCATCTGTTTCAAAACCAAACCAAATAAACCGGTTGATCATACTATCTAATGGAAAAAAGTTAGTTTCAGGTGGTTAAGAAAATGGATCACTTGCTTAACTCCGTCAATGCCTCGCCGGAGAGCTGTCACCGGAGAATCGGAGCATCCTCCCAAATCTATTCAGTACCGACGATGTCTCTTCTCTCGGTAAACGCACAATCTCTTTCTCTCGAATATACGGGAACTTGTTAGGTTAATTAAACCTACGCTTTCATTGAAAATTTACAGCTTAATCGTACACTCCGTTTACCAATTTTTTTCTTCATCGTTGAGTTCCATTTTTCCGGCGAATCGCTTTTTTCATCGTCCCTCCCGCGTTGGGTGTTAATTTCCTCGACAGGCATTAGGACATAGTCAGATGTTCTGGAGCTGGTTTGTCGTGTTATGCTCTTCTTTGCCGAACCATAATTTGTGTGAGTAGATAGAGAGATTCGATCCGGTGTGCATAGTTACCGTCTCTAGGTCGTCTTCTTCAATTTGTTTTCACTTTGTTATCCAATTGCAGTCCTATGCGAGGAGTAATTCTGGAAACTGTTGGATCTCTCTTATTATCGTTGCTGCGTTTCAACTCAACGAAGGTGTACCAGATGTTCTTTAAGGACGCCATGAAGGTAATTGATGGTGAGAGGTGTTACAAGGACCAACTCTATATGATTGGAGATAGTTGCTTGCTGAACTAACCGTGCCTTCTGTATGTTGTTCAGATTTGCATCTTATTGTGTTACTTCATTCCAATGACCTTGGACTCGGTCAATTTACGTGTTTCTGTATAAGCTTCTCTGATTTTGGGGGTGATTCTTGTTCTAATAAGCCCAAATCTGGGGATGGTCTTCTGTTTAACCTTTTGGGAGACAAACGATGGCAAAATTTTGCTATTTGTATCTTGAAACTCATATGTAGAAGCCTAACTGAGGGGACACAATATGTTGAGGATCTCATTGGTACCTCATTTGTCAATGTTGCTTGTTCTTTCGTGTGCTGTACTGATCAAGATGTGTCGATGGTGAGTTGCTAGTTTCTTCATAAGCTTGGTGGATTTGGTTTTTTATCTGATCGGTTGTCTAGTGTAACTGGTGTGTTTAATTTTTCTTTGAAGATTTTGGCTTTTGGGAACATTAACCTCAAATCTAATTTTATATGGCACGCATGCTTTGAATTTGCTTCTCTTGTCGGATCAATCCTTAGTATCAACATCCTCCCTCACAAGAACTTTATACAGTCAATCATCAAACTTTTGATTTCAGATGAAACATGACTTCCTGTGTACAGGTGTGGGAAAAACGGCTTTTTCATACCTCCACAATAGTCTTGTGTTGAATTTATACATTTGACTATTGATCTGGCGTAAACATACATTATGTTGATAGATATTTGAATTTCGTACCCTAACTTTGAAATCAATACCCCAAGTATAATTGTTTTGCCATAACATACAAAAACGTGTTTATCGACTAACTCTGTTAAGCTTCCGTTTAATCAAAATGACGTGGATCCAAACGACGTCGTTTTGGCAAAGCAAAGAATCAAAAATTTTGTCCAAAACGACGTCGTTTTTTATTTCTATCCAAAATCTTTTTTCTTCTCTCCCGAAACTCTCTCTCGCGGCGGAGGAACCCTAGAATTTGGGCGTTTTCAATTTCGAGTCGATCTGAAGCCGAAGGCAATGATTCCCGGGGATGAAGGTGGTTCGGAGGTTGCACCTGGAGATCGAAACCGGTAATTTTCGAAAAATCATTTACGAAATTCCTCATAGTTCATCGATTGATTAGCATTGGATAGTTTGTTGAATTCTATTGTGTAATTGCATCAAAAATGTGTTATAATAGTGGGTATTTGTATAAGTTGTGTATGATTTGTGTGTGTGTGTTAGAGAAAATCTCGGTTTTGAACAATATTTGGTTTTGTTTTTGTAGACCTGAAGATCCAATTTTCATAATCTTCTATAATGGAAAGTTTGAAGTCGCCAATGGTGCTGTGATTGCATATGTTGGAGGCGAGACTTGTAGTCTTGAATGCAAGGCAGAGACAATATTTACAAACATGGTGGAGTCGATTGGGTTGTATATGATTGGGCAAAGGATATGGTTTAAATACCCCTACGAGATGTTCTCAGAGTTGAAGTTGTTGTATGATGGATCCGATAGTTTCCAGAGAATGTGTTCAGCTGCGCTGTGGACAAGATCAATAGAACTCTATGTGCAGAAGGATGAGATTTGTAATGATGGAGCTGGTGAAGAAGAACACAATGATGATGGAGCTGGTGAAGAAGAACACAATGATGATGGAGTTGGTCAAGAAGGAGTCAATGATGGTGGAGATGGTGAAGGCAACGATAGAGCTTGGTCTGCTAGAGGTAGTGATGAGGAGGATTGTTTCGGTAGAGGAGATGATGATGAGGAAGATGAGGCTTGTGATTCTGAGGTCACTCCTCAGAATTCAGATGATGAGGATGGTGGAGACACTTACTCTCCTAATCTACATTATACTTAAAATATGAGTTTGAGACACTTACTATTTTTATGATAGGGCCTGCTTATTGCTGTGGAACAAGAGTTGCCCAAAGTCGAACATCGTATGTGTGCACGCCACATATATGGGAACCTTAGGAGAGCATATCCGGGTAAAGAGCTGCCTAAACACCTATTTTGGGCTGTTGCCAAAAGTTTCAATAACGCAGACTACAACAGAGCCACTGAAGAACTGAAGAAGTTTGATCAAGGTGTTTATGATGCTGTGATGTCGAAGAATCCAGAGAACTGTAGCCGTGCTTTCTTCGGCTACACATCAGTAAAGATGTCTCAAATAACTTCTCAGAGTCTTACAACAATACTATCAACAAAGCAAGAGAGATGCCATTGGTAGCAATGTTGGAGACCATAAGGCGACAATGCTTGGTCCGACATGAAAAGAGAAGAAAGAAGGCTGCAAAGCACAAGGGGAAGTATACTCCGAAAGTGGCCAAGACTATTAAGGAAGAGCAGAGATACTTGAAGTATTGTCAGGTAATCCCCTGCGGTAATGGTCATTATGAGGTGGCAGAACATGTTCATCATGGTTTCAGGGTTGATATGAATGCAAAAACATGTGCATGTAGAAGGTGGAGTATGACAGGAATTCCTTGCCGTCATGTCTTGCGTGTAATTGGGATGAGGAAGAATCTGAAGCCTGAGGATTTTGTTAACTCTGACTGGTATTTGACATCAAGATGGGTGGCTCAATACAATGAGACAATGAGGGGAGTTAATGGTATGTACTTCTGGAGAAAATCGGGTGAAACAGAGATTCAACCACCACCTAGAGAGCCAACTAAAGGGCGGACAAAGATACAAAAACGAATCAAGGGCAAAAATGAATCTCCAAAGAAAAGGAAAAAGAAAGCAAAGGTTGTAGAAGATGTCGCTCCACCAAAGAAGATTAAAATTAGCAGAGCAGGAATTATTTTGCGTTGTGCTAACTGTAGCACGGTAGGACATAACACAAGAAGTTGTCCTAATCTTGGGGTCCATCGCTATAAGCCAAGGAAAACACAAGGGAAAGGTCCAAGTCAAGCAAGTCAACCAAGCCAATCAAGCCAACCATCACAGATTTCACTTGCTGATTAGTTGTTTTATAGCTTATGATTAGGATGGTTCAAAGTTTTAGGATCATGTTGTTTGGATTGAATGTTTAGGATGATGGTTTTTTGGTATATGGTTTAAGATGTAGGATGCTTGTTTTTTGTCTACTTATTGAATCGGATGTTGTTTAAAACTTTGTCATCTAAATGGAATCATCTAAAACAACAGTCTTTATAGCATTTTAGCTCCATTACCATTACATAAACATATTGCTCCATTAACATTGGTAGCAAGCAAGTCAAGACATGTTTTGCTTATTGCTTAAAAGATTAAAGCATATACAACAAACATGACTACACTACACACAATCAAATTTTTGAAGCTACGTAATGCTTGAATCTCTTTCTCACAACAAACGATCATGGCTTTGAGTTCTCCAATCTCCTTCTCACATCTTTGTGCAACAGCTTTTATGCCTTCTATTTCACTTCCATTGCTATTCATTGCTAGACTCTTCATCTCAGCTTCCACATCATGTAAGCCTTTCTCTAAGCTTCCCACATCTACTTGTATCTTCTCAACAACACTCTCAACCTCTTCAATCTCTTCCACCATAGATAAATCAGTCCATTTGAACAAATGACCACAATTCTCCTTTGAGCCATAAGGACAACAATAGAATAACCTCCCTGGATTCTTCAATGTTTCTGAAGTTTTGATTACAGACACTGCACCACATCTACATTTTCTAGGTATCCCTCTTTCTTGTCCACGACGATTGTAGCTCGCTTTCAACCCTTAGCCAAATTTCCAAATCAAAATTCGCATATATATTATCGAAATTGAATAATTAAAATCAACCAAAACAATAATTATTACTTACCAGAACTAGATGATGAATACATACGATAACCTACTTCAGATCGACTCGAAATTGAAAACGCCCAAATTCTAGGGTTCCTCCGCCGCGAGAGAGAGTTTCGGGAGAGAAGAAGAAAGATTTTGGATAGAAATAAAAAACGACGTCATTTTGGACAAAATTTTTGATTCTTTGCTTTGCCAAAACGACGTCGTTTTGATCGTCGTGCACACGTGGAATCCACGTCATTTTGATTAAACGGAAGCTTAACAGAGTTAGTCGATAAACACGTTTTTGTATGTTATGGCACAACAATTATACTTGGGGTATTGATTTCAAAGTTAGGGTACGAAATTCAAATATCTATCAACATAATGTATGTTTACGCCAGATCAATAGTCAAATGTATAAATTCAACACAAGACTATTGTGGAAGTATGAAAAAGCCGTTTTTCCTACAGGTGTGTTCCCCCAACATGTGACTCTTTCTTCCACTAGTTAAGTGAATCTTCTTTTACTATGAAAAAAGACCTACCTTCACTTTGAGCTTCAAATTCTGGGTTTGTGTTACAGGAATGCGATTTACGATTCTACCATTGCACGTTGCCTTACGACAGTGTATTTTAACTGTTCTGATGTCACTATCAAACAGACTGCAGAAAGTTTAGTGTTAGTCTTCCTTCATGCATTACGGAGAACAAAGAGCGATGAGCTTAAGGTATATTTGGACACTCGAATGAATGTCGTATCAATACTCTTTAGTTTCTTTTCGCTATTGCTATTTCAACGACTTATTGGGAAACCATATTGTGTATTTTGTATGTAGGCTTCCATGTGCAGTGCATATGTGCGAGTTGTCAAATCTTGTCCTTCTCATATTTGGCAGCTATAGTCTCTTTTACAATTTCTCTGTCATCAAGAGCCTTGTTTTCAGTTGATAGAATGTTTAGACGCTGTTCTTGTTGTTCTTGGACCTGATGCTAGTCATACAGTAGCAGATAAATCTATCAAGGATGCTAACGTTGGACAAAAAAGGCATATTAAGGATGAAAATACCTACTATAGTAGGAAGCGCCAGAAAACTATTGCTGGTATTTAACAAGAGATTTGCTTAGCTCTTGAGGTTATCGATGAGAGTGATGGAAAAGATGCTGCTTGTTTGCGTGAGATGCTTATTTCAATTGTAAATTCTTTAAAGCCTCCACCTGATGGACCTGAAACTTCAATAGCGGCACTTAGCATCCTCACCAATGCATTTGGTTTATGCTCCTCGACTGGCATAGCTTCTAGCTTGTTTCACCAGATGTATGCCTAGATTCGCTGGATTGCTAAGAAGGTAACTAGAACTCCCCAGTCCCAAATCTTTATTAGCGTTTTCATTTTCAATTTTTTTTTCTGAAAGATTTGGATGTTCATCGTTAGCAGTTGGATCCTACCATCGTCGATATTTCTATCTACTTGGAAGGGATTGACAATATGCTGCTCGTGACTGGTAATTTTCCTTGTCCATGAAGTCTGAAATTTTCTTTCAGTGCCAAATAATGTGTGGTCATCTTTTGCTTTATACCAGTTTTGGATCCAGCATTCTTAATGTATTCCCTTGTCATCAGATTTACATGATGATACAAGTAAAGAGGAAGATTTGACGGCCATACAAGTCTTGCTGAAGCTTCCTTGGGCGCAACCTGATTTGTTTGCGAAGACTAATTCTCTAATCAAGTCGAAGTGCTTATCTGTGGGGATATGTGCAAAGCTTCATTTACATGAGAGTGATTTTGGTATCTTCGATTCGGCTCTTTCTGATGATTCTGAACAAGTGCAAGCTGCTGCTGTTATCTCCATGCCACTAAACGCTTTTTTCTCTGACTTTGATGTACTTCCTTATATATTCCAGAGACTAAAGTAAGTTGATGTGAAGAAAATGACAACATAATCCAAGTTTATATTGCTAATTTTACTTATGGTTCCTAATAAAGACATAGCTTAACTGTTCTTTTCTCTTACATTCATAGGGGTTTGTTGAAAACAGAGCATTTGATGGTTAAGAAGACCATTCCACAGTCTCTTGGCTTCTTATCGTGCTTTAATGGATCAAGTACTACTGGCTCAGAAAAAACTGCATGCCATTTATTACTACATGAAGATAGAAAGAAAGATGAGACTCTGATTGTGTACTTCGAGGGTTCCAATGTTCAAAGTGTGATGAAATTATCAAAAGGCAAGATGAGAAGCACTTCAGAATGATAATGACTCCGGAGGTGGGGAAGACAAAAATAGGCCATCAGTGTGATTACTCCGATCTTCAGTCCATATATTTTCGCCTTCTCCTTGATGGCTCTCCTGAAGAGACTCAACTAGCTTGTGTAGAAGTAATACGAAGAATTCTTGGCCACATTCCCCCAGATATACTGACCCAAACAAGGAATCAGTGGATAAGTTGCATTGAAGATCTGCTACTTCATGAAAATACAATTGTAAGAGAAGCATTCAGTGCTCAGATAGGTATCTTTGTAGAACATCCTATTATGAGCTGTTTGTTTCTTGATGACAATGGTCAGAAGAAAAGCAGCAAGAGGATATTTTTTGATTTGATTGAGGATTTTCTAAGAAAAGCTACAGATCCTCATGTCATCCAGACTCTCTTGGAATCGACAGCTAAATTTATGGTAGATGTTGATAGTACTAGTGCGTTGTTCTTCTTTTCACTTTTCCTACTGATTGATCAGCTTGATCATCACAACTCCATCCGCCGAAAATATGTGACAAGTTTAATAAATCAGTCATGCTACTTACATGAAAAAGGAGGATTTATGATGCTACTTTCAAGAGCTGATGTTATTTAAAAGAAGTTGTTTGACAATCTATCCCTCAAGCTGACTAGCCGTCCAAATGTCGTAAGAGAATTTGCAGAGGCCGTATTGGCTGTTGAAACTAACGAGCTTGTGGGGAGAATGGTCCCTGTTGTTCTTCCTAAGCTCATGGTATATTGGGAGGAAAATGCTCAAGCAGCCAATACCTTGAACGAACTGGCCAAGTTATTAGACACAGAAGTGGTACCTCTATTAGTAAATTCGCTACCCCAAGTTCTTGCTTTGGCTCTAAATCAAAAAGAAGAGAAGAATCTTCTCGCAGTTTTGCAATTTACTCACAGATTGGTGGACATTTCTGCAGTCTTAGATGAGCGCATGTGCTTTGTGGACATTTCTGATACATTAGAGACAGATAGAAGGAATATACTTGCGTAGGTTTGGACATTTTAAGCAGAAATTGGTAATTGGAAATAGTATTGGCACTACAAGAAAACACGTATTTTGCGACTACACTATTAGTCGCCTTGTAGTCGCATAATCAAGAGTTACGACTAATTAGCAACTATTTCATACAGTCGTGAATCGAGAGTCGCTAATTGTTGTAATCACAATTTTGCGATTAATTTACGATTATATACATGTTGTCACACAGTAGTCATCATTTAATCGTAATTTATAGTGACTATTTTGCGACTACGTTACGACTATATACATAGTAGTCATCATGTAGTCGTTATTTATAGTGACTAGTTTGCGACTATTGTATGATTAAGAAACCTGAACAAATGGGTTGCTTAATGTGGTCGGGAAATAGTCGTATAAGTTTTGGTGACGTTTTGGCGACTAATATATGTAGTAGTCACTATATAGTCAGTTTTTGGCTATATTGTTAAAATTTGATGACTATTTGGTGACTAATGTTTTCTGAAATTGGATATAGATATTGTAATTTCTCTTTTTCCTTTTTAACCCTGTAAACCAAACCAAAAAATGATTCTAAATTGGAAAAGCAACACATAATATTCATGCCAAAATACATTGTACTTAAAAGTTATTATTAGTTTCCAAAACACAAAGTACAACACTTAGAGTCGCCATTGAGTTCATCAAAAAAGAGTTAATTAGTAGGTAACACATAGAGTAACCTATGGAGTTGAAGTTGGATCTTCTTGTTGAACAGGCTATGTGGTTGTCTCTTTATCTGAATGGGTTGTCAAGAACTGCTTGAACCGTGGATCACATTCCCGCAGAAACTGTCCCACCAAGCCGAACTCGTCAATCTTCTCCTTCTGCCCAGCAATAATTTCGGATTGTTGAGCAATTTCTGCATCACACCTCAACATATGAGCAGCCTGCTCCTCTATCTTGCGTTGAGCTTCCTTCAACTGTTCTTGCATAGCCACAAAGGTAGAAGTGTCTCCTGCTAGCTTCTGCTTGCCCTTGACAAGGCAGGCATGGAGGCTTCAAACTCCAAAAGGTTTTCCTCTTGAATCCTTCTCAGTGGACTGCAAAGTAAGAGAAATCAGATATTAGAGGATGACAAATTAAACTCCAAGATAACATTTGTGTATTGTTAAAATAAAACATAATCTGAAGAAAGATTTCTGTATATTCTTCTGTTGTGAGCTCCCGAGGCCGTGAATAACCATCTGAGACAGCAAAAGGATCTTCCTCGAGCTGAGACAACCTCTCTTGCACATTCTTCTCATATGTTTATGCTATCATCTCTGCCTTCCGATCAACATATGTCCCATCAGGCTTTGTATGTGCCTTGATGAAAGCCTCACCAATACGTACTTCTCTTCCTAATTCCTCTTCCTGCAATGATAAGAAACAAACAAGTAAATTTTTAATGTAACAGCTAGGTCAAAAATAAAAGTGGCAAAGGTGTAACTATAGAATTGGCTCACTAATTCGCCTTGAATCTGTCGATACGACTTTGGCCCTGAGAGGTGGACATGAGGACCGAGGCCATTACGGTCAGACATACGGGCTAATGAATATGTTTTGCTCCTTTGTTGTGCTTCTTCAGTGTCCCAAAATTCTGTCATTGTTGTCCATAGAGTATTTCCAATCCATTTAGGTTGGCGTCTAGTAGTTCTCACGGTGCTAACCATGTCTTTGAGCCGATTTTGACATATGGTCTCGAAGTTAGCTTGAACAGTCCCATTTATCAAAGGATCCCAAGTGTGGGTTTTCTACAAAAAAAAAGAAAAAGAAAATAGCTAATGTGAGTGAAAAGAAGCACAAGTAAATAAAGCAATATATGAAGAGTAAAGCAGTATAAGAAGATTAAAGCTATATATGAAGGCTAGAGGACAAAACACTTAACCGCAAACTCAATGAAGTATCTTTCTTGTTTATCCCGAGGCACACATGTCCAGCTGTAGTAAGGACCTTCGAATTTGTTTAAAAAAACTTTAGTAATCTTCCGAAAAAGCTTAGATCCAGTGTCACGATCAAACCTCCATACACATGAAACAATAAAACCAAAGGCAACCATCAGAGACACTCAAAAAAACAAAACCAAAGGCTAAAGCAAAGCAATAATCAAACTTAATGCTTAGTCTACGATATCAACTAAACTAAGAAGAAGAAGGATGAGAGCTTTGATGGATTAGGGTTTAGGAATTTGGGGAAATCGAGAGGAAGAAGAGAGTTGAGAATGGATTTGGGTTTGGGTTTAGTTAGGATTAGTGTTGGGTGTAGGTAATTTTAAGCTGGGCCTGTAATCTAAGCCCAAATTTTAAAATTTAAATTAGAAAGATTAATTAACCAAGGTTTATTTATAAAATACTGAATAATTTTTATAATATTACACAATAATATTACACAATCATATTACACAGTAAAAAGAAAAAAATTAAAATACAAATACATAGTAATTTTGCCAAATAATAATACATAATATATTAAATATACTACGCATATTGTTCTTCGTCTTCTTGTTCTTCATCATCAGAAGACGATAAATTACATTGAAATTCATCTTTTGGATCCGCATTTCCAACATCGTAATCAAGGTTTATTGGATTAGCGTCTTCTACCAAACTGGCGACTATGAGATCTTCAACTGTAGTCATCAGTACAACATCATCATTTTCTGTTTGCAACAGTGTCGGTTCATTGTTTTCATATTCTCCTGAAATGTTTCCCCTCGGATTTACTTTCAGAACACTTAGCCACTCCCGCTTTGGTTTCTTTGTGTATGGATACGGAATATAGCAAACTTGATCCGCTTGAGATGTTGTTTGCAAAATCACAATTTAGTATGGATAGTTACATTAAATAAACTTATATCTAAATTATATTGAGTCTTACGTACCTAAAATGAATGGCTCATATTTGTTGTATTTTCTCGAAGAGTTCACGTCAACAACGCCACTATTGCTCTTCCGAGTCCCTCTACCAATGACAAGATCATACCACTTACACTTAAAAAGTGTGATTTTCAACTTGGTCATCCCTTCGTACTCAAGTTCTATGATATCAGTTAAGTTCCCATAGAAATCTGCACCATCAGATGCATCAGTGTAATTTTCACCTTTAACACATTCACCATAGTTACATGTCTTCCGTCCAGCGTCGTGATTCTGCGTATGAAACACATAGCCTCTTGTAAAATATATTGGCCAAGTTTTGACCTTGTGTAAAGGTCCATGGACTATCTCTTGAACCCAAGTAGGAAATGGATTTGTGGCGTTCTAGTATATAACCTGGATATATATATATATATATATATATATATATATAATAAGGTCAAACATTATTATATACATATAAATATTATCAATGATATAAATAAATGCACAAACAGAGTCGGTTACATGCGTTCAAGTATACTTACATAATCTTTCACTCACACATGATATTCTTCAGCTCTTTTCGTGGACAATTCTTTTTCGGTGAATTCAGGATACTTGGTAGAAAGAAAATCCTCGAACATACTTAGAAAATAAAATATATTTAATATATATGAGAAAAAATGTTGGAGTCTATATATTTGCGATTCTATATTATATACCTCTCAATTGGTTGAAAATAGTCACAATTCCGTAAAACATATGCATGTGTGCACTGATAGTCTCTCTCTGAAAGCCATAATTCATGCATTTCCCCACTTGGACGACCGACATGAGTAAATATATTAGGAACTCCAGGCACATGATGTACTGGGACTTCACCTTCATAGAATCTTGTTAACCTGATCAAATAAGATAATTAAAAGTCATTCAAATTAAGTATAAATTATAATTTCATTTACCTATATATGCATTTAAATATACCTTGATTTTGTTTGTATATGATCAGCAAAGTAGTAGTCAGAGAAGTAAGCAATCTCATCATTGATATATGACTCAACGATTGATCCAGCCGCATATCTTTTGTTCTTTGCTTTTCCTTTCAACTTTTTGAAAAATCTTTCAAAAGGATACATCCATTTATATTGTACAGGGCCTCCCAATTCTGCTTCATATGGGAGATGTATAGGCAGGTGGTCCATCACATCAAAAAATAATGGTGGAAATATATTTTCTAAGTTGCATAAGATCAAAACAATGTCATGTTTAAGAATTTGAACGCGACTTTTTTGTAAAGTTCTTGAGCATAAGTCCCTGAAAATGCTCCAATCCCTGAAAATGTATTCAAACTAGGTTTTCATCCGCGCTAAATCGCGGGAGCAGGACTAAATTATAAACTAATTTATTTTAAATAATAATTTTTAATTTATTTAGTTTTCAAATTTCAAATTAATTAAATTTTATCTAATTAATTTATAATTTTGTTTAAAATGATTTTTCTTCTTCTTACGTTTTATACAGTTTATAACTTAATTACATTAAATTTATTATAAGATACAATATAAAATTTTAAAACACTTAGTTTTGTTTTCTAAAATTAAACAGAGGTATATGCCTTTATGGTATGTTAGTGTATATTTTTATGTGTATACAATTTTTTTTTGTTTGGAATATTAAGAATGTGTTGTAGTATGTGTAATATTTTGTAGTTCATATACTAAATAATTTATAAGTTAATTTTCCAAACTATGACTAAAAATTTATAGTATATGAAATAAACTAATAGTTTTAGTGTTGGTTCTATAGTCCAAACCCATCATGCTAGGCGGATTACGCAACATGTTCAAATATTTTAAATCTGCAAAAACTTATCATACGAAACTCGTGAAAGTAAAATATAGTATGTGAGGTTAAAAGTCACTTTTTCTCAAATCTATTTTTCAAATTTGTAAAGAACAATACCTTTTCACTCACCTCCTTATAAATAAAGAAATAAAATTTGTATACATTGACGATTATGTTTATTACTTTTTAAAACACTTAGTTTCTATAAAAAATCAAATATAAGTATAGTTAATTTGTTTATTAAATTAATTATTTAATGTTAATGGCATGTCTGTAAATAAGTGCCAACTTCAGGATTTATTTTATAAATGTCTCCAAAAATGTATATATAGAAGATTGCATGTCTTAGGAAATTATATTTAAAAATATATAGTACTAATTTAATTAAATAAGTAATATGTAATACATGATAATACAAGGTGAACGTTCCGGTCTAAGAGTTCTGCGAAGATAAATGGAAGAAGTCGCTCCATAAAAACATTGCAATCATGACTCTTCATTCCTGAAAACTTGCCATTGATCAGATCAACACAACTAGCCAAGTCTGACGAATAACCATCTAGAAATTTCACCGCATGCTGGACACATTCCAATAAACTTGTTTTGGCTTCCTTTGTCAATGTATATGCTGGGAATGGAGCTTTACCCTTCCTATCAATATGTAAGTGTGGTCGAGAACAAAATTGTTCTATGTCCAATCTTGACATGATGTTGTCTTTAGATTTACCTTGTACACTCATAAGAGTATACAAGATATTGTCCACAAAATTCTTCTCGGTATGCATCACATCAATATTATGTCGGAGATTGAGGTCTTTCCAATAAGGTAGCGACCATAATATGCTTTCTTTGTGCCAATTATGTTCCTTTCCATAGTCTGGCATCTTCTTTTCATGACCGTTACCATCGACTTCCCTAGTTTTTGGTGGATTTACACATTTTAAACGCTCGTAATAAACTTTTCTTCCTTAATTAATGACCATGAGGTAGGAATCTTCGGTGACAATCAAACCAACATGTCTTCCTTCCTTTGGGTAGATAAAACGACTTTGTACTTTCCATGCAAATTGGACAAGACAATTTACCGTGGGTGGTCCATCCCGATAACATGCTATACGCCGGAAAGTCGCTTATCGTCCACATCATCACTGCTTTTAGATTAAAGTTTTGATTCAAAGACACATTGTATACATCGACTCCAGTAGACCACAACTCTTTTAACTCCTCAATAAGAGATTGTAGGAAGATATCGAGGCAAGCTCGCGGATGATTTGGCCCAGAATTCAGAATTGTAAGAAACAAGTACTCCGTATTCATGCACATACCAGGGGTAAATTATATGGAGTCAAGATCACAGGCCACAACGAATGATTACGAGACATTCCAAATGGATTGAACCCATCGGTACATAATCCAAGGTAGACGTTACAGGGTTCTTCCGCAAACCGAGGGTTAAGCTCTTGGAAATATCTCCACTCCGCCGCATCAGAAGGATGATTCATTTCTCCCTCTTTTGATTGGTGCTCCGCATGCCATCTCATTTCCGCTGCAGTCTTTTGGCTCTGATACATTCTCTTCAACCTATCAGCAATAGGTAGATACCACATACGACTATATGGTACTCTTATTCTCCGTCGGTCCTCCTTAGGCTTCCATCTTGGTGAACCACAAAATAGACATGTCTCTTCCTTTTCGTCTTCTTTCCAGAAAATCATACAATTGTTAATACAAACATCAATTGTATCATATGGAAGGCCTAAATTACGCATCAATTTCTCTACCACGTAATGTGAACTAGTAGACTGGTTGTCTTCTGGTAAATAATCCATCAAAATTCCGCAAACCGAATCTACTAACTTTTCACTCATATAATACTCCGCCTTATTTTGCATGACTCGAGCAGCTAATGACAATTGCGAGTGACCTTCACGACAACCATCATATAAAAGAGTTTTTGCACTATCTAACAAGTCGTAAAATTTCTGCGAATGGTTTTGTACCGGTTATTCCACATTCTCATAACTATCATTTTGATGATAATTATCATCTAAACCCACATTATAACGAAATGCATCATTCACCATATCCACATATGGATCTTCTACTATATTACCCATTTCTTCATGACTCCCATCATACGTCCTATCAGTATAACTACTTCCTATATCCAAATTGATTTCTTCTCCGTGGTTATACCAAACATAATAATCTGGCATAAATCCATTACTAAACATATGACTTATAACTCTTCTACCTGAGAGACATCTATTGTTATTGCAAACACTACATGGACAAAGAAACTTACCCCCATTATTCTGAACTGTATCTTGGCTACTTGCAAACGATAAGAATTGGTCCACCCCCACTTCGAATTCAGATAAAAAATTTTCCGTCACTTTATCGAACCTCTTGTACATCCACTCCTGATAATTACCGCCATTACCACCATAATTGTAATATCCCGCCATTATAAATATATATATATATTATATGAATATATATATATATATATATATATATATTTTGGGAGAAAATATAAGATTCTATAAAGCCAAACTTTTTTTTTTTTTAGAATTTTTTTTTATGAAAGGAAAGTGACTTGTCTCGGAAATCGGAATGAAGAGAACAAATGAGTGCAACTCGTTTTTATAGACTTTCCTAGGTGACTAATTGGCGACTCCTTCATAAAAGTTGGTATACCAACCCCCACATGGAAAACATGTTTTTTTAACTATATTTTACGACTATTTGGCGACTACAAGATGACTATGGAATGACTTGCCGCATGAGTCGCCGTGCAGTCACCAAATATATGACTACCTAATGTGGTTGGTACCGTAGTCGTTAACTTGCGACGACATAATTCCATTAACAAAATAGTCGCTTCGTAGTCGCTAAAATACGACCACCGTACCGACTGCATCAGTTAGTCGCTATAGAGTGACTCAGTAGCGACTAATTACTTGTAGTCACAAAATAATCGCCAATTTGTCACTATGTAGTCGTTATTTTTGGCGACTTCATATGTAGTCGCTATTTGTAGTCGCTAATCATTTGTTTTCTTGTAGTGTGGTAATTGGCGATTGTTTGTGGTTCATGACATGCTGTTTTATGTCAATACTTTGCTTATGCCGGATACAGAGACTGCCTGATGTAATAAAGAAGATCTCAAAAGTTTTAACAGATACAGATGATCTTTCTGAATTCTTACAAAGCTATTTTGCTGGACTCCTTAATAGTATTGACAGAAAAATGCTTCATGTAGACGATAGTTTTCTTCAGGAACAAGCATTGCCGCGTATTAAGCTTCTCGTTGAGATGATGGACAAGTATCTCAACGCACATCTGCCGAAGATTATGCTTCTCCTTATCCATGCCATTGAGAAAGATGCACTTCAGAGCCAGGATCTCTCGATCTTGCATTTTTTAACAAACAAGATGGCTGCCAAATCGCAATCTAGCATGAAGAATATGATCTCTCAGGTTTTTGCGGCATTTATACCCTTCTTAGAAAGAGAGAATGAATGGCTCGACAAAGTGGTGAAGATTCTTGAGGCACTAGTTTTGAAGAACAGAGATATTCAAAAGCAGCACCTCTGTGGGATTCCCAGCTTACCTACCATACCTTGTTTAGAAGAATTGAACCAAGCTATTGCAGGAGCACGTGGATCAATGAGCCTGAAGGATCAGTTACGGGATATTGTAAATGGTATGGAACATGAGAACGTGAATGTCAGGTACATGGTGGCATGTGAGCTAAGAAAATTGCTGTACTGTAGAAATGAAGGTGTTGCTGCACCGATTGCTTACGAACTTGTTTCAGACATGGAGTTCTTGAGCACATTGATCACATCTTTATTACAGAATTGTGCAGAAGAATCACGAAATACAATGGGTCAGAAATTTGAGTTAGTCTATGCAGATTTTCTTGGAGCAATAGGTGCTATTGACCCCGCCAAACTGAGAGTTGCTTCATACAATCATAACTGAGAGTTGCTTCATACAATCATTTTGATGTCCTATTCTCAGATGATGATCTTATATTTGAGCTCATTCACAAATACTTGGCAAGAGATTTTAGAGCTGCACATGATACTATCATACAAGACTCAGCTGCTTTTGCCATATAAGATTTACTAAAGTTTGCTGGTTGTATGCCATCATTAGCTGGGATTGTTGTGCCACACGATGTATCTGATTCTGGTGGATCTGACGCGAATAAACAACGGGGAGAAGAACTGTGGCACCGGTTCTCAGACGAGATTAAAGAACTAATAGCTCCATGCTTGACTTCAAACTATAAGCTTCCGAAAATTTCTAGCCCTGAATCAGAGTTTCCAATTTATCGGTCTTCTATGTCATTCAGAAGGTGGGTATCCGACTGGATAAAGAAATTGACAACATATTCACATGAATCCAGTAGAAAGATGATATTTGAGGCTTGCCTAGGCATAGTGTATCATGATATGCAGATAGCTACTTATCTTTTACCATATTTGGTTCTTGATATTATTGGAAATACAAGTATAGGAAAAGAAAGAATTAAGGAAGAGATCCTTTCTGTTCTTGATCCTGCTGCGTCAGAAAACAGTTTTGGTGTTGGCCAGAGTGCAGTTTGTGTTCAAGCTGTTTTCACGCTTCTCGATAACCTTGGCAAATGGGTTGATGATGTGAATCAGAGAATAGCATCTTCGGAGTTGTCACTCTCATCATCTTCGGATTCGTCACTCTCGTCATCTTCGGAGTCATCAGGCGAATCTGCAACAGAAGATGAGTCATCAGGCGAAGAAGCAACAGAAGATAATGAACAAGAGAAACTTCGTTTACAATGTAAAAACGTGTTGGACTTTTTGATTGCTATTCCCAAGGACAAGCTTGCTAAGGCACCATTCAAGTGTCAAGCTTATGCCAGGTCATTGATGTACCTCGAATCCCATGGACGTGAAAATCCAGGCTCCTCAAATCCAGTAGCAGGGAACACCTGCATCTTTGAAAACGCTGATGTTTCTTCTCTAATGGAAATATACAGCTGCCTTGATGAGCCTGATGGTCTTTCGGGCTTCGCAAGATTAAGTAAATCGTTAAGTTTACAAGACCAATTGTTGATAGATAAGAAATCTGGTAGCTGGGCAGAAGTTTTTATTGCATGTGAACAAGCCCTTCAGATGGAACCAACATCAGTTCAAAGACACTTAGATGTTCTTAATTGCTTACTTAACATTTGCCACTATCAGAAAATGGTCACTCAAGTTGACGGACTAATTTTCAGAGTACCTGAGTACAAGAAAACGTGGTGCACACTAGGTATACAAGCTGCATGGAGACTTGGAGAGTGGGACTTGATGAATGAGTATCTTGGTGGAGCAGATGAAGAAGGCCTACTCGATAGTAGCTCAGATAGTAATGCCTCTTTTGACAGAGATCTCGGCAAGATTCTCCAAGCAATGATAAAGAAAAGTCAACACTCTGTAGCTGAGAGGCTAGAAATGTCCAAACAAGCTCTAATTGCTCCTCTAGCCTGTGCAGGCATGGACTCCTATGTAAGAGCTTATCATTTTGTTGTCAAACTTCACTTGCTAAGGGAGGTAGAGGAGTTTGAGGTGCTTTTTAACGAGGGTTCGTTTAGTACAAGTGATCCGGTGTTTCCAAAAGTAGTAGCTAACTGGGAGAACCGGCTCAGATATACTCAATTATCATTGTGGACAAGGGAACCTCTCTTAGCTTTCCGAAGGCTTGTCTTTGATGTCTTTAAGCTTGGTGCTGAAGTTGGAAACTGTTGTCTTAAATATGCAAAGCTTTGTCGTTTGGCTGGAGACTATGAATTAGCTCGAACGGCAATTAGGAAAGCTCAGGCTTCTGGTGCACCTAATGTTCATCTGGAAAAGTCAAAGATTCTTTGGATCACTGAGCATCGGAAAGATGCCATTACAGAGTTACAGGCGTCTCTAATGAATATGCTGCCTAATATGCTGCCCAAGGAGGTTGTTTGGTCTAGTGTAATTTCCTCTGTTAAAAACTTATCGATAGCTCCGCCAAGTTCAACTACTGATGTTTTCAGTGACAAAAAGGAGGTTGCGAAGACTCTTCTTTTGTATGTCAAATGGACCCATTACAATGGTTTAAAACAAAAGAATGTTTTAGAGTTTTGCAGCCAACTAGTCAAGGAATTGCATCCATGGGAGAAGGGATATTCCCACTTGGCTAAGTATTATGATGAGCTACATGTTGATACAAGAGGTTGTTTTGCCTCCGGGTGGGATTACCTATATGAGGGAATGTATTTCTATGCTCAAGGCCTTATCAGTGGGTACAAGAATCTCTATGAAGCTCTTCCGAGGTTGCTTACACTATGGTCTGAGTTTTCCGATTTCTACCAGAAGAGTGGTTCAGCAAAAAACCAGGAATTGGAAAGTATTCATATAAAGGTGAAAGAGTGATTCTTTTTTATACTTAGTTCTCCGGGTGTTTTTTTTTATTGATATGACATCTATATATATGTTTTTATTTTTTTGGCAGATAAACAGTTTGATGAAGAACTGCTTAGAGAATCTGCCAACCTATCAATGGTTAACTGTGTTGCATCAGTTGGTTTCTAGAATCTGTCACCAGAACAAGGAAACATCACAAATGGTTAAAGAGATTATCACTTCTGTGCTAGTTCAATTTCCTCAGCAAGGGCTCTGGTTTATGGCAGGTGTTTCAAAATCTTCTGTTTCTGCTAGGAAGGAAGCAGCTGCAGAAATTATACAAGGAGCACAAAAAAAAGTGACGGATGCAAGAATATGTTCGTACAGTTTACTAGTTTGACTGATATATTCAGAGAACTATACGACCTTGACACTAATGATGAATCCAACAGTATCAATATAGCGGCTGCAGTCGAACCCTTGAAAGGAATGATGCCGCTGGATATCATCATACCAGTTAAACAATCTCTAACCATTAGCCTACCAGCATTGGATATGAACAACAGCGCTTTTGGTTCAGATATACCAACTATATCTGGTCTAGTTGATGAAGCCAATGTATTTAAATCCACTACGAAGCCAAAGAAGGTATGTTTTTCCATTTTTCACGTTGAAAGCGTCAAGCTAATCCCATATGATTCTCTGCTCTGCTCGCTGCTCATATCACATAATGTATCATTATACCATACTATAATTACATTTTATCCTCGAGTATCAGTCCTGCAATATGCCTTACCTATAGATTATATTTTGCATCATTCAGGTTATTCTGGTGGGAAGTGATGGTATTGAGTATCCATTTCTCTTCAAGTGCCAACATGATCTCAGGAAAGATGCTCTGATGATGGAATTTGCTGCGATGCTAAACCACTTACTGTTCAAAGATCCCGAAAGCAGGCGAAGGAAGCTATATATCCGCACAGTTGCAGTAGTTCCTCTGACCAAGGACAGTGGTATATTGGAGTGGGTTAAACATACGCGTGGACTCAGAAGTATTCTAGACGATTTATACTTTTCTTGTGGGAGTTTTGGTGAGAAGAGAACAGATTCTCAAATTCGAAGAAGGTATAACCACTGTCAACTTGGGAAGAAGTCTGAGATGCTGAAGACCGAGATCCTCCCTAAGCTCCCTCCAGTTTTCCATAAATGGTTCTTGACAACGTTTCCTAAACCAACTGCTTGGTTTAGGGCACGTGTAGCTTATGCTCGCACCACAGCAGTTTGGTCCATGGTTGGGCACACTGTTGGGCTTGCTGACCGTCATGGAGAAAATATACTCTTCGACTCTACTTCAGGGGATTGTGTTCATGTAGACTTCGATTGCGTATTTGACAGTCAGTTACTAGTAGTAACTTACTACAGCCTAAGCATGAGATGGTGCCGTTCAGGTTGACCCAGGCAAGCAACTCGTTTCTGTGTGCTCTGTTTTTTATTTACTCCTCCGTTCTATCAAATGATCTTGGCCAAACCACAGAACATGATCGATGGTTTGGGCATCACTGGATATGAGGGCATCTTCAAGAGGGTATGTGAAATCACTCTCACAGTGTTGAGGACACATAGGGAGACATTGATGAGCATCCTGGAGTCTATTATCCACGATCCTTTTGTGGTGGAGTGGAGATACACACGTGCTCGGCAGGTTTGAATAATCTTTCTTTGCCCCCTTTCCATTATTTTTTGGTTTATTGTTTTTTCTTCTCATAGTCAACGCTATTTATTTCATTTCTTCTGTTTGTCTTTTTTTGGGTGCTGCGATGGTTGCGCTCAATCTTCTCCCCGCTTCAAAGGACAAAGGCAATGGCCAGTCTCCTGATCTCCTCTGTGTCTCCGGTTCACGCTTGCAAGTTTTCAGTTGATGCCGCTAATTTGCTCGTCCGTTGTGTCTGGTTGATAATCATTTCTCTGTTTGGATTAATTGGGTTTAGGTGATTTCCTCGTCTAAGTAGCTTGGTTTAAGTAAGTTTTTGCTCTCTCTTATTAGTGAATCTATTAACAACTCGTATAAGTGGGGTGGGAGGGTGGACGTGGTTTCTTGAGGTGAGACAAGACGAAAGAGGTAGCTATACAAACTCAGAAAGGCCAACAACTGGACCTTTTCAGAGTCGAAACCCCATATAACAACGAAACTTATCATTCAATCCGAAGTTAATGTTAAAAAATAAATAAATATCCTAAAAACCAGTTTCTAATTTCAAAAGGTACAACTTTATTAATTTAACCTCTATAAATCTATTAATTTATAGTGATATTAATCTATCTAGTTATAGATATATACTTTAATTTAAAAAAATTTTAAATTATGATTTGAGACAATTTTAGCGAAATAAGACTAGACTTTAGGATGTTATCAGTTTAGAATTAAATTTGTAATATTTGGAAAACATTATTAACTATAAATTACAAATAATCTATAAAACTATCAAAATGAAGATGGTGGATATGTAGAAATTGAAATTTTTTAAAAAAACTTGACTATTTTTTGACATGTCATAGAGTATTCTCTATCATTATAGTTTGAAAAGATAATATAACCATTATTTATAGTTATGAGTTTTAGAAGAAAACTCAAAATCTTAAAGCATACATATATCAACATATATATATATATATACATGATTATTAATTTACAATATTATTGGGACCATATTTTACATGGAGATTTCAGAAAGATTATTATCTTATTATTTTATCAAATTTTGATATTTTTTACACTGGCCTGACCAACAAAATTTATTAATTTATAGTGTTTATTAATTTATAGAGATTTTACTGTACTACACACAAATAAAAGGTGAAGTTAATATTAAAAAAAGGAAAATGAAAAGAAGATGATTTCCAAGCAAGATAGTGACACCAGATTGACGGAAATAACAAAGATAATTAAGTATTTGCTATTTGATTGTATTTGTAATTTCATTACTAATCTTGTATACTTCTGGTTCATATTAATGAAGTTTATTAGATGTTAAAAAAAAAATGAAAAATTTCTAATAATAAAAATTATATTACAAAACCCTAAAAGGCTAAAACTATTTGGCCGCCTCCTCCGAACTCCTAAGCAATGCATCGATCGATAATGCCGGAAAAAAAGAGAAGGAAAGAAGCGATGATGGAGAATCAAAGAAGAAGAAAAGAAGCTAAGATGGAGAAAACTTTCGTCATGATCAAGCCCGACGGTGTCCAGAGGCGACTAGTACGTTTCCCTTAAATCTTTCTTTTGTTTTAATGTTAAGTGTGATGCAAAGCAGAAAAAAATATTGGTCCCTCATGCATGTGTTTCAGTTATTTTGCTTTGCTTGACAAAGATTACATATGTTGTTTGGTGTTTCAGATCCCTGAAGTCATCAGAAGGTTTGAAGAGAAGCGTTTCAGTTTGAAGGGTAATTTAATTTGATTCCTAAACTCTTGCTTGAGTGATTTTTTTGGAATTAAAAAAAAAAAAAGAAGAAGATTATTTGACTCAGTCAAGTACTGAATCGATCGTAGGAGTGGATGTACAGGCATGAAGCTGATGAATGTTGAGCGGTGTCTTGCTGAGAAGCACTACGAGAACCTGTCTGACAAGAAAGTATTATTCAGGCGTCTGGTTGATTACATTGTGTCTTCAGGGCCTGTTGTTGCAATGATATGGGAGGGGAAGAATGTTGTGGAGACAGTTGGAGAGATGATTGGACCCACAAACCCATCAGACTGCTACGCTGCAACCATTCGTAGGGATTTTGGTATTGACAAGATCAGGAACGTGATCCATGGGAGTGACTCTGTCGACATTGCAAACAAGGAGATTGCATTGTGGTTCCCCGAAGGACCTCTCAACTGGGACCCAAAAATCAACAATTATTGGAACCAGTTCGATTGTTGAATACTTGAATAACGTTTCAAAAAATATCAACAATAAAAAAATCAACTCCTCCTCCTCTCTCTATTTTACAAAATAAGGTTTGCTGGTTGTAACTTGATTTTTTTTATTTTCTTAACAGAAACATGATATTAAAAACATTCTTTCGTTTTCTCATGTGTCTATATGAGAGAATAGAGACGTAGAGAAGTAGAGACATATTAAGAGATAAGTTGGAGTCTTCATCTTCAAAGATTCCTCATAGTCTTCTCCTCGTTTATTCTTCTTTGCTATTATAAATCTGTAACAAATAAATAAATATATCTCTATGAGAGCATAACAAATGGAGTTGCGACAGTGGTGACGTACGTAGATGTGGAAGATGGCGGAGAGAAGAAGAAGCTGAGAGGTGGGTAAGCAAATCTCGGGGAAGGAGATCAAAATTAACCCTAACCCTCATTCCAGTGTTAGCGTCAGACGGGTAAACAAATCTTCTGATCTCTAGTTAAGTTGTTTTCGTTTTCTTGTCTCGGATGGCCAGTGGTTAGAGGATTTTTTTTTTTTTTTTACTTATATAGAGCTAATTGACATAACTAAAGAATTTAAGCAATTCAGACTCGGAGAAGGAGGGTTTAAATCATTAGCCATGGTGTTGTTATTTAGCTTAAGGTGGGTAACGTATAACGGGACTGTGAGTTTAAGGTAGAGGTTAATATCATTAGCCGTGTTTACTAGCACCATTTGGTTTTCTTTGGTTGGCTACTTCATTTCGGGTTCATAGGCATGCAAGTTATTTTTTATTCTTACATGGGTTCTGTTTTTTACAGGGAAGGGACCAGAGGTTAATACCAGCTCTAGTAATTGTACTCTCATAGTCTCATGTTCCTGGATTCATTGACAAAGCATTAAGGAACTGAAGTCAAAGGGTGTTGAAGAGTCATTTGCTTTACTGGTGACTCGGTGAGTATGTTATATAATATGAGAAGGTTTTCATTAACTTTACCTTACAATGCGACATTTGGCATTCTCTTTTAGTGACACGTATGATCCTTTATTTTCATTTTATTATTTTAAAACAAATTTATATCATTTCTAATGTCAAATAATCATAGTTCTCTTCTTAATAGTGGTACAATTGACATATATTTTTAAATCCACTTTTATATATTAAGTCCTTTTGTAAAACAAAATCAGATTATTGACATGATTATGATTAAGTTTTTATGTAATTTTATAAACCTTAATTTTTACATGTTTTAGAATCATATAATATTTTCTTTCATTAATTGAGTAGGCAATAAAGTTAGTCAGCTCCACACTTCTATTAAAATCCTATTAAATTATGATAAATTACACAACAATAGCTTTTCCTTTTATATCAATACACATATCAACAGAAAATCGTTCTTGTCAAGAGCATTTTAGAATTGTTGTCATGTTCAAATCATATATATATATATATATATATATCTTATTATATAAAGTAGGGTTATGAAAGTTAGCCATTAACAAGATTTTGACATGTGTCAAATTATCAATCTTAGATTTTGACATGTGTAAAGTTAATATTTAATAGGAAAAAATTTGATTACATCAAAAATAAAATACTTTGGTTTAAAAAATACTCCATCTGTCTCTCAAAATTGATGTTTTGTGATTTCTTTTTGTCCCACAAAGATTGATGTTTTACTTCTTTCAGTTAATTAATATTAAACTTTTGTAAACTTCAAGAACTGATCATTAAGAAAATTTAAAAATTTCAATAGTCATTGGTTTATAAATATACTAGATAAGAGCCCGCACGATGTGCGGATTTTAAAATGGTTGAAGAAAATAAATCCTAAACCCTAAACAATTTTTTAAAAATAGAAACAAAAAATATTTCTTGAAGTAGATATTTAAATATTTTTAGTTAGAGAAAAAAATCATATTTGTATTTACCTTCATACACTTATTTATATTTTTATATTTTAAATATATTATAACAATTATTACAATAATCTAAAGCTAATTTATACTCCACCAAAACTTTTGCCAAATACTCATCATTACAAATATTATTATTGTCAAATTTCAAGAACATTTCACAACTTATTACAAAATATTTTACATGCAAAGAATTCATCAAAACAACATATAATTAACAACCATGTACAATTTTACTGTATATTTTACCATTAAAAATATGCTCTTACACCCAAAATTATTTTATTGTTAAAGTATGTTCTTTATCACCACCTAAAATGTCATTTAAAAAAATTAAACAAATTTTTATGTTGCTTTACTTTCATTTTGGCATAATTATAGTGCTTATAATTACTAAAATTGTTTTGTGACATAAGTTTTTTAACCATAAAATTTTTTAGTCCAAAGATATTTTGGATGAACAACTGGTGAAAATTATCTACTCGAGTACACTGATTTTATGACCAATCCAATAAAAGTTTTTTTATTGAGAAATTGAAAGAAAATTAATATAACATGATAAAATTAAAAATTTGAAAATTATACAAAATTCAAAATAAAAACTTTATAAACAATCAAAAACATGATACATGTCATAATCTCGTTTAAGGGTCGACGACTTGTTCACTCCTCAGAAGTATCACATTGTACCAAAATTACTTAGAACTATGACCTCGTTTCAAATATTCTCGAATCGTAAGTTCTCAACTTATTTCTACCCAATCAAAAGTTCTCATATATTTCTCTATATACCTGGATTTAAACGGATTACGAACCTAACCCGATAAAAAACCACATAAATACGGTTTGAAACCAATTTTAAAACGGTTTACAGTTCTAACTTCCCAAATTTCAAAATCACTTCTCAATTACTCGATCAAGTAGCTTTTGTTTCAGTACCGGAATCATTGACATTATCAAGAAAAGAAAACTCTAGATTTTGATCAGAAACATCAACCATCGATTTATCTTCGAAACTTATAATGCTACTAACTGTAGAATCAATTTTGGAACATCCATCGGTATCTACATCCTCGATTAATTTAGCGGGCTTTATATACTTTGATTCCATTTCATTGCATATGATAGCTTCCATTGAAGAACCTGCACGAATAAAAGACCCACAATAGATAAACAAAATTATATCAGGAAAAAATCAAAGATCAAAGCTTTCTTTCTTTTTTTTTTTTGCCAACAAAAGATCAGCTCAAAAGAGCCAATGAGAAGGAAAAGTGTTTACAAACAAAATATGATGCGGAGATGTACGCGCTTGGCGTGCCAAAGAATCCGCACTTACATTAGCATTTCTAGAAATATAAGATAAAGAGAATGAAGAAAACTCCTCCCTATCGATATTGATATCGTCGAGATAGATCTTGAAAGCCTGCCAGTCGTGAGGAGAAGACACCATCTTCACCAAGTCTGAGCAATCTGTGTAAAAAGCCACCTCTCGATAATCATGGCCAATCATGCACCGCATAGCCCAAACTAAGGCTTCTACTTCAGCATGCAGTGGGGAAAGACTTCGTCTGAAATTAGCAGCTCCCTTCGTCGTTGAAGCTTTCTAAACATGTAAATTTATGTAGATATAATGTTATTGTCTTAATTAGGTGTCCTATTATGTTTCAAAAATAACAATTCGTTTGACATAACTTATGTTATTCTTTTTAGATTTGTTATTCCCTATTTACTGATTAATAATAATATACATGTTTAATGAATTTTTTTTTGTTTATACATGTCAAAATCTAATTAAGAAAACACGTATAATATAATTAGCATACAATGAAAGATATATTAGTTTGTTAATTTTCCTTTTTGATTTAGGAAATTTATTTTTAGATATAAACATGTAAATTTTATGTAGATTTAATGCTATTATCTTAATTAGCTGTTTTGAAAAAATAATAATTTTTGATACATTTCAACATCTCATCAGTCATGATCCTGTTAATGACTAATTTTGAAAACCTAACTTTTTATAATAAGATTTTATGATTAGTAATTTTTTTATTTCTTGATTTTTTTAAAATATTTTTTCTTTTAAAATTAGAAATTTGTATAAAATTGACACTTGTCACGATCTGGTGAGTTAGTAACTTTTGAAATTGACATGTGTCACGATCTGGTGAGTTAGTAAGATTTTCTTCTTTGAAAATTAAAAATTTGTGTAAAATTGACACTTGTCATGATCTGATGAGTTAATAATTTTTGAAATTGACACGTGTCACGATCCGGTGAGTTAGTAACTTTTGAAACCATACTTTATATAATAAGATAATACTTTTTTTTCATAGTAAAACAATATTGTATTTAAAATTAATAATTATTATTTCTTAATTTGTGTGAAATCTCTCAAACATCAATCTTTGAGTGAAAGAGGGAGTATTAAACATGTAAAATGATAATTATCAAAAATTACAGAATTTATAAAAAAAAAATATAAAGTTATGTTAAATAATTATAAGGAGATTTTATATAGAAATTCATCAAATTCGAAATTATAATATATTTTACTTATTTTTAATTTTAAGTTATTAATTCTACAAAAAATATAGAAAAATGGACTAAGGAAAATATACAGTTAATTCTTAAATCTAAATTTATAAATACTCATTTCTATATAAACATAGATCGTCTTATTTTTAAATAATTTATTCAAAGACACAGTTTTCAACTTTGTTTAATTGGGAATTTTTTTTAATAGGAAGGTAAATTTTTCTTATTTTTGTAAACTATAATTTTCTCCTACTTTCTCCTTTTTCAGTTGGGAATAGGTAAGATTAATATGTTGACCCAAAACAAAGAATAATATATGCATCTTCTTTTCCTAATATTGTATTTTAAAATTTGTTGTAGTATTTTTAGATTGTTTTATTTAATTTATATTTTCATCTTTGAATTATTTGGGATTTATATATTACCATGATTATAATTTTCTATTGTTTCTTTAATTTTGCCAAATTATATTTTTTCTTATTTCTCAACCTTGATTGGTTGGTCATAAACCCTTTTTTTTTTGCAAACATAATTGTTATAATTATTCATTCAATCATGAATGAAGATAACGAGTAGAAGCTCATCACCCTAATGAATGGATAAAATAGGCTAATCAAACACAAGCGTACAACAAACATAGATACATAGATTGGAAAAAACAATCGTTGTTGATAGATCCATAGGAGCTCAAAGACTCTCACACCATGGTTTGCATAAAGGTGTAAAAGAATAGATTTTGCCACATACGTCACCAAAATGTAATTATTTTTTCGGTCAAGGGTCCTAAGAGAACTTCATGATATGTGACCTTCCTAGAAGTGATTGTCGGAACGGTGATAGTGAGGACAAAACAAAGGAAAAAATCATTTGTTGATTTGTAAGATCCGTAAATAAGTTTTTTAATCCTCCCAGACGTAACAAACCAGCAATCAAATATGGGTGGGTTCACGAGCCAGGTATAGATTTAGGGGCATTTAGAAAGGTGGGCCCATGGACTGAGAGTGGACATGGGCTCACTAAGCAAGATGGCAGTTGAGGCGTTACAGAGACAGAGACTAAATCATGGTGTGTCAAAGACACTTCCACGAATACATTGGACGCAAGGTTATCTACCCAATGGAGGAATGTGGAAGAGGTTGGACGCAAGGTTATATCCACAAGGGAGGAAGGCGGAGCCAAGGTTCTCTCCATGGTGGAGGAGGTTGGACGCAAGGTTCTCTGCATAAGTGATGAGGGCCGAGCCGAGGTTTTTTCCATGGCGGTCATATATTATTGTGATGAATACATCATTGATTATTATATTATGTAATATATAAACACATTAAACAACTAGATTACTTTCACTTTGGCATAGTTACTATTACGAATACATTGAGAAATTTAACATTAGTTATTATCAAAAGATTTTGTCACGTTAGAAAAAGATTTTTACTTTCATTTTTTGTCGGATCAAGCCATTTTGAGATAGCAAAAAGACGTGAACATGTTTTTTCTACATAGGAATAGAGCATAGCTGAGGTTCTCTCTATGGTGGAGAAGGTTGGACACAAGGTTATCTCCTTAAGGGAGGAAGGTGGTCTCCCCAAGGGAGGAAGGCGGAGCCAAGGTTCTCTCCATGTTGAAAGAGGTTCTCTCCATAAGGGATGAGGGCAGAGCCGAGGTTTTCTCCACGGTGGTCATATATTATTGTGATGATACATCATTGATCAGTATATTATGTAATATATTTTTTATTCAAAATGTTTTTTGAGCCAACAATTTTAATAATCCAAAAACTATGCAGAAGTGAAAGTAAATAGTTGGCTTAATGTGTTTATATAGACATTTTTTAGGTGGTGATAAAGAATAGATTTGTAACATAGAATATATTTAGGTGTAAAAAATACACTTCTAATAGTAACATAGATAAAAGATTTGTAAATGGATATAAATCAGTGTATTCTAACAAAAATAAAATTTATAAATAACATACAACAAATTTAATATATATTTGTTAAATTTAATTTAATTTATAAAATTTTAAACCCGCACATCGGGCGGGTCCTCATCTAGTATATATATATATATATATTCATATATGTTGACATTCTTGATTTTCTATCTATTTATTTCATTTGAAAATTGTAAGTGACATATTTAAAATAGTATTAATTAAATCATTAAGTTTGATTATTTCTTATATGGAAAATATATTAAAATTTGATATTTAATTTCATGTAGTGGGTTACAAATTGCCTTCACCATGCATTAAAGAGAGTTATAATTTCAATAACCATCCATTGAAATGTATTTAATCTAATGAAAATATTTCCGTTTTCAAATATTTATGTTACAAAAGTTATGACACCAAATTCCATAATTCCCAAATTTATAACTGTTAATAAATTATTTTGAACCTAAGAGTAACATTTATCTAACATTCAAATAGGTAAACATTTACTTAAATACTTAGACTCAAATTTACTCTCAAATTATAGACCTGTTATAACATATATCACCAATGCTAGCTGCAAGAGGAAACAAGATCGTCATGTTTCTTGATTATGATGGTACCCTTCTCCAATCCTTGATGATCCAAACAGAGATTTGATGTCTCGCAAGGGGTCCTTATAATTAACCAAAATATATATACCTTTTCTCTCCATAATCAAGATATATTTCATATATTTTCCAACTTTTATAGTTACGTAGACGCATTTATTTTTGGTAGAATAGTTACATAGATGCATTGACAAGGTACATTTTGTAAAATAATTTTGTTTCCCATTTTCTTAACCAAATTTGTTAACGATCAAATTACACTGATATGTTATTTATTATTTATTATTTTTGTAGATTTATAGCTTAGTGAAGCTAGCATAACTCTATTATATTGAAGTCATGGAATGGAATCAATGGATATTAAAGGCTCAGCTAAAGTCTTCTCAAGATAAAAGAAGGTAGATTCTTAAAAACAATGATTAACCAAATTTTAATCTGAATTCCTTTATTTACTTTTTAATCAAAATTTACTCTTGGTTTTTATATATGTAGCCATTATTTTAACTTTCCTGAGGATTAGTTAAACGTCTTTATTTTAGGTTTATGTGTTTGTTTTAACATCTTATCAAGAAAGGAGCCAATCCAGTTTCGGAGGATAAGCAAACTAAACAACCTTAGACCACAAATTTATATTATGTTTAAAAGCCATCGAATAATATGTATATTATAATAGTTACAATATATTTTTCTCACTAAAATCTACTTCATCCATTCTTTATTAATCCATTTTCTAGAGAAAAACAAATGTTGCACAAAAAAAATAAGGATTAATCAGTAACAGAGGGAGTATTGTCTAATATAACCATTTAATACAATCCCACATAAATTTTAATATTTTCAATGATGGGAAGTTTTTTTAGTCAAGTGGTTACAACACCAACTCTGTGACCGATCCCACCGGAGTTTGATTCCACTATGTCACGTTATCTCGCTTAGTAGGGACTGGCTATGAATCGGGCCTTTGTGATTATATGTTGAAAAAAAAATCAATGATAAATGGAAATAAGGTCGGAATATGATTTGTGGCAACATTTTCATTTTGTTGGATGAAAAGGGATTTAATTTCATATAACAATATTGGCCAGGCTGGATTATGGAGAATCACTATCCATGAAGATAGAGGCATATCAAAGGCACTTAAAAACGTTTGGACCGAGCAAAATCGAAGTCAATTATGGCCGGCCAGTTGTGGCCCAATGGTTGAGAAAAAAAAAAACATAAAAAGTTGAGGCAAGTTAATTCAAGAGTGATGGAGAGATAATTGTTTAGTATTATTGGTGTAGGTGCGGAAGCTTAAAGGGGGTTAAAAGGCGACGGCTCTGTTTTGTTTGGACAAAAACAGAGTGTTTGTTCGTCATCGTAGGTGAGGGGGAAGAACGGGTCGACGAAGGTGGAACAGAACGAACAAGAACGAAACGAGAGTCCTCCTCTCAGGTCTTGACACAAGCTCTTTTGGCAATTACTATTGCCTCTGTTTTGGGTTTTTTATTAGACTTCAAATCAATGATAATGATACAGAGATTTGCGACTCTATTTAAGGCCAAACTAAAAGATACGTCCTAATCCTAAATCCAAGAATTTAGACTCGAGTTTATCCTAAACCAAAGGAAAACAAATCCAAAAACAAAACGTATAATGAGTCTTGTGGCACAAGCAACACAACATCGACGTAAGTGTGTCACAAGGCGGAAGTACGATGCACGCTGCATCAATTATAATGTTTAGTATGTTAAGTATCTGGTGTTTAGGGTTTAGAATTTAGTTATTATATATATATATATTATTGAAAATGGATTACATGAGAAGGGATTTCTTTTAAAATTATTTGTTGTTAAGTATTACTTTTAGATGATGAAAGTAAAATAAATGTATAGAACAACATTAAATTATCTATCAAAGTAATTATATAGTAAGGTCTTACAATTTTCTTTTTAGACTACTGATCAGTTTTTTTCCAAAAACAAAAAACAAAAGTGTAAATAAATATAATTTATCTGAATTACTTAACAAAAATACCAAATTAAATTAATTTTGCGGTAACTTAAAAAATAGTCCTATTATTATAATAACATATTGTTTAAATATTTTCAACAATACCACGTACTTCCTCTATCTCAAAATCACTCTTTTATAAAGCATCATATAACAAATATATATTAAAATATTATACTTAAACCGTAATATTATAAAAATTAATTTTCAATACATATAGTAACAATTACATATAAATTTCAAATACAATTGAATATAAATTTCATTTTTTATTTCAAATAAATAATGCATACAAAACCCACGCATCGTGTGGGCTAGTTTCTAGTGAATTATATGTTTTGATCTCATCTCTGTTCTTACCTTTCTAATGAATTTGTGTATACTTGTGAAATCTAATCAAAATGCTGGATTCGTTCGTCAATGTAAATTGTAGTTGGTGTTTGAACAAGTTGTATAACCTTTTGGAAGCTTTTCCACTCTTACGGTTCTCACTTCTTTTATCCACTCTTTTAATGATCAGTGTGAGTGGTGTTGTATTAATAAATAATAATCAAGTGGTTAATGAATTTATCTGCTGCAACGACTAATGTGGCCTTTATCCAACTGATCAGAACTTTCATGGGGTTTCAAATGTTATTTAAGTCATGATATTCTGATATCATAACATATGCTTTAATTTTGTCTTTCCTAGCTCTAGGTCGGTGGTCTTCAGATTGTTTAGGCTCTTCTGTTCAGTTTTAGGACTGATTTGCATATATGTTGTTATAGCGTCTTGTATACTGATTGATAGTCCCTTTTATCAATCAAATTTGTGTTCAATGTATTTGACTTGTAAAGTCTCTTTATTTGAAAATGCAGGATAAGTGAGGAGTACAATTGCAACATTTAAAGACGTATAGATGTGTACGACATAGAGTATTGTGTGCTTGTGCCAAACTGAAAAGACATGTCTTGACTCTTGAGTAAGTATGGGTCTACTAAAGCAGGTTCCTTTGAGGACTTCGCGAACGAGAAAAAGCATCCGAAGGTTTTAACTCTAAAAATACTTAGCTTCACTCCTAGAGGTGAACCTTTGTATTCACTCCCTCTCCTCTCAACCAATCATAATGTTTTATCTAATATTTTATTTTAAAAGTAAATCAAAATTAATTAAAAAGCAAAACAAATTATATAGACTTTTATTTAAGAAAAATTAAATACTGGTTTGGTTTAGATTTTACAATTAAACGAAATTATATATTGGTTTGGGTTTAGAAATGAGAAATAGGGTTTAGATTTTACAATTAAAATGAAACTATATGTCGGTTTGGATTTACAAATGAGGTGGTTAGGGTTTAGATTTTACAATTAGAACAAAATTATATGTAGGTTTGGTTTACAAATGAGGTGGTTAGGGTTTAGATTTTACAATTAGAGACGAAATTATATGTCAGTTTGGATTTACAAATGAGATGGTTAGGGTTTAGATTTTACAATTAGAACGTAATTATATGTCGGTTTGGGTTTACAAATGAGATGGTTAGGGTTTAGATTTTATAATTAGAACGAAATTATATGTCGGTTTGGGTTTACAAATGAGATGGTTAGAGTTTAGATTTTACAATTAGAACGAAATTATATGTCGGTTTGGGTTTACAAATGAGATGGTTAGGATTTAGATTTTACAATTAGAATAAAATAATATGTCGGTTTGGGTTTATAAATAAGATGGTTAGTGTTAAATTTTATAATTAAAATAAAATTATATATGGGTTTGGATTTATAAAAGATCGGTTTAAGTTTTTAATTTTATAATAATGTATACAAATTTTATTTACTTATTTTAGAAGGAGGTGAACTAAGAAGTTATGAAGTATTGCTCTTTTAACTCCCTCTCATGAACTTGGTTCGATGACTTGATGTAGTCAAAAATTTGGTACCTATGTTTTGGGTAATTTATATAATATAGTTTTTTAATAATATTTTTTAACTAAAAAGGTTTATATTTTGACTTTGCCAAAAAAGGTTAAAAAACATGCAGCGTGGTACAAAAGTGGTAATACAACATTAACATTAAAATTGTGCTACAAAAGTGGTAATCATATCATAGAATATACGCTGTGATATGTGAACATATGATATTGTATCTAAAAAACGCTATAGTATATGGTGAAAATTTATGTAAACAGTAAACGATATTATGTCAGTATAGTGCTATAATCACCCATATTTCTGTCTTGTGATCGGGTTCTTATAGATGGATTGAACTAACATGTTTTATCCGTAAAAAAAACTATGAACTATGGTGATTTAGTGACGGCGAGGGTTGGCGATCAGGATGCTGCGATGACTGATGTCGGTGAGAGGGCCAGGCCGCCTGGAGATCCTCTTGACCCATCGAGAGTTTGGGTGGAGAAGTTGATGGGTAGCACGGGTGGGGGGATCCCAAGGCCGAAGAATGTAGTTGATGATGCCTTCGTAGAGGCGAGGCTAAGTTTGGAGTTTTTTGATGGAGAGGATGGGGAACCAGTGCTTACAATTGGCAATGAGGTGCTGGAAGCTATGAACGGGTTGTGGAAGAGATGCATGATAGTCAAGTTGTTAGGCCGACCTGTCCCAATTAATGTTCTTAATCGAAAGCTGAGGGAGTTGTGGAAGCCAAGGGGTGACATGTTTGTTATGGATCTGCCTAGGCAGTTCTTTATGATCCGCTTTGAGCTAGAAGAAGAATATATGGCGGCGCTCACAGGAGGACCGTGGAGAGTGTTTGGCAATTATCTTATGGTACAGGACTGGTCGCCACAGTTCGACCCATTACGAGATGACATAGTCACGACCCCGGTATGGGTGAGCGTGTCAAATATTCCATATAACTATTACCATAGAGCGATCCTGAACGCGATAGCACGTGGATTAGGGGAACCGTTAAAGGTGGATATGTCAACGCTGAATTTTGAGAGAGGGCGTTTTGCTCGTGTCTATGTGGCAGTTAATCTGTCTAAGCCATTGAAGGGGACAGTGATGATTAATGGAGAAAGGTTCTTTGTGACGTATGAGGGCCTACCGAATATCTGTTCGCTGTGTGGAATATACGGTCACTTAGTTCATGCGTGTCCTAAGAGAGTCGTAGAAAGAAGTATTGTGGTCGCAGAGACGGCTCCGGTGATGGAGGGGACGGTGCCGGTGAGTCATGGTAATGAATTCACGGATGTGAGGAGGCACGGGAGGCGGTCCAGCTCAACGGTGAAGCCGCTGGTGTTTACTGCGGGTGTGTCGGCTGAAAGAGCGGGGGACAAATCAGGAAAGAATATCCAGGGGATCTCCAGGAAACCGGTTTTGGAAACATCAAATCGTTTTGGCAGTTTGGAGGATAATTTAGTATCTCACGAAATCAGGGAAGTCGCTAATGTGGCGGAGGTGAATAAGGAAAACATATCTCCTCAGAATCAGCGGCAGCTGGAGCAGAGTAAGGCACACGCAACAGAAGCGGCTACGATGGCAAATTCAAATAAAGGTCAGAGGGGGCGTTATGTTGGGCCGCATAATAAGAAATCTGGAAAAAATAAAGTAGTTGAATCCAGTGGGCCGCAACAGAAACAAGGTTTATTTAAGAAACACTCAAAGGGCCTCGTTTTCGGGCCCACTAAAGGGGAAGAGTTGTTGTTCACCACTGGTAAGCGACTGCGGGTAGAGACGGGGGAGCTGGGGAGACCTGGAGGAGTGTTCACGAACAGTGGAAGGGACCAATCGATGGAGAGGCAGCAGATTGAGTTGCCCATGAGCATGGAGGATGGTTCTTTGTTGCCGGAGAATAAGAAACCAGATGATGGAGATCCCTCCCAGAAGAATTCCTCGACGGAAAGGAGAGATTTGGGGTCGCAGTAACAGTTCGCCCCGGTAGTTTAGATTTTTCTCATTCAAATCTCAATGAATTGTTTATTGTGGAACTGTCGGGGGCAAATAAACCCAATTTCAGGAGAGCTATTCGATATCTCTTAAAGAAATTTCCGACAGACATACTTGCGTTGTTTGAAACTCATGCCAGAGGTACCAATGCGGATCATATTTGTCAAGGTTTGGGCTTCGATAGTTCGTTTCGGGTGGACTCGGTTGGGCAGAGTGGTGGTTTGTGGCTTTTGTGGCGGTCAGAGATTGGAGAGATTACCATTGTGGAATCTTCAGATCAGTTCATAGTGGCAAAGATAGTAACGGGGACGGAGGTTCTGAATCTCGTTGTGGTGTATGCAGCTCCCTCGGTGAGCCGACGGAACGGGGTTTGGGATCAACTAAGTCGAGCTATTATCGCGTTAGATGGTCCTGTCCTGGTCGGGGGGGACTTTAACACAATTGTGAGGATTGATGAACGGTCAGGTGGTAATGGGAGGTTGTCACCGGATTCACTGACGTTTGGGGATTGGATTAATAGTCTATCTTTGATCGACATGGGTTTCCGGGGGAACAAGTTCACATGGCGTCGAGGCAGAATGGAACAGACGTGTGTGGCAAAACGGTTAGATAGAGTTTTATGCTGTGCTCATGCGAGACTGAAGTGGCAAGATGCAAGGGTTATCCACCTCCCATTCTTGGCTTCCGATCACGCACCCCTCTATGTACAGCTGTGCCCGGAGGTTGTTCGCTGTCCAAGTCGAAGACCTTTTAGGTTTGAAGCGGCCTGGATAAATCATCCTAGCTTCAAGGACCTCTTAGCAACGTCGTGGAATGGCCAGGTAACAACACCGGATGCTTTGAATGACTTACGGGTAAAACTCAAAGAGTGGAACAGGGATGTGTTTGGTGATATTACGAAACGGAAAGAGGAGTTGATGAGGAAGATCAGACGAGTCCAGGATGATCTGGATATAATGCATTCGGATTCGTTATTACTTGAGGAAGAGGATTTGTTAAAGGAGTTTGAAGTGGTTCTAGAGCAAGAGGAAACTTTGTGGTTTCAAATATCAAGGGAGAAGTGGATAATGCAAGGAGACAAGAATACCAAATATTTTCACATGTCTACTATCATACGAAGAAGGAGGAATCGTGTGGAGATGTTGAAGAATGATGAGAATAGTTGGGTCTCGGAGGCTCAGGAACTGGATAGGATGGTTGTGGCTTACTATAGTCAACTATACTCGTTGGAGGATGTTCCAGCACCTGTCTAAGTCTTGCCGTGTGCCGGTTTTGTCACTCTTACGAGAGCGGATCGAAATGTTCTAAACACACCCTTTGTTGAAGCGGATGTGGTGAAGGCTGTTTCTAGTATGGGGGGGGGGGGTTTTAAGGCCCCTGATCCGGATGGGTATCAGCCTATATTTTATCAAAAGGGTTGGGAGACGGTTGGAGAGTCGGTAGTCAAGTTTGTTCTAGACTTCTTCAGGACAAGGGTCTTATTACCTGGTATGAACGATTCTCTTCTTGTTCTGATACCTAAAGTTACAAAACCGGAGAGGGTAAACCAGTTTAGGCCGATAAGCATGTGCAACGTGCTATTTAAGATTATCACGAAGATGATGGTGATTCGACTCAGACATGTGATTGGTAAACTTATTAGACCTGCACAATCTAGCTTCATTCCGGGGAGATTAAGCACCGATAACATTGTGATAGTTCAAGAAGCAGTGCATTCAATGCGCAAGAAGAAGGGTAGGAAGGGTTGGATGCTTCTTAAATTGGATTTGGAAAAACACTACAAGAAAACAAGCCTTTTGCGAGGACACATTGCGACGGAGTACAGCTCTCGCAAATTTGCGATAGATTTGCGAGGGATTTAATAGGAAATAAAAAATCGTAGCAAATCCCTCGCAAATTTGCGAGGAACAACTCCGTCGCCAATCCGCTGCTCATTTGCGACGCATTTACGACGAATTCGCTGGGAAGGTCCCTTTCCTCGCAAATCCCTCGCAATATTGCGACGATTTTGCGAGAACAACCTCCATAGCAAATTTGCTATGGAATTGCGAGTAATTTGCGAAAGCCATAGCAAATTTGCTATTACAAAACTTAATAGAATTATTCTGAAATACATTTGAATGTGTTCATAAGGTGAATTTAGTAACTTTTAACATTATTTTGATGGTTTTTACAAATTAGATATTCAAGGTTTGCGACTGATTTGCTAGAGCCATAGCAAATTGGTCGCAAATCCATTGCAAAAGACCCAAAACATAGCAATTCCCTCGCAAAAAAAACTTTAAACCCTTAACCCTAAACCCTAAACCCTAAAGACTTATTACATTACTATTAATGATTAAAAAGGATGAATCCAAAATTGTTAATCAAAGATAGCAGTGCAACACAAAATTGTTAGAGAATTGGAAAATTTGGCAAATATTTGTCTCAATGTATTGAACATATATGTGATATAGTGTAGAACATCATCATGTTTAGAGTAAGATGCAAAATTGGACAATTTTGGAAAGTTTGATGATAGAAAAGAGTATGATGACACCATTGGACCTTATAATATACTTGAAAGTTAATTTGACTAATTTGTTACAATTATTTTGATGGTTTTTGCAAATTAGATATTCAAGGTTTGCGACAATTTTGCGACTGATTTGCTATGGCTTTAGCAAATCAGTCGCAAATCCATTGCAAAGGTCTCAATACATAGCAATTCCCTCGCAAATAACAACCCTAAACCGTTGAACCTAGACCTTTAAGACTTACTTTGCGAGGGATTTGCAAGAGTCCCTCGCAATTTGGTCGCAAAAAACTGTAAATAAGAAAATTTATATTAATTATTGTTTGCGATGCTTTTGCGAGGGACTCTAGTAAATCCCTCGCAAATTTTGCGAGAGAATTGCGACGCCATTAATTTCTTATATAAGTAAAAAACCTAGTTTGAGCGAAGCTCAAACCATCACCCGCAGCCGACAAACCCTAAAAACTTCTCTTCTTCTTCCGATTTCATTCTTCTCCGGTTGTCTTCTCCGGTTGTCTACTCCTCATCTCATCCCTTCTCCGGTTGTCTACTCCTCCTCTCATCTCTTCTCCAGTGTCTACTCCTCCTCTCATCTCTTCTCCGGTGTCTACTCCTCCTCCCATCCCTTCTCAGGTTATGCTACTCCTCCTCTCATCCCTTCTCCGACTAATCTCCTCCTCCTCTCTCTTCTTCTGTTGTTTTTTAGATGGGTTTCGATTTAGGGTTTGTCGATTTAGGGTTCTTAATTCAATTTTTGGGTTTCGATTTAGGGTTTTCCGATTAGGGTTTCGATTTAGAGTTTTCCGATTAGGGTTTCGATTTGATTAGGGTTTCAATTAGGGTTTCGATTCGATTTTAGGGGTTTTAATTCGATTCGATTGGGATTAGGGTTTCGATTGGGATTAGGGTTTCGATTGGGATTAGGGTTTCGATTGGGATTAGGGTTTCGATTCGATTGGGATTAGGGTTTCGATTCGATTGGGATTAGGGTTTCGATTCGATTGGGATTAGGGTTTCGATTGGGATTAGGGTTTCGATTGGGATTAGGGTTTCGATTGGGATTAGAGTTTCGATTCGATTGGGATTAGGGTTTCGATTGGGATTAGGTTTTTAATTCAATTCGATTGTGATTAGGTGTTTTAATTTTTGTTTTTAATTTAGGGTAATGATTAATTTTACATATTCTCCTTCTCTTCTCAGATGTCTTCTCGAGACCAAAACGGATCTGTCAACCAAAACCATTACTCAAGGTTCATATCTTCACAAGGATTATCTCCTCCCGTCCCTTCTCGAGGGGTACGTTCTACTGGCTCTGCTCAAAGGCTACATTCTACCGCCTCTTCTCAAGGTACCTCACCGGTGCAAAATGATCTTCCTCCTCTGCAAAATGATCCTCCTCAGCAAAATGATCCTCCTCAGCAATCAACGTCGTGTGTCAACGGTGCAAGTGCCTCTCAAGTGTTTTTCACTTTGGAAGAGTTACTTGCAAGTCTCGGGCGTGCTGGCTTACCAAAACTGGATCCTAAGCGACCTCCGGGTACTATGTGGTGAGAATGTTATGTATCTAACATATAGTTTATCTTTATATTTTGTATTTTCAATGATCCTAATTCCTTTTATCTTATGTTTTGTAGGTTTGACCAGGATTCTTCGGTTGCTGCTACTGTCCGGGCCATTTTTGAAAGAGATTTCAAGTCAGCTCATGCCAATTGGACCCAAACACCAGGTCCGGTTGTAAACCGGTGGTTTGAAACTTTTGCGGTAAGTTACAAATTGTTGTTGTGTTTAAATTTGAATTTGGTTCTGATTCTGTTTCTGATTCATTTTATGTCTTTACAAGCAAACATACAATTGGGATGCGTCCATCAATGGAAGAGTTAGAGCTGAGTTTGAAAAGAAGTTGAAGACTCGAATGAGTGATCAAGTGTCTCGGTGGAAGGGTAAGTGGAGGAAGAAAGGTAATGATGCAATGCCGCGGTGGCTTGATCCTACTGTATGGGATGGCTTGGTCAACTTTTGGTGTGAACCAAAATCAGAAGCAAAGAGTATCAACAGCCGTAATGCTCGCTATAGTGATCCTGATGGCACCGGAATACATAAGCACCGTTCTGGTCAGACCTCTTTTAAAGCCCGAGCACGAAAGCTTGTAAGTATCTATGTTTAACACAAGTTCATTAATCATATCATATATACAATATAGTAATATAGTTGTTTGATTTCTCTGTTTTTAGTCTGAGAGTACTGGTGAGCCACTACCTGATTTCCTGCGAGTACTAGAAGATACTCATAGGAAACCTGATGGGTCGTTTGTTGATGGACTGTCTGAGAAGGTGTTCAATGAAGTGTCGTCAAAGATAGCTGAAGCTGAGTCTTCCCTAATATCAGCGGATAACATGGAGAGTAGTGCTTCTGGTGGGTTATCACTAATTGTGAAGAACCAAATTTATGCCGAGGTAAAACATGCTTCATTGTTTATGTTAATGTTTGTGTTTGTGTAAACACTTATGGTGTCTATATGTTTTGTTCGCAGGTTGCTCCAAAGAAAAAGAACCGGATATATGGTGTTGGTAACATGCAAGCAGAAGCATCTTCAGCTCATATTGTTCAACCGCCTCCTCCTTCTGAAGATCCACTTGTTCTAGCTGCGAAGCTTGCTGCTGCCGAAGCTGTTCTTGAAACTCAGGCAACTCAACTATAGGCCAATGCACAAAAGATGCAAGAAATTTCAGAGAAGATGCATAGTTATGATGCATACTTTGATTATCTTGCATCTAAAGATCCAGAGTTTGCTGCTAGATTTCACCGAGAAGATTCACCGGCCAGACCTGCCACCGGAGATGGAACCACCGGAGATGGAACCACTGGACAGTAAACAATGATGAACTTGTTTTGTAAACTTAGTACTCTTTATCCTCTCATATTTAGAACAATATCGGTTATTATGTTTTGTTATTGTAAACTTAGTACTTTTAATTTGCTTAAGTATAAAGTTTAATTATAATTCCAGGATTAATTTTAATTACAGGTTTAATTTAATTACCAAAATGAAAATTCTATTTTTTTTTACAATTTGCACCGAAATTTGCAACGGAAATTTTAATTGCAAAAGCCTCGCAAATTTGCGAGGGATTTACTAGATCCAGAATTGCTAGGATTTTGCTAGAATAGTAGTTCCTCGCAAAAATGCGTGGGATTTGCGAGGGACAACGTTTCCTCGCAAAAGTTGCGAGGGAATTGCAACGTTGACCGATTTGCGAGACGCGATTTGCGAGGAACAGACTTTCCTCGCAAATTTCTCGCTTTTGTCGATTTGCGAAGGATTCGCGATAGATTTGTCCATCGCAAAAGACGTGTTTTCTTGTAGTGAAAGCATATGATCGGATCAGGTGGGACTTCCTGGAAGACACATTATATGCAGCAGGATTGTCAACGGAAGTAGTGAGCCGCATCCTTTAATGTGTTAAGCAGCCGGCTATGACTATACTCTGGAATGGTGACAAAACAGAGCCATTTACACCATCTCGTGGGCTAAGACAAGGGGACCCCTTATCCCCGTATCTCTTTGTCCTATGTTTGGAACGGTTATGTCACTTAATAGAGAATTCCATTCTGGAGGGTGAATGAAAACCTATTAGTCTGTCGCGTCGAGGCCCTAAGTTATCTCATGTCTGCTTTGCAGACGATTTAATACTTTTTGCAGAAGCCTCGATCTCTCAGGTGAGAGTGATTCGACGTGTGTTGGAGAGATTTTGTACAGCTTCTCAGGAAATGTCTCTCGGGAGATGGGGAAGTTAATTAGTGATGAGAGTGGGATCCAGTCCACAACGGATCTTGGTAAATATCTCGGTATGCCTGTTCTGCAGAAAAGGATCAACAAGGAGACCTTTGGAGAGGTGCTACAAAGGGTCACATCGCGGTTAGCAGGGTGGAAAAGCAAGTGTCTAAGTATGGCAGGGCGGTTAACCTTGACGAAATCAGTTTTATTGGCAATACGAGTCCATTCAATGAGCACAATACTTCTACCGGCATCCGTTTTGGATGGTCTGGATCGAGTAGCCCGAGACTTTATATGGGGTAGCTCTCAGGAGAAGAGAAAACAACACTTAGTGGCGTGGGACAGAGTGTGTTTACCTAAAGTAGAGGGAGGTTTGGGTATCAGAACTGCCAAGAATATGAATAAAGCACTCCTGGCGAAAGTTGGATGGAGACTTTTGGCTGATCAGACTAGTTTGTGGGCACGGATTCTGCGAACCAAGTATAAGGTGAAGAACAACCGGGAACGAGATTGGATGGGTGCTCGGAAACCGGGTTCATCAACGTGGCAAAGTGTGAAGGTTGGGTTACGGGATGTGGTGCTCCAGGGTCAGAGTTGGATTGTGGGAAATGGTCGGGATATACTCTTTTGGGAGGATAGATGGCTGCTCGAAGAACCGCTTGTGGGGTGGGTGAGAGCAGATTTGCCAAGTGAGCTAAAGGAGCTGCATGTAAGGGATTTTTGGAGGGATGCGCACGGTTGGTCTCTGGCACGTCTGTCACCTTTCCTGTCTCAGCATATTCAACTGTTACTAGCTGCATTGGTAGTTGATAATGGCTCTGGTGCTTGGGATAGATTGACTTGGGGTGAAACGGCTGATGGCAAGTTCACCGTGACGTCTGCATATTCTATGTTAGCGAAGAACGCTTGCCCTCGAGTGAATATGGCTGCCTTTTATTCTCGCCTGTGGAGAGTTGTTGCTCCTGAGAGAGTTAAAGTGTTCTTATGGTTGGTGTCCCAGCAAGCCATCATGACAAACGTGGAGAGGCACCGCAGACACTTGAGTTCGACATCAGTTTGTCAGGTATGTAAGGGAGGAGAAGAGACAGTCCTACATGTTTTACGAGATTGTCCCTCTATCGCTGGCTTATGGAGGCGTGTTATACCAATGAATTCGCGACAGAGTTTCTTTAATACCTCACTGTTAGGGTGGTTGTATGATAATCTGCAAATGGGTGTTCAAGTAGCGGGTAGTGATTGGTCAACCTTATTTGCTATGGGGTTGTGGTGGAGCTGGAAATGGCGATGTGGTAGTGTATTTTGTGAGTACAGCAGGTGTCGGGACAAAATAAGATTTGTTAAAGATTTGGCTCGGGAAGTTAGTAAGGCACACCTAAGCTCTCGGGAGGGACAAGAGAGACCTGAGCGGATAGAGAGGCTGATTGCTTGGTTGCGTCCGGGACAAGGTTGGATGAAACTCAATACAGATGGGGCTTCCCATGGTAATCCCGGGTTGACTACTGCAGGTGGTGTTCTGCGGGATGGTTCTGGAGCATGGGGTGGAGGTTTCGCTTTAAATATTGGGATATGCTCAGCGCCCTTGGCAGAGTTATGGGGTGTATATCACGGGTTGTATTTGGCATGGGGGAAGAACGTTAGAAGACTGGAGCTGGAGGTGGATTCAGAGATAGTAGTTGGGTTTTTAAAGACAGGGATTAGTGATTCACATCCTCTGTTGTTCCTGGTATGGATGTGCCATGGCTTTTTATCAAGGGACTGGATAGTCCGGATTTCACATTTGTATAGGGAAGGTAACCGTCTAGCTGATGGGTTGGTCAACTATGCGTTTACTTTACCTTTCGGTTTGCATGTTTTCGACTCTGCTCCAATGTTTGTAGCTTCGATTGTAGGGAATGATGTTCAAGGGACTTCGGTTCCGAGACAGACTCGATTATAATTTATTTTTTAGTTTAATAATACCCTCCATTACCAAAAAAAAAAAACATGTTTTATCCATGGATCTTAATTTTATTATTTTTTATTTTCAAATTCATTTAAAACTTAACTTGGATTTCCAAATCAAATAAAAACATACAATCAATACCCCTAAGTAAACCCAAGAGCCGCAAGTAGAACAAACCATTCACGATATCAAAGAGAAGAACAACACCCCATGCATGTGTCACGTACTTACTATTCTTCTTCTTGGTCTATGCTCATTTGGTACTCTTCTTCTTCAACTTCTTATTTATCTTCTTTATTATTTTCTTCGATTTTCTGAAATCAACCAAAGTCTCCGGTCGCTCCTTCACCATGAAAGAAGTAGCATTCTTGGGATGAGAAGAAAGAAAAGCCCCACCTCCAATCATCTCCACGTCTTTGGTTCTATTCCCAGCAACACTACCAAACCTCTGCTTGAGACAAGTCACCAGTGGCAAAGGATAACAAGGGGTCAAATTTGATATCAGTGGTTTGAAATGACCTGTCTATAACCATTTGAATCCCGTATAAACAAATATATATGGCATATAAGCCTGGGTGCTTACCCTGGGTGCATGTTCTTCACAAGAGAGATGTGTGGTGAAACTTTCAACGCTTTGGCAAGAAAATTGGCAGCGTTTGCAAGAAAAACCAGACAGATTCATCAATTGTTACACTTGTTTCACTGCACTTCTCCAGGAGAAAGTGACTTCTTGGCTCTTTTTTATTATCACAAAGTGTATTTTCCCAAAATAACCCAGAACAAATCCGAACAAGGGAACCAGAGACTTACTGCCCAAGGAACCAGACGACCTAGCTTGCGGAGCAACCACAAACATCAGCAACGAACTAACTTGCAGATGAAGAAGCCAACGACCTGACTTGCGACAGAAGCAACAGATTAAAGAGACTAAAACAGTGACGTGAAGGAGATGGGAAACAGATTAATGTTTGGATTTCCTTACCCAAACGAACCACCGGTGATGGATCTCGACTCGGGTGAGAGAAGTGAACGACGGAGACAAACCGTGACTCAAGCGGTGGTGACTACGGCTCGACGTAATGTGGCGAACAACTCGTTTCTACTTTCTCACGAACAAGGACACACCACAACAAGGACAGCAACTTGATCTCAACGAGGATGGTGATGGTGACTTGAGATCCAGATTTACGGAAACAAGGGAGTGATCGAAGTTGGAACGAAAACTTTGTAAGCGGCTATGACGAAGAAGACAATACGTACACCCATATACACACTCGCTTAGGGTTTTTGTTTAACAAACGGGTTGGGCCTTTAATGGGCCTAAACGGGTCTCACAAACTTCTCCAACGATTATTATCGACGATGGCGCTATCAGCAGCCGAGAGAAAGAAAGGGATCTCTAAATATTTAGGGTGTACATTAATTTGTTGGGCTTACGACAAAACATTGGAGAGGCCCACAAGTTTCGTGGTATATATATATAGTAAGTTCACAACTGATGTTTCTAAAAATTATAAATCTTTAATTTATCGGTTTTAAATTAAGCTTTAAATGATGATGACTTTGTCGATTTCTTTAGGAGATACATTGGTTAACAATATGGAGGAGGAAAGCTTGAACCTTTACGAGTCTTCTCAGATATGTGTGACCAATCAGATTATCGGTTTAAAAGTTACAACTTTAAAAGTTAGCGGTAAACAATCAGATTTTAACAGTTAAAATTTTACAGCCAAAGCATCTACAACCAAATTCTCTGCCGCTAAAATTTAAAAATCAAAGTCTCTATAGCCAAAAATAACAGTCATTACCAATATGGAGGAGGAAAGCTTAATGACACTATAATTGCTTCTTTAATAACATACATTGTTGTATTCTCAAATCGCATCTATAAATCGTGAAGAGTCATAGATGCGATAATTGCTTCTTTAATAATTGGTTTTAAAGGTACCACAATATCATTATTATGACAAATATTAGTAACAATTTTTTATAAACGCTAAACTTCTAACATTTCTCATTTTAATCTAGATAATTTATTAAACAATTGACATTCATCATATTACGATAACCAAGATTATAAAATAAGAAAATTCTTTAAAAATGTTAATAATAACAAAAGTATCTTATTTTGTAATAAAAAATTTCAATATAAAAACGAAAAAGTCTCTTATTAATTTATCGATAAATTAAAACCTCTATAAATTAATAAAAATTCATGGTCCCGATCTTATTAATTTATTGAGATTTACTGTATATATTATATATTTGTATTCTTGTAAGTGTATCCATGCACTTGATTGTTGTTGAGTCTTTTGAATATTATGGTTTCATTGTATGATTGTATCATGATTGATTACCACATTTTTCTAATATGTATAGTTTGGTAATAAAATCTTGATTAAATCAAGTAATCCATTGATATAAAGAAACATAATAAAATTGACGACTTGTACCAGCACGTATCTTAATAATGGGTCCAAAAAAATTACACGTTTCAAATTAGATTATTAGCACTTTTAAATATGAAACTACATATTTGGGAGCTAGCTGGAGTACGAGTATTGACCACTTTATATTTGTAGAATATTTCAGAAGAAATCATATCATATATATGCTATACCTATAATTATGCAAACATATTAAAACCTTGTGATCTAGTGGTCCATGCGAATATCTGTCTTTGAGTCGACGATGATCAAAATCCAACGGATCATGCGTGTGCATGGTTTGACATTTTCGTCTACTACATGAAATTAGTTGCCATCTGTCACATTACGTTATAGTTTTATATACATTTCATGCAAAATTATGTGCTAACTTAACGTAAATCAATTAAACTATAAGTTCTTTGACCACATGACTCTAATCTCTTCACGTAGAAGACAGACTAGTTCTTTTCTAGTGACGAGATTCAAATCTGATACCTAATATAAGTTTATTTTATTTTATTTCTGTGGTAAACTATAAATTATGGAAAATGAGTTTGTTATAACAGAAAAATCATGTGCTGATAAAATGAAATATGATTAGTTGCATAAATCATTTGCAGATGAATGATTAACTATTTTTTTATGATAGATAAAATTGTTTGGTGACCCTAAATAACGGAGCTAATCATTAGAAGACTTGTGTATTAACTCTCATAATGATAAAGGTTATGATACATGCATGTATTTCTATAGGGGGGAGAATGCAAAACCTAAATTAATTAACCTACAAAATTTACAAATATACAAAACTACATATATGAGATAACTATTAGAAAATCTATTCAAATTGTCTAAAAAAATATACACTAATTTCTTTTATTGTAACCATATGTGTGGATAATTATGGTGAGTACCTTAAAACAAATTACCCAATCTTTACAGACAAACTTGAGGTAATCACGTACAGTCGTACACCATCCTCCCACGTAAAGTCCAACGCGGCATTTCGAGTCTAGTAAATATTAATATATTTCGTTTTTTTTTAAATCCACTATCGTATATCGTTGACATTTAGAAATCTCAAAAACTCCATTACTTGCGCTTCACTTCTTTATTGTTTCTTTGCTTTTCTTGTTTGACCATTTTACATATATAATAATGTGCAAACTTACATATATAATCTATATCATGCACATAAGTATATAGGTCTATACGCATAGTTATACAGCTCACAACTTAAACCTTTCTTAAAATCCAAAATTTATAAAACCCTAGTAGCTAAACCTATGTCTCTTCCTTCTTCTTCTTTCTCCGAACATTGTCTTTCTCATAAAACCATGTTTATCACTCTTTATATTGTTTTCCTCTTGTGTTTTGGTTCCTACAACGCCACAGCAAGGGTCGGACCTGTTAAGGTTTCTGAGACAGAAATAGTTCAAACAGGATCAAGATCATCAAGACAAGAGATCATTGGGGGTTTTGGATTCAAAGGTCGTGTGGTCCATTTATTTTCTAAAAGGGTACTTGTACCACCTTCGGGACCTTCCAAGAGGCACAATTCTGTGGTGAATAATCTCAGACACTAACTGGTTTTTTCTTTCTTTTGGTTTAATTTCAATCTCTTCGACTTTTTTTGACGATCATGAAACTGTATTTAGAAGATTCTTGAAGCTGTATTTGATGGATTTTTCTTTTTTTTTATAACTTTTATTTATTTTTCCTTTATATATACATATATTGAGTTCATACACATTTGTAATTTCTCGGTTGGAAAGTTATACGTATCGTTTTTTTTTTTCTGATATGCGGAAAAAAAACAAATTGCCAAACACGGAAAAAACGAGAGATTATTATTATAATATTAATTATCATCTATCTAATATCCAACATTGGGAAAAGCAAGGAACAAGACAACTTCTATTCGTAAGCTGTGGAGTTTGCGAATTATAAAAAAAAAAACAATTAGCATTGTGTATTTGTTGGTGCTCTTCATTTTGGATGGGTTCTTTCAAACTACATCGTTTTCTATTTATAAGGGATCGCATACAAGTCCGTTAAAAAGAATATCAAGTTGCTTAAATCCCCTAATCCACTGGGATTTGCATAAGTGAATTGTATGAGCCCATTTGCAGCCGGCGTCCATTCGTGTGAGGTGGGCTTCTTTGAGTTTGGCTCAATAATAAAGCTCTTCACAACATTTTGACCATTGTGTGATTTGTTTGTGTCTCTCTCTTTTATCTCTTTAATCAAAAAAAGAAGAATGAAATTTATTTAATAAATCAATTAGTATACTTACGGAGAGGTAGAGAGTTTGGAGGCAGCTACAAATAGCTTACAGAAAATAACAAAGCATAACTTGCGTTTACTACCTGATTATAATTTTCAAGACACAAATCAAGCATTACAACCAGCAAACCTTATTTTGTAAAAGAGAGAGAGATAGAGAAAGGAGGATCAACAATTGAACTGGTTCCAATGATTGTTGATTGTTTTTGTCCCAGCTGAGAGGTCCTTCTGGGAACCACAATGCAATCTCCTTGTTTGCAATGTCGACAGAATCACTCCCATGGATAACGTTTCTGATCTTGCCAATACCAAAATCCCTACGGATGGTGGCAGCGTCGCAGTCTAATGGTTTGTGGGTCCAATCATCTCTCTCAGTTTCTCACTGTCCTCCCATATCATTGCAACAACAAGCCTTGACGACACAATGTAATCAACCAGACGGCTGAATAATAGGTTCTTGTCAAACAGGTCCTCGTAGTGCTTCGCAGCAAGACCCCACTCAACATTCATCAGCTTCATGCCTGTACATCAACTCATACGACTCAGTATTTAATCAAAAACAACTCAAGCAATCTTCTGTTTTTTTTAATCAAAAACAACTCAAGCAATCTTCTGTTTTTTTTAATCAAAAACAACTCAAGCAAGAGTTTAGGAAACAAATTACCCTTCAAAATAAAACGCTTATCTTCAAACCTTCTGATGATTTCAGGGATATGAATCTTCAAACCTTTTGATGATTGCAACATATGTAATCTTTGTCTAGCAAAGCAAAGAGCAACGAAAAATACATGCATGAGGACCAATTTTTATAATCCTTTGCATCACACTCAACATTTCTAAAAAACAAAAGGAAGAAATAAGGGAAACCGTCGGGCTTGATCATGACGAAATTTTTCTCCATCTTCGCTTCTTTCCTTCTTTTTTTCTTCTCCATCATCGATCCTTTCCTTTTTCTCTTTTTTTCCGGCATTATCGATCGATGCATTGCTTAGGAGTTGGGAGGAGGCGGCAAAATAGTTTTACATACGCTTATAGGGTTTTATAATATAATCTTTATTACTAGAATCTTTTCCTTTATAACATTAGTTAAGATTTCTTAATCTGAAATGAAAAATGTAAAGAAAATTTTCATTTCCTTTTTAATTTTAATTTTATTTTTTTAATTAACTTCACGGTTTAGAATAAAATTAAATTTTTTATTTAGTAAACTTGTACATTTTCGATTTAGAAATTGGTTTTCCGGATTTTTTTCGGTTAACTTTGATTTTTTCGGTTATTTGGAGTTTTGTTCAATTTTCGGCTTTTCTGAGTTTGTATATCTCTCCTCTCTAGTCTCGTCTCACCTTGGCTCTTCCACGTTAACCCTTCCAATTACACGGTTTTTCAATATATGCACTAAGAATAGAAAAAAAGAATTAGAAAGTGTTGTTGCATTCTAATTTATAAAGAATTTCAATAAGATCATGAACTAGTGAAAGATTTTAAAGAATTGATAGATAAGTTTTTATAATTTTGTTGATTAATCTATAATTTTGTAATGTCTCCTGAACCGTTTGAAGCGGTAAAATTAACATCAACCGCAACAACCACAAATCTCGGTATTATGTGTTGATTGGTTTTTCTGATTGCATGTTGTGGTTGTTGCGGTTGATGTTAATTTTACCGAGATTTGGGTTAGACCGCAAACAACGCTAGATAATTTGGTCCACCAATCCTTGCCCGAAAATACCGAGATCTATGGCTAGATGAGCCATCATCTCGAAGGGCGTATTAAGGATATAATATCCCATATCGGAAGGTGAATGCGCTTCTCCACTTTTTGCCAATTGGTTTTGAGTTTGAAGCACACAATCTAATACCCTCGGTTTAATCAAACTGTTTGTCAACCAACACCAACTTTTTTGAAATGTAATTACACTTTATTTTAAATGCAACCATTTTATTTTAAGAATAAAAGATTCATCCATATGCACCTAGTTCTAGTCTTCTAGATAAGAATTTCACTTTTTGATCACAAATCTTTTGGAACATCATGAAAGATAAATTCCAGTATCACAAGTTGAACATCATCATTTAAACGAAAGCCCAAAATCAAAAACACATTCTTAAATTGGTCAAATATTACCTTTTTAATCATATACTACTAATCTTAGCTTATATTCCTTTTTCCCACTTAAACCCTTAGAAAATACACACTAAGCTCAGGTCCACCACTTGACACATCAGGGTTCATCATGTAAAACGCCTCGGAGTCTCTCGACCCGATAACCCGCTCGAACCGGGCTCTCATATACATGAGCTCACCTTTCTCGGACCCAACCGCTCCATTCCCTTCTTCTTCCCCCGCCGTCGTCTTCGCCGCCGGTAAAACTCCGGCACCCATTGTTATAGGCCCGACCGCCTTCAACACCTTCCACTCCGCTTCACCACACTCTTTCCTCGCCGCGTAACCACATTTCTTACCGTTACAATACGTTCTCCACGTTGACTCTTCCAAAAGCTTCTTCTTCGTATCCGTCTTAAACGCCGCCGTCTCAAGCGCGATTCTCACTAGCCCTGAAGCCATCTCACGTACGAGAACGCTCGTGGGAGTCGGTAACTGGATCAAAACAGCGGGTAAACGGGTCGGGTCATCTTGTACGGCGAAGTACACGTGTCCACGGCGGTTACCGAATAAAGTACCCACGACACGGAAACCCAGACCCGAGTTAGAGAACCCGAGAGCGTAACGGATCTTTTCGAGAGTCTTTTTCTTTTTTTTCTTCTTCATCATCTGTTGGGTACTGAACTGATCCGGACGGGTCGGATCAGAGGAGAAGTTGAAACGGGTCAAGATTTTTTCTTCGTTGTGGTTGTAATCGTCGTCTTCTTCTTCCTCTTCTTCGTCGTCGTCTTCTTGAACTTTCTTCTTCTTCCAGTTAAAGTAACGTTTAGAAAGAGAGAATGAAGAGTCGAGAGAAGTGTTGGCTAAGATTGACTTCATGATCCAGTTGAAGTAACCTTTTGTTTCTTTCTTGGAACTGAGACTTGAATTGAATGAAGTTTGGACTCTCATGTGTTCTCTTATATTGATCTTTAATGGATTTTTTTAATGTTTTTTGTGGGGACTGATTTGATTTAACTAGTTTTATTTTTAAATTACATTTTTATATAAATTTTATATTTGACCTTTTGTATTATCTCTCTCTGTCATTTTTACTGTTTTCACTTTCTTATTTCCTTTTTGAACTGTTTCACGTATGATGATTATTTTATTGAGGTGCATTTCACGTATGAACATTTTTTAAGCTAATAATTGAAGATTTTACTGTTCTATGTCATTTCTACTGTTTTATTTTCAAATTTTAATGTATCCACCAAATTCATGTATTTTAATAATATATTTTCTGTCGTAGTTTTATAATTTCACACGTTTGAGTCTTTCTTTTATTCAATGTATACTCATAATGTAACGTTGTCTTTTTTTTTTTTTTTTAACTGACATGTAACGTTATGTTTAAAACTATAAATGCTAACATGCAAGAGAATGTAAAGATATGGCAATTGACTAATTTATGAATCACCCACTTAGACAGTAAATCAAACTAAAGATAAAAGTAGTCCCGTTTCCTTGGACTTTAAAGAATTTTTTATATTATCATAAATTAAAATTAGAAATATTGGTCTGCATGGCTAAATAAATATTTTAGAGGTTGTGTTAATTAAAGAGAAAGATTGATGCGAAAGGAGATAGAAAAAAAAGAAAAGGAAGAGAGGAGGAAGGTGAGCAGCCACCACCTAACCGTAGATTAAGGACTGTCTTCATTGGGACTTATGAACAAGACACATCATACACCAAATCGACATTTACAATTTGTCTTTCATACACATACACACACCCTATATACACATATAGTTTAATATATTCTTTTGTTAAGAAATATAAGGATTGAGTTCTGACTAAAGAAAAATTGTGGATAAAAGAGAAAAAGAATAGGGAAAGTTTTTCATTCACTCAATATAAAAGCACAAGTAACTTCTATCTTTTTCTCTCTTTTGTCAAAAAATTTCATCATTTCAAAGATGTTCCTTTGTAACAGCAAAAAAAATAAAACACGAAACTAAGATATTGTTACAACAAGATAAATAAATAACTACGATTGGTAAGTCTAAAACAACTAATATGAGATCATTTTTTAAAACAATTGTACACAAATATTTGTGTATATAGTCTAATTTACATCAAGTAAACAGGATAGTTAATAATATCTGTGTACATACACAGTTTTGAAGGAGACAAGGTGTGCGATAGATCTCAATCAATGTCTCATCTATAGTGGGGCTACAGAGTTGACAATTTAGTCCACCCTTTTTCACTCAAACGCACATATTAATTTGTTATAAAATCTTACCATAAACGCAATGTTTCTTGGTCGCTAACTATAAACGCATTTTCTTCTTCTTCTTATAGTATATTTGAGGTTATCCAAGGATAGAATAAAGTGGAGCTTTTTTGGGGTACTCAAACCATTTCTAAGTAAAAAAAAAAGAAAATTAAAAAAATTGACCCACAAATTAGTAGAACCGATGCTCTGCAAAGTATTAGAAGGAACCGTGAAGACACGGTATGTGTCAATTTCTAATTGGATTTTGATAAAATATAAAACACAGTTTTTTTTCTCTCATTTTCTTCTTTTCTCTCTCTTGACGAAACGGCGAATCGATTTCTTGTTCCGGCTTCAAAAACACAACGATCTCGTCCTCCGAACCTATCACCCAAAGATTCAGCGGTCTTTCGGAGATTTCAACTCCTTCTTTTGCCAGCGGATACGGTTGCGCATCGTCTCTTGGTCAGGAAGTTCACGCTAATTAAATGCCTCACAAGTTTAATCCTGAAGAAGTTGTTCTGTATCAGTACGAGGCTTGCCCTTTCTGTAACAAGGTTAAAGGTATCTTTCACATCTCGAAATTTTTGGATCTGATCAGATTTTTGACCATTGAAATTTTATGATTCAATCATGGTTAGAGCTTGAACATAGCGGGTGGTGGTTTTGAATTCGAGTTGGTTCTTGTTGTGTGTTATTTAGTAAGATAGAAATGGTTAGCTTATGTCTTTACTTTGCTGGTTCTTCCGTAGTGTTCTTGGATTTTAACAAGATTAATCTGAGCTCTTAATTAATCTCTAACAGAGGTTGGTACATCTTCACATTATGTATATATAATTTGGTCTCTATTCCTCACTTCACACCATCGTTGTTACTTATTGTTAGCAATTAACCGATAGAAAATCTTAGATTGTGGTTTGTTGGGATATTACAGTTACAAGCTCAAAAAGGCATGTTGTTCAAGAGTAGATGGAGCTCTCATTGTGCAACCCATCAATCACAAGTTTGATCATTCAAGAGAGAAGGACCAATCTCTTATGAATTTGTGCAATTTCGTTTAGTATCTTACTCAATCTGAAAACTTGAATTTCTTATGTGTGTTTGGGATAGATCAGATTCTCAAAGAGTTTGTAGCATCAACTAGAATTGGCGATCTTGGTGAATGGTGCCTATATGAATCATAAGTTGCAGGTAGTCAATGAATCTCTGAATGGTGCAAATTGCCAACATGTCTCTGTTTAGGTGGTGGGAACATGTTCAAGAGTGGTCTAGAGCATATTATTGCAGAATGGTGGTCTTTGGTTGTACAACACAACAAACCTGCATCTTCGGGAGGGAAGCATTACTAAGAAGGTATGATGAATGTGGTGAAGGGTAGCCAACATGAGGCTACTGGTGGAGAGAAGAGTCTGAGGGATGTGAGCGAAGACTCTTATCACATCTTTTACTTTGTTATTCATAATTCCTAATTCTGTAATCTGAGAGTTTTAATAGTTGTTTGGATCTTATTGTATATGGATTTGAGCTTGTATTGAGAGATAAACGAGTATTATTGAGATCAAACTTTTTGTTCATAGAGTTTACAAGTTAAAAGCTTAACACCAGTTTTCAATTCTATATTCACATTGCAGCTTGTTTATTTGAGATTCTCATATTTCTTAAAGCTGAAAAAGAAGATGAAATTGGAGAGAAGAAATCTTGATAGGATTCTCTACTCGAAGGGTGATTTGGTTTATAGTTGTTAGTGGATTGCTTTAATTAATTTAATATTAATTATATGATTAATTTATTTTTGAGCAACCCATATATGAGTTGCTCCATTGATCATGGTCTCAATGTTATAACGATATATTGTTTTGGGCGTGGAGGATGCAAAATGTCAAAAACCATACGAATCTATTAGAATCAGGCAATCAACTAATTAGAATTGTGATTTATGTAACATTACTCTCTCTTATTAAGACGGTTTTTAGCTGTATATTAGTTATTAGGTGTGATTGGTGACAAAAACAAAGCGGTACAAATGGTACAACTTTGAATTTTTACCAATCACAAAAACTTAACTAAAAACTTTATCAAAAACTTTACACTCAGCTTTTTTGTACAGCTTTTATGTACAATTTTTTGTTACAGCTTTGCACTATTCTGTAAAAACTTACGTTTTTTCTGTATAGCTTTGGATATGTTACCAATCAGACCCATTAATTTATGTGGTTAGAGGTCTTATTTTTATTGGATAGGTTAATGTTTTTTTTTTTGTTAAAAGGTATTCAATTATAAAAATATAATGCCCAGTGGGCTATTTCCGGAGTAAGCCCATACAGAAATCCCAAAGGGTCCAACTCGTTTACATCAAACCGGACTAAACCGTTGGAAAAACAAAACCGGCCGGGTTACAACAACCGGATTAAACCGGTACTACGTGAAACCCTAATCTACAAACAAAGAACTCGTTTTGCAGCCGCGATCCATAATTGCGGATACTCGACCGGAACAGGACCTCCGGCGAGTCTGGACGATGGTAACCGAACGGAGATGGTGATCCAAGATCCGTTTGCCATCCCGCCACCGTAGAACCATTTTGAGAAGGAGGAAAAGATCCGATCTGTCATTTGTCGTGGAGGATCCATGCTCAGTCGTGAGAGAGAGAGAAGCAGCATGGAGTAGATAAGAGGACCGTCGACGGTGGCTTAGCTTTACCAGATCAGAGATTACCTCCCCTATCATAACCAATCCGGTGAAACCTCTAGAATCTCCGATCTCCAGATCTATCTACCCTCTTCTCTCGTTCTTCGCCGTGAATCTCCCTCTTCCGCTCCGCGTAGCAACACCTCTGGTAGAGCTCTTTACCGTCAGCGTCTCGCGGATGCTTCTCTTCTCCACCGCTCCCTTGATTTCGTCCAACAGCTTCGCCGGGATGATGCAACAAGTCATGAATGAAGAACCATGGACCGGAGGGTCCTCACCGCTACTGGAATTGACGGAGAACCCGACATCGGCGCACGAGGTTGTGATCAGAAGAACGAGTCTTTTGAGAGAAAAAAATCGCCACGCGTAGAATTCACTCGTCCGATTTTTCTCTCGACTTTTTCTTCCCACGATTCATCTTTAACTTCAAAAATAATGGATAGGTTAATGTTTGATGACCAAATTATTCGTAATCTAATTTCAAATTTAAATAAAATCTAACGATTTTAATTAAGAGAACCTACATTAAACACATCATTGTCACATCTTCGGCGTAAAAAGGATGGGACATTTACGGCAACATCGAACCAATCAAACGTTGTCTATGTGCTGTTTTTTTCATACACCTACACTACACCAACAAGCATGCTTTTCTTTATTTTTATTTTCATCATATTGATATAAAATTATTACAAAATTTTACGTCAAAATCCTTGACTTTGTGAAAAATATGATGGAATTTGGTGTACCATTTGTCTTGTTGGTGCTACTTATGACTTAACAATAAGACAAACGCATGCGCGCCAGCCTATGAATATAGGAAGTAATGTTACATAAACCACAGCTAAGAGATTTTATATAAAAAACCGAGCTCTCTTACTTTGATAGGATCACCTCATTTTTTTGTGTTTATGGTATTTTGGAAAAAAAATTATGGTATTATGGATTGAAACTTAAAATGTGATATTTTTGGGAAAAAGGGGTAATTTGAAGAATTTCTCTACACATTATATTCAATGGGAACAAAAATTCAAGTAGTTTACTTTACATTGGTTTCCCCAGACTTGGTTATGAATATTGTGACTAACTATTTGGTTTCATGTTTGTATACTATTGGCATTTGGCACAATAAAAGTAACCTATGTACATTTCTACTATTTTCATTCACTGTGTCACTGTGTAGTGTGTTCCAATAAAAGCGAAACGTTTTATCACAAAAAAAGTGAATATTTGACTTATTTCACATTTTTATTGAATATTTCAGGAAAATGTATAAAACATGGTTCTCGTATCTTTATGCTTATTTAAACTATTCTTTTATTAGATGGCTAAAAATCATGTAAAGGCAGAAAAAGATCTGTGATTTAGACTGTTCCGTACAAGAGTTATTTAACAAAATATATAATGAAAACTAAAATGAAATTCAGATTCTAAATTTTGGTTTTTCTAAACTGTCCAACAAAATTGGATGAAGTGCAATATTGGTTTCTTTTGGTCAGCTCGAAATAGGCTGTTCGGCTGTGCTTGGGTTCTAAGAAATTATGAAGGTAACGTGGTGTTGCATAGTAGGAAAGCTATGGCAAATGTCCATGACAAACAGGAGGCCCATCTACAAGGACATCTATGGACGATTAAGAGTATGAGATTTCACAGGTTGGAATATGTGATCTTTGGACAGCAGGATCAAACTTTAGTAAAAGTGGTTACTAAACCTGCATCATGGCCCTCATTTCGATACCAATCCAATGAGATAGGAAGAAGCTTGGATTTTTTGAAAGGAAGTAAATTCCTTTTGGAAAATTCATTTTCAAACAAAGGAGCTCTTTTGATTGCGCAAAGTGTTACCCAGGAATGCAGATTACAATCTTATGTGGCGATGGGGCATCCAAAGTGGCTATAAGATTTGTTTGCGGAAGAAAAAATATGGCCTTGATTGAATTTCAGTTTTTTGGTATAGGGGTTATATGGCTTCACGAAGGAAGCATTTTTTGTATAGGTCTGCACAGTTAGACTGTGAGCTGGGACCGACCAAACTTCTTAAAGCAACTAACTGTTGAACTAGTGCAAACAAAAGCTAACCAAATACGATGACTTTTATGAAAAATCAATATAACCAAAGTAGTAATGTAACTTATAGGTTTACTATCCCGTTCTCTAGACGACCAAGTAGTAAACCTACAACTACAAAATGTAACATTTATTAATATAAGAAAACATGATTGGAGAACCTTGGGCGTTCGTTAGATTTGGGTATAACAGACAAATGTTTGGCTTAACGATAACATCGAATGTCGTTCACTAACAACGTGGAATGTGACACATAAACAAATCATATACTAACGCCACTCAGCCCCGTCTTAAACAAATATGGAGCTCTGTCAAATTTTTAAAAAACCTAAAAACTTTTAATAAATTTTGTTTTTTTGAAAAAATTGGACCCTTTTACTTAAAGAAATTTTTTAATATTTGGGATGGATCCATGGCATTTGCCTACTCTGCCATGGGGTAGAGACGGCCCTGACGCTTCTTGAAATATACATCATCCATCATTTTTATCAATAAATGAGATGTGCATGTAGAAAACAACATAAATCGTAAACATGATGAATAAATTGGGAGCCTAAAGGTCCAAATGCACAAATGAGCCATGAAAGCCCATATTTTGTTTTCCAATTGTTTGTCTTTAAAATACTTCAAACGAAATTAGTAAATTGTACGCAACAGCTCATCATTCTGTAGATATACGCTAGCATAATTCTTAACGCATGTTAACAATATAAACCTTTCCATTGTAAACAATTTAACGATTATAAACTGAAAAGTTTCAGTAAAATTAATAAAAAAGTTGGATGATGTCATACATTGTAGCTAGAGGCCAATTTACTTAACTTAGAGACACCGAATGCATGAAAATTCCTACCTAACTAGTAACTAAGTACCACATGGCTTATCGCATGAAGAAAATTACATGATTCACGTGAAAGGAAGTAGATATTTATTTGTGTTGGCCCAAACCAGTATAAAGCCCAGTCTCGATTTCAGACACTTAGGTTTATACTATAAGTTATTTATTTACACCATTTGAATATTTGAATTCAGTTTTGATCGTTTTATGTTTTCTATCATTCTATATATGTGTTAGGTCTTGTATCTTTTTTGTTTTTTTTTGGAATCTAATGTCAAACTATATTCAAAAGAAAATAAATGTTTTAACATTGCTAGTGCAGCCTTTGTCTTAGCAGTTTAAAACAGAGGAAAAAACAAATTTTAAAACTCTTTCAATGTAGCCTTGTAGAAACCAAGTTTGGATTCTTGTCCCTTCTCCATTGGCTATTGTGCTCAGCCGATTCCTCACATTTTTGTCGATCACTTCTCCTTTGGCGATGGTTGTTCCCCATGAGGCCATGACGTCGATTATTCTTCTCCCTCCACATAGAGTGTATCGAGTTCTGAAGTGTGTATATCCAACGAGAAAAGTTTTCGTTTTGTCCATGACTTTGCCATCAAGCAACCTTAGTACCTCCTTCCAAGTGTGTTAGGTCTTGTAATATCGTGTTCAGTTTTTGTCATTTGCTTAGTTTATTTTTTTTCGTCATTTGCGTAGTTTGATTACGTGTGCATTCTAATAGAATTAATATAAAAAAAAGACATGAGAAAAGATAAAGACAATTCACCTTAAAATTAATTGGTCATTTTGGAGAATGGTATCCAAATTAATTTATCTTTGATGAAGTACCATAACAATTTATAGAAGTTTCTGGTAAGAACTTTCTAGCTAAACAGATTATTTTAATAAAAATTACGTAAAGATATGATCTCGTAGCCTAAAGTATTACATTCGGACTAATGTGGTAGGCACCCTGTGATGCAAGTATTCAACTGGATTAGAACTAGACACTTACGCGACAAAAATAAAGCTTATAATCTATAATAATTGGTTCATGTTTGCTTTGCTGTCGAAAGAAATAACATATATGAATATGCCTCTAAAGTTGCATTTGTATGCAATAATTGGTTCAGGTTTTTTTTTTTTTTGATGAGTTGTGACAAGTCGGTACATGAATGTATATTGGTAACCACTACATGTATTTATTTATGATGACAATCACACATTCTAGGTTCTAGCTGTTGACAAAATAAAAACACAGAAGTCTACCTCAACAGTCGATAAATTCTCTAATCTTCATGGAATATTTGTAATGTACGAGGATTTGATTTTATTCGACTTCATAAAATTTCCCGCATCTATGCGTTCTTACCTAACTCGTATATATATCACAATTAAATTTAGAAATCGTATATAATATTATAAAATAAAAATAAAAATATTGTTGAAATTAAATTTTATTTGAAGACAAAATGTTGAAGAGAGAGCAAAAGAAAGGAATAAGAGTTTTTCCCTTTTATTTGTTCTACAACCAAAAATCATTTATTGAGATGAATTTCCAAAATTGAAGTGATATATATCATCGGTGTTCTTATTTTATATAAGAGAATATTATTTTATCTAGCTATTTCACGAAAAAGAAGATTCTGTGGGAACAGCTTGCCAACACAAAGTCTAGAATGTGAAGAGATGTGATTGTGATCAAGTTAAAAAATTGCTTGATGAAGCTGATACTAGCAGGATTATTCAGTTTCTTATGGGGTTGAATGATGACTTTGGAAATATCATGAGTCAGATATTGAATATGAAGTCGAGACCGTGCTTGAATGAGATCTACAATATTTTGGATTAAGATGAGAGTCAGAGAGTAGTTGGAGTGTCTTCTCGACCAATCTCCAATCCTACTGCTTTCCAATCTCAAGCTTTGATTCCGGATCAGAATTCTATCTTGATGGCACAAGGAAACTTTCAGAAACCAAAATATTCTCATTGCTCACGTATTGGACACATTGCGGATAAGTACTATAAGCTAAATGGCTATCCTCCAGGAAATCCAAGGGCAAAGAAGAAAAATTATGTTGGAAGTACTAACTTGGCTAGCACTGGTCATGTAGAAGATGTGAAGGATATACCAAAGGAGAATTTTAATGAAGATATGTCTAATGAACAACTTCAACAGATGATCTCTTATCTAAGCACTAAGCTTCAGTCTTCAAGTGTCACCTCATGCCCTGATAAAGCCATAGCTTCGACTTTGAATTCTGTACCAACTATCTCACAGATATCTGGTACGTTCCTTTCTTTATATGATTTGACATTTTACGACATGTTGACTTCCTCTATACCTCATGAAACTGAGTTGTCTTTTAGGGTTTAGGTCATAGATTCAGGGGCTAGTCACCATGTTACCCATGAGAAAAACCTTTGTGTTGATTATAGACCTTTAGATAGAACCTTTATGAGACTTCCTAATGGTCAAACTGTCAAAATAGAGGGAACCGATTATATACAGCTTACATATGCATTGTCATTACATAATGTGTTACATATTCCTGAATTCAAATTTAATTTGTTGAGTGTCAGTGTAATCACAAAATATTTGAGGTCTAAAGTTAGTTTTACTTCTGATGATTGTGTAATACATGCTCTTACTCAGGACCTAATGATTGGCAGAGGTAGTTAAGTTGCGAATTTATACATTCTGCATTTGGATAAAACCCTTGTTAATGTCTCTAGTTCTTCTTTTCCTGGTAAGTCTGTTTGTTCTGTCACTTCAGTTAATTCAGATATATGGCATAAAAGGTTAGGACATCTTTCTATTGCTAAGATAGAAACTATTTCTGATATCTTGTTATTACCAAAATCTAAAATCAATAAAGATAAAACTCATTGTCATGTTTGTCATTTATCGAAACAAAAGCATCTTCCTTTTAAATCATTAAATCATATAAGAGAGAAACCTTTCGAATTAATTCATATTGACACTTGGGATCCTTTCTCTGTTCCGACGGTTGATGGCTATAGATATTTCTTGACAATAGTGGATGATTTTAGTCGTGCAACTTGGTTATACATGCGTAAACAGAAATCTGATGTTACAAGTGTTTTTCCTGGTTTCCTAAAGCTAGTAGAAACTCAATATAACACTAAAGTTTGTTCGGTAAGGTCTGATAATGCTCATGGATTGAAATTTGCTGCTTTATATTTACAACATGGCATAAAAGCATATCATTCATGTCCAGAAACCCCTGAACAGAACTCGGTTGTAGAAAGAAAACATCAGCATCTATTAAATGTTGCTAGAGCTCTTATGTTTCAGTCTGGGGTTCCATTAGAGTATTGGGGTGATTGTGTTCTCACGGCAGTATTTCTCATTAATAGGTTATCTTTTCCGGTCATAAACAATCAAATACCCTTTGAAAGATTAACCTCTAAAATCCCCGATTATCATAGTTTAAAAGCTTTTGGTTGTCTTTGTTATTGTTCTACTTCTCCTAAGTCTAGAACTAAGTTTGACCCTAGGGCTAAGGCTTGTATTTTCTTAGGATATCCCTCAGGTTACAAAGGCTACAAGCTATTAGACATAGAGACATACTCAGTTTCAATTTCTCGATATGTCATTTTCTATGAGGATATCTTTCCTTTTGCATCATCCACTATCTCAGATGATGCAAAGACTTTTTTCCTCATATTACTCTCCCTGCTAAAATCACTGATGAACATTTGCCTTTAGTGCAATCATCTTCTGATGCTCCTCACAATCATGATGAGACATCTTCTATGGTTTATGTTCCTTCTGAACCTAAACCAACCAGGCAGAGAAGACTGCCTTCCCATTTGCATGACTTTCATTGCTATAATAATAATACTCTTACTACTAATAATACTTCCCCATATCCACTCGCAAACTATATTTCTTATTCATACTTATCTCAGCCTTTCTGTGCTTTCATTAATACCATTGCAAAGTCGAAACTTCCTAAAAAAATTTCAGAAGCTAGGCTGGACAAGGTATGGATTGATGCTGCGGGGAAAGAAATTGGTGCTTTTATAAAGACCAGAACTTGGAGTGTTTGTGATTTACCTCTTGGTAAAGTGGTTGTCGGTTGCAAATGGGTGTTTACAATCAAGTATCATGCTGATGGAAGCATTGAGAGATATAAAACTAGACTGGTGGCAAAAGGATATACTCAACGAGAGGGAATTGATTTCACTGATACTTTTTCTCCGGTTGCAAAGATGGCAACGGTAAAGATGATATTTTCTCTCGCACCTAAGATGCAATGGTATCTACATCAATTAGACATTTCTAATGCATTCTTAAATGGTGACCTCGATGAGGAGATATATATGAAATTACCACCAGGCTATGCTGAATTACAAGGTGAAGTCTTCTCTCATAATGCTGTTTGTAGATTACACAAGTCGATTTATGGACTTAAGCAGGCGTCCAGACAATGGTTCTTGAAGTTTAAAACTACTCTTGTGGGTTTTGGCTTCGACACATGTCATGGTGATCATACCCTTTTCATGAAAGAAGAAAATGGTCAGTTATTAGTAGTTCTGGTATACGTAGATGATATTCTAATTGCAACCACAAGTTCTACTAATTTTTGTTTTCCAGCTTCGAGATCTTGGTCCACCTAAATATTTTCTTGGCATTGAGATTGCCAGAAATGAGGAAGGGATCTGTCTTACTCAGAGGAAATATGTTCTTGACTTGTTAGAGACTACTGGTTTTTCGGATTGATGTTCCCATGAAGCCAGACCACCAAATGTCTTTGACTAGTTTCTCACGACGAAGGAAGAAGAAAGTTGCTACAGTGTCTGAGGGTGATGAAGATTATGAGGTTGAACCTGCTCATCCTTCTGGTTCTACACTTGCACTTTTAACGGATACGAAGCAGTATCGTTGATTGATTGGAAAGCTTCAGTATATGACCATCACTCGTCCAAATATTACTTTTGCTGTTTCTAAACTTGCTCAATACTCATCTGCTCCGCGAAAGTTTCATCTTCAAGTTGCACACAAGGTACTTCGTTACTTGAAGGGTACTATTGGACAGGGCTTATTCTATGGCAAGGATTATGACTTCTCGCTTAGAGGATTCTCTGACGCAGATTGGGGAGCTTGTCCCGATAGTAGGCGCTCTGTTACTAGCTATGCCATCTTCATTGGTCAGTCCTTGGTATCTTGGTGATCCAAGAAGCAAGATATGGTTTCGATGAGCTCTGCAGAATCTGAGTATCGTGCCATGAGTGTGATTACCAAGGAGCTGTTGTGGTTCACATATATCTTGAAAGCGCTTCGGGTACCTTTCTCTCTTCCCGCTGATTTGTATTGTGATAATCAGGCTGCTCTTCACATTGCGAGTAACTCTGTTTATCATAAACGCACGAAACACATAGAATTTGATTGTCACAAGGTTAGAGAGGCAATTGATGATGGTATTCTCAAGACCATGTTCGTTCGTACTGACAATCAACTTGCTGACATCTTAACCAAAGCTTTACATCCGGCTCTCTTCAGTGCTAATATTGGCAAGATGGGAGTCATTAACATCTACTTGTCTCCATCTTGAAGGGAGGTATTAGATTGTATATATATTGGTTAAGGTTATTAGATTAAATTCCGGTTTATTAGGAATTGGTTTAGTGCGGTTTAGTGTATATAATACATACATGTAAAGTTTGTTACGATTAAAAATACAGAAAACATTTCCACATTTTGTCTTTGCTCATGAACACAAATAGAGAACTTGTTAGTTTTTGCAGACAACACACCGAAGAGGAAAGATATGTGAGCACCACATATTATTTGCGGTATCTTAATGAAACACATCACTATATATATGGTTCGTGTGTGTTGAGGACCATTGGTGATAGACAGTGCCATAGTGGTGCGCGCCTGCGCGGAATGGTTTTGTATCACAAAGGTCATCGATAATGGAAGTCTATTGGTTTGGTAAGACTACTTAAATCGATTGTTTTTTTTTGTTATTTATTTCAGTTTGTTATTGTATTGGTGGCTACTTTTTCTGTTTGAGTTAATTCATTATTTGTTGCATGAGCCTGAAAGAAAGTGACAAAGGCCCAAGTGGGCAACAGCCAAACCCTCTTTCGTATGGTCGCTAGCTACATTCTTGATCATATCACATCATTTACTATCATGCTTTTCTTTTCTTTCCTTTTTTTTCTTTTGATACTGCAGCCCAATTATATACATTGTTAAACGAAAGTATCATACTTTGAATGAGCTTATCGCCGATTAATACTAGCACACTGCTGAGTCTTTTTCATGGGTCAGAAATAGATTTTTGATGCAACGTAGAAATAAAATGTTATTTATTACATTTTATGATCCTATTTTGATGAGGATGGTCTAGTGTAGTATCTATGTTAAATTTCTTATTAACTAAGAGTTTTCCGATATTTCCAAAATCAACGTATCATTATTTTGCCTTTAAAATCTTCCACTACGTCAATCTTAAATTTAAGTCATTAAGATTAACGGTCTAAATATATAAACTACTTAAGTTTCAGCCAATGATCTTATTTAAACTTACATTTGTGTATTTTGTGTCAGCATCGTTTAAAAAATATGAATGACATGTCACTATCTTCTGTCTCCTCTTGATATTTTGTTCTTACTCATATTCGTACGGAAAATATAGATAAAGTAATTTAACCATAGATAGTGGAAACTAAAACAAAATATAGTCAAATGCACTATAATTCCTGAAGGAACGAGAGCAAAAACGATAAGCTGGTAAATCATTATCTTTGAAACTTTGACCCAAAAAAGAAAGAAGTCATTATCTTTGAAAAAGAACTAGAAGTTACTTGTTTATTACTTTCACAAATATGTTTTACGGTCAGCATATATACGAAATATTTTTTTATATTAATTTTAATATAACATCGTGTCAACGTTAAAATTAAATGATATTACTTTCATATTTGCTTAGAAGACATTTCTTAAATGTAAATAAAATTTACTGCAACTGATCGAGGAAAGCTAAGCTTTCCAAAATTTCTAGAATTGTGTGTTTAAAAGAAGACTAGAAAAATGCTATATTTTTCAATGTACCCTTGAGTTGTACTTATCTTCTTCTGAGTTGCCTCTTTTTGGTTACAAATATGTAAGGAACCATTACTATGGTGTGTAGTCATTATTTCTTGGACCCTTATTACTACGTGTAAGTTTACGTGTAAACTGAGAGAAGGACAAATAATTGCAAATCGGGGTAGTGAGCCAAACTTATGGTGGGACATTTGTGCCGACCGAAGATGCTCTAGAATCTATCTACAGTATCTTTTGTCAACAATCCAACTACACTTCTTTTTATGCTAGTGTTGTGTGTGTGTGTGTGTGTCAGTGTGCGTAAATTTGCATATTCACAGTTCTCTTGAAGAATCAAACTAAAGATTCACAGTTTATTACAATAATGTCTAGAAACACTAATGCATGAACATTTTAGTGGATAGTTCAGAAAATTGTAATATCAGTGTTCTGCTATGTATCTAACGGACAACTAAGTTTTGATTTGATTCGTTCATGAAAAAATTAGATAATATGGATATCCGAAAAAAATTCAGAACATCTAGCAGAATACCATAAGATTTCATTAAATCAATTTTTAATCAATATAATAAGGAATTATTTTTTGATTTTGTAATTTTGTCACTTAAAAACTATGCATTTTTGATTAATATATATATATATATATATACTAGATTAGGACATGCACATGTTTTAAATTATTTAATATTTTTTTTTTGAAATATAGAAATAATATTTTGTTAGTGAAATATATTTTTCGGAAATAAAAATATAAATATTTTTAATTAGAAATAAGTTTTATCTATTTTTACTTTAATAGATAAATTATTATTACAATTCTTACAATAACCTAAAGCTAAATTATCGACCACCAAAATGTTTTTTAAACATTATCCATTACGAATATTATTATTGTCAAATTTCAAAAACAATCAACAAATTATTCACAAATTTTTTTACATGCAATTAACCCGTCAAAGTGTCATCTTATTAGCATGTACGTATAATTTTACTCTATGTTTTACCACTAATAATGTGTTCTTATACGTTAAAATAATTTATTGTTAAAATACACTCTTTATCACTATCTATAAAATGTATCTGTAAACAATTAAACTAATTTTTGTCTCTTTACTTTCATTTTGACGTAGTTTCTTTTCACCACTAAAATTTGGAGTGACAGTTTGTTTAACCTCTAAAACTGTTTATTGAAAAAAAAATTTGGATGAAAAACTGAGGAAAAAATATCTACACGAGTGCAATGAGTTTATGACCAACCAAATAAAATTTGAGAAATTAAAAGACAGTTAAAACAATAAAAAAATTATACACGATGATATAGGAGTCTTAGATAATTTATAGATATAAAATATATTTTAAAATAAAAATCTAAAATACTACAGCTACATCATAAGAAATTTAAAATGTTTATTTTAAAAGGAATAAATAAATAAAGATCTTACATATCTTTAACTGAAAAAAAAAAGAAACTCAAAATTATAGAAAAAAAAATATTTCAAAATATCATGGAATTTCTAATAAGAAAATCAAATTTAACTAAAGAATATAACTAAAATCTAAAAATTCTATAACATACTTAAATTAAAATAATAAAAAGAAGGAATAAACAAATAGATTCGTCATCCAAAATTGTATAAGACAAGCATATTAAAAGTCCTTACCATCATCTAAGTTGTGAAGTTGTAATTTTGGAACCTTGTATTTTGGTAAAATATTTTTGACAATGAAAATCAATGAAAATTTTAAAATAATACGATATCTATTATTTATAGATGTTAAGTAGTCGAAGATATATGTGTAACATTATAAGTATTTTCGACCATTACTTAATATACATCTTTATTGATTGCCGTGCTCATACTTATGGAGGCCTAAGGCAAATTTTTTTTTTTGACTTTTGTATATTTATTAGTAAATTATTTTAATGTTAAACAAAAATGAAATGTTAATAACAAAACCAATAATATGAAAATAAAACTAAAATCATTTTTTTAACTCACAATGTTTTATAGTAATTATCCACATGTACTACTTTTAGTTATTCTTTGTTTAAATATTTTTTTTTACTTATGTTGTTATATATTAGTAAGGAATTTATTTTCAAGATAAAAAAATCTCAATAAAACTTAAAGTATTTAAAAATATACAATTTCTAATGATAAGTTTCCATTATTAAAAGGATCAAACACAATATATTAAGTTAACTAAATATAAGCTTATATACTTTTTATATAAAATGTGGCCTAAAATTTTAGTATTTTTTATGGTGGCTTGGGGCATTTGCTCTTTTTGCCCAAGGGTAAGCACGGCTTAATAAGATATATGCTCTATTTTCTTATGGTGATATATTTTTTTTTTTGCTTTTGTATTAGTTTTTTTTGTTTGGTAATTATTTTCTAAATTTTTTTTTCTAACGATTAACTTAACATGTGTCAAAATCTAAGATTGTTAATTTAACACATGTCGCGATCATGTTAATTAGTAATCTGGACACATGTCGACATCTTATTGATACAATTAACATGTATCACGATCTTGTTAATGAGTAATTTTGACATCAAATTTTATAAAATAAGATATATACTTAAACAGTACTAAACCCTGAAAAGATGGAAAAACATATAATTTGTAAAGTTGTGTTTTTAATTATAAAAAATGGAAAACGTAAAATATTTAAGGCAAAATGTCAAAATCCACAAACGCTGCCGCTAAAGAGAGACGTTTTCCTAATTGATTCATATAATAAACTAGTAAAACATTGCGAAATAACCTAACAAGGATAAAAAGAAGAGGTCAATTTTTTTTTGGTTGGTAAGGACATACTATAATATATAGTTATATATTTAATCAATGTTTTTGCAGTTTTTTTACTCTATTTTCACTAAAATTCTATGTATTTTAAAGTTACATAAAATAAAATAAATATTACTCCCTCCGTTTCAAAATATAAAATGTTTTAGATAAGTCTTTTATTTCATAATATACGATGTTTTCAAGTTTCTATGCAACTTTTAGATTAGTTTAATATTTTATATTATGCAATATTGTTTTTTATTGGTTGAACTTATTAAAAGTAAAGACTTCTTAATCTGCGTGCTTTAGTTAAAACATCATATTTTTTAAAACGGAGGGAGCATTATTTAAAACAGCACGATATATATGTATATATATTATCTAGCATAGAATATCGAAGTGGATGATCATGACTGTTTAAAATAAGATACTATGTATTTTGATTTGCTTTGTTTTGAATGAGTACCATGCATGTTTTACTGTTTGCTTTATTTACAAAGATCCAAAAGTTTTGGAACGAAGAATACCTAAACAAGCAGATCTAATGGATAATTCATATTGTAAGCGAATGCTTCACTTTACTACAACATTTGCATATGATTATGAACATTCAATTAATGCTTTTGTAGAAATATGTAATGTACCAGAGACCCTCGAGCTTTTTTGAATCTTTTTTTACTATCAAACAAACTATCTTTCTGCAATGTTACCTTTACATCGATTAATTGTTATAGATTCACAATTTTCATCAACGGACAAGGATTCGACATACAAAAGTAAAGTTTTTATATAAAAAAAACGTGTCCTCGATGTTGATGATTTTGGAGAGCTTTGCAGATATATCCATTACCATCTCGAACTTTTGGAGTCTTTGCTTTGAGGAACATGCAAAAGTTTTTAACCTTAATAATGCATGGTCTTTAATAGAACATGCAAAAAGGAAACAACATATTGTTTTGACAACATTATAAGTTACAACTTTATGTGCTCATTTTGTTTGGTCTGATTGAAATATAAGCTTACAAAACTTTTGACTACCGAAGAAATCCCTTAAAAATTTTATAATGTATTTACACATTTGCTCCTATTGTCTAAATTAATTCATATTATTGACAAAAGAAGATAGACCAATTAATTTTTTCATAATTAATAAATTCATTATTTTAATAAGTTCCAATAGTAACTTAAATCAAATTACCATCTTCAAAGCTGTTAATAAGCTATTTTAATAACCAATTAGTATTAGATTTGAGGAAAGGTATATTTTTCGTCGGATATAAATTAATTGTTTGAATAACATTTTTCTTTTTGTCGACAGACATGTAAGATTGTTAGCGATTTTTTGATATCATTGACAAAGAAGAAGAAAAAACCTTTAAGGCGATGTCAAAAGCGAACTGCTGCGGATCGAAGTTCCGGTCAACACTCTGATTTAGTTATGGCTGAAGCAAGTCTCAATCGTCTTCCTCCCTTTTCCCCTGACTCTCCCGATCTAAACCCCTATGTCTCTCTCTTTGATTTCCCTCTCCTTTCACCCATCTCTCCCTCCCTCTTCCCCTCCCAACACTCTCCTCAAACTCCTTACATTGAGCCTGAGAGAGTGATTCTAGCCCTCCCTGTGCAACATAAGTCAACTCATGTGGTAGTAAACCCCCAGGTTCAAGCTATTCTTAACACTTACCATCAAACCCTGAAACTAAACCCTAGACCTGATTTCTCTGCTACAATGGCCACATTGAAAGTTGCATCTCAAACTGACGGTTTTTTCACTACACCACCACCAAAAATTGCTCGTCGAGTGATTAGTCTACACTCAAAATTAAGAACTCCACAAGTTAATTCGAAAACTGGCCACACGCCTGGAGCCCCTACAGTGCTGGTCTCGGGAGATGCTCCCCCAAACCTAGAAACAATAACTTCTTCTTCACAAACTGCTTCCCCTGTCGTCCCAAATGTTCTTCCCCCTCTTCTTCCAATTCCATTGGTCACTCCTCCGGGCACAGAACCGCAAACTGTACTTCCTCCTTGAGTTCAACAATCATATTGTCCTCCTTCCCTACCGCGAGCAAACACTCCGGCTCCCACACCCCAGGAAAAACCCGCAACTCTGGCTCAAAAGTTAAAAAAGGAGCGGATAGATCGCTGCATCGAATAGCCCCCACCACTTACTCTTCTGAAGGGAAGCCAAGGATTTTCATCCCTGATTCCGTCTTTGAAGAAAGAACTCAAATCCATAAAGACTTCATCATTGGTATGTTTAAAGGGCGACTACCAACATATAGGCATGTTCAGAGTGTTTTGTGTCACATGTGGGGCAGATCAACGGTTAGAAGTGCACCTAAATCATGAAAACAACACCATGTTAGTAAGATTGCCTAACGAATATATTCGAACAAAAGTACTTGAGAAGAAGATGTGGTACATTGGGGAATGTATGTTCCTTGTTGCTCAGTGGGATTCAACTGGAGGTGCAAGCACTGACTTGGATGTTATCCCCATCTGGGCACATTTAAAGGGCATGCCTTTTGATCTAATGCACCAAAAAGGAATAAGCTTAGTGGTAGGTTTAATTGGTGAACCCAAGGAAATGGATGAATTCACGAGGAATTTAGTTAGTATCTCTGAAGCTCATGTAAAAGTGGAAAGGAATCTAAACCTCCCATTACCTGCCTCGGTTGAAATTGAACGAGCCAATGGAGAAGTCATCACTATAGCTGTTGAATACCCGTGGATCCCTCCTACATGCTCTCACTGTAAGGAAATATGACATGTTGTTCGTTACTGTCCTGGTGTCACCCTATCTTGGACTCAATCTCGTCACGAGCAGACTGTAAGGGAGGCAAAAGAAAAAGTAACAAATGAAAAAAGGAAAGAGCACATTGTTACCTCTTCTTCTCCTGCTTATGTGAGTGCTGATGATGCTGGTTGCTCCAGCAGTACTAGTCCTGCACTCATAGATCAACAACAATCTACGAGCAAAGTTGTTATTCTAGAGCAAGAAAACTTACCTACCCCCCAACCTATAGCCTCCTCACCCTCGGATTGTTTGGTCACACTATTGCCTCCTTTTACGATTACTGACCCCAACCCTTTTGAAGTTCTAGCCACTCTGAACCCCCAGTCAAATCCCTCACCTTCCTCAGCCATACCCACTTCTGCTCCAGCTAGTTTTATCCTCCCAACTGACCCTCCTTGTCCTTCTAACAACTCGCCAACTCCCACACCGATGATAATTGAACAAGTTGTCCCCTCTCCCCCTGTTTCAACTGTGGTGACTCTCCCTTGCAAGGGAGAGAACCAACACCACTCTTAAAATCCTTTTAAACCTAACCATGTATATAAAACAATTTTTTTTGAACATCCGTGGTCTTAATGATCTGGATAAACATCGGCTATTCAATAACTGGTTTTCTACCCATAAGCCTCTTTTTGGTGCTATTCTAGAATCTCATATAAAGGAACCAAACTTGAACAGAGTTTTGAATCTTACCTGTCCTGGTTGGCATTTTGTTTCAAATCATGCCTCGCATCCTGATGGAAGGATAATTATCATTTGAAAATCACCAGCCACTGTCACTGTCCTGCATCAGTCAAGCCATATGATTACTACTGAAATCGCTATCCAAGGTGGCCATAGGTTTTATTTCACGGCTATCTATGCACCGAATCTAGGTGAAGAACACACTGACCTCTGGTGTGAACTGATCAATCTCCAGCAGAGGTTTCAACTTGACTCTCAACCTTGGTTACTTGGTGGGGATTTCAATCAAATAATTCATCCCGCTGAACACGCTAATCTGAATGTCAACCACTGGTCCTCGCATATGCTTGAGCTTCGAGATTGTCTCCTTCACATGGAGTTGTTTGACCTGCGATATCAAGGTTCTTTATTCACTTGGTCGAATAAGAATCCCACAAATCCTATAGCAAAAAAGTTAGACAGACTGCTTGTTAACAATCATTGGCTCGCCTTATATCCCAACAATGTGGCTTCCTTCCTGGCTCTAGAAATATCTGACTACTCACCCTGCCTCCTGAATTTAGCTACTTCTCTCCCTTCTGCTGGCACAAAACCTTTCAAGTTCTTTAACTTTTTGACCACCCACCCCAAATTCCTCCAAACGATTGAGACTGCTTGGATCTTGGCTGGAACTTTACATCCCTTGGAAACAAGTTTGTCAGTTTTGAGTGCTAAATAGAAAACACTAAAGAGAGAATTAAAAACACTTTCGAGAGAGAATTTTTCGGATATTCAAAATAGGGTGAGAGAGACTAACTGTTTGTTAAACTCTGTGCAGGTACAAGCAATGAATTTTCCCTCCCCTGACCTATTTCAACAAGACCGAGATCTTCACAATCAATGGGAGTTCCTCATAAAGATTGAAGAAGCATACTTTAGGCAAAGATCTCGCATTAATTGGCGAAAAGAAGGAGATCAGAACACAACTTACTTCCATCGCATGATGCAGATCACAAACGCTTTCAATGCGATCTGATCCTTTTCCTTGGTATCAGGCACATTGATTGACGATCCCTTGGAAATGAGTAGGATGGTTGTAGCTCATTTTCAGTCAATTTTAAATCCCATCTCTCTGCAGCCAATTGTTGCCTCACACCTTTGGATCCAGACACTTATAAGCTATAGTTGTCCACCTGAGTTGAAACATAAAATGGTAAGTGTTCCCACAGCAGACGAGATCAAGAGGGTGATGTTCAAACTAAATGCAAATAAAGCGCCAGGTCCTGATGGATTTACCTCAACGTTTTATAAGGCCTCATGGGGGATACTTGGTTCAGAGGTTACTGCATGTATCCTGCAGTTCTTTCACTCGGCTTTTCTACCGTCAGCAGTAAACGCAACCATACTTGCATTAATTCCCAAGAACCCTGGAGCATCTCTTGTCTCGGACTATCGACCTATTTCCTGCTTAAACACCCTTTACAAGGTCATCTCCAAGATCATTGTATCACGGTTAAAACCGGCTCTTCCTGACCTGATTCAAAAAAACCAAACTGCGTTTATAAAAGGAAGATTATTAGTAGAGAACACACTACTAGCTGCAGATTTGATTAATGGATATCATCACCAGCAAGGTCCCAAACGTATTACCATCAAAGTTGACATTGCTAAAGTATTTGATACGGTTAGATGGGAGTTTATCTTTAGTTGTTTACGAGGTATAGAGGTGCCTGAATTATACCTGAGGTGGCTTAAGGCGTGTGTCTGCACTCCATCCTTCTCGGTGGGATTCAATGGGAGCGTCCATGGTTACTTTAAAAGTTGCAAGGGACTGCATCAGGGAGACCCTCTCTCGCCTTATCTCTTTGTTCTAGTGATGAACTGTCTCTCAGGCATGCTAGACAAAGCGGCTGAGGAAGGAAAATTTAACTATCACTATAAATGTCAGAGATTAAAGCTAACGCACTTGTGTTTTGCTGATGACCTCTTGATATTCGTAGATGGCTCTCTCTCTTCTGTGCAAAGTGTCCTCCAAGTGCTGAAGTCGTTTGAAGAAGCTTCAGGACTATCCATTAGCTTACCAAAGACAAGCTTCTTTACGTCTAGTTTTCAACAACCTGAAATTGACCAAATCAAGCTTGCTTCAGGCATTAGTCATGGAAAACGACCTATTCGTTATCTTGGAGTCCCTCTATGTACTAAGAAACTTACGCTGCTTGATTGTGCTCCTCTTATCCAGAAAGTAAAAACCAAGCTCAATGGTTGGTCGACAAAGTCGCTATCCTTTGCAGGTAGACTCCAATTACTTAACACAGTCATCGCCGGCATTTCAAACTTCTGGTGCTCAGCCCTAGTCCTGCCAAAGAAATGCATAGACACATTGAACTCCCTATGTGGTGCGTTCTTGTGGAAAGGAACAATGGAGGGTCATCACTAAGCGAGAGTAGCTTGGAACACTGTGACAACTGCGAAATCAGAAGGAGGGTTAGGCATAAGAGACTTAAGGAGGTGGAATAAACCTTGTCTACTTAAACTTATCTGGTTGTTATTTTTCCGATCTAGATCAATCTGGGTAGCCTGGTTCAATGATGCAATCCTCAATGGGAACCTAAGTAGTTTTTGGACAAGAAAACCAAATAGTAAGCTCTCTTGGCTAGCAAATAAGCTTCTCAAAGTGAGAGAAGACGCTTACCCATGGATAAAGATGAAAGTAGGAAATGGGAGAAGTTGTCGCTTCTGGTCTGATCATTGGTGTAATCTGGGACGAATGTCAAGTTTCTTACTTACAGAGAGGTCCATAGGTATTCCGGGAGGCACTGTTTTAGCAGGTTTATGGAGGCAAGGAGCCTGGCGATTACCGGCTGCAAGATTGAAAGCTCAAGTAAGTTATCAAGTAGAATTATCGGTTATATCCTTATCAGATGAAGAAGACTCATATACCTGGTGGATCGACGATCGGTTGAAGAGCAGGCACTCCACAGGGACAATCTATAAGGCGTTAGGGGGAGCGATATCAACTGTCCCATGGCACAAGGTCGTTTGGACTGCGGGAGGAATCCCAAAACACAATTTCCTTACCTGGTTAGTAATGTTGAACAGGTGCCCAACTCGTGACCTCCTACTTCAATGGGATTGCAGGTCGATCCGCTATGCTTACTTTGCGCTTCTGCTGCTGAATCTCGTGACCACCTCTTCTATTATTGCCCCTTCAGCTGGTCGGTCTAGAGTAAGATCTCTCACTGTTGCAACTTCAGCTCCCCACCATCATGGTCAGGAACAATAACCGGTCTCATTAACTTTAAAGGCTCTCGTGAATCGAAAAAACTCCTTCTTCTCGCCTGGCAGGCCACGATTTACTCCCTTTGGACTGAGCGGAATCATAGGTTGCATCAAAACTGCTTTAAGCAAGCTGATCATCTTCTTCAACAACTTGATCAGCTAGTAAGGAACAGAGCCCTCAGCTATCGTGATTCAAACCCGTCGCTCACATCTAACCTCCTTCTTCTCTGGTTTGATGGTTCGTACTCATGAGGGTAAACAAGCTAAACCTAATTTCTGGATCTCTCTGCGATCTCGTGAAGTTTCTCATCATTCAATGTTGGTACAACAAGGTGGTTTGAAACGTTTTAATTGCCAACCGTCTATCTGGTTCTATTTCAACTATCTGGTTCACTTCTGGTTCAATTTTGGTTCCTTCTCTATGGGTATTTGTAATCTAATTTCTTAGCTGGCTTTCAGTATTGTGCTTTCTTTTAGCTCTGTAAAACATTTTAGTTCTGCTTTAGTTTTAAATGTCGTTTAACAAAAAAAAAGAAGAAAAATGCAGAAGGTGTTGGCATCTCGATTTATAGGTTCGTCCATGATGAATATTTTTCTAAGTGCGTATTTCCATTTTGATCTCTTTCAACAACTGATTAAATAATTTGTACGCCAAAGATCCGACACGTAATAAAGATCGTACTCTCTTATCAAAAATAAATACTTGGCAATAGGAAAATCATGTGTCCAATTTATGTTAACTGAATATAACGTACTTTTTCAATAAAGTCACAGAATAATTTTCCGAATAAGGCGATGACCACATCTCTTTCATTACTAGAAAATAAAAAGTTCGAAGAATATAAGTTTATAAAAAAGCAGTATACCATTTCACATATTTTGATATTACTAATATTCAAGAAAAAACATAATAATTCTAATTTATATCAATATGTTTTGATATTCAGTAGTTAAACAAGTGTCGGTAAGTGTCAGAGTTTCGAGGAATAGTGGAATATAGCAATCGTTCAGATATTTTTTTTTTTGGATTATTTGGAATTCGGTTTAACAGTAATGCTTTATTCTTTAATTTTCATTGTTTTATTATGTTTTCTTTTTCACTATATATATATATATATTTGTGAAAAAAGTTTAATATTTTTGTTAGAATTTGCATTATACATCTATATTAATATTATTGAAGTATATTTGGTGTTATCTCCATTAAGTTATACTTATTTACATATTTAATCTTTTAAAATTTTGACAAAATATAAAAAACTTTGGTAAATTTTGACACTAAATCTCAATTGATATACACCAAAACTGCAATAACTTATTATTCCTAAATATCTCTATAATCAATTTTTTTTCCTTTTAAATTAAAAGATTTAAATGTTTTAGTCATTTTTTTTTTTGGTAAAAAATTTCTAGAAGAAAACAAAATCATACGCCACCATTAAATATTAAATATCCTATTGCCTTAAATATTCAAATAATTATATTTCTCTCAAATTCAACTTACAATATTTGTTTTTTGGTGTACCAAAAATTAAATCCTAGTAGAAGCAATTAAGAAAGGTGTATTCAACTTGACATTTTAAGTGATTTGTATAAAATTTACAAATCCTATTTTATTCAATGATGGATTTTAAAAATTCTAATGAAATTCACTGTTATTGAACTAATAATTTTAAAATCTACCTTAAAATAACTGTTATTCAAAATCATTTGTGTAGTTGGATTTTAATGATTTTTCGGGATTATGAAGGATTTGAGAGGTTTTTTTAGTTAAAAAATATAAAAATCCAAATATCATAATTTTAGGTGGGATTTGAAATTTTTTTGCAATAAATCATATCAACTTTCCTAAAATCATCAAAATCATTTAAATTCTCATCAAAACTCAAATCAGTTGGAATATTAGATTACTAGGATCTACCCACGGGGAAATTTTTTTTTTCATTCCGTTTTCTAAAATACTTTAACAATTTTAGTTTTCATACATTTGGCAAAGTTATATTGTAGTTTTGTTCAAATTACATATGTTAATTTGCTATATATACATTATCTTTTTTTAGTATTTTTAACAATATATATTTCTGAATTTTACCAAGTAAAATACATTTATAGATATCCAACTATATTATTTTATTTTATGTAAATTTGCTTAATATAATTTTTGGATTTCAAAAAGTTATAAAAGAAAATATTCTTGGCATAGCGGTTTACCAAGTCTTGGCATATTCTTGGCTACGCTAAAATAAACTGGCTGTTGCTGGCTGTTGTTGGCTGTTGGATCGCAAGTTTAGAGTATATTCTTGTGATATTGTTTGTTTTTATTTAGGGAATAAGGTTAATGCATATCCTCATTTTGATTATAGTTAGGATTTGATTTATGTTATTTCTGGATGAGCAATATACGGATCCAAGCTGATTACTATACATATAAGAAATTTACCAAATTGTGTTTGCGATTAAAATTAAATCAATTTAATGTTACCATCCATAAAACTGTAATAGGTGCAACTATAATTAGTTATTAGTTATATATTTTAGGGAAGATCCGAGATCTGTAATTCGAATAATAATTTTTGGAATCATTTAATTGTATTGATTAATTGTAGTCCTACACTTTAGGGAAGATCCGTAATAATCGGTTTAAACTTTGTGTTAATAAGCCGAAGATCCGATTTCTTCAATTGGATTATTTTTAGCAAAAAAAAAACGATCCATGAGACAAAAAGAGGTGCATAAATTTGTACTTCAAAAATGTTAAAATAGATATTGAATACACTCTCAAAGAGATATAGACTTATTTTTAGTGGCATCTGTAATTTTTACCCTTTCTACCTAACCATCTTTTAAATTTGCCATTTTTATATATTTTAAAACGTAATTTTATACTTCATGTTTGGGTTTATTTGGTTTCATTTGTTTAAGGATATATCTTTTGTTATCAAGTATGTATTTTATAAAAACAAATTCTCAAATGTTTAGTTTTTAAAGTAACAAAATTTGGTAAAATGGCAAAAAATGGAAAACTTTAAAAACAGTTAGACAAAAATGGCATTTTGGAAAATAATCCCTTATACATATTTCGATAAAACCGCAAATTAAAATTAATTGGTATACCTTTTAAACCAAATAATTTTTGACAAAAGCACATATCATCATCACAAGGAAGCTCCAAGATTAAAGGTGGTCTGCAAATTTGGTTTGGCTAAAGATAATAAAGGGACATCAATCGGAGATCCTCAAGCTCAAGTTCTATTCTTTTTTTATTCAATAGCTCTTTAAAGAATTTCGAAAGACTAATGCATATATTGTAAACACAATTTTTTTGGTTGAATAAATTTAATATTTATTATAAAAAAAACTATCATCATTAAAGCTAAAATTGAATTACAAAGTTTCTTGAGTATGAAAAATTGAAAACCCTTCAAAAAAAAACGATATATATATTCTCTTGAGTAAATGATTATAGTGTATAGGATTTGATTTGGCATAAGCTATATAACTACAAATTGTTTTAGAAAAAAATATATTGTCACAACTCGATTTATACAGTTAATCGCTTCTCCATCTTTTGCAATGATGTCCTTATAGTTTCTGTGTTGGACACCTAAACGAATAGACTTTGTGATTTAAGTAGGGCACGAAAACATTAACAATAGGATAGTAAAATCGAGAAAATGGATAAAGAAATTAATATTTTTTAAAATGGTTTTTAAGGAAAAAGACAACAATCAAAGGTTTAGAGCACATGATGATTCAACGAAGACTATCTTTTTCTTTAAGAAAGAGAAGACACAATCTTACCCAAAATCTTTAGCATCGAACTAGCAAGTGCCACGTTCTAAAGAGCACCTATAATAATCACACACACAACACAACAAAATTCTATTTTCCTCTCCAAAAATGTATTAAAATGTTTTGAATATTCTTCAAGGAAGAAAATCAGTATTTAAATTTAATATATAAACTCAATGGAGCCACTAATATTTGGGAGTATATTAAAAATACGAACTTTAATTATGATTAATGACAATTGACCGTGTTCACATATCGTGTATATTATTTTATATAGTTTTGCATATGATCCCTTTTACTCCATTTTGGATGAATAATATTACCTCATGCAGTGAGTCGTAAGTTTTTCTCCATAAAAACAATAATACTTCATTGAATCAGATTCTATTTAAAGCTTTTGGGGTAAAACATCTCTCTCCCATCCAAAATAAGGACTAGGTAACTTTTTTTTTTTTTTTTTTTCCGTTTTTCCTCATTTTTTTGTGTGGAAAAGAATAGGATAAAAGGATAACACTTTCATTTTCCTTTCTTTTTCTCATTGACAAGAATAATTTCAATCTATATTGTTTTAGAAAAGCATGCGATTTAACATATATATGTTCAAATGATTTTCATTGTTTTAAGTAAATTCATACTAAACCCCTATTAGTCTGCTTCATACAAAAAGAGTATTACAATTTTTCTCATAGAAGTGTAAATTTTCAATAGCTTATATATTCATGAGTTTTTGCACAAATATATATATATATATATATATATATATATATATATATTCATGAGTTTTGTTCCTTGAATGTAATTTTCAATAGCTTTTAAATATTTCTTATGTGTTCGTGCCGTAGTAGTCTTTGGCCTCCCATCATTATCAAACATTATATTATCTAGTCCTTTTCCACATGATATCTAATATTCGTAATATTTTCCATAGGTATATATTGTCGACTGATTTTAGTTTACTTTGAAAATTATTTTCTTTAGCTCTTACGTACTTAATTACATCTTACTAACTGTTGAGCTGAAGATAGATTTCAGACTTTGAAACTTTTGAGGTCTCTAAAAACTCTTTCTTGTTTATTCGTATTTAAACTAAAGACGTTAAATTAAATAATAAGATAAAGAATGTAAGCAAATTATACGTGTTATAAAATAATTATAACGTGTAAGAAAATAGCGTTTATAGGGGTATTCAGTAAATTATAACTAAAGGTGGGAAAGAAAATTGTGGTATATATAATATACAGCTGTATTGGTTAGGCTGATCTTTGAATAGAATCTCTAGAATAAATGTGTTGCAATGAAGCATAACTTTGTTCTGTAATGTTCTTAGCTTTCTGTTTTGGTGTCAAATCCAACTACTTTATTTCACAATAATGCTCATTTCTTCTTCTTTTTTCGAGCTACGTTTCCTCATTTAATTCAGCGAATCGCACGAATAAATATTTGATGTTAATTAAAAAAAAAAAAAAAAAGAGTAGAAATGCTACTAACTCCTATAGGTGCATTTGAGTCACTCTCTTAGGATTATCATGTATGGTTTATATAAATTATGGACCAGAAACAAAGTAAAAATGCTTTGCTTTTGTCACTCTCAAAAAAGACTTTTATGTTTTCTCCATACTATGACGTCACAAACATGCTACGTGTTCAAGAAAAATTAAGCTTTTTGTCCATTAATTGTAGTTTTTCTTGCTCGGGCTTCATGCCTTAAAATGAAAATTATTTTTTTGTCCCAAAAAAATATGCAAATTAATTTTCGAATATGCCAGAATTTCGTAATTTCATGCCGACTAACATTATATTAATATCTAATACTACTACTACTGAAAAAACGGCCAATTCGATCCTCCGTGAACTAAATTATTTTATTATTCATATACGAAATTTTAAGTTATACCTATAACTATACGAACTTAACTAAAATTTAAATTTACTACCTGATCAATGTAAATCCGGCTAAAACCATCAAACTGACAAACATAGTTACTGTTCTATTAACAAACAATGACTAGAATGCCATGTTTGCAATTATGGATGATGCATTATTAGTTTATTAAATAGTTGACGATTTAAATATTTATAATTTAATTTAGTTTGAAATTGTTTAAGCGTATTATGATTATTGTTTGACATCATAATTATAAACAAAAATTATGATTTTAATCTTTACTTTTTTATCAGATAATATAATTTTTTCGACTTTAATAAACTAATTATTCATCAAATAAACTACCGTATATGGTATTAAACCAGGAAAATGAAAAACAAAAAGTCATGCCATCCATCTGGGTGTAAAAAGAATTTATTGTTAATTGTATATAACCAACGGTCTAGATTTTTTGGGGAAAAATATAAAAATATAAATAAAATACTCTTTCTCGCATGTTTCCTTCACGCATCTCTTTTGTCTCTCTAGTTTTGCTTTTCCGGAGCTCCCTCTCTTACTTTTCCGGAGATGGGTAACGCATTAGGAGGTCACCATAGAAGGATATCGAGATTTTTCTTTCCGACAGACGAGGGATTCGACCACTACACTGACGGCGACAAATCTTATTATTACTATTACTTTTTTTGCTGTAAAATCTTTTTATTTTATTATAAAATATCGTTTTATACTTTCATATGTTATATACATATTTAGAGACAAAATCACTGCGTATAAAACTATATTGATGAAAAGTATAATTAAGTTTATGATGATACTCTTTACTTATATGTGAAAATAAAATAAAACGACATTTAGTGAAACGAATGCAAGAATAAGAGACCACAATACGTAACCTACTAGTTTGTTCCTTCTAGTGAGCTATTACTACACAAAGTTAGATTAACATGAGAAAAATTAAACGAGAATAATAGAGATTTGATATTTCACATTGATATATACAAGACAAATAATAGTTGGCTACAACCTCTTCATTGAAAATAGCTTTAACTATATATCATATTCATTCTTTTTCTTAGATAGGATAGGACATAGAAGTTTAGTGACTCGCGTATGTTGTATTGAAGAATACTCACTACAAGAAAACACGCGATTTGCGATGGAAGAAATCATCGCAAATCCCTCGCAAATCAACAGTCGCAAGGGATTTGCGAGATACTACGATCCCTCGCAAATCACATCTCGCAAATTTCAAACATCATAAATCCCTCGCAAATTATGCGAGGAACTTTTGTCTCTCGCAAATTTTGCGAAGAACTTTTGTCTCTCGCAAATGCCTCGCAATTTGCGAGTATATATTTCTTCGCAAATCACTAGCAATTTGCGAGAAACCTATTCACTCGTAACTCTGAAGCAATTTGCGAGAAACATATTGACTCACAACTCTGAAGCAATTTGCGAGAAACTGAATTCATCGCAAATTGAATTGAAATTGGTAATAGAATTGAACGGAAATTAAATTAAATTTGAATTGGGAATAGAATTGAGATTAAATTGAAATTAAATGAAATTTTAATTTCAAATCACAACTGTGAATAAAATAAAAATTCTTAATAAAATCCAAAAAAATAAATTCCAATTGAAATGAAACTTAAATTGTCTTAAAAAAAAATTACATTACAAAACATAAGTGTTTAAAGCAATTCAGAGAGAGAGAGAGTGATAAAAGGAAGAGTTTAAAAAGTTTCAGAGAGAGAGTTGATGTTTCTGGTTCCGGTTCCACTACCGGCGTTTACTGTATCATCGTTGTTGCCCCCTTCTCCGGCGTCTGGGTTGGTCCTTGTCGGGTTTCGAAACCTAGCAGCAAATTTCGGATCCTTTTCAGCGAGATACTCGAAGTATATATCAAAGCTTTGCATCCTCTCTGCACTTTGTTGGATTTGAGTCGCCTGAGTTTGAATACATTCTTCAGCTGCAGCTAGCTTATGAGCTAAAAGAACCGGATCATTAGCCGGAGAAGACGATGGTGGTTGAACACTACTGCTAGAGGATGCTTCAAACTGCAAAGAACCAACCCCATAGATCCTGTTTTTCTTCTTTGGAGCAACCTACCAACAAAACAACAAAACATCAATGAACTTCAAAGAAAGACAAACACAAAACTCAAACAAAAACAAAGACATTCAAAGTATATAAAACAGACAACTTACCGATGTGTAAATTTTGTTTTTGATATGAATTGGCACCCCACTAGAAGCAGTGCTCTCTCCATTCTCCCCCGTACACCTCATTGAACAGAGACTCCGACTTTCCATCCGTAAAAGACCCATCAGGCTTTCGATGAGTCTCTTCTAGGATGCGTACAAAATCAGGAGTTAACTCACCAGTTAGCTCAGACTGAAAAAGAGAAACAGAGAGATGATTAGTCAATATGAAAAAGAGAGATGAAAAGGAGAAAAAGAGAGATGATTAAACACTTACATGTTTTCGAGCACGGGCTTTAAAAGAGGTTTGGCCAGATCGGTGCTTATATATGTCGGTGCCATCAGGATCATGATATCGAGCATTCCGGCTGTTGGTAATCTTGACTTCTGATTTGGGATCAAGCCAATATTTAACAAGACCACTCCATACTTGAGGATCAATCCACCGTGGCATTGCCTCATCACCTTTGAGTTTCCACTTTAACTTCCACCTAGACACTTGATCACACATCCTATCCTTAAGCTTGTCTTCAAACTCCTTCCTAACTCTATCATTGATGGACCGGTCCCAATTGTATAGGTGCTTCCAAAAAAAATAGTAAATTAGTATATGTTTAAAAATGAAAAACAAAACATATTGTGTGATTGCAAGACAGATTAGACTTACCGCAAAAGATTCATACCAACAGTCTACCACTTTAGTCGGCGTATGTGTCTAATTGGCATGAGGCTCTTTGAAATCTCTTTCAAAGATGCTTCATACAGCAGAAGCAACAGAGGGATCTTGGTCAAACCTTCAAACAAATTACAACATGAAAGGAGTGAATGATACTTGAATGATTCGGATTCAAGATGCAACTATGAAGATAAGCTTAAATGATACTTGTATGATTCGGATTACACAAGGTTCAGGCAACTATGATTCGGATTCAACAATTACAACTGTTACTATTCGGATTCATGCAACAATTAAAACTATGATTTGGATTCAATTACAACTATGATTCCTATTCAATATGCAACTATGATTCCTATTCAACAATTACACAAGGTTCATGAAAATTTCTTACCAGAGTTCCTGGAGGTCGTCGCGGGTTTAGCTTCGGTAAACCTCCACGCCCAGGACTATCGAGTAACTCTTCGAGGGTAAGATTGTTGAGACATGTAGAAGTTCCTGTAGAAGACGAACGAGCGGGTGGAGACACCTCTTGATGCTCCCCAGATCCAAGATTCCCATTAGAGGGTGAAGGAGAAGGAGTATAATAAGATGGCGTCTGAGGTAGTGGTTGCGAGTTTGAACGGAGAGTATTAGAACCGGCAGGAGTTCGTGTATGGTTAGAACCTGTGGGAGCGGGTACACCTTGATCAGACAGGAACCTTGTGTAATCGCTCCCATTGAACATTTATAAGAAAATCAAAATCAAAATAAATCAGATCTTGACGGAGAAGAGCGGCAAAGACGGAGAAGACAAAGCGGGTTAGGGTTTGACGGATCCAATTAGGGTTTGTCAAATCCAATTAGGGTTTGTCGGAGAAGAGAAAGAAGAGCCGATTAGGGATTTGACGGAGAAGCTTAGAGTTTGCCGGAGAAGACAGAGAAGACAAAGGAGACTAGGGTTAGGGTTTGCCGGAGAAGATGATGAAGAAGAGAGAGTTTGAGAGAATGAAGAAGAGCGGCTAGGGTTTCTGAGAATGAGTTTGAGCTTTGCTCAAACCTGCTCTTTGTATATATAAATATTTGTAGCCTCGTAAATCCCTCACAGATATTGCGAGGGATTAACTACGAACCCTCGCAAACTAGTCGCAACAACCGACAAACTGACCAATTAAAATTCACCAATTTGTGAGGGATTAGCGTGAAGTAATCGCACATCCCTCGCAATTTGCGACGGATCTGCAAGACCAATAAATTTGCGATGGATCTGCAAGGCCCAATAAGAAATCCGTCGCAAATCTCTCGCACCCTTATAATCAAATACATTTTATATACCAACATTATCCTCATTAAAATGTTAGACAATCAAAAGCTAAAGAAATAAAAATGATCCATTTACACTATATTTGAAATTTAAATTTTCATTATATGTGTAGATACTATATAATGGAAACTATTAGATGTATATACAAATAGTTTGCTATATGTAGATGAAATTAAGGTAGGTTCATATCATTAGTATATATGCTAAGTTCATGTTATTAGTTTGCTAAGTTCATATTTTCATATGCTTTGGAAATTAATCTCCAAAGTTTCTTGTCTCTTGATGCAATGTTGGTTAGTAATGCTCTTCTTTAATTTGCATATAAAAGATCAAATTGTGAGGGAACCGTGAGGATTTAGCGAGGGATTAGCTAGAGTTAATCGCAAATCTCTTGCAATTTGCGAGGGATTAGCTAGGGGAATCCTCGTAGATCCACCGCACATCCCTCGCAAGTGTATATATTTTTTTGCATCAACTTTATTTTCTCAATGATACAATCTCCATTAATTTCATGTTTTGGAAATGTTTTGGAAATTTCATTGTTCATATATTTGGTGATTACTGGACTATGGACTCTACATTGCAAATGTTGAACAAAACATTTTAACACTTGGTCATATGTTCATAATGAAAGTAAACCACCTCTTGATTTACATATATATATATATATATATATATATATATATATATATCTTATATATGTGTTTTCTTTACACATGTTGATTCATTTCAAATATTTTTTTGTCTCTTGATGTTTTTACTGGGAACTTCACTTCAGAATTAAACCTAAACTCAAACCCTAAGCTCAAACTCTAAACCCTATACCAATAAAGCCCTCATAAATCACTCGCTTCTTCCTCGCAAATTTGCTACAGATTATATTACTCGCTAATTCATCGCAAGTCTGCGATAGATTTGCGAGGGACAGCTGTTTCCTCGCAAATGAATCGCACATCCCTCGCAAATTTGCGAGGGATTTGCGAGGGTCCTCGTCTTCGTAGCAAATGACCCGCAAATTCATTACAAATTTGCGAAGGCATTTGTTCATCGCAGATTTCCTTCGTAAAGAGCGTGTTTTCTTGTAGTGATTTATCAGTTTAATTATGAGAAATATAAAAATAATTAAGTTGACATTATTTGTATTTTAAAAGTGGAAAATGAATTAATCGCGCTATGAATAAGTATATACTCTCTCCTACTTAATTTTCCCTCCATAGTAAGAGAGAGTCCCTACTTCTTTCCTTTATATACACATCACATTACATGTGAACTTCTCAACTCAACACAACCAAATCTTTCTCTTCATCTCTCTCTCTCCCTCTCTAGATGATGCCTCCTAATGAGCACGAATCTAGCTTTCCGAAAACACCGGGTGCAAACCGACACGAAACTAGTCCGGTTCAAGAAAACCGGTTTAGCTCTCCAAGTCATGTTATCCCATGCCTTGACGACGATGACGACTACGACGGTCCGAGTAACCAATCAAGACAATCTTCAGTTCTACGTCAATCATTACGTCCTATAACCCTCAAGGTCGTTAAGTTAATAATTCATACATAGATCTCTTAAGTCATGTATTGTCTTTTTCTCACTTTTTTCTTTGATTTGTGTTTATATAATGCAGTTTGAAGAGTTGGCGTACAGTATTAAATCACAAACCGAGAAAGGAAGCTATTGGTTCGGTTCACAAGAACCAAAACTGAACCGATTAATCCTTAACGGTGTAAGCGGTATAGTCAAACCAGGGGAGTTACTAGCAATGCTTGGTCCATCAGGGAGTGGCAAAACTACGCTAGTAACGGCGTTAGCCGGACGTTTACAAGGGAAGCTATCCGGAACCGTTAGCTATAACGGAACCCCGTTTACAAGCTCCGTTAAACGGAAGACAGGGTTCGTTACACAAGACGACGTTCTCTACCCACACTTAACGGTCATGGAGACGCTAACGTACACGGCTTTGCTCCGTTTACCTAAAGAACTGACCCGAAAAGAGAAACTAGAGCAGGCTGAGACGGTGGTTTCGGATCTTGGGTTGACCCGGTGTTGTCACAGCGTAGTAGGAGGCGGGTTGATCCGAGGAATTTCGGGTGGGGAAAGAAAACGGGTAAGTATCGGCCAAGAAATGCTTGTGAACCCGAGTTTGTTGCTTCTTGATGAGCCAACGTCAGGTCTTGATTCAACCACGGCAGCCCGTATAGTGGCCACCTTGAGATCGCTGGCACGTGGCGGCCGGACGGTGGTAACGACGATTCATCAGCCTTCGAGCCGGCTTTATCGTATGTTCGATAAAGTGTTGGTTTTATCGGAAGGATGTCCGATTTATAGTGGAGATTCGGGTCGGGTCATGGAGTATTTTGGTTCTATCGGGTATCAACCCGGTTCGAGTTTCGTTAACCCGGCTGATTTTGTGCTTGATCTTGCTAACGGTATGTACTAAATATTTTAATTTTAATTATCGTCGTCTATAACTCATACATGCATAGTTGCATACTATTTGATTTGAATGTGAATTATATAACACGGCTGCACCACTAATACGAACCGTTACGTGTCCCGATCAATTGGTAGTTACAAAATCTTTTCGAAATTCATTTACTGTGTGTTTTAAGTTTGAAAAGGGAAATAAATTGAAACAGCTAAGTTCGGGTATAAAGTTAAACACTTTCTTTTTATTTGCTCATGCATCATGAGATATGTGACAACGACAATTCTATCCTATTCTTTGGATATTTATTACAAAAGGTTTTTGCTTTCTTAATTTAAATCAATCTTGAAAGAGAAAGAAAAGGTTTGTTAATAGTGGGAGAAATCATGTGGTTATGACTATAGTATATACAGTTCTTGTTATTTAACAATGATTGGAAATATATACATTTTTTGTTTTTTGCAGGAATTATTTCGGATACAAAACAATATTGTGATCAAGTCGAAATAAATGGAAGATTAGATCGGCTCGAAGAACAAAACTCAGTGAAACAATCGTTAATTTCGTCTTACAAAAAGAACTTGTATCCACCTTTGAAAGAAGAGGTTTCAAGAACATTTCCACAAGATCAAACGATCACTAGATCGGGAACAAAGTCATTAACAAGTAAGTCTTGGTTCAAGTCATTATGTAATAACACTTAAAAATTTTTTGTTGATTTTCATTTATCATAACGACATTGTTTTTGGATTTTCTGAAGATCGATGGCCAACGAGTTGGTGGATGCAATTCTCAGTTCTACTGAAACGAGGTTTAAAGGAGAGAAGTCACGAATCATTTTCAGGACTTAGAATATTTATGGTCATGTCTGTTTCTTTGCTTTCTGGTCTCTTATGGTGGCATTCTCGCGTTTTCCATATACAAGATCAGGTAAGAAAAAAAAAAAGTAAACCATGGCATTAGAATTTCGATTTCTTAAACATAAATATATAAAATAGTTGGCATCAAACAAAAAATACTTTTTCCTTTTGGCAGCAAATACAATATATATTACGAAATTTCTAAATTGAAACTTTGAAAGTATATATGTAGAAACATGATCACACAATATTGATTGTTGGCTACAGATCGAGAATATAAAATAATACTAATACATTTCTTTAGAATAAAGTACATCCAACAAAAAAAACACTAATTCATATATAATTTAACGTATAATAAAACGTCATATATTGCCCCATTAATATTCTTTTTTCACTATAACAGGTGGGTTTATTGTTCTTTTTCTCGATCTTCTGGGGATTCTTCCCTCTCTTCAATGCCATTTTCACATTCCCTCAAGAACGACCGATGCTTATAAAAGAGCGATCCTCCGGAATCTACAGACTCTCCTCTTACTACATAGCAAGAACAGTTGGCGATTTACCAATGGAACTAATTCTTCCAACGATCTTTGTCACAATCACATATTGGATGGGAGGTCTTAAGCCATCTTTAACCACATTCCTCATGACTCTTATGATCGTTCTCTACAATGTTCTAGTGGCCCAAGGCGTAGGGTTAGCTCTAGGAGCAATCTTGATGGACGCAAAGAAAGCAGCGACATTGTCTTCTGTGTTAATGCTAGTGTTCTTACTAGCTGGAGGTTACTATATTCAACATATACCAGGTTTCATCGCGTGGTTGAAGTATGTTTCCTTTAGCCATTATTGCTACAAGCTTCTTGTTGGGGTTCAATACACATGGGATGAGGTTTATGAATGTGGATCAGGGTTGCATTGTAGTGTTATGAATTATGAAGGGATTAAGAATTTGAGGATTGGGAATATGATGTGGGATGTTTTGGCTCTTGCCATTATGTTGCTTTCTTATAGAGTACTTGCTTACTTAGCTCTAAGGAACTTGTGACACATTTTATTGTGTGTTTATTTAATTATGTGTAACGCAATGTGTTATGAATTATGGTAATTTTGATCAAAACAAAAAAATGTGTAACGCAAGTGTAAGATATATATACAAGCTATGTTATTGTCAATTTTCTGTTTCTTTTTTGTTAAAGAAATTATTGTCAATTTTCGCATCATTCATTTGTCTTATTTTCAAATTATATTAAAATCAAGAAAGTATAGTTGGTAATTTGGTATTGGTGTTATCTTGTGTCCAATCTACTATAGTTGCAATTTCTAGAAACAAAAAAAAAAAACCCCACTATGAAAAATCAAAAGTAACCATTAATTTGTTTAACCCATGACATGTAATTAGTAAAATATACGTAATCCATCATATTAACCCATGACATCTTTTTTTTTTTTTTTGGACTAGAAATTTGCAACTAATCCATCACCCAGAGTATGTTACAAAACATACGAAGGAAGAAAGAAATTATTACAAAATCAACAATTTCATATAGTTCCAAAGATTCCTACACATTTGTAAGTGAACGATCGAAATATAACATTGAGCAACCAAAATAGTGAGATAACTTACAACAATCTACATTTGAGACCGAATCAGGAATCAGCTTGCTTGTAACAACATCGATTTCATCTAGAAGCATCATCTTCTTGCTTAAAGATCATTACCGTAATCAACTTTATCTGTATCCTTAGTGATAATTTGAACTTTAAACGTCTCAACACTCACAAAACAAGATATTTATAAGACCTTGGTTCATTCATATGTGACACACTCGGTTTCCATCGTTGTTACAAAACGAGTAAGCGTTATTCCACAAGTTTTTGATTGTTTCAAATTATAATGTTTGTGTTTGAATCTTATGCTTGTTATTGTACATTATCTGGTTTACTCATCCAAACCTACGGAATTGCGTTCTTAAACTTCTTAATGATTTCGGATTTCCCATTGGGCTTCCCTCTGTCAATCATTGGAGCGGCAGTCCCATTTCTATTCTTATTGGGTCTAATGTATATTCACCTTTGTTGTATATGATCCGAAAGGGCCTTTTCAATAGAATGGCAAGTTTCTATTTAAACGTTTTGCTACAATGATAAAATGGAAATCTCAATGCTTTGCCAGGGTACATATAAAATCATTATTAAACCCTATTTTGTCTTGACATCATTTTGTTTATTTGTTACATCGATATCCAGACCACAACAACAACATTAATCTCCTATGTGAATGCTGTATAGTTAGATATATAAAATGTGTATGACCGTTGATTTTTTTTTTTGTTCATTAATGGCTGTCACAGGTCATATGAACTTTCTTCATTTATGATATCTAGAAGCTTTTGATTCCGACCTTTAAAAAAAAAAAGAATCCCAAAAACGTACTAATAACAATTGCGATATTAATGACAAAATATGAATCCATGACGTCATGGATGATTATAAAGTCACGTGTTAAGGAAGTCAAGAATACTTCAAAAGACAACTATTCACCCTATTGTATTGCAAAATATTATTTCTGGAATTCAATGACGACGAACGAAACACTCTTTAAAAAAAACTCATACTATATAAGTAGTGACATGATCGTCATCGTCTGATCATATTGAATTAGTTTGGTTCTAGAGGTACGTCAAGATTAATAACCAAGTTGGTGTGCAGAAGTATTTTTGAGTTAATTGAATCGCTTGACGACCTATATCACCACTGTCTAAACAAGTGGTTACTTCCGAAACCGGTTAATGGGTTAGTGAAAGTTACATTATCCAAGAAACCTAATTTCAACAAAGCTAATAGTAATAAATGATTAAATTTTCAAAAAAGTTCTAACCACTATTTTAAATTATAATGCCGCACATTTTATAGTCAAAGCAATAATGTGTTTATATTAGTTTATTATAGTAATCATTTATAGAGATAGACAATGATGTTAGAAATTTGGAATGGTCGCGCAGCCAGAGATGATGATAATAATACAAGTAGATGAATGGTATGCATGTTTGATTGATAAAATATCACATGAACAACGTTTAATGAACTGGTTTCATACTTAATGATATTGGATTAACATTCTAATATTGACTCACGGGTCTAAACATTGGTCCAACGAAATATAATATTTTATAGTTAATTTTGTCTTTTAAAAATTAATTTTTGAGTAGTTTATTAATTTATCCTTTTCATAAAAGTGATCTATTATTCTCTCTCTAAAATCTATCAATAATTTTTTATGAAAATTTTATTTTATTCTACTAATAAACAAATATCTATTTCTTCACTACAAGAAAAAACTGTCATTGTGACGTTAGTTTGAGACTAAATTTTTTTGTCACAAATTTGTGACCGTTTAGATACTTTATTGTGACAAAACTTTTCAGTCATAAATTCGTAATTATTTCGTCACAATATTATTACGAAATAAATCGTCACAAAAAATTGTCTCTATTAGCGACTAAACAGTGTCGATATTATTAATTGTAACAAGTGTGACGATTTTACTACAATCATGTAGTCACAAATAGTGACATTTATTTGAGACAAAATTATTTGTCACACATTTGTGACCTTTTAATATGGAGAATGTTCATTGTATTGTATTAAGGAAAATATAGATTAATAAGTAAAAAAAATTATACTCTTTTAAAGTAAAAAACTATTTTAACTTATAGTTAAACATTCATCTTAGGGTTGAAAAAAAAAAGCATTCATCTTAGGCTTGCTTCATGTCCATCTATCTCATGTTCACCTTTTTAATTCCTGAAACAGCATGAATATAAATAAAAGAATGTTAATCTCATGTCTATTGTCCACCACTTAATGATTTTCTAAATATAAACAAAATACATAGTCAACATAATGTACTTTTGATATCAAAGAGTTAATAAGATCATGCAATTTTTTTACTTCGTCTTCTAGGTAATTGACTCGGCTTTTCAAAGAAATCACTTCTGATTCAATGGCTGTTGTTGTAGTGCTATTCTGATTATCTTTTCTTATTCTATAATCTTGCTTCCTCGCAGGTTTTCGAAAAATACTTGACGTATTATCTTCCTCTATGTCACTCTCGTCAACTATAAGGTGATCTAATTCTGTAATCTACAAGGAAAATAATATGTCAGCTGGATAGAGATAAAAATTGGTTCAAAAGTATTTAGCAATATTGTTGTAGGACAAACATCGTATGCACTTTCAAATCTTGTGGTGTCTGTCTTCATTTTTGTTTCCTCTATACATTCACTTCTTTCAGGAATTAAAGAATCAAAACAAGGATCACTTGAATCCAACATTGGCGATTCATACACATTGTCTGGAAACCATATACGTATATCAGGAGGTTCTAAAAAAAAAAAATTGATCAACATAAATTAGTACCAAATAGATTAAAATAAGAAAACAAGGTCTACAAGAGGATAAGTGAACAAGTATTTACCAGAAAGTGGTTCAAGACTATCATCTGGAATCTGCATAGAAGTACTAAACAATAAAAGATGGTTTTAACAAATCAAAAACTCAAAATCTACAATAGTGAGATAGAGTACCTGGTTCATCTTGTTACCCTTCAGTAAAAATAGAGGTGAAATCTGTATGGAAACATTAACATTAATTAATTATTAGTTAGTCAAATTATTAAGAGACTCACGAGAAGAAAACGACAAGCATGTTTAATTAATTATAAAATATAAAAACAGAGCACCGTAAGATGTTAAAAAAAAAACAAAGCACCACCGAAAGCTTTGTAGCTACAATGAAAAAAACAAATTTGCGCAAACTATTGTATAATTCTAAATTGCCAAACACCATGTTTCATAAGTGACTGAAACAAGGAACAAATCTACAAGAGTACTGTAATCAAATAATAAATAATTGACATGAACAAGGAACAAATCATAGATGGAGAGGTAAATAACTCGATTTGTGCAATAGAGAGATCGATTTGTGGTATAGAGAGATCCAACAAACAGAGTAACGGAGGCTAGTTTGATTAGGGAGTTTTTCAAGAAGTATTCCCTGACTTTGCATCCAAGCCAAGAAATGTGTACCTTGGGTTATGCACAGACGGTTTTAGTCCATTTGGTGTATTAATATCTTCTTTATTCAACTTTATCTCCTAATTACTTTGTCTTTACCTAATCTTCATTTCTATTGTATGATAGATGACTCGTCCTCCAACTACAAGTGGGCGTTTGTTTGGAACATCACGTAATCTTCAATCTGGAGGTTCTCAGTCTGCTGGCTTGCGAAGACCATCATCTCCTCGACCATCAAACTCAAATGCTGCAGCAATCATTGAACCAAATGAAGAAAGAGAACAAATTGCACCAGTGATACGTGATACTCGAGTGCTTCATCCGTCAAGAAGAAATGGAGCTAAATGGTATTTTTTTTAAATATGTACTTAAAGGTACAAATATGAATATGACTATTTTTTAATCACATGTGTTACAGGTTCAAAAGTAACACTGAAGTATCAACACGTATTCGAAAGATCATTGAATCATGTTTTAACGGACCATGGTATAGCTGGTCAAAAGTGCCTGGTTTTTTCAAAGATTCGTGGTTTACAACATTTAAGGTTTGCTTTTGTTATTGAACATTTGAATAATACTTTCATCATTTATTTAATTAATGTTTTGACATAATTTATATTCTAGACATACTTCGAGTGGGATGCCTCAATCGAGCATCTTGTTAAAGCCAACTTTGATCAGGTTGCTGCTACTCGTCTTAAAGGAATGGTTAGCCTTGCAAAGTCCAATGCAGCAAAATCCAATGGAGAAAAACCTGATTGGATTCTCTCTGAACATTGGAGTGTAATGTCAGATTATTGGAGGACACCAAAAGCCAAAGGTAAAAGTGAGAAAGCTCGTACTACGCGACTATCTACTCGTGATGGTTTAGGTGTCCATCGACACAGAGCAGGTTCACGTAGTTATGTCAAAGTGCAAGATGCTTTGGTAATGTTTATGTTTATTATTATTCCTATTTTTTCCACCAAAACTTCTCTATTTGTAATTGAAGATTTATATTATTTCTCACATTGACTATTTTTCCCTTATAGGTTGCCAACAACGAAGACTCTTCTTTCATTGCTGTAATGAAAAAAAACACACCCAGAAATCTGATGGAACATATGTTGATGAAAAAGCACGACTCATTGCAGAAAATTTTGATGAACATGTGGAAGAACTCTTGTCACAGAGAGAATTTTCAAATGGTGAGGGTTTAACCCAAGAGGAGAAAAACGAAATTTATGTTAAGGTAAGAGTTCTAGATTAAATTATGCATAGCTACATATGTTTTGTTGAGTTATAAATTTACTACTCTTTTTTGTGTTTGAAAATACATATCATTGTTTATAAATGTGTGCTTTTTTAATAGATTGCTGGAATATCAAAACAAGGTCGTGTATTTGGAATTGGGTCACTGCACAATGGAATTTCTATGTCTTTGGGTGATCCATCTGTCCCACAACCTACCGAAGAAGAAGTGGGTACATTAACCCATCGACTTGAAGAACTTGAAAATGAATTGAAAAAGAGTCGTGATGGAAACTTACTCCTCGAGAAACGTCTCCAAGCACTAGAGGACAACTATGTTTCCACAAGTTCCCCTGAAATTTCTATGTAATCGAGTTTGGTTTGGCTTTATTTCTAGTTGCTACTTAATTAAGTTTGGTTTGGCTTTATTTAGTTTATTCATAATACTATGGTTTTTATTTCTATTTTATATGATGTTATTTTATTTTTCATAAATTTGATTTGGATTAGCACGTTGTTGGATATTGGTGTCTTTATTTTAAAATATTATTTTAATTATTAATATATAAATTATGTATCATTGTAACAATAATTTTAAAAAAAAACAGGGGATGATGGTTTAGGTCATAATTGCAACGATTTTGGCAAAAATAGCTGGTGTTCATGAGTTAAAATTATAACGTAATAATAGTAACAAAATGCAACACTTTGTGATAGTTAGGTGAAGATGTTTAGTCGTCATTTGTAACATTATGAAACTACAGTTTTGTTATAATTAGTGACTTATTTAAAACGGTTATGCTGGTCACCACATATGATGGTTTTGAGACGAAGTTTTAGTTGATATTTTTGACTAATTAGCAACGATTTTTTTGTAATCATCAGAGACGGTTGGAGACTAAAGTTTTGTCAAATGACAGTTTTGATACATGTTCTTAGTTAGTAACCGTGACGGAAAAGTGACATTTAACATGTCACTAAGTGTGACGTTTTGAGACTACAACTGCGTCGTAAATAGTGACTAACTTAATACGTGATTTCGGTCATGAAATAAAACGTATTTGGGACGATAATTTTAGTACGAAATTGTGACATTTTAGATACATTTACAAATCGTTACATTTGGTGACGAAATAGATACGTATGATTTAGTCGCAACTTTTGTGACGTTTAAGTGACTAAAACAAATTTGTGACCAGCATATTGTAACCATTCACCAATCGTCACAGATTCGTAACAATATTTTTATTATGACGAAAAAATAATTATTGTGACGGAATATTAGATGACAATGGACTCACTTTCTTGTAGTGCTTGTTAATAAACTTTGGGTTAACGAATTGAAGAAGAAATTTTTTTTGAAGTAAACATTTATTTCTAAACCTTATTGGAGAAAAAGGAAAATACAAAAAAACGAATAGTTTTCTAATATAAAAAATATATCTACGGATTACAAAACTTTTTTTTTTTTTTGTCAACCATTGGGCCACAACTGGCCGGCCCATTAGCCAAATTCCTACATTCGTAGGAAGCGGGACTCGATCCTTGGTGTGATTGTGCCTTCTACAAATGGACTTACCTCCTATTGTGCCTTATCATAGAGAAATAGATAGTTAAATTTTTTTTTATTGATAGTTAACTTCTTATAGATGACTTAAATGGTACAATAATTAAATTCTCATAAACCTCGATGAGTCGGATCAATATTTTCAGTTATTTCCGGGATATGAAAAGTAATAGAATAATTCCAAGAAGCTTCCATGTCATGCATGACTCATGAGAAATGGAAGAGAAATAGAATAGAGAAACATAAACAAATAGATCAGCAATCAACCGATTGCTACGCCTCGTCCAGCTCTTAATAATTATCATTTCTCTATTTTTTTTTGTTGTCTCAAAATACTAGAACAAAACAAAAAAAAACAAAAACTAATCAGTACTGTATTTTATTCTAGTGACCTGACATAATGATTTTATAAGTATTGATCGGTGCAGTGAATGCGCTGATGATTCGATGAACTGGATTGCAACTTACTTCCGTTGCGCATTTAAAACACTTGCGGTTTGTTTGATAATTTACCGCTACAAATATGTGATACATATCGTTTAATTATTAAGGTAAAAATATACCAACTAGATTACGCTATTCTAGAACTAGAAGCAATCGTGTATAATGTAATTTGGAAAACTCGATTTAGATTATTCTCAACCAGATGTATTATTCTGCCCGGCAAATAAGAATACCCGCGTACATATTTTCGATATTTTTCGAAACAAACAATACTCATGACAAATTGACAATTAGTATATCTTTTCTATTTAAAAAAAAAAAAGAAACATCCATCAAAAAAGTCAAGAAAACGAGCCAAAAGTGTTACGATTCAAAGTCGTCGTTCAAAGTTTGGTTCTCTTTTATAAAAAAAAAAAAAAATCTTCTTAGCTTCACACATTTTTTAAAAGACTCCATCTTCCCAATTTTTTTCATATCTTAACGATTTCAACATTTCTAACGTTCTTTAATTCGTTAACCCAAGTGTGTTCTCCAAGTATTTTCTTGATTAAAGGCCCAAAATTATTTCTCAAAATTTTCAGACAAGAAGAGAGATTTGTAACTATAAGCAGCTATGGCTGGTGGTACTCCTAGTCCTGGTCCTGGTCGGAGAAGAAGAAGATTACATCTAAGCAAGATCTATTCCTACACTTGTGGCAAATCAAGTTTCAAAGAGGATCACTCCAACATAGGAGGACCCGGTTTCTCCCGTGTCGTCTATTGTAACGAACCGGGCTCTCCGGCAGCTGAACGCCGGAACTACGCCGGGAATTACGTCCGGTCGACGAAATACACCGTCGCTTCTTTCTTCCCTAAATCTCTCTTCGAGCAGTTCCGCCGCGTAGCTAACTTCTACTTTCTAGTCACCGGAGTCTTGTCGTTGACTGATCTCTCTCCTTATGGAGCCGTTAGTGCTCTCTTGCCTCTTGCTCTCGTCATCTCCGCCACAATGGTTAAAGAAGGTATCGAAGATTGGCGCCGTAAACAACAGGTCCGCCCGATCTTAAAAACAAAAACTCAATCTTTACTCTTAAAAAGTCAAACTTTGCTATTCAAGTACAAAAAATAAAGTTTCGATTTTTAATAAATCTTCCATAAAGTATGGATCTTTATTAAAACCCTTGAATCAAAATTTTTTTTTTTCTTAGGATATTGAGGTGAATAACAGAAAGGTCAAAGTACACGACGGGAATGGAATATTCCGGCAAGAAGAGTGGAGCAAACTAAGAGTAGGTGACATAGTGAGAGTCGAAAAAGACGAGTTTTTTCCGGCGGATCTTTTGTTATTGTCGTCGAGCTACGAGGACTCGATCTGTTATGTAGAGACGATGAATCTGGACGGTGAGACGAATCTGAAAGTGAAACAAGGACTTGAAGCGACTTCTTCGTTGTTGAATCAAGATTCAGATTTCAAAGATTTCAGAGCACTTGTTAGATGTGAAGATCCAAATGTGAATCTTTATGTGTTTGTTGGGACTTTGGCTCTTGAAGAAGAGAGGTTCCCATTGTCGATTCAACAGATTCTTCTACGTGATTCCAAGCTTAGAAACACAGAGTATGTCTACGGAGCTGTTGTTTTCACCGGACATGACACAAAGGTACGAACTTTTTTTTTTTTTATATCTGCTCTGTTCTCTCACTCTGTTTTGGATTCTGAGTTGACCCCAAATTTGAAAAATACAGGTGATTCAGAATTCAACTGATCCACCATCGAAGAGAAGTAGGATTGAGAGGAAGATGGACAAGATTATATACTTAATGTTTGGTTTGGTGTTTCTAATGTCATTCGTTGGATCAATCATCTTTGGTGTTGAGACAAGAGAGGATAAGGTCAAGAACGGAAGAACAGAGAGATGGTATTTGAAACCAGATGATGCAGATATCTTCTTTGATCCGGAGAGAGCTCCAATGGCTGCAATTTACCACTTCTTCACAGCCGTGATGCTTTACAGTTACTTCATTCCGATCTCGCTTTACGTTTCGATTGAGATTGTTAAAGTTCTTCAGAGCATTTTCATCAATAGAGACATTCATATGTATTATGAAGAAACTGATAAACCTGCACAGGCAAGGACTTCGAATTTGAATGAAGAGCTTGGTATGGTTGATACAATTCTATCTGACAAAACCGGGACTTTGACTTGCAACTCAATGGAGTTTATTAAGTGTTCTATCGCTGGTACTGCTTATGGACGTGGTATAACTGAGGTTGAGAGAGCTATGGCTGTGAGAAGCGGTGGTTCGCCTTTGGTTAATGAAGATTTAGATGTTGTTGTTGACAGTTCTGCTCCTAAGATCAAAGGGTTTAACTTTGAGGATGAAAGGGTTATGAATGGGAATTGGGTTAGGCAACCTCAAGCTTCCGTGTTGCAGAAGTTTTTTAGATTGCTTGCTGTGTGTCACACGGCTATACCTGAGACCGATGAAGAGACCGGGAATGTCTCTTATGAAGCTGAGTCTCCTGATGAAGCTGCGTTTGTTGTTGCAGCTCGAGAGTTTGGTTTCGAGTTCTTTAACCGGACACAAAATGGGATCTCGTTCCGTGAATTGGATCTTGCATCAGGAGACAAAGTCGAAAGGTTCGTTCTTTAGACTCACTTGTTTTTGATGTAAGGTTGCGCTTTCTCTAACTCATGTTTTCCTCTGTTCTTGCTGCAGGGTTTATAGGTTACTAAACGTTCTTGAGTTCAATAGCACGAGGAAGAGAATGTCAGTTATTGTAAGAGACGATGATGGGAAGCTTTTGCTGTTGTCTAAAGGAGCTGACAAGTAAGCGAGTTGCAACACTGAACCATAGTTTAAAAACCTTATTGTTGAAAGACTTTATTAACTAACGTTGATGTTGTTGTGTGTGTTCTGTTTCTAGTGTAATGTTCGAAAGACTTGCAAAGCACGGTCGTCAATTCGAGGCGAAAACACAAGAACATGTAAACCAATATGCAGATGCTGGTCTAAGGACTCTAATACTTGCATACCGTGAGGTAGATGAGAATGAGTACATAGAGTTCAACAAGAATTTCAATGAAGCTAAGGCTTCGGTGAGCGAGGATCGTGAAACTTTGATAGATGAAATCACGGATAGGATGGAACGCGATCTCATTCTCCTTGGTGCTACTGCTGTTGAGGACAAACTTCAAAATGGGGTATGACTTTGAAAGACTATATAAAGCTACAAGTTGTTCAAGGTTTTTGGAATTAACGGTTGATGGGTGTTTCAGGTCCCGGAATGTATTGACAAACTTGCTCAAGCTGGAATCAAGATTTGGGTTCTAACTGGAGACAAAATGGAAACAGCTATCAATATTGGGTACTTATTTTGAATCTTTGTCTTATGTCTGTTCTTGTGTGTGTGTTTTTTTGGTTACTGACTTCAGAATCTTCTCTTGCAGATTTGCTTCTAGTTTACTAAGACAAGAGATGAAACAGATCATCATAAACCTTGAGACACCTCAAATCAAATCTCTAGAGAAATCTGGAGGCAAAGACGAAATCGAATTGGCATCAAGAGAAAGCGTTGTGATGCAACTACAAGCAGGAAAGGCCTTACTCTCTGAATCAGGCGCAAGCTCTGAAGCATTTGCTTTGATCATTGATGGGAAATCGCTAACCTATGCCCTCGAGGACGAAATCAAGAAAACGTTTCTTGATCTTGCCACTGGTTGTGCCTCTGTGATTTGCTGTAGATCATCACCTAAACAAAAAGCATTGGTACAACCTCTACATCTTGATGACATTTCTCATGTTTTTTTTCTAATGTTTCAATTCTAACAATTATTTTCGGGTTTTCTAGGTTACACGGCTGGTTAAATCTGGAACTGGAAAAACAACCTTAGCGATTGGAGATGGAGCAAACGATGTAGGAATGCTTCAAGAAGCAGACATTGGTGTTGGTATAAGCGGTGTTGAAGGAATGCAAGCAGTGATGTCTAGCGATATCGCCATTGCTCAATTCCGATATCTAGAACGTCTATTGTTAGTTCATGGTCATTGGTGTTACAGCAGAATCGCATCAATGGTAAAAAGACTGAAACTTCTCTCTGATTACACCATTAGTCTCAATCATTCTCTTACCCCGTGTTTTCGCAATTTCCAGATTTGTTACTTCTTCTACAAGAATATCACATTCGGAGTCACAGTGTTCTTATATGAAGCTTACACTTCCTTCTCGGGACAACCTGCATACAACGACTGGTTCCTTTCTCTTTTCAACGTCTTTTTCTCTTCTCTCCCTGTCATTGCCCTTGGAGTCTTTGATCAAGACGTCTCAGCTCGCTTCTGTTACAAGGTAGGTTTAGAGATTAAGATTCTTGAAATCTGCTGTAAATTTTTTCGACCCCTGCTACAGTCACTTACCCTTTAATCTTTGTTTCTGGCAGTTTCCATTGCTATACCAAGAAGGTGTTCAGAACATTCTCTTCAGCTGGAAAAGGATTATAGGATGGATGTTAAATGGATTCATAAGCGCTCTCGCTATTTTCTTCCTCTGCAAGGAATCTCTAAAACACAACCTATTTGACTCCAATGGCAAAACCGCAGGCCGGGAAATCCTCGGTGGAACAATGTACACTTGCGTCGTGTGGGTTGTCAATCTCCAGATGGCTTTATCAATAAGTTACTTCACTTGGGTCCAACACATTGTGATTTGGGGATCGATAGCCTTTTGGTACATCTTCCTCATGATATATGGAGCTATGACCCCAAGTTTCTCTTCCGATGCATACATGGTCTTCCTCGAAGCCCTAGCTCCTGCTCCTTCATACTGGCTCACCACTTTATTCGTCATGATCTTCGCTTTGATCCCTTACTTCGTATACAAGTCAGTCCAAATGAGGTTTTTCCCTAAATACCATCAAATGATTCAGTGGATTCGGTACGAGGGTCATTCTAATGATCCTGAGTTCGTTGAGATGGTGAGGCAGAGGTCGATTAGACCCACCACCGTCGGATACACAGCGAGAAGAGCCGCAAGTGTACGGCGCTCCGCTAGGTTTCACGATCAGATCTATAAGGATCTTGTTGGTATCTGAAGAGTATAGATTTGTTTCTCTGTAAATACGTATATCTCTAACTTGGAGACTAGGGTTTTCTGTTCTTGAGATTCCTTGCCAGAGAAAGGCTTCTGTAATTTTATTACACACACGCAAATGTTTTGTACATAATTTTTTAATAGCTTAGATTCATGTATTTTTAATTTTATTGTGGTCTTTAGAATTGATCGTTATTAGAAACAGAAATTTCATATGATGATGATAGTAGCAAAGTACAAAAGTGTTATGTTTAATTAGTAGTTTATATTTTGCTAAGTACTACAATAGTAAATCTATAATTAATTTGTTTATTCTGATTATCTATTAATTAATCTGACCCTTTTTGAGAATAATAAAAGAAAGATCTCATACGTCCACTGTCCAGTCCAATGTATTTAGACCACACCAAAAAGATAAGACAACAAATTTTGGAAATTCAAAGTTCAGACAAAGACATAAAAAGAAGGATCCTGTGAGGTTTGATAAATTCCTATTTAATTTTTGTTCGTCAACGATTTCAATTATTTAACTGTTTCAACCATTACAATGCTACACCATTGCAACAACTGGCTATGTTAATCCAAATGCACCCATTACTCATATGCTTTTATCTTTTAAACCCAACAAATGCACTCAACAGTATATACCATTCGAAGTCCAAAAAACTGTAAATTTAATTTAAATGCAACTAAATTACTATAACTTTGCCAAATCGTTGATTATACTACATAATAGTATAGATTAAGTAAACTCATTAACTAAAGAAAAGATATTGGAATTGGCTTATACTTTCAAATTTTTTTGTCAAAAGTCAATCTTGACATGACATTTTTAATTAGTACTACCATTCTACCAAATTAATCTTTTACGTCACTCCACCAACGGATCACAAATTAATTAATAGAAGATTAACGCATTGTTAATTGCACAAGTTGCACGAAGACAAAAATAATAAAAAAAAAAAAAAAAAGAAGAAGAAGAAACAAACAGAGAATGACTAATTAGGAAGAAGCAGTTAATCCAAGAAAATCAGAAGCAGATTTAGCCATAATATGAGAAAACTCATTGAAACTAATAACACCGTCACCATTAGAATCAGCTTCCCTCATCATCTCCGTCAACTCACGGTAAGTCAACGGATGTCCCATTTTAGCCATTGACCCGGCAAGTTCCGCCGCCGTGATCGAACCGTTACCGTCGCGATCAAACGACCGGAAAACCTCCATCAGCTGCTCCTGGTTGATGAGAACCTCTTCGTTCAAATCAGGCAGTATCGCCACCACGAGCTCGTCGAACTCCACGGATCCGTTGCCGTTGCGGTCGATCTGGTTTAAGAGGAGAGAGATCTGATCGCCGCGTGGTTTGATCCCTAGAGAACGGAGAAGCGCCGCGAGCTCGAGCTGTGTTAAGCTCCCGTCGTTGTCCATGTCGAAACGCGCGAAGATGTCTTTGAGTTGTTTGATTTGATCGGTTGGTTTCGTCGACGCCATTGATGAAAGGATCTGGAGTTTTTTTTTTTTTCTAGGGTTTCATTTTGAAAATGTTGGGGATGAATAGTTACTTAAAGTAGAAACCGCGTTTTTGGAGACGAAGTTGAAAGTAATAATAACTATTTATTGTTATATGTAGAGTTGAATAGTAAATTGAAAATTTAATTGCATTATCTAAAAGTTTTAGATTTATGCTATTTTCAATTATTGGATAAGATATTAATATGTGGAGACAAATTAATGGAGGGATTGACGGTGAAATCATTAAATTGGAAATTGGGTAGGAAGCACAATCACACAGCTATATTCTTGTCTTATAATTATTTTTATTTTGTGATATTAGTTTCATAGTTTTGATGTTTTTATCATTTCAGTTACCATATAAGAATTTTTTAGAGTGTATTTTTTTTGAAAAAAATCAACAAAAATTTGAGGTATTTTTTTCCAAATTTCTACTTAACGTTTTGTTAAAATATTTCTAACGTCTATGAAAAATAGTTGAAGTAGGTTTATGTTTTTATCATTTTAGTTACCATTTATTATTCACCATCCGCATTATTAAACATACTAAACTAAATTTATGTAATTGGTTTAAGTATAATAAATTTTGATTGTTGTGCTTTAAAGATTTGGAAATTAAATCTTTCAAGACCATATGAAGATTAAGTTACCATTTTAAAATGTCAATATATATTGAATTTTATATGAGGTGGATATTAATAGAGCAAGAACCTGTCAATTATATGAATTTTTCTTAAAGCAATATCATTTGTTAAAACGTTAAGTGGTATAGTAGTATGAATTTCTTAAATTTGGAACAAGCAAATTAAAAGAAAATTCCAACCTAGTTGATATTATTATTTCGATATAATTTAGGTGAAGTTGTGAATATATAATCCAAGGAGTACAAATTTTCTTCGACGATCTCATAACGACTTACAAATCTTATGTCAAAGTTGTCATTACCACAATTTGGCATTGACGAAGAATTTTGAACCCTCTCTTGTCCCCAGAAGCTTCCAAACAAAAACTCACCATCCTTTGAAAACTCCTCTAACGCTTGTTCAACTTCTTCAATACACCTAAGACCTTCCATCTCCATACTCATCGTCATAGACTCTTTCCTCCATCCAGAATCAACGTCGGTATTTTCTTGACGACATTCGCAACAAAGCCCCATTCTTTTAATCTTTCGATTGATCCCCCATTTTGCGTAACATTTTCTCGTGTTCTTGACTAGCTTTTGAGGGAGTCCAAGGAAGATGAAGATCGCGATCTGGAGAACTAGACAGTTGCAACAACATGATACAACGACGCAGTCAGCTGCAAATGTGTTGAGATCTTCCATGGAATCTTGAAGGAGAGAGTCGAATAAGAGATAGAAAGACGATAGAAGACGTTAAAGAACAAACTAAATCCTAACATATTTTGGGATATTTGGTCTGAAGGAACTCCTTTGTTCTTTGCTTCTATAAGGAAGGCATTGAGGAAAAAGGTTAAGCAAGGAAGCAAATGTAATAAATGAAGTTATATGGAGTATTACTTTTAGATAACATAATGTGTAAACAGAATTTGTGAGATTACGATAATCGTGGCTGATTTTTTCTTGAATAACACTCTACATTAAATTAGCCATTCGATCAAGATATTCTTTTTTGGTATGGTATGGACGAAGAAAATGGTTTTTGATCATATTATTAAAAACATTTCTTAATCTTAAGTCTTAACAAAAGAATAAAGTTTATTTAGTGTATATATCGTTGAATCCATGTCCTCGAAGCTGAAATGAGCATGTGATTACAAATCTTTTTGGAAATTAGCAATTGAAGTAGTTAAAAACTTCATATAAATTGATAGAATAAGTGTGAATCCCTTAAAAGATATGACGTAATTCAAAACTCTTTGTGAAAAGCTGTCCATTGTGTACACGCTAAGTATCTTTTCTTATACATCAAAAAGCATAGGCTATGTGAATCGGTACATGAAGATACGATGACAGATTGATACGTTTGGCAAAAATATGCATTGACCTTTTTCTTAATAGACCATGCATAAGTATGGCGAAGATTAAAAAACAATAACACCAACAAGTAACAACAAACAAAAATTGTTATGAAGATGGAAATAGAAACATATAATTTGGTAAGTAATCAAGAAAATGAGAAAACGTTTCAAAACAAAAGCTTGCCTTGCCTCATGAAATTTTGGAAATGGTTAAAAGATTGTAAGTAACTCGTTGACTCGGCGAATGTGTTTTCTTGACTAGCTATGAAGAAATTTGGATTATGATTTTTACTTGACTCATTTGATCCTTGGGGTCTTTCGGGCCAAAGTTATTAAAATTTTTCTCAAGTTTGGGAATACAATAAGCTATATATTTTGTTTGGGCTTACGTGATTGGATATTTGCTTATAGAAATTGGGCTCAATAACATTTTAGGGACATAATCGAAAGTGAGAGAATACGATCACGTTAAGGAACAAAATAGAAGGCTTGCAAAACAAACGCCACCAACAAAACAAATGCTCTCCGAGCTTTTACGAGCAACTTAAGAAGATCCATATGATTGTTGTACGAAGGACAGAGTTCTATGAAAAAAACAGCCTCTCTTAATACATACGTATATAGACTATAGTACAACATTCTCTAACAGCTGAATTAAGAACTTGTTCTTTTGAGAGAGGTAGTGTGATTAGAGTCGTGATTGCGTGCATTGTCCTCGATACATATGCTCAAGATCACCATGCCATGATAACATGATTCTTCTTTTCATAGAAGTTCTATCCATGCCATGATAACATGATTATAACAAGCGACTTGAGAGCTATAACGGGAACGTCGGGAAGTGAAGAGTGAAGTGAAGACATTACAAAAATCTCACTGAACTGATTATAAACCTCAGATTTAACGGTGAAACTCAATCAAGCATTAGTACACCAAACATAAATCAAACCGAATCAAACCTCAAAAAAAAGTTTTATTTCCAAAATATTGAATCAACTCAATCAAGCATTAGTACATATACAGTACAATATTTTTATAACCAAAAAAACTGATACAAGCAAACCAAAAGTAAAATTATGAAACAAAACTACAAAAAATATACTATTTGACTAAATCTCAAATTCGATCCGAACCAAGAAATCATACTATGTTTATATTAGCTTATTAGAATCCCACATCGGTTGGGATATGTTTCTTGGGGTAATATATAAGGATCATGCACTACTCCACTCATAGCCAATTGGTTTTGGGTTGGATGTCCATGATTCCTAATATGGTATCAGAGCCCATGGTTAGGCCCAACAAGCAATTTCCCACAAAGAAATGGTTTCCACCTATGTGACTCATATAAGTGGCATGTTTTGTTGTATTTCCGAGATGTTGGGCTTGGGCTGTTTCCCGTTGGACCGTTTCTCACCCACATCTCGAGGAGGCCTATTAGAATCCCACATCGGTTGGGATATGTTCCTTGGGGTAATATATAAAGATCATGGACTACTCCACTCATAGCCAATTGGTTTTGGGTTGGATGTCCATAATTCCTAATATGGTATACTACGACAATCATTTCTCTAACCATAAATCTAGAAAACTAACCCGAAGCTAAACCAATATCGCAAAACTTGGAGTTGGATATATTCGAAAAAGAAAAGAAGAAAAAAAAGACAAAACATAAATAGATGAAAAGAAAAAGATTAAATTAAAGCTGTTTTTTTTTTTACTAAAATTGACATCGGATCGCACAAAACCAGCTCCATGTTTCATTATTAGATCCCATAAAAATTGTCTCTTCATTATGAATCTGTGTGATGATGAAGTTGATGTTGTTGATGATGATGATGATGATGTCCAAATATCCATTTCCATCCTTTGAAACTCTTTCGACTCTTTCTCATCTCTCCTCCATCTTTCCGACAAGATCCTCCTCCTCCATGTACCAATACGCCGTCGTTTACATCTCCTCCACCAGAAGAATCAAACTTAAGATCAATGAACCCTGGCTCTTCTCCTCCGGTGAAGTAACTACTCTCTTTCATTGACATTACCCTCCTCGTAAAATTCATCGCCGTCGAATCACATTTCCGATACTGCTCCGTCGTCTTCGCCGCCGCTTCGTAGTTACTCCTCCGTGGTGGATGATTCTCCCTCCGATTATACTCTGTTTCACTAAAGTTACTCCTCCGAGTAGGATACTCTGTTTCACTAAAATTACTCTTCCTCGCCTCGAAACCACTTCTTCGCGGCGGCTCCGATTCACTGAAATTACTTTTCCGATTCTCCGTCGTCGTTTCGCTGAAATTACTCTTCCTCCCTCCTTCGAAATTGCTCCTCCGATGCTCCGTCGTCTCGCTGAAGTTACTCTTCCTCCCTTCGAAATTGCTCTTCCGAGGGTACTCTGTTTCGCAAAAACCTAATCCGCCATTAACACTCGAGCTTCTCGCGGCGGAGAACGCACCGGAATACGAAGAACCGTCTTCCTCCGATCCGATACAGTACAAATCTTTACCTCGGAAACTACAGAGCGATCTCGATCTCGAAACTCCTAGTTTCTTCACATCATTGTTATAATCCAAACCCCATGAATCATTGTTACTGTTCTTCTCAAAATCTCTCTCCTTTTTCAGATTAATCTTCCTAAAGAACCTTCCGATCTTCGAGAATCTATGATTCTTCGTTCTCTTATTAATCTCAACGCAACTGCTACTACTCCTCTTGAAAACCACCACTTCCTCTGTTTTCCTCTGTTTCGTCTCTTTCCTCTGTTTCGCCCTCTCTTCATCGATGAGGGAAGAGATCCGGACAACGTTTTCTTCGGGGACGGATTCTACGGCGGCGTTAGAGGTTCGAGTGGGAGAGATATCGGAACAAGAGCAAGAAGAGAGTCGCTGCTCGCCGCATTCTGAGCAGACGAGATTGACTAATCTGTCGTTGAGACAGTACGGACAAATCCCGACGCCGGAAGAAACTGATGGATGTTTCCGGCAAGTGAACTCCGACGGAGTGCTGTAATATAACGAAACGTCTTCGTTTCTTTGTTCCATTGCTGTTCTCTTTCCTCTTTCTTTCATTGCCAAAAGCCAAAATCAAGAAACAGAGCAGTTTCCCAAAAAAGAAATCAAGAAACAGAGCAACGCAGAGAAAAAGTTTCCAAATTTGGGATTTGTTTTGGTGATTGAAGATCCAGAGAAGTGGAGATGACGATCGGATCTTAAATTAGAGTTTGTTTTTTAAAAACTTTTTCTTTATCTCTGATTTTGATAGATGAGAGGATTTTTGAAAGAGTGAGAAAGTGTAGTGACGCCTTAGCTATAGGCTTCGAGAGTGTTTGCTTTAGCTTTACGTTTTCATTTTTTTTTTTTTTTTTTTAATTTTTCTTCCCCTTTTCACTTGCCCCACAAATTTTGTTCAATTTATTTCGTTTTTAAAATGACTGGTTTTATTACTTTTATTAGTATTGTTTATTATCTCAATTATTTCCATGATTATTGACATCATATCCTCAAATTTGGGCAAAGTTTACGGTTAAAAATAAAAAATATGGAAAATGATAGAAAGAATCGGAATTTGATTGTGAGAATCGAGAGAGGTAATTAGCATTGGGATTATGAAGTAATTTAGGAAAATCATATGAGAAGATTCGTTAGAAAACGAATAATTATTTTGTAAAAAATAGAGTTAGGGAAAGAAAAGAAAAAAGATAAAGTGTATGATCAAGAAAGCACCTTAGGGTTGTTTTTTCTTTTTGTGTGTTTTTGAATTTGGTAAAGCCGAGGACAGAATTTTAGATATCAAACTCAAGTTTATATAAGTTTTGGTAAATTATGATTACAGTCGAAGTTATTAGTCTCTTCTGTAAGAAGAATCAATAACTATGTTGCCATATTTACCAAGCAACTAGTCTGAACTGTGCGTGTGTTTTTTTGTTGTTGTTGTAGTATCTTTTTATCACATTCATTGTGTGGGATTTAATTTACGGTATCAATCAATATATAAGACAAAAACAAAAGTCACAAAATTATTAAAGAGACTACAAAGAATATATTTTTTAGGTTTAAATTTTAAGATAAAGGTAGAGATGTTTGATTTAGACAAGATGGCATTTTCAGATGTTTGATTTAGACAAGATGGCATTTTCTAGAAATAAGTCGGTTCTAGTCATTTTGTATGGCTGATTCTATGCGAACATGCACGTCAATGTTTTAAATTGTCCAAACATATCTATGTGAATCCAAAAACATTATTGCACAAGTAGACAAAAACGTCTCAAAAAGAAGAAGAATAAAATGCAAGAGAATGAAATAACAAAAATGAATACAAGTGGAAATATATATGTGGAGACGAACGAACGAACTGATCATGCGTTTGCCATTTGTTCTTTTAGAAGTCAGTATTAATCCTCTTGTCAATTTCTTTAATTAAGTCACTTCCTTGTACCCCATAAAGACATACAAAATATACATATAACCATAATGGTGTGATTATAATATATCCTAATTTCATATTGTTTTTGTAAGTAAAAAATGGTATACTATGTGCTGCAACGGTAACACGAATAATAGAGATTAGTTTTGTAGGATTTTTTTTGGTAGCCATGTAACAAAAATAAGTTGTATAAAGAGTTTTGAGAAATAGACAAGATATGACTAGGATCTATTTGATTTTTCTTCGTCTTATTATTATTATTATTATTATAGACTCTTCTAATGATTAAAATTGTGCATGCTGTGTCCTTTTTAAGTTTTACAATTTAGTGTCTTCATTATATAACATCATTTTATTCCTAACATTATCTTAACTTTTTATGATATAATACAACGTGAATATAGTAAATTCTGGGTATATATTTTGTGTGTGAGTGATAGTAGTGTATTTTCCGGTTTGAGAAATATATTCGTAAGTTTTTAAACACTAGGGTCAAATCAAACTCATTCCTTTGGGTTACGTGGGTACAATAAATACAAGAATCATATAAAACCCAAGAAAAAATAAAGTTTGACTTTCGTAAAAATAAATTAATTACCAATCATCTCTTGAAAGCATAACATATAACCCGAGGCATGGTATGGCCCAAGATCATCATTTTTTCTATTTCTTTAAGTTGATTTCGGGTACATACTTCATACATGTGCGGTGTGTTTATTCTACAAACAAAACACACGAAACGTAATAAAGAAACTAAAAAAAAAATACTACTTGAAATAGAAACGTGAAATTTTCGAGACTGTTTTTGTCTCTCTAGAGTTATGTATATGGGACATGGACTCATGCCTTTAATGTTTAACGTGACGTGGGGGACATTGCAAATATTTACTCCATTGTCTCTCAACTCTAATGTTTTTGGTATTTCTTATACTATTAGCTAGCATATTACAAACTCTCTCATACACACAAAAGTTAGTTTATAGGTACATTCGTCACAAACTTGAGGTTAACAAAAGAAAAAAACTTCATAAATATAACCATAGCGTCGGCAAAGAAAGAACATTCTTTTTCAAATTTGGCCAAATTTTGATGTAATTATTAACACATTTTGATAAAATAAAATTTTAAAAATAGAAGAGCTCAGAAATATGGGTGGGTAAAAAGTGAGATAATGCAAAAGTCAGCACGCCCCTAGGCAGCATGCTTGAGCAATAGACATCATTTGAGACATGTCAATGTTCTAAGGTATGTTTTGTCTCTTATTTTTATAAAAAATATTCTTGCATTTTTTTTTTCTTACAAAATAAATAAACTTAATTTAATAAGTAGTTTTTGTTCTACGTATGTATCTCTGTGTTAAAAAAAAATAATCATTGTGTTGTATTGTTCCGTTGCTCATTAATTATATTGTTTGTGTTTCCATGATTGGATTATTCATTTCTAAAGAGACAAGATCTTGCTTTTCTCGTTAACTTAATTTTAATTAACCTTTTTCTCCACACATTTTACATTTTGGCATTCCAGTGTCGGTCCGGTTTAAGGTGTTTTTAAAAACATGCTCCAAAACTAGCCGCATCGGCTCTTGTAATGGACCTGAACCCTTCCATGTTTTACAGTAGACATTACAGCAATAGATCACAGCAAATGGTGTGAAACCACCTGCCTAACATGTTCACATGTCAAAGTTCCAATAGAAGGGCTAATTAAGGAATATTTTTTTAAAAGCAACATTATACAAACACGGTTCTACATGAATAACATTAAAGAGTATACATCCAAAAGCATATCGATCAATTATTTTAGTTGCGAAGTAACGAAACATTCAGATTTGTGTTGGGATTTGCATTTATACTTCAAAGTGCAAAACTGCGGCTTTCACAAATTTAATGGCACGATTTTGCTTTAGGGTTTCGTCAGCTTTCGTTCGGTGATTCCTTCTTCTCATCACTGATTAACCGAAATCGATCTGCCGGAGAATTGTGATTCAAATCAATCGCTGCTATAGAATTCACGAAGGATATGAAAGATGAAGAAGGAGAAATTTCAACATCATCATTCACGCGTCCATGGGCGAATTCACATGAATTTGTTTAATTAGAACACAAAAACGTTTAAGAGTCACTTCACACTTGCAAAGCATATTTTTTTACCACTTCTAATATTCTCCAATGGATCGTAAATTTAATGCTTTGGATGATTGATTACAAAGCTCATCATCGTACGTTAGTACTACAAGCTAAGTTACTTACACGGTTGAGATCTTCTTTACTTTACATTCTCTTGTAGTCTTGTCTGCTAAACTGCTGGACAAACGAATAAAATGTCTTCACTTCACATCATTGGCCGAGTAGGGGAGCCAACATCACTAACTATCTGAGATCATTATCCTCCAATCCAGATATAAGTTCAGTCAGCTGGCTTCTGACACCTCGTAAAAGCTCCATAACAGCATTGTTGTGAACACAGTCTATTTTTCTACGAAAGTGAAGCGAACCCGTAAGAAACAACCCATCTTCATTAATGAAAGAGAATATCAGAAACAAAAGTACATACACAGCTTCTCCTTGATAATATTCCCAAGCTTTGAATCAGCAACAGCTAAGGTTTCACCATCACAGTTTGTTTTCAAAAACTTGCGTAGACCCTTGCTTGGAGTTCCCTCAAGCAATTTAGCCACAGCTTCAAGAGCTTCAGATGTGTTGTCAAACTTGTCAAAAGTTTTAAGCTTAAGATAAATGAATTGAACACAGCACAAGGATGAAGATAATAACCTCAACATTAGAAAGCTTTCCTTCCTTCAAGACTTTAAAGAGGGCAAAACCACCTGGCGTCTCAAACAGTAGTAGCATTTTCACAAGCTCCTAAGCCATCCCCTGAAATTAAAACACCCTTAAAATCAACTCAACGTCTCAAAGTCACCATACTTACAAAGTTCTTCTTTTAGGAGCTACAGAAACTAAGCTAGTAAGAAACCATATTTCAAGAAAAAGCCTTCTTCAAGTTTACAAATCACAATCTATGGGATAAAAAAAACAGAGCACATTACTCTGTTCAAATTCTTCAAAATCCGACGGGAGGAAAAAACTTCACTAAGCTTTAGAAACTTAACCGTATTTCTTCAAAATTACTAACACAGATACACGTCCAACTACTAATAAATCTTTTTTAAACATTGTTTTCATAAAACTCTACTGATCGGAGGGAACTAAACCATCACGAAGCTTCTTCTGTCAACATTCATCTACATTAGATTCTAGAAAGAGAGATGCTCATAAATAATAGATCCACAAATAAAATAGTCTCACAAATCCTCTGAAAAGCAAAAATTAACAAGAATACAGTCGTTTGTATTTTAAACACCAACAAGGAGTCTCTCTATGTAATAACTAAAAGATAATAAAGGGTTAAATGTTTTTGGATTTAAAGTACATAAAAAAAAGAAACTCAATAAAATTTAAGAAAAAAAAAAAAAAAACTGAAATTCTCTCCAGCGACACAAAAGGGATCTAACAAAACCGTTTTCTTCATTGCTTTTTACGGACCGCCGACACTTGCCGGTGGTTCTCCTTACTTTTAAGTTTGTTTTCTTTTTCTGTTTTCAATAATTGCCATGGGAACACTTATATCGGATTTGTTTCCGATCTATCTCCTTCTTTTGCATGGTGGCAGTGTTTGTGTTCATGTTCACAATGGATTATCAGTTCCATGCAAAAACGATGCCAAACCGTGAAGCAGAAGGTGTAACTTCGAGTTCTCTTGAGCAAATAGTCTATGCAATCTCGATTTGGGATTTTTCTTTTAGAAAGTGGAAACGCAATCGTTTCTAACATCTTCCTCTCTTTAGGGAGGCAATTCATTCTTGGTTCGTTAGAATGTTTTGGTTACTTGATTCAACATACAACGAGCTTGTTATCTCCGTGAAAGATTTCTCCATTTACTGAAAGGGATTGAGTATAAAGTTGAAAGAGATTTATGGCATATTGATCGGCGAATTTGGGATCCAGGCATAACAAACTTATGGAGAATCGAAGAATTAATGCAAGAGAAGATATTGAGTATCATCACTAATATTAGACGACTGTGGAGTTTTTTCCGTGAGAAGATAGTCAAGAACGACGATCTCATAACTTTGGGATTGATTCTAGAGAGGGAAAGAAACAGATTTATTTATCTGTTGGAGAGTAAAGCTTCGGTTTCCAAAGCGTCGTGGAAATTCACTTCTCTATCGTTCTTTTTATTGATTGGTTATGTATTTGTGGATGTGTATTTTGATTTACTTAGTGTTGGTGTATCTCTAATGTATCAACTCTTTTACAAGATTCTGAATCAATGAATGAATGAGGTGTTAAAAAAAAAAAAAAAACTCAATATTACAAAACAAGGGGATACGATACGAGAAAAGAATTTAAGAAGATCCTATGTAGAAGGGCTAGAGTTTAGATCAAAACCTCGATCACAATCCTCGTCAGTGATAGGGTTTTGTTCGGTGTTAGAAACAACAGATTGCGACTTTTCTTTCTTCTCAAGGCAAGCCATCACATGCTTCTTCACTCTCTCTATACGATCCTCGAGGATGTTTAACTCAGAGAGATCATCACAAGAATTGTATAGATCAGGGTCTTCCCACCAAACCCTAGCTTCGTCGATTGGTGTTTAACTTCAATCTTAGGAGGTGGCTTGAGGTTTAGGTAACAATCAGCGATCTCTTGGGCAGGAGAGTAGCCGGAGAAGGAGTAAACAACGTCGGAGATCTCTGACGGAGAGGTTACGAAGACGGCCATGTTGGCTCCGGAGAGATGACAGAGATCGGCGGCTTTCGAAAACACAGTTTGACGACGTTTAGAGCAAGCCACGGCTCTTTGCTGTTTGGTTTCTCGTTTCTTGATTTCGATTTTTCGTTTTGTTCCTTTCTTCATCGTGGACTCAGACGCGTTTGTGCTTAACGACGGCATAATGTTTCTTACCGAGACAAATAGATAGAGAGAGCAGTTCGAGAGAAATAGAGAGACTAGAAAGCATTTATATATAGATATTGTAATGATCGGGTCAAACTTAGGTCTTGTTATTATTTTCCATTTTATGTCATAATTATTGATTTATTTCCTATTTTACGTTTTGTGTTTTCTACTAGAAGTTTCTAAATCACAACAATAACTGCAGACCATATTTATTCTTAATTGATCAAAGCCTAAAAGATTCAATAACGACGTTCACAAAACCCTGAGAGAGAAGCATCTGAAGAAGAGAGAGAGATCGTAACTTGTTCTTCACCCATATCACATTTTGGCAGCTGCAGCAGCCAAACGCTTCTTCTTCTTCTTGACACTAGCGGATTTGTAACCGCCTTTGCACGGTTTCCCCCACGGAGTAACCGATGTCCCACCTCGGCTTCCACTACTTTTGCTTTTTCCTTCACCTCCACCATGTGGATGATCACACGGATTCTTGGCTATTCCTCTAACTGTGGGCCTTATACCCAACCACCTACTATGTCCTGCTTTTCTCAGCTTCTTAATTCCGTGAGACGGGTCCGACACTGTGCCAATCGTAGCACGGCAACTGGCGTTGATCCACTTGGTGTTTCCTGATGGAAGCTTCAGCAAGCATTTCCCTGAAGCATGCTCCTTTAGGATCTTGGCGTTGGTTCCTGCAGCTCGGACCATCTTGGCGCCTTGCCCTGGGTTTATCTCGATGTTGTAGATGATTGTTCCGATACGCATCATACCTAGTGGCATGGAACTTCCTACCATTGAGTTGATGTCCATGTGGAGCATCTCTTCTTTCATTTGCGCCACCAATGATTTGTTCTGCGCCTCAGCAAAACCTGTATAATAGAAACGGATAGATATAGAGGCCTTAAAAGTGCCAGTCATAAAATAAAGCACACCCAAATCAAAGACATGAATTTGACACAAAGCTAGACTGAAACTATGGATCTCCATGTATCATGTCATTAAGTAACTTTCAGGATGTATATACTCAACAGAGATTAATCTTCACAGAAGAAAACCATATAATATAGACTAGAGAAATCCCCCAAGTCCCATAAAGTAAATAAATGTACAGGATTCACCATTTTAAATGCAATTCTGAGGCAGCCAACACCTGAGTATTGCGTGTTGCTTCTTTCTGTTAGAACTCAATGCAATGCAATTCTCAAGCTTCTCTGATAAATCAAAAGCTTAAGCCCTAGTTATCAACTTTTCTTCATGTTGTAATGATGGTAAATTCTTCCAACACAAGAGTGAGTATCTTAAGCATAGTTTCAGAGTAGTCTAAATGGTGCAAGAATAACTAGGAAGAAGAGCTGATCTGATACAAGCTCACTCATTCGGTCATCTTCTAACTAGTTCTAACAGAGACAAGCAACTGCGGTTTCTCACACACACACTTGTTCATAATCTGAGTCGAGAAGTAAGTTGTACCATCCAGTTTCTTTCGTGATGATACACACAGACAATGAGAAAAGTGAGGAAGTAAGAAACCTACCTGTGGAGAAAGAGCGAAATGCTGGACGAATAATGCTGTTGAATAAAGAAGAAGAAGAAGCAGATCGAGGAGCTCTGCATAACGCTACAAGAGCCGACATGGAGTGAGAGACTGTTTGCTCCCTCCAACAACCTATGACATAATAAAACATACCATCAACAGTTTACAAGGTTTGCGATTTCCTACACAAAGACATTGAAATTGAGATTTTTAAAAATTCTCTCCCCTATTACGAATTAAAATTCTCAAGATTTCTAAACTAAAGAATACGAATGATTTTACAAAAACACACACAAATAAACAAACCTTGGGGATTGGGGTCAAAGAAGCAAGAAGCAAGTAGTGGATGAATTGGTTTCCGAGCTCCTTGGTGGAGGAATGACTGAAACAAAACACTCTTTTTCTCTTACGTCGTCCGATCGAACTGAACTGAAGAAATGAAATCGAGGGTTTTGCAATTTGAACCGGGTTTTCTCACACATTTTTCATTTGGCCTTAGGTCCGGTTTAGCCAGCCGCACCTGCTCTAAATGGGCCTGAGGACTGTTTTGTTTTGTTTTGTTGTCAAACGTTGCCTCAATTTTTAAAATTTTTGTCAACAATTTTTTTTTTTTTTAATTTGTATTGTTTTTTAATGGCTCAAATTTTTAAAAGAGTTAAGAATGAAAAATTACCCAAAGAAAGTTAAAAAGGAGATACAGTTTGTTCTAAAAGGTCCTAATTAAGTAATTTATGCACAAAGAAAAAAAAAAAAAAAAGTTATACAGAGAGAACCACACTGGCTTAATGAGCAACACGTTCCAAATCTTGTAGTTGTTGATTGAGTTAAATTCCTCTTGCAGTTCTTCTCCAATGTAAACTAACAATAAAACACTAGGGGAAGCCCTAACCAGTATTTTTCTTTTAATCAGGGAATTATATATTAGTTTAGAAAATGCTATTCAGAAATTGAGATACATAAATAATTTTTTTTTATTTAATCGTACATGAATACTTTTTATTATACCAACAACTCCGGAGCAGTCCCGGTGCTATTATTATACTTCTGAATGACAACGATCGATGCCGTCGTCGAAGATATCAGCAAATTGCCCAATAGGCCCAAGCTCTGGTGGGCATTCACTGCTTTCGCTAATCGCCGATGCTATCTCGCCACCTGGCATTCGACCGACCAAAAACAGATTGCTTTGCCGTTACTTGCTCAATCGCTGATCTAACATCCACGGCGGCGTTGTGGAGCGGTATCGAATTATCTGCAGACGATTTCTTTATAACTTGAGAGTCATCATCTCCTCATCCGATCTGCTACTAACTCAACTCCACCATTCGCGCAATCTCTCCCATTCTCTCCGGCGATACGATAAATCGGAGCAGTCCCGGTGCCATTATACTGCTGAATGACCACGATCGATGCCGTCGTGGAAGATATCAACAGATTACCGATAGGTCCAAGCTCTGGGCATTCACAGGTTTCTTCCCTAATCGTCGACGCTATCTCGCCACCTGGCATTCGATTGACTAAAAGCAGACTTATCCGAACCGAACCGAACCGAACCGAACCGAACCTTTCTTATTTAGTCGGCCGGCGAAGAAGTAACTCTGAATCGGTGAATCACCAAGATCGGTCCCAGAGCTCGGACCTATCGGTATTTTGTTGATTTCTTCAGTGAGAGAGAGAGAGAGAGAGAGAGAGATTAGAGATTAGAGACAATTGATGAGATTTGAGGTGAGTAACTTTCATAGCGTAGTCGACAAATCGAGATTCTTTTTCTTTTTCTTTTAGCGGTCATGCCCATTAACATGTTCTTTTTCTTTTAATGTCATACATATATTCACGGGGTAGTTTAGGTCTGGGCATAAAAACCGTATCTGAATACCCAACTCGGAACCCAATCCGAAAAACTGGATTCGGATTAGGTACGGGTTTGCCTATAAAACCCTATTGGGTTCTATTTTCTAATATATGTGGGTTCGGGTTAGGGTCGGGTAATATCCGGTACCCGTTTGGATACCCATTAAACCCGAACATATAAACATATTTATAATATTTATCATTAATATAATGTAATTACCCCAAAATTATGATTATAATTTTGAATATTTCATTTAGTTTTATACCTAAATATCAAAAATAATCAAAATATCTAAAATATTTTGTTATGTAAGTCAAAATTTAACTAAATTTATTTAAATTTAATTATATTTTTTCGGGTACCCGGTAGTTCGGGTACTAATTGGGTTCTAAAATTTGTAACCCAAACCGACTCGAACCCGATAGTACCCAAACCGAACCGAATTCATATATCTAAAAATACCCAATGGATTCTATTTTTCGAAATCCATTTACCCGAACTCGAATGGGTAATATCCAAACCCGAACGGATTACCCGAATGCCCAGCCCTAGGGTAATTCCCTTTTTCCTGCAACACAAATCTATCGTGAAGAATGCGTATACTATGGTTTAGCAAGAGAATTCTTCCAACACAAGAGTATTATAACATGGTTTCAGGGTACTAAATGGTCCGAGAATAACTAGGAAGAAGAGCTGATATGATACAAGCTCCAACAGAGAGAAGCAACTGTGCTTGCTTTCACACTTGCTCATAATCTAAGCCCACAAGTAAAAGTTGTAAACGCTAATACTCCTAGTTAAAAACGTTAATGATGTTAAAAACATATAAACGTTAGCATCCATATAAACGTTAGCATCCCCATAGTGGATAAAGAATATATAAACGCTAATAACACAAGTCACATTTACACTGTCTCTTAAGACTGTTTTGTCAAATGTGATTTTGCTATTTTTTCAAAACAACCACGTTGCCTCGAAATTTATAATTATTATCGTATTTAATTATTTATTTCTTTTTGTTCAAACAAAGTTAGGTCAATATCTCTTATAACCAACCCAACCACAAAAATATGAAATCTTGAAAAAATGTGATTACAATTACCAAATTCATCAATAATAATCTTGAAAAATCCGATTTTTTTTTTTTTCTTAAAACGTTTACACAAAAATAAAGGTGCTACATGAATTACCCTATTTCGACCAATCAAGAAAAAAAAAACAAACAAAAATAAATAAATAAAAACATTAATGAGTATACATCCAAAAGCATATCGATCTCAATCGTTTTAGTTTGCCCGCAGTAACAATAAATTCAGATTTGTGTTGGGATTTGCATTTGTGCTCCCTGCTAAAAAAAAAAAAAAAAAGCAAAACCAAAATGAAATCAACGAAAAAAACAAACAAACACACACAGCGAGTTCTTGAGACGTGAAGAAAACTAACAAAAATTTACGAAAGCTCATACCTTACGATTTTTTCATTTTTCTTTTCTTTTAATCACATTGTTGTTTCTTCAAGCTTCTTTACGAGTAATCCTGATGAACGATAAAACAGATCAAACTTGTCAAATTTTCGTAAAACTAAAACAATCAAACTGTACAAAAAAATAGAGAATGTATTATTCCAACCTGAAGCAGTAGATTCCAAGTGCAGTTGTGATCTCATGAATGACTGAAGTTGCAAAATGCGCATATAGTGACAATGTGAATATACAATAACCAAGAAGAACCCAAAACTCATCCACAAGAGCAACCCTGAGGAGAGATCATTTATTGAATCTTATTATATAAGCCTGATGAAAACGACAACGAGTAAACCGGAAAATGAAAAAGAACAAAACATTACCCGTCATTGAGTCTAGCGGTTAGAGCATTTGCTAGTGCAAAGGGAAGGTATAGCAGTGACTGTGCAAGAGAGAAGGTTAATGAGGACTACCAACAAGAATGAATTGTACCGACTGAGAAGAAAGTAATCTGATTCTTACCATACACATGTTTGTTTTTAATCCTTTGGGTTCATCACACAAGTGAGCTAGAATCATTCTTCCCTGATATCAAAACCCGTGACCAAATGATTCAGCTTTTGATTCATTATTAAACAACAAATAATGATTTCAAAACCAGATTGCTTACCACAAGGAATCCAAATGCAAGACCAGTTCCCATTACGACTAAGTGAGGGTAGTTTCTTATGAGATCAATTGGAGACAAGTAATCCCTGATTAAGGCAAGAATACTGATTAGTCTCACTTCGTTGTAGGAACAGATTAAGACAAAAATGGCTAACTGTCATGTATTCAGCAAGTTAAAGAACAAGTTAGAAAAAGACATACCAAATCAAAACTCCTGCAATCAACGTGACTAATGGATATAGCTGAATACAGAAAAACATATTGGCGTTACATATCTTAGTTATGAAAAAAAAAAAACGAAATATAAGTAACTAAATCAAAATTTGGTTTCAGGAGACTATATACCATAGCTAATGCTAGAAGCATGCTTCCTTTTCTTGACTGTACAACTTTGTAAACATTAGACGAGCTGTAGAATGAAGAAAGGTGCATATGAGCAGAGCAATGCATAGAAAAAAGTTAGCAATTTTCTCAGCTTGAAAAGACAATAAGACGGATGAATTGTGGATAACTCACTTGATAGCAAGGGTTGGTATAACAGCAAACAATATCATCGTGAATAGGATTATTCTTGACATTTGCATCTCTGTAAAGAACCAAGAAAAGTTCCAATGGCGTTAAATAAACTTCTCAGGAGAAAAATTAGTGGAAACCAACAAAGAAAACAAAAGGTTTGTGGAATATTTACCGTTCAAAAACGGAACCCAACTAAACAAAGGAATTGACTTCCCCAACGGCTGAGCCCACCACTCGGCACCTTGAGATTAAAAAGAGTATAACAGATTAAGAAAGAATTGTTAGTGATAGAGATTTCTTTCCATGGTTGGAGGCTTACCAACAATGGCTGTGAAGAAATGGCCACAGTATATAAGTGCAAGACCTTCTGTAGGACCATTGACTACCGGAAGAGTAAGCGTATTGGTAAAATAGCTAAACACAAAAGAGCAAGAATGCAAAGTATTAGAGATTTCTCAACGATTAATCAGAGTTAAACTTGAAATAAAAAACACTTACTGTTCCCATGTTGCTCCAAAAAATGGAACAGCTGAAATAACCCAAAACCAGAAAGTATCTCTTCCACACATAGCAGTGCTCCCATATGCCATTGTTTCTAACGCACAACCAAGAGCATCACAACCATGGTCGAAAAGCTCTCCTAGTGGGCTAGACGAATTGGTTCTTCGTGCTTGCTTCCCATCAACCGCATCAAAAGTCTAAGATTCAACCATAAGCGCTCAAGATATGTCAGGAACACAGTCTACATGACCCTTAAGAAGCAGATGAAATTGGGATATTCAAGAGAAAGAAGCAGACCTGATACAAAAACAGGAGTAGGCCATGTGCAAAGTGAACCCATCGAGGAGGAGCAGAATCCAACTTAGGCGAGTATATCTAAGCACAGTTTGAAGAAACCCATATGAGCAAAGCAACCAGAAGCTTCAAGAGAATAAAGAATTATGAAAATCAAACCAAACTCACATAGCCTAACAAAGCAGATGTGAGAAGAAACATGAACCCCATAAGTGTTATCTACAAAACAAAACACACACAAACCGTAAGTGTTTGTTAAGTTTCAATGCGAAATAAAGAATTAACTTATACCATGTTGGGTCTGGATATGGATTCCAAAGTGAACACATGAAAAGACAAACAAAAAACGTTAGCTTCAGATCTCTAAACAACTAAATTAAAGAGAATGTAAAAGGAGGATACTTACGGCATCCATAGAGGGAAGATTTTGACAAAACGGTTCCAAAAAGGTTGGAGAACGTATTTGGCAAGATAAGAATGATCAACACCACTGTATTTGTGTTTCTTAAGAGCAGCTACACCATGAGCTCCTATGTAACCCATTTTTTTTCAAAATTACAATTCTGAATCCAAATTGGGTCTCTTTCTCAAATCAACAACCTGTCAAAAGATCAAAAAACAACAAACGAACAAAAAATGTCATTAAAGGTTGGATCTTTTTATGTAAAGACGAAGACTTTTCAAATACCCTAGAGCAATAGCCACGAATTCTACATGACCCATCTGAAAAAAAGACGAGATTTTTTTTGGGAAATTGCTTCAAATTCACGAACTTGGAGAAGCAATTAAAGAGGCGTTTAACGAAACTAGTGTTTGGTGTATAGGACCTTTTAAGAGATCGTAGATTCTAGTGAATGAGAAGCAGATTCGATCTAAGATTCTGAAGACGAAAGAGGTAAAGAGAAGAAGAAGAAGAATAGAACTTACGACGCTTCGGCGATGGCGTAATGCTACAAAGCCGAAGATGAAGACGAGAAGAGGTCAGAGAAGAATCAGAGAGAGAGAGAGAGCTATGGGGTATTGTTTGCTTATATGAGTCTCTCTCTGTCTTTGTTGTATCTTCTTCTCTCTCTTCGTTGCGCCCTAAAAGAGGCGAAGCGGGACGAGAGTGGAAAGGAGGGCTTTGCGTATCTGTAACCATCTTTAATTTCATTGTTTTCCATTTTAAGTCCCTTTATTTTATTTTATTTTCCTGTATTTTGTATATAAATAATTGTTATATTGAGAATCACCATTATAAAATATATTTGTTCAAACTAAATTCTTTTTTTTTTTGATAAAATCAGATGAATTTTAATCCAATGACATTTTAAATAAACCACATAGATGACTTTTATCTTTTTGATCAAGCTTTGAAGCCACAATGGAGTCAGGAAATGTGGAAGGAATGGCAAAGAAGTGAAAAATATGAACTTGTATATTTTAGTAACGTGTTAGAAATTAAATAAAATTTGAAACAATATACAAAATATATATCATACTATATAATATCAAATTTAGAATCAAACTCGTACAATTATGTTGATATGATTTTTCAACCCATATATATAACAATATTAAAAAAAAGTAAAATAAAATTTAATTTTGAGATATAATGGAAGAAGATGAAAAAATGATTACATTTAAGATGATAATCTACAATACATAATGGAGATCAAATTGTCAACTTGATTATTTTTTTTTGCGATGGTTCGTACTATTGAGATTTTTTGAATCGCCATCAATTGATCTGAAAAAATTTATAGCCATCAAAATTTTAAGTTTTACATATTAGAGGTTGGACAAAAAAATATGAAAATTTTAGAATGAGTATAATATAATAATCTAATAATATATTAAAAATAAACTAAATATTATATTTAGACTTTTCCAATGATAGTTTAATTGATTTTCTGCCAATACGAAAAAACTGTTAAGGATTTGAGATATAATAGAGAGGTTGAGAGATTTTTTTTTTCCACTAACATTATATTATTTAGATGAGACAAATGTTTTTTTTCAGCATGAATTCATTAAAATATTTATGATAATAAACAAAAGCAATGGATCTGAATTAAAAAGAAACAAGTAGTCATGGAAACTACTTATAGGTTTTTCTCTCTTTGTAGGTTTATCTGCTTTTGATGATTTAAAATTTTTCATGGAAACTAAGTTTGTTCTTGATGACTTAAAATTTTTCATGGAGACTAAGTTGTCCATCAACATATATTTAAGTGTGGTATTTACAAATATTTTTGTGATTATACTCAAATTTGTAGTTTCTCAGGATGATTTAAGTTGTAGTATGATTGGAAAGTCAGTGATTTGTTAACATTTATTTTTCATCTTCATTTCAAATTTGTATAATTTGATCATTCATGTATATATATAAGAAAATTCTTGTTCTACAAAATTATTATTGTATTTCATTTTTGTTTGAAGTTTTCGGTTATATTTTATGATTGAAGTCAATTTTTTGAGAATACTCTTAATATATATATATATATATACATATATTTAGTGTAATTAATTTTGATATTTTGGTTCGTTCGAATATGTGTCATATGTGATGGAGATTGAAAGGAACCACAAAACACAAGAATGGGTGCAAAATTAAACAAAATACATTTAGAAAAAAGACATAACATACCAATTTTGATGTAATTAAGTTGTTGATAAATAAAACTAATATTGCCTATTCAATTTTTTTATTACAACAAAGTGAGACAGGCTGTTTTATAGTTATTTTTTCTTCTAAATTTGAAAAGTAAAAAGAATCATATTCGTCATTTTTTTTATTAAAGTTTTGTTTTGGCATCATCTTTTTCCCGTCAAGGAATATGGCATCTACATTTTATATTTGTAGACAAAATCAAAGTTGCTATCTTATATGATGTCCACAAATTTTGCTTTCTAAAGTATTATATATACATGATCGACCCCATCCATGACTAATTTAAAGATCTTACATAAAATTATAATAATAGTATGTGGAATTCGTATGTACTTGTGACATTATTGTAGTTTGATCGAAATCGGGATATTTTTTTGTACATTTTAAACAAAATATCGATGAAACCAAGAAGTTTCGTCATCATTAATTTGGATTCTTGTTTCAAAATATTGATAGATTTGTTGTTGGGAGTATTAGTTTAATATTATAGTGTAAGCAAGTTGAGAAAAATGATCACGCTGTCCTATATAATTATTCTCCCAAGTCTTAAGAGATCTAATGCAACCAATTAGTTTAACTTACTCTTATAGGGTCATATCCAATGAGTTTAGTGGACATGATTCGTCCTTAACATTTTTTATGCATTTACACAAATAAACTAAACTTTTGTGTGTGTTTATAATGTTTACATGTTAATAAAGGTTAAGAAACCTTCTCTCTTCATTCCAACACTCACTAGGTACAAACATCTCTCGTTCATTAGATCCACGTAAAACATCTACTTAGTAATGTAATTTAGATAATGGCGTGCTCCTTAATCTAACAACCAACAAATGTCCACATACATAATACAACGAACAAACCTTTGTTAAAAAAAACTTGGGATTTATTCGGAGTCGGAATCTGAACGAGCACTCTGTCTCACGTTCCTTCTTACTTGTGTTGTAGACTTTGGTTTAAGAGATGACTCTCCCTCGTAATGGATCACTTGCGCTCTGGCTATTCTCTCTTCCAAATCCTCTGTACTGAAATCACCTTTCCCTCCCAGCTCATTGAACCCAACCTATCAACGACAAGAACACTGTATCATCAACACAAATCATATTCTACAAGATGGTTTTAGTTTAAAGCGTGATTATTATACCACATAATCATCGACTTTAGTGTTCTTAATGAGGGCAAGGGTGGGAAGAACAACAATCTTGAGCCTCTCAGCCAAGAATGGACTTTTCTCTGCTTGAATCTTTACAAAGCGTGTCTCAATGTGCTGCTTTGCCAATATACTCATGTGTTTATCCATCACCTGCACATGTTTTTTTTCCGTTTATAAATCAATCATCCCCAAAAACAATACATCGATCATCTTCAGAGACACAAGTAATACACAAGATCATTATTAGATATAAGTACATCATTTCCAAGCTCTAATAAACTCAGAGATCACAGGAAAGATCAGGCAATGCAAACAAATTCACAAGGTCTGCAGAAAGATTTCTGTTAACCTTAAGCTAAAACATGTCGCAGAAACAATCAAACCAACAAGTAATGACTTTTTGAAGAAAGGTTAAACCCAGCAGAAAAAAAAAATGTTGAAATTCGAATAAAACACGACAGCGGTGATATTCATACACAAGAGCAATGTTCCGATATCACTTCCAAATCTCTAAGAAACTCAGGGAAGAATCAGATAATAGCAGAAAAATCCACAAGGTATAAACTTGAACCTTATCCTAAAACAGGTCTAGTGGGTGGCTATACACAAAAAGCACCATTTTTGGTTCTCAGCTTAATATCTCTAACCAAAACCATAAACATTGTTATTATTACATCACTTATGAAGAGCATTGTTAGCTATTATTACACCACATCCAAGCTCTAAAGAAACTCAAAGATCACAGGGAATAATCAGGCAATGCAGACAAAACCACAAGGCATATATAATCTTATGCCAAAACACGTCTAGTAGCTATATAGAAGAAGCATCATTTTTGGTTCTGTGATCAAAACACGTCTTGTCGAAAATCGAAAAACGACACTACCAAGAAACTCAGTGATCACAAGGAAGAAGAATCAAGCAAACAATACACACATAAACAAAACAAATCAAACCAAAACAATTTGCAAAAAAAAAAAAATGTTGAAAGGCAAGAAGAAAGTGAAATTTACTTTACAGGGCCAATTCTCACGGTAGAAGTGACAAACGACGCGTTCACTAGCTTTAACGACGGTGAAGAAGTCTTTCTCAGAATGAATCTCAGAGTATTCTCCATGTCCAATACTCCTCCAACGTTTCTTCTTCTCCGCCATTTTCTTCATCTGCTTCAACCTTCTCTCTCTCAAAACTTCCAGATCGTCTTCGTCCAGCTTCTCTAGAGACGCTATATCCTCATCTAGCTTGTCTTCCATTGCTTTCGCTACCGTCATGACTTGTTTCTCCAGAATCTTCATTCATCACCAAAAAAAAAATCATCAATTGATTTAAAAAAAAAAAAAAAAATTCAAAATTTGGAATGGGATTGTACCTCTTGAATTGGATTCGCCATTGTTACAAAGAGCTTCTTCTCTTGAGTTGCAGATTTTTCAGATTCGAATTGATGATGATGATGACGACGACGATGAAGATGAAGCAAAATTATAGATCTCTCTTCGTTTTTTCTTTTTTAGGTTAATTTTAAAAATAGATAATTCAAAACAAAGTCTCTAACTGACACAGAGTCTCTTAAGAAGCGTTAGGATCTGGTTTAATCTTGAAACGGTCTAATCTAGAATCGGTTTAATGAAAAAACACATCTAGTAGTGTATAGAATTTAAACTTTTCTATATAAATAAAATAAAATCAAAGATGAAAGTAGATTAATAAAACTAAAACATGATAAATCAATCAAGAATTGAAACCCTAAAACCATCTGGTAACTCTCTGTAAAAAGAGACTCCTTAAAGTACTTTGAGTAGTCGATCTCTTAACACTTTTTTATTTGTTTTAATTTGTCTCATTGTTTAGACTCAAAGAGCCCAAAGTTTTCCGTAATCTAATGATATATATAATTCTGGAAGAGACTACATAGAAGATCATGGCTGAGGCATGAGGTAAAAGTGAAAGGTACGAGTAATTATAAAGTTATTAAAGTAATTATCATTATTAGCACCCCATGTTAAAAACAAACGATTAAAGAAAAAACACAAACTGATCAAAACTATAAAGAAAAAAACATCAAAACCGAAGGATCAAAACTAAAATCTATTCGGCGTTCTCCTTCGATTCCGTCTCCGACTTCTCCTTCAACTCCTTCTTCTCCACGTTAGCGTCCACCTGCTCCTTCGATGCCACGTTCAACTCCTTCTCCACCTTCACGTCCTCCTTAGGGGTCTCCGTCTTCTTCTTTGTAGCTAACTCCATGAGAAAGTCACGCTTCGTTGCCACAAATACGGCGGCCGCTGAACCAAGAGCGCAACCTTTGCTCACAGGAGTCTTGAAGAACTCGGTGGCCTTGGACAAATACTGTTTCATCATGATGATTGAGAAAGAAAGAGAGATATGAATATAAGAAGTTAATGAAGAAAAGCTTGTCTTGAGTCAATATTTGCTCTTTAAGTTTTTAAACATTGAACGAAGCTATACGAAGTTTTATAACTTGGAGGTTACTCATAAAGCCCTAACTAAACTTGGAGATCACACATTCTCGAACGGTAATTATACTTTTTGGTCTAATCTTAACATATTATTAAACGTGATGACTTTCATATACGTGCTTTACAATTATATTAAAATTGGAAAAAATACCAATTTATATTGGATTGATTACTGAATTTTCCCATTTTTCTTAATTGAAGTGGCTTTTTTCCAATGACGGTCTTAGAGACTTCCGTCTACAACAGATGCTTTGCTTTATAAAAACCCTCTCTGTGGAATCTTTTCACCTGTTTAATTGCAAGGATATTATCTGAAAAAATGTTTTTATTTTTATTTTCTCTAAATGTTATATTTTAATAGGATGTTTAGAGTTTTGTTTTTTAGTACTACTATATTAAATATTTAAGAGATTGCAGTGTTCAAGAAAGCGCTAGGCGGTGATCCAACGCCTAGCGCATAGAACGCTTAGTTGGGGTCTAGACGATTTTTAGGCGGTTTAGACGTTTACAACATAAAACAGTATATATATATAATTATATTAAAATATATGTTATAAAAATAAAAAAATTATAAATTATAAACAACGGTAAGAAAAATACATTTATTTAAGTTATATTAACAACATATAAATGTTTATAATTACGTATATAGATATAAAACATAATAATTTAATTATATGTAATTTAAAAATCAAAAATAAATATTAAAATAAAATGTATGTAATTTTAAGCGGGTTAGGCGGTCATCTAGGCGTCTGCTGAGCACCTAGCGCCTAGACGGCGCCTAGACGGCCGTCTAGACCGCTTTCTTGAACACTGGTTACATGCAAACGTTAATTATTTGGAGATATATATATATATATATTGATTTTTTTTAACACCAACATATATATATATATATATATATATATATATATTAATTATACATATACATATATATATATATATATATGTATATTTGTTTGGGTCAAAAATTAGATTTATATAATTTTCTTTGAGTACTATCTATTCTGCCATATATTTTGCCTTTGACTATCTTTAATTAGTATTAACTCTCTTTTTAATGTTAAAAAACTAAAAAAATCTACAATTTTATCCAAAACATGTTTCTTATGTTATGAAATATGGAGAATAACGAATAACAAAAGACAAAAGTAGAATATTTAAAATTTTAAAGGTCAAAAACCTGTTATCATAAAAAAAACTCCATATTAAACATAAGAGGTAATTTAATTGTGGAAGAAACTAAAAATATATGCTGTTAAACAGAAGAGGTAATTTAACTATTAAATATACTGTAAAAAGTTAAAAGTTCCATATTCTAGTGATAATTTATTCTGGAAGAAAATAAAATATAAATATTAAAAACACATTTATCGCAAACTATTGGATTCAGTCATCAAAAGAATTATAAGAAAAAAACTGAAAGTAAGCAAAAGAAACTAATTAAGCATCATTAATTAGCCGCTGATGTTAAACAAACGATTTAAAAAACCACAAACTGATTAAGCAAAAAATAGTCATTAGTAACACAAAACTGCTAAACTAAACTCCTCTACTCCGCGTTCTCCTTCGAATTTGCAGCCTCCTCTTCCTTCAAGTTCTTATTCTCCTTCTTCTTCGTGGCTATCTCCTTGAGAAAGTCCCACTGATGTACAACAGCTACGACGGTCGCTGATACAAGAACGACACCGATGGTCATAGGAGCCTTTAAGAAGTCGGTGATCTTGAACAAATATTGTGACACCATGGCAAAAGAAAGAAAGAGATATCGGATAAAGAAGCAGTTGTCTTGATTGTGTATTTTTCTCTCCCACAAGTTTTTAACAATGAACGAAACAACGCTTTTATATATACAAAACCCTAACTAAACTTGGGGCGCACATTCTCGAGTGGGTAATTTGACATTTTTCTTGTCTTCCACGCACCAAGACTATGGGCTCATTCGTAATAGACTTTTAAGACTTTAAAATTATCTAAAGCATTTACAGCCGTTTTTTAGCCAATTAGACTTTTATTACTTTTATTTTTTTTAAAGTTTGGAAAGCCACTTCCTTTTTTTCTTTCCTTGTTTTCTCATTTTTTTAAAAGCATCAAAACCATGCTTTAAAATTAAACAATTACAAAAACATTCTTTTTTTTTTCCATTATATTTAAAAGCTCTCCAAAGTATTTGTATATATATTTTACATATTATACTTTTACAAACTAATAATTCTCATTTTTTTCTTTCTTTTAAGATCCATTTCAATACTAGTTTTTATTTTTTCATCATCATCATTAACAATGGTGTAAAAAAGTTTATGAAATTCTTCATTAATAAGAGAGTACCATTCAAAATAATGTATTGATTAGTATTTAATGGATTTTTGACTACTCATATAACTAATCAATTAAAAAAAACATACAAAACAATTAAAATCAATGAAAATCAGTCACCAAAAACAAAAGAAAAAACAGAATTTTCAAACAAAAAATCACATATTTGATTGACTTACATTTTTAAAATTTTTAATTTATCATCAATAAAATTTATTCTTGTTATTAAATTGGTATATAAATAAATTCTGGCATAAGTTATATTTATTAAATTGTATTGTTAATATATAATAATAATTTAAAAACAACTACAGCTTTAAAAGTTGCTAGTAAACAATCATATTTTAACAATTAAAGTTTTTACAGTCAAAACATCTAAAGTCAAATTCTCTACAGCTAAAATTTTAAAGTCAAAGTCTCTACAACCAAACCTAACAGTCGTTACCAATCAGGGCCTATAATCGAATTAAAATAAAAGGGCTATTTTGCTACTATCAAGTGTCGAATCCAATAACTCAATAACAATATCCAAGACAAATACCATTAGACTACAAATGTTTTTTTTTAAATAAGGCCGAAAATTATATGTAAAATACAGGACATAAAATAAGGCCACAAGCTAAGGCCTGCTCTGAGTACAATTTAAGTGCGGTTTAAACAACATAAATGCGTTTGAAAATAGGAGAAAAAAATTCTTATAATTATGAGAAAATGGACTAGTAGCAACATGATTTTAAAGAACAAAATTATTATTATGATTATGGTAAAATGGACTAGTAGAACATGATTTTAATGTATTTCACATAATCATAATAATAATTTTGCTCTTTGTCTCACGTGTTGCTCTTCCATTATACTATATCAAAGTATTGTTTTAGTTGTTTTTTGAAATGCATCCGAGTAACACCATAGATCTCTGCCAACAAATTAGGGTAGATGCCACAAAAGTACATCATTACGGAGTCCTTCGTTTTTCCCATGTATTACTGACCACAAAAATAAAACAAAAGGATATGTAATGTAAAGGATATTAGAATCATTGTATGTGGTGAATATATTTTAAAAAAAACTTAAAACTTATACAAAAGAATATGTAATGTACCTTGAATACTAGTCTAAGTTCATCACAATGGGAAAGATAATTCCTTACTGCTTTTACTCTGTAATGATGTACTTTTACAATATATCATCAACTTAATTTCAAAATTTCGATTCAGAATTTTTTTACAGTATCTCATATAATTAAAATCCATAATCTATATATACATTTTTGGAGACATTTATGAAATAAATTCTGAAGTTTAAACATATTTACAAGCATGCCATTGATATTAATATTTAATTCTTTTTTTAATAGAAGCTAATTGTTATACATAAATCTGGTTTAATTGTTAGAAGAGCATATGCCATATATTTCGGTTTAATTGTTATACATAAATTTGGAATGTTTTTATAGAAACTAATTAGTTCTACCAAAATTATTAAATAAAATTTCCTAAAATATAGCTATAAAATCGCAAAATTGAAACCAAATCATAAATTATATAGTTATAAAATCAATGAAATTCCTAAAATATCTCCACTGAATTAATTTCGCATTTCCTAAATCATTTTTGATTTATACTCAACAACACTTGCAAGATTTACTTGATTATTATTTTGTAATTTTTTCATCAAATGCCATTAGTGTACTAACAAGAATAAAACAATTATCACTTAAAAGGGTAATTTATATATTTTAAAAAGCAATGTTTGCACAAAAAAAAATAGCAATGAAAATTTGGTAAGTTTAATTAGATCCGCTTCTCTTCAATCGGATTTTTTTTGTCCTCTTTTTATTTTTAATAAAAAATAGTTACAATTACGATACTACACCATCAATATCAGATTATTCAAAGTTTGAGTCAAACAAAAATTAGATTGGTTAATTGGAAGTCATGTGCCTTAAAAGAATTATTTAAAACTGAGTTCTATGAAATCCATCAGTATAATGTTATTTTCATGAAAAAAATGAACACTTATAACAGTAATATTATTTTATCATAATTCCTATATAATATTTTCTATCTTTCACTTGGTTTACCTTTTTCATATTTTAACACCATTTAAAAAAATTAAATATGATTATTTCTATGTTTAAACTCAATAAAAATTAAAATATTATGAAAGTTTAGACTTATAAAAGTTAAAAATCTCATAAAACAGGGTTATATTTAAAAAATGGGCTATAGTAACATTAGTATAAATTTAAAATATTATTAACCAAATGCTAGAACATTGGTTAAATTTTCATTTATTATTTTGTTAACACCATCAATATTAGAATATTAGTCATATCCACTTAAATTAATTAAATTACGATTATGTAAACAAATATCTCGGGTATACGGGGAAACCTCAAACATAGTAATTATAAATTAACTAATGTATAAATAATAAGGGATATATATTTAAAATATGCAAAACATTAGTCATCTATATAGTTAATCTACTAATCAAATTATATTTTTCTTTACTAATAAAAATATAGCTTCGCTGTGTACCGCGGGGTAAATTTTAGTTATTAAATATAATAATTTGACATTACATTAGCTATGCCTATCCTCTATGTACAGTACTTGCTTTCTAATTAAGCAAACCTATTAAAGGGAAAAAACTATTGATATCAAAATCCATATTTATTGCGTAAATAATTTTTCCATACTTTAGCCATGTGACGTTAATACTGAGATTACTTTACATTAAATTGAAATAATTGCCATCTTTGTCTTAAAACTTAGGGGTAAACGTAAATATAATTTCCATCCACTAGCCTTTGACTATAAAATCAAAACCTCTTTGTTCTATTTTCACAGAACCTCATACTTCGAAAAGATAAAATTCTCTTCTTCTTTTTTCCCCGATCGAATCCGATTCTTGTCGTCCTGTTTCGATCTAATTAGGGTATATCTTTGTTTACTGTTTCTTTGATTTCTGGCTCTGGATATTTAAAATGTTCTTTGATCATTCTCTTGAGTCCGACTGTCTGAGTCCGATCGATCATCGATACTTATGCTTTTGTTGTTTTGTGTGTTTGTATCGTCGTTTACAGGTTATTTGGTTCTCAAGGGTTTTGATCAGATTGGTTGGTTCGTTAACTTAAACAACCTTTTTCTTGACGTGTAAGTATCTTTCTTCAATGTGGGACTACAAAGCTTCTCTTTTCGATCCCTCATATACTTAGGCTTGCTGAGTCTCTTTCTCTTACAGTCAAATCCGTTCGCTACACTCGTGGTAGCTTTATTTTCCCAGGAGCTCAATCTTACCCTCACCGTAGCTTCTCAGAAGAAGTTGCTTTACTTGATGGCTATTTTGGTAAGCTGCTCAATGCAGGAAGCAAAGCGTTTGTGATGGGAGGGTTAGATAATAAACCTCAGAGGGGATGGCATGTCTACTCTGCTTCTTCTGCTTATGAATCTGATGTGGTTTGTGACATACCTGTGTACACGTTGGAGATGTGCATGACTGGTCTAGACAAGAAGAAAGCTTCGGTGTTCTTTAAAACCAATTCGGTTTCAGCTTCTGAGATGACTATTAGCTCTGGGATTAGAAACATCCTTCCTAGCTCTGAAATATGCGATTTTGACTTTGAACCGTGCGGTTACTGGATGAATTCAATTGAAGAAGATGATGTTTCCACCATCCATGTGACCCCGGAAGATGGTTTTAGCTATGAAAGTTTGAAACAGTTGGGTATGATCTAAAAGGTTTGAACTTTAAGGAGTTGGTGGATAGGGTTTTGGTTTGTTTTGGACCTGAAGAATTCTCTGTAGCGGTGCATGCTAATCTTGGAACCGAGATATTGGCACGTGATTGTGTAGTTGATGTGAAGGGATACTTGAGCCAAGAGATAGGATTAGAGGAGCTTGGACTTGGAGGTTCGGTTCTTTACCAGAAATTTGTCAAGACCGTTGAATGTGGCTCACCAAAATCTACTCTTGGGTTCTGTTGGAAAGAGGAAGAAGAGTGATCTATTCTGGATTTATTGCTTATCTTTTAAGGATCTTTTGTGTTTTGTTTTTCGAATAAGAGAGAACACAGCCTCTCGTTATGTGTTCTCATGAAATCAGTTCTTGTCTGTGTTTGTATTTTTGAAGTTTGTAATTTTTATGTTCTCTCATCTCTGGTTGCTGCACCAGGAAGTTAATAAGTTCTATGCTCTGTTTGTGTTATGAATTTAGTGACAAATTGATAAATGATGTGTACACAAAGTGTAAGAAAATGACATTTTCTTGATGAGTAATACAATCATACAAAAAGTATATGTCGAATTGGTTTTAGCCAGACACAACTTTTATCAATGATATGACCCTGAAAATATTTGATGCATGTACCAGTTCCATTCTCTATTAACCTTGAAGGATCTTTAGGGGGGCCAAGTTTTAATGTCGATTATATGAAAAAGTATTTTGGTTTGTTCTGTCTTTGTTTCTCTCATTTTTTCTTGAATTTGTAATCGGATGTGAAATGAACTTTGTCTTCCGTCCAAATTTAAGTTCGCAAAAACCTTTCTAACTGGTCGAATAGTATTTTACAAATCTTAACCTTTCCCCTTTTTTTTGTTTGCGTAAACTTTAAGAGTTAATTAAGATGATACAAACCCGCTAAGCTTTCTTGGAATCCTGAATTAATAAGTACAAATTACTGTTATACTAAACAGTAAATATATGCACTATAAATCAAGTGGATTCTTAAGTCTAGTAACAATAATAGGAAATATTAAACAAGTACTATTAATAGTCTAAAGCATGTAACCATCATACAGGCACTAAGTAAAGAAAATCAAGAAAAATAAATATAAGGTTGTGAGTTGTCCTAATTGCTTTTGTGCATCCAGCTTTTAGAGAAGAACTTATTCTACCTTTTCTTTATTTTCTATTTTTTCCTTTCTCTTATGGTCACAATTGAAGTAATATGAAACCAAAACTAGAATATTATATGTAGGAGACCCATGAATAAAAGATGTATGTTCATAACTTTGACGACACTTATTGCTTAGGCATGTACCGAAACTCTAACAAGTCCAGCTAAAATGCGTAGGATTGGTACTCACTCAACTGTCTCAATGCTAGGATTGACATCAACATGACTTGGTTTGGTCTGTCAATGGTTTCTGCTAATAAGATATCTAAGAGTTCTCCTTACGTATCAAGCAATGTTTTCTTTGGATCTCATGGACAAATCATATGATCTGTAATGAATAATGAGTACTTCTTTTTGGGAAGCGAATGATAATTCTCAAGGCAGCTAGCTAGATCTTGCTTGGTTATGCAAGCTCAGACCAGTGGATACATATCTATTCACCGGATGTTTTTCCCAACAGCTACATGTTCCGGTTCATTAAGTATATATCATTAAGCACATAAAGGTAGGGTAACAAAAAAGGTGGGGGTAATGAAATGAACAACAAGTGAAGAACATTATTTGATTGAAGAGACACAGGTGGGGTTTTACTTTTTTTACATCTCTCTCAATGAACGTACAAAAAATTGAGTCGTTTATATTTGTAAGGTATTTGAGTTTTATTTTATTACAATGTTGTAATTAAAATCTAACCATATCCAAGAACTAGATTACAATTGCAACAACACCTCAACGTCTTTTACAATGTCATGAATCAACTCGTAAGATATATATATATGTATATATATATATATAGTTTTTTTTTTTGAAACACACATACATCTCATTTCATTAAATAGAACACGACATACAAAGAGAGTTGGATGGATTACAGAACAGCAAATAAGGACACACTCCAAAGTTAAAAGCAATAAAAGTATATTGATAGATATGGGCAAGCGATATTAGGGGCTTGAGAGTTATGAGCCAAATGCTGATTTGTATATTGGAGCCTGTGAGATCAAGACATGAACAATTTGATGGAAAGGACGGTGGCCACAGTCTTGAGTCGAAGACTCGTAAGATATATTATGATCTATTTTTTTCATAAAGAAAATTAATAAGATAACAAAAATTATAGAAAACAAATTGTACGGGATGAGTCTATAGTATAATTATTCCACACTCATTTGATTTGAGGATATATAACTTGAAGTAGTGGGTAGATATGTTGATTGGTGATTACTCCCACTTTTTGTTACTTGTTTTTTTTTTTCCATACGCAAATTCTATTTTTCCCTTCCGATGATGCTATATCATCTGATTTAGAGAGACACAACCAATAACACAATTTATATATTATTAACCATTTTTATGTAAGAAAAAACTTTATAATCATACTATATTGTCATCTTTTGAATTCAAACCCTATATAATATAAAATTTTCTGCCATAAACTCTTATGATGGAAGTGTTCACTCCAAATTAACATTTTGGAAAGACCACATAACTACAACAAAATAATAAACCAATCATAACTAATATCAATCAGTCACTATAGTTTTTTCTTAACTGTCAGAGATTTCAAAACAAAATTCAAATTAATATCCGTAATGTACGATCGACCTTTATTTCTCATTACTCTGCACACAAAAGTTGCAATGCGCGCGGTTGGAAGTTTGTGAGACGTGGTCAAATCAATTGATGATGAAGAAGAAGAAATGAACATTTTATTATGTTAAAACAGAAGAGAATAGTATCACACGTGTATCCATGCACACGACATGCAAATCATGACACATTACAATATTCATCTTTTCAGGGTTTTTTTGTGCAAACATTATCCCTGAAACCCCCCAAAATAAAATGTAGTATGTGAAATCAGTGAAATGCACTAAGATATTAGTGTAATGATGAAAGATGGAGGAGAACAGCTTTTGCTTTATAAAGCAGTTTGCTTTTGTGCTTTCAAAAGTGGCTGGTCTGTTGACTATTACTGTGTTTAGCCAAAGATTTGATTTTAGTGTTTCTAAATAATTTAAGCTTATATTTCCTCTTTCTTTATCTAAATTAATTAATCGTTGTTGGACTTGGATTAGTTGCTACCCCTAAATAATTTATTAATCAATCATTTTTTTCTTCTGGCTCTACTATAACCATTTTTTTTTTTGAAAAGGTACTATAACCTTTTATTGTAAATACTAAATAGTAAATACTAGCTAGAATCGTGTAAAATAATCAGACACACATCCGATTGAAGTGTACTTATATGATGAAAGAAACCATATCAAGTTATCACCCAAAGAAACTTAATATTTTTTTTCCTTCAGTTTTCACAATAAATGGTATTTTTCTAACGTAAATATATTGAAGTAACTCTTTTTTCGGGTTAAAATTGAAGATGTATTGGTTTGTCTGAATTAGTGTGTGTGATTCAAGATGTGATACATGATTGTTGTTGTTTTATGTGCGTGAGAAGTTTATAGAAGGTTTGAGAAGAAAACATTGAAGGAAGATTTGAGGATGAATTGAAGATGAAAACAACTATTTATTGGGTTAATTAAATTTGAGTTTTACAAGGAAAAGGAAAATAGCAAAAAGAAAAAAGTCATTTTCTTATGGAATTTGGAAATTTTCTCCTATGGTGATTAGGAAATCTTGATGGATATATAAGGAGGTGTTGGGCACGTCCTAGAGAAGTAAAAGAGCTGAGGTATAAAGATAAATCCTAGGGAGCTTTCTGTGTTTGTGTGCGGCTTAGTTTCGCGGTTTGGTGCTTGTGTGATCAAGCTTCTTTGTTCGTCGGTGTGACGTGTGTGTGAAGGTTGCTCAAGAGAGTTGAAGATCTGAAGTCTAGGCTCAGGGGGAGTTTAGCCCAATGTTAGGTTATCTTGGTTTAAATCTAGGCTTGGTGTTAGTCTAGTTAAGGGTAGAGATTTAGATTTCATGTTATAGAACAGAGCTGTGAATTAAGAGGGTTGTGCTTGATTTACGCGTTTGCGAATAGGTTGTATTTGCTTTCTTGTTCTAGTGCAATCGAAATCTGGACGTGGTCCCAGGGAGTAGGAAAAACCGAACCTCGTTAATAAAGTTCTTGTGTTCTTTACTTTCTGCACTTTATTATTGCCTCATCCGCATTTACAAGTGGTATCAGAGCGGGTTCTCGATAGAGATTAAGTCTAGTTTCGGGTAGATCAAGGGTGAGGGTAGTTTAGGAAGTAAGGCAGAGCTTTGAATCAGTTGTGATGACTTCATACAGAGAAGGCACGTCTATGTCAAGACCACCGTTGCTTGATTCAACGAATTACAGGTATTGGAAGGTTCGTATACAAGCGTTTATTAGTAACCTTGATGAAGATTGCTGGAATTCGATTAAGCTTGGTTGGGAGCCTCCTAAACTTGTGGATGAGAAAGGGGTTGAGAGTCTTAAGCCTAGGGATAAGTGGATTACTGCAGAGAAAAAACTATCAAGTTGTAATTCGACAGCCAAGACAACGATTTACAATGCTATTGATTCAAGCCAGTTCAAGTTAATTTCTCAATGTGTATCAGCTCAGAAAGCAAGGAAGTTGACATTTGAGTAGCTCTTAAGGTATCATCTTGTGAAGATTCAATGGCTATGTTATCAAGACAATTTGCTAAATTTCTGAAGCGTAAGGGCGAAGAGAAGAAAAGTAGAATGGGTGAAGAGATGAAGACTTCATCAAAGAATGTTCAATGTTTTGAATGCAAAGGATATGGTCATGTACGGTCTAATTGTGCCAATCTACAAAAGCATAAGAAGAAGGCTGTGAATGTTGTTACTAGTGATTCTGAAACTGATTCAGATAAAGAAGAATAACTGAAGAATTTTGTGGCGTTTACAACTTTTGAAGATAGTACTGAATCAGTATCTGCATCAGCGTCTGCATCAGTGTGTGCAACTGCTTCTGAACTTGCAGCAAAACCTGCAACTGCATCTGAACATGAATCTGATAGTGATAGTGATGGAGAGGATATGAGTTATGAAGAACTTGGTAAGAGCTATGAGAAGTTGTATGCACATTGGCTTAAGGTAGTTGATGATAATTCAGTTTTGATTAAGGAAAAGCTCGAGTTAGAGGCTAAAGTCGTTGAAGCAGAGAAACATGCAACAAAGAAGGGAGAAGAAGCATTACTAGCTAAAGTGAAACTTGAAGAAACTCAAAAGAATTTGAGGATGCTTAATAATGGTACAAAGAAGTTGGATCATATTCTGAGTATTGGCAAGATAGATAAGTGTGGCCTTGGATATGAAGGAAAAGTTTCAAAATCGGATCCAGTGTTTGTTTCAACTAGAAAAATCACGTCTGCATCAGGAATTGTGTCAGCGACTGCTTCAAAGACTGCATCAAATACTACTTCAGAGACTGGTTTTGTGAAAGAGCAGAATGCACCTAGAAACGTTTTTCGACCTGTTTGTCATCATTGTGGTGTTGTTGGGCATATTAGGCCAAGATGTTTCAGATTATTGAGAGAGAGAAGCCGAATAGAGAATGCTTTTGATGTAAGGTTTCATGGTCCTACATGTTATCATTGTGGAGTTCAAGGACATATTAAGAGGAATTGTTTCAAGTTCATTCAAGAGGTTAACAATGGAGGTCTAAGGCACAACAAGATTTGGGTCAGAAAAGATAATTTCTATGGAGGTGGTGTACTAGGCTATCAACCGCGTATTGCAAAGCGGGGAGAATTTTCTTGTTAGTTTTGACCATGTTGTGACTCATTCAGGGGGAGAATGAAGATGTGTTTGGTGATGGTGTTTAAGTGTTTGAACTGATGAGTTCACAAGCATAGTCAAAAAGGGGGAGAATGAAGATGTATTGGTTTGTCTGAACTAGTGTCTGTGTGATTCAAGACGTGATACAGGATTGTTGTTGTTTTATGTGCTTGAGAAGTTTATAGAAGGTTTGAGAAGACAATATTGAAGGAACATTTGATGATGAATTGAAGATGAAAACTACTATTTATTGGGTTGATTAAATTGGAGTTTTACAAGGAAAAGGAAAATAGCAAAAAGGAAAAAGTCATTTTCTTATGGAATTTGGAAATCTTCTCCTATGGTGATTAGGAAGTCTTGATGGATATATAAAGAGGTGTTGGGCACGTCTTAGAGAAATAAGAGAGCTGAGGCATAAAGATAAATCCTAGGGAGCTTTCTGTGTTTGTGTGCGGCTTAGTTTCGCGGTTTGGTGCTTGTGTGATCAAGCTTCTTTGTTCGTCGGTGTGACGTGTGTGTGAAGGTTGCTCAAGAGAGTTGAAGATCTGAAGTCTAGGCTCAGGTGGAGTTTAGCCCAAGGTTAGGTTATCTTCGTTTAAATCTAGGCTTGGTGTTAGTCTAGTTAAGGGTAGAGATTTAGATTTCATGTTATAGAACGGAGCGGTGAATTAAGAGGGTTGTGATTGATTTACGCATTTGCGAATAGGTTGTATTTGCTTTCTTATTCTAGTGCAATCGAAATCTGGACATGGTCCCGGAGAATAAGAAAAACCGAACCTCATTAACAAAGTTCTTGTATTTTTTACTTTCAGCACTTTATTATTACTTCATCCACATTTTTAAAAATTAGCTAAGTTATTTATATTGTTTATTTTGTTCTTCTAATATTTTTCTTTAATTTTCGACCAATTGTAAAGCTGTCAATCATTGATTCTTTATTTGGCATTTCGAGTTTTGGAGTTTCTCATTTTAACTTCATTTGTGTTTTTCATATTATTAATTTCTTAATAATTCTTAATCCTGCCCCTCTAATATATATATATATATATATATATATTTGTCAAAGTACCTCATGATATTCCACCGCTTTAAATATGCATTTGACATAACGAAAAAAAAACCCATCCATTTGGCTATAGCACATGATACGTTATATATATTTTAAATCAAACTGTTTATAAAAATGGTTGACAAAAATACTTTATAACAATTAACAAATTCAGAGAATACTTTTGATAGAAAAAAGAAGAACAATTTTTAATTTTTAATACATTAATGAATAGTTATGAAGATAGTAATAAATATTAAGAGTGATTAGTGGGAATAAAAGCAGAATTAAAGCGAGTCATTAAAAAATGAAAAAGAAAAGAAAAAAGGAAAATTCACTCGTCACAGACTCACAGTGTCTCTCATAGGCACAACGAGTGTCCCACTGTATCATTCACAGTTTATCCCACTTTGTGTTACATCAAAATAATTTCACACTTTTTTTTGTAAAAAGATTTTTTTTTATAAATCAAATATATATGATTAATGAGTCTTTCACACACACTCTATTTGTTCGAGGCCACTTACTTATAGTTTTATACTTTTATTAGGTTAAATAAAATAACAGTTTAATGGTGCTTACCACATGAATTCACTTTTTACCTGCTCCATTTGAATATTTTACGTTCATATGTTTGTTCCTATCCCAAAATATCCTATTTTATCGTTTGTTGCCGTCCTAGATAGATCCGAGAAGATTGAGTCTATTGATCCTCTAGACATAGAACAACCAGAGCTTTGGAATCCAACATATACATAACTTACAAATGGAGAAAGTTTGTAAATCTTTAGTTTTTGTTACAAATTCTCTATTCTCATATTTGTAGAAAGTTTGTAAATCTTTATTTTTTCATAACGATAATACATAAAAAACCTTATCTGAATGTTTTCTCAAATGCTTGAAAACAATGCAAAGAAACATTACCATTTTTTTTCTCAAAAAAAAAAAAACATAACCATTTTTTTTTTCACCCTGACCTTTTCCAGTTTACAGTCTTAAAGGGCTATTAGATAATAATTGGCAGACAAATCTTTGCCTTTCTCTCCTTCTCTCTCTTTCACTCTCAGTCACATACACTTCCAAATCAAAATCCTCTGTTCCATCGTTTTCCCTAGTAACCTCCAAACAAGGAACTGAAAGCTGAATATTTCATATACAAAAGAGAAAGAAACCTCAAACTCTGCACCTTAGAGAGATTAAGAATCTCAAGTTTTGATGCAAGAAGAACAAACTTTGATTAAGACAAAGATGATGCAGAGAACAAGAGAAGTCAAAAAGAGTTGTGCTTTGTTTTCTGTAACCTTCTTCTTCTTTATCTGTTTCCTCTCTTTTTCTTCTGCAGAGCTCACAGACAAAGGTGTTAATTATGAAGGTAATATTCATCAAAACATAATCTTCTTCCTCTCTCTGTCTTTTGTTTATCTTGTTAAAACATGCTTCCTTTTTTTTTTAGTTCTTGCCTTAATAGGAATCAAAAGCTCACTGATTGATCCTCATGGAGTTCTAATGAATTGGGATGACACAGCAGTTGATCCATGTAGCTGGAACATGATTTCTTGCTCTCCTGATGGCTTTGTCTTAAGCCTGTAAGCACTCACACAACACACAAAACACACACACACACACACAAGCACACATATGTGTAAGCATGTTCACAATTTTTTACTTATATGTGTATGTAGAGGAGCTCCAAGCCAGGACTTGTCAGGAACTCTTTCATCAAGTATTGGCAATTTAACATATCTACAGACTGTGTAAGTTTTTTCTTTAAGCAATTAAGGCATTGTTTCTTCATCTCTTATTTACTATAAATATTCTACTGTACTTGTTTTTTGATACAGGCTATTGCAGAACAATTACATAACAGGACATATCCCTCATGAGATTGGGAAATTGATGAAACTCAAAACACTTGATCTCTCTACTAATAACTTCACTGGTCAAATTCCACTCACTCTTTCTCATTCCACAAATCTTCAGTACTTGTAAGATTTTATCCATTTATCAAAACTTTTCATTATATATATAATTTATAAAACTATTTATGGAAAGATTGTTTTTGTGTTGAAAATTGTGGAGCAGGAGGGTTAATAATAACAGCCTGACAGGAACAATTCCAAGCTCATTGGCAAACATGACCCAACTCACTTTTTTGTACATTCTCTTTCTTTTTATTTTATTTTTTTTTTCATTTTCTTCTTTATATATAAATAATGTATGTATATATGTTCATATATTTCGAAATTATTTGTTTTAGGGATTTTTCGTACAATAACTTGAGTGGACCAGTTCCAAGATCACTTGCCAAAACATTCAAGTAAGTCTATTTCTGTGAAAGAATATATGTCTGCTCTGTTTTTACTCTGTTTTGAGAAAGAAACAGTGTAATTGTAAATTCCATTGTCTTTTCTCTGTAATTTATCCACTTCTAAACGTTACCAAAGTTATACTATATAGTTTTTTATTTAACAGTTTTTGTTACTTGTTATCCAGTGTAATGGGCAATCCTCAGATTTGTCCAACTGGAACTGAAAAAGATTGTAATGGGACTCAACCTAAGCCAATGTCAATTACCTTGAACAGTTCTCAAAGTAAGTTAAATCTAAAAAAATTCAGTCTTAAAAAAAAACGAATGTGATAACTGAATCCTATGGAATGTAAGCTAAACCGTTTTTTTTGTTGTTATTTGGTTAGATAAATCATCTGATGGAGGAACAAAAAACCGGAAAATTGCGGTAGCTTTCGGTTTAAGCCTTGCTTGTGTTTTCTTGTTGATCATTGGCTTTGGTTTTCTTCTTTGGTGGAGAAGAAGACATAACAAACAAGTATTATTCTTTGACATTAATGGTAAGTTTCACATTGAAAAAATCATATCTTTTTTAACTGCAATCTATTGAATGCGATGTGAATTTGCACCTTTTTTAGAGCAAAACAAGGAAGAAGTATGTTTAGGGAATCTAAGGAGGTTTAGTTTCAAAGAACTTCAATCTGCAACGAGTAACTTCAGCAGCAAGAATCTTGTCGGAAAAGGAGGGTTTGGGAATGTGTATAAAGGTTGTCTTCACGATGGAACCATCATCGCGGTCAAGAGATTGAAGGATGTAAATAATGGCGGTGGAGAGATTCAGTTTCAGACTGAGGTTGAGATGATAAGCCTCGCCGTGCACCGGAACCTCCTCCGTCTTTACGGCTTATGTACTACTTCCTCTGAACGGCTTCTAGTTTATCCTTACATGTCCAATGGCAGTGTCGCTTCTCGTCTCAAAGGTAGTTTAAACACCACTAATTAAGCTCGATTCCTATACATGAATTGACACGGTTTATGATTCGTGTGAATGGCCTTTCGCAGCTAAACCGGTATTGGATTGGGGCACAAGAAAGCGGATAGCATTAGGAGCAGGAAGAGGGTTACTGTATTTGCACGAGCAATGCGATCCAAAGATCATTCACCGTGACGTCAAAGCTGCTAACATACTTCTTGATGATTACTGTGAAGGGGTTGTCGGAGATTTCGGGTTGGCTAAGCTTTTGGATCATGAGGAGTCGCACGTGACAACCGCCGTGAGAGGAACAGTTGGTCACATTGCACCTGAGTATCTCTCAACAGGACAATCTTCGGAGAAGACAGATGTGTTCGGTTTCGGGATTCTTCTTCTCGAATTGATTACTGGATTGAGAGCTCTTGAATTCGGAAAAGCAGCAAACCAGAGAGGAGCCATTCTTGATTGGGTAAGAAGTAAAAGAGTTAAAAAAAATGATATTCTTGTTTCAATTAGGTCAAAATACTCACTTCTAGGGGTTTCCTTTGGGATTACTTGTAGGTGAAGAAACTACAACAAGAGAAGAAGCTAGAACAGATAGTAGACAAGGATTTGAAGAGCAACTACGATGGAATCGAAGTGGAAGAGATGGTTCAAGTGGCTTTGCTTTGTACACAGTATCTTCCGGTTCACCGTCCTAAGATGTCTGAAGTTGTGAGAATGCTTGAAGGCGATGGTCTTGTTGAGAAATGGGAAGCTTCTTCTCAGAGAGCAGAAACCAATAGAAGTTACAGTAAACCTAACGAGTTTTCTTCCTCTGAACGTTATTCAGATCTTACAGACGATTCCTCGGTGCTGGTTCAAGCTATGGAGTTATCAGGTCCAAGATGACATTAGAAAGTATATATCGATTTGGGTTTGTCAAAAACATATATAAACTTGTGTATTTTTGTTTTATGCTACAATCTTGTACAGGTTTTGGTGTCAGAAAGACATATCTTTTTCTAAGTGCCTGTCCAAAAAATTATCCTATAGATACGGTTCTGTTCGATCTTTACTTAAATGAGATTCCTCTGTTTCTTCAAGAAAGATGAGACTTGAGAGCTTCTTGAGACTTAAAGAGTGAGATTAGTAAGACACTTAAATAGGACTAGTTGATGCAAAAACTATAAAACAGCTGAAAGTGTAGCTTTAAGAGCACGTAAAGAAGTGGACTTTCATCACAAGGGATCACAAGGGACATGCAAAACTTGGAAAATAAGGAAGAAGAGCACTGTCAATGCGACGAGGAGGCCGAGAATGAGGAAAGATGCAATTGTCAATGAGAGTAAAGTTTAGGGGTTCAGATAGGGAGAGACTTTTGGAACAGGGTCTTGAGAGCATCTTGTCACCGGGCATTTTGGAAAGTGCCATAAGTTTGAGGAGCGAAGAGTAATGAGAATCAAACCAATTGGAAGTAATCTTGTTCAAGTCAAAGGAGAACATCTTGTCCATTATCGATAATGTCCCTCCTATGTTGTGGTTAGTGAGCCTTCAAACGTGTTGCATACCATCTGCGACCATCTCCATCTGTCTCTGAAAGTCAACACAAGACCACGGTCATCATCTACAATTTCCATAAACATATCAACAGATGATGATGCATCAATAATCGGATTTGGAACTATTCGAAACACCTCCATGTGAAGATCAAAAGCAACTAACTTAGTCTTTCCTTTGCTGAGCCAATAAAGCCATCCGTTAGCAAAAGCTGGTGCATGCTCGTGCTTTATCCTATGATGATGAGGAGGTGGAGTCACCTGCCTCCATTTCTTAGCACTGAAATCGAAAACCTCGCATGATGTTGAGGTGTTCTTGTTACTTTTCTCCTGTCCTTCATGGCTTCATGCAACAATGAGGTGTGTTTAATCGTATGCAACCACTAGTTTTTATGTTCATAATGCTTCTGTTGAAACCTGGAAAGAGGGAGCTTCTGAGACCACTTTGTGTCTGGGTTTATCACCTCGATTGGTTCTGTCATGTCCACACCACTAAGCAGAAAAGAACCATCAAAACTCTTGGAAAACAGCATCGTCCTCTCTCTGTATTTATTGCTTGTTAAGTATTCTTCTTCTTCGACTAGACGAGTCAAAGACCACTCCAACCTCATGGTCTTTATAGTAATGTTTAATGGCGTAGACAGGTCTCTACCTTCATAGATACAGATAAATTTGGGTATTTCTTCATGAAATACCTAGACTTTATCGTATATGCCCCCAATGTTTAGACACGTTTTGGAATCTAAGTAGGGATTCCACTGGAAGCCTCACCATAATCTCGTCTAACACATCGTCGTTGGGTATCTCAACCACCTTTGTTTCTCTCTTCCATGATGCATCATCTCCTGCTTTCTCTTTTGATTCTCTTCCGTGGTGCATCATCTTCGGTGTATTTACTTCTGCTTTTTCTTCCTCCCTCTGTAGAGGACGAAGCAATCTTGCCCTTTTTGAACAAACTCATGATATGTTTTGGCTTCTTCTTCTTCGTGTCTTCAATCCTTTTCTCCTATTTACTTATAAGGACGTTCGCATGCTGACATTGGAATTAGAAAATTCTAGTTTTTCCATTTTTATTTCTAAATTCCTAATGGATCCTTAATTTCCAATTTTTTCTTTATCTATTTTGGGAGTGATGTTTGCATGCATGCATAGGCTTATTTTGCGATGAAGGCCTGAGGAAAATTTGATTGAAACCAAAACCATTAATAATCTCAGTTTAAGAGTGTAGACAACATGCGACTTTCCCTACGTATACGGGTAGGTGGAGACTAAAACTTGAAAAACTGTTTTTGCAATGAGGACAACACAAGCACACACCTAAAGGTCTCTGTTTTGTCCAACTAAGCATAGAAACAATAAACAACTTTTTTGAGAAAGCTTCCATGTCTCTCTCTGAATCATGTATATAAATCTGAGTCGATCCAAGCATCCTTTTTAAGACCAGCTCTTGACGAATTCTTCTCGAGATCTTTGTTCACACTAGCGAGATCCAAACTCGGGACAATGTGCTTCAACAGAGCTCCAACAAATCTTATCACTGAAGGACCAAACTCAGGCCATGAGATCACCAATGTTCCTCTGATGTTCTTTAGCTGACACCGGCTCAAAAGTGAAGCACTCAGACCGTCGATTACACTCCCTGATGGGAAGTAATCCAGATTCACCAAGTGACTTGTAGCTTTCTTCTCAGCGGATGACTCAAGTTTAGCTGCCAATGTTTCGTCTGGTGAGAGTTTACCTCTGAAGTTACGGCTCTGAATGGAATCCAAGATTATAACCCGCTCGGGGATGATGTCTTGGCCAATGAGCAACCTCGACACTAGGTTAGACCGTTCAGGAGATACAGGAAGCTGAACAGAGACGAGGAGGATTGAGTTTTTATCATTGGTGTCACTTAAGGAATATATGTTGCAGGATTTGTCTTCCAAAGAAGGTTCTATGGTGTTTCCAGAAAACGGGACTTCAGGCATGATGAGACTTCCAAGGAGAGTCTTTGAAGGTAAACTGTGGGAAATATAGAGAGAAGGTGAAGATATGGCTATGATGAGTAGAGATGGTCGGAGGGGCAGTTCAGGTTTCGGGTTTGAGAATATGATGAAAGGAGATGGAAGTGTTTCGGGTGGGGGAACAAAGTTGTTAAGATCTTCTTGGAAGAATCTTGAAGGTGGAGGATTCTGGGTAAGTACATCTTCCATTTCTTCTTAGCTTTTATCGAAATCTCACAAACCTGTACCAAGACACGAAACCAAGATGCAGTTAGGTAATGCAACGGGAACTTCAAAATACCTCATCTACATTGTGTGTATACATTACCTACAAAGAGTTGACAATCATGGAATCACAGATCTTGATTAAATAAAGTTTCCTAGATAACCATGAGAATCAGATAAACAACAATGTCACGTAAACCCCAAATCAGGTGATGCAAACACAAACAGTTCTTTGATTCTGATCAAACCCATCATGAAAGCACCAAAAATATAACAGTCACAGGATCAAATATCTCATATTCCAAATATGAATGAGATCAACTAAATCAAAAGCAGACTTGGGTTGGTTCGTAGACATATAAGAACAGCAACTCAACTTATACTCCACAAGCAATGCCAAAAAAAAGATGTAAATCATCAAACAAGTCATAGATCTTCTTCTTCAAAGAACTACTTAAAAGTAACCTAAGAGACTTCAAAATCTACTGAGCTGGTTCAGATCTTATGCTTAATCGTTGAATTTGATTCCTTCAACATTTCTAATCCAAACAAAAGAAAACTGTAGAAACCCAAAAAAAACTAACAAAGAAAAATCGAATCTTTTCCAAACATACGAATCACACTGGTAGCCCAAAATCAAGCTTCTTACAATCTACTGAACAGTGCATAAGAGACTGAAACTCAAAATCCTTAAGAACAGGGTAACGATTCAAACTCAGAATCTACAGAAAAGTCTCAAAATCTATACATTGCAAGAGTTGTGAAGCAAACTAGAGAGTTATCAATTGAAGCGAGATGTATACGAGAATCGCAACGAGAGACGACCCAGGGAACAAAAAGCAAGAAAATTTAGGGTTAAGTGCGGAGAAGGAAGTGAAAAAGATGTACCTTTTTTTGCAGTAGAATCGATCGATGACGAACCCCCAAAAGATTGTTTTCTTATTGTTAGCAATGGTTCAGTCTTCTCGGCCAAGACAGACAGCTAAAACCCCCAAACAAATCTCAAAGGCGAGTGTCGCTATTGTGCGCCTAAGTAAATGCTGATTTTTTATTTCTCTTTTCTTTTTCTTTTCCATTTATTAATGAGACTGTTCTTTCTTTTCAATATATTTGTTAGCAAAATGCTCCCGTGTTTTCGATTTTATAAATTTAACTAGATTTTAATCCGCACTACAGCGCCTACATATAATTTCTATTTTATGTTGTATCTATTTATTAAATATTGAATATTTTGTAAATAGAGAAATAACTAAATTTTTTCGTTGTTGTGCGGCTAAATATTTATATTATTTGTTATTTTTTTTTTCTTTGTATACAATACAACTTGATATTAAATATTAATTATTATAACAAAAAATAAGGGATCTAAATACATAATCAGTAATTATACGCTTTGATTAAGTCACATATTTTCTAATGATTTAATTATTTTATACAATCTTAGTTAAATCAACTTGATTTTATGTCAAATATTTTAATATTAGTAGTGTTGATAAATAATTAAATGAAGATTTAACCGTACTAACACAAATTTAATAATATTTTATTAATTTCAACATGTTCTCTTTATAACTCATCTACTATATAACCACATTATATAATATTTTAGAATTTTTTAATTTTACATATTCGTAATAATTAAAAATTTTATTAAGTTTATATATGTTAATTATAATATTTAAATAATTGTCAATCGAATTTTTTTTTTACGTTAAGAATCAAAGCTCACATATTTTGGAAAACAAATGGGAATCAAGTTGTTTTTTTCTTTGTTTACGAAGGATTCAGATATATAATATCTTCAAAACACAATATAATGTATGGTTAAATATATGATAATTTCTATTTCCATATTCATTGCTGTTATTTTTTAATTGAAATGAAATATAAAATATTTAGGAAACAAAATCTGGAGTAATGTTAGTTTTGGAAAATTTTTAGAGGTTAATGTTGTAAATAACTTTTTAAATAAACAAAAATAAAAGGGCATAACACAAAATGTACTTCAGTGTACTCCTTTGATTTTAAATTAGTTGTAGACTTGTAGTTAAAGTTTTTTTTTTTGTATCTATATTAATTATATTAATAAAATATTAAATTTTGAAGATATATAAAAAAAATAACTACAAAACTTAAGAGAATGACTTTATATTTTTAACAAATTTGATCAATACTCAGATAAATACGTGGAACTAACAATGATACCTGATTTCACGTAATCCGGTATATATTTAGTATGCAAGTAGAAATCCTTAAGAAAAACCGGGATTGTTTTTTTTGGTCGATATGTTGTTCACCAAAATTGTGTATGTAGTGTGGTGAGGAGGTGTGGTGGTGTCCGAACAGAAACTAATCATGCTATTTTCGAGTGTCCGTGGGATTTTTATTAATGCTTGGCGCATATCTAGACTAATTGCTTGGCGAACTGGTTTTTGTGTTTCGCCAAGATCGAGAGAGATAGAAAGAGTTGTATTTTGTTTTCTTCGTCATGTTTTTACTTCAAAACGAAATAGAGATAGATTGGCAGAAAAGATTTGTGTGCGTTCTTTGGTGACTATCGCCTTTTGCAACACTGTTTTTTATTCTATTTTATTTTGGCGTGCTGCACAACTATGACTTTTGCGATTTAACGTTTGTTTTTTTTAATTTCTTTTTCTTTTGTATGTTTAGCGATTGTTTCTTTTTTTTTTTTGGGTGTAATTAGCGATTGTTTCTTTGGGTTCGTGTTGATCATTTTTGTCCCTAGTTCATTTGTCTCAAGTTCTACGCTCACACACACACACACACGCGTATGTGTCGGCTATTCATCTATGCCTACCATTCATCTATACACCTTCACATCCTATACATACTTCACACCTGGCCTATACATCCATCTTATACATCACATCCTATGACATTCATATATACCTTCACATCCTATCTATGTCTAACATACATTCATCTATACCTTCACACCCTATCTATGTCTAACATACATTCATCTATACCTTCACACCCTATCTATGTCTAACATACATTCATCTATACCTTCACACCCTATCTATGTCTAACATACATTCATCTATACCTTCACACCCTATCTATCCCTAACATGCTTATCATCAGGAAAAAAACAAGAAACAACATACAGATATTGGTACCACATGGCACAGTCTAGTCAACTTTCAACAAAGTCTGGCAAAGCTTGATGGAAAAACGCCACACAGTCCTCCCAAGTCCCAAGGAGCTAATTTACGATGAGAGTTTATATGATACAAGGAATTTTGTGTTATTATTGCAAAAGCATAAATGAAGTCCATAAATTAAAAAAAAAAAAAAACTATAGAAGAACAAAATAAACAAGAAATGAAGCAGTTTGAGCAGTGGAGTGTCTAATCAAAATCTTGAATTTGCTCAAACTTTATAGAGAAAACCAATAAACTCAAAAATTCAAATCAGATTGAGAAACCGATCTATTCAAAACGGTTTCATCCAGTTATGATCCTCCGGAACTGTTAAAACTTCTTCTAAAGCAAAACCACCCTGCACTGAATCCGGCTTGATGTTGAACTCTGAAGTCTCTTTGAGTATCCCCAAACATGCGATCAATCCTCGTGTTCATCGTCGCTTTCGGAATCTGCAAAAGACATGAACATTAGTAGAGTTGGTTTCTCTGCCTAAATGGTCCAAGATATCATCATAGACTTTTTCTTGCGTACCTGATCTGACATCTTCGCTAAGCTTGCCTCGATCTTGTACTTGTTTCACAAGCATCCGGTAGATCAAAACCCACCAGAATATATGAAGAACCAGCAGAAAATACAGAAGTGTGTTGAACATGTAGTACAAGATCGGCCCATCGATAGCATGCTTTTCCTTGTCCACAGTCATAATAATTTGATAGCTGCAAATAAAAAAATCACATTACATACATCAAAAAGGCAAGAAAAACACTCAAGAGGATATTTACAAACCTTGTGCTCCAAAGGATCCAGAAAGGATAGTAAATGAGACGTAGAACAACCCATGACAAGGCGAAAAGAACAAAGGAGATACTCGCTAGCGTCTCAGCTCCGCAGTATTTAGACATTTTCCCAATTTCCAAGAACACATCACTCGCATCATGAAGTGCAAGAATAACAGAACCAGCACGAGATAACCTACATCACCAACATTCGAAAAACAAAAGAAGAACAGAGTAAAGATGGATCCCTTTCCTTTCCTTCCCTCCACAAAACTAGTGTATAAACATATATGTACCTGCAGAAGTAGGAGAGGACAATGAGAATAACAGTTGTGATATGATGACCCATCGAAACTCCGAAATCAGACCGTCTTGTTTCCCAAAACACCAAAGCGAATATAGAGTACGTGTAGAATCCAGCAGCAAACATATATAAAAACTTCAACTTTAACCTGCACATAACCAAAAAAAAAAAAAACAAGATTAGTTCAGAGAATCATATTTTACCAAACTCCCATCACAAAAGAGAGGAAAAAAAACTCTTACTTCATCTGTTGGTCAGGCCAAATCTGATCACCAGGACCAATCCAAAAGTAGAGAGTATTTGAGAACCAAGGCTCATTATAAGTGACAGATAAAGCAAGTAGCTCAGCTGAGAGATAGTAAATACACTTCCAAGCTGACTCTTTGAATTTTCGTACTTTTCGACTATTTTTCTTCCTCTCTTTTATGTTGTCACTCTTATTCGTACTCTTCCTTCCATAGATCACAAGATTTGCCAATTTCTACAACCCACCAATAAAACAAACAAAAAATGTAAACTTTCACCTACCAAATCTATAACTTCATCCACATTGCATTTATCTTTCAAAAACAAAAATCTAAACTTTGATGATCAGCAAGTTCATCATACAGAGAGACACGAGCCAAGAGTAATGATTGGTCCTCTCAAGTGTCAATTCATTACTTTTTTTGGTTTGTTGGTTGGTGAAAACTGAAATAAATGCGATTGCAGAAACAAAAAAAAAAAAAACAAATCTTAAAAACACCCACAAAAGGTAAACAAGACAAGAAACAAAAAAAAAAGGTTAAAATTTTTACCTCAAAGACGAATCTATCAAGTAGAAATCGAACTGAAGGGAAGAACACTGCAAAGAGAGGCAAAAAGCCCAAATCTTGGTAATTTGGGTACGATTCTTGTTCCCAATCGATTGATTTCACCGTTTCGAAGACACCCATCTCTGAAAAATCCTCTCTTTCCAAAATCAGATTTTGTTTTTGTTTTTTCTTCTTCTTTTCTACATAAGAATGGAAGGAATCTCGTGTGGTTGACCAGAGGAAGAAAGCAGAGCAAAAGAGATGAGAGAAAAAAAAGTTCAATGCTTGTAGTTTAGATTTAGTAGTAGGATCTCTCAAATCTAATGCAACAATGAGTTGTTTTCTTGATCGGATCAAAATTTGTTTACTCGAGAATCTATTATGTGTATGTGTGAGTGAGTTGCAGCTTGTGCAAAATCTAGAGATAGGCCTTTAGGGTTCGATGGGCTCTTTGCTCTGTTTGTCTTATCTGAATTACTTGAAAAAATCAATTATTTTCTTAAATTATACGAATCTATATATCTTATGTGACAATCTTTTTATTATTTAAATTCGGAATATTTTTAAACACAATTATGCTACTATATGTGAATTATTTTTACAAAATAATAGTTCTTTCATTTGTTTTGTATTTTTTTATCCTCAAAGGATGAATGGGAAAAGCTTCTTGTTTTAGTCAAAACGTTTTATATGTTATTTTTTTAGAGAATATGGACTAAATACCACAAAAATAAAACATAATTAAGAAAATAACATACAAAAAAATAACATAATTGTATAGTGTTTGTGAGAGAATAATCTCTCTTCAAATATAATTATATTTATACTTATTTTATATATTACATTTTTTTTAATATTATATTATTTTTTTCACATAAACAACAAATTCTCTCTCTTTCAATTCTCTATTTCTATTTCTCTCTCTTCTCTTCCTTCATGTTCTCACATCTACTCAATTTTCTCTATTACTTTTTCTCTCTCTTCTCTTCCCTCCTGGTCTCTCACCCTCTCTCTTTTTTCACAATTGACTTTACTAACACATCAAACAACATCAATTCTTTCTTTTTCTGTTTATTTATTCTTTTCTGTTTTTCTCCTTCAAATTGCAGAAGATATATCACTATATGTCTTTGGATTTCAATTTCCGTCGTCGTGCATTTCTGATTTAATTCATGGCATTTTGTTTTGTAACACGCTATTTTATCAAATTACACATGACAACATGTTACTTTATCAAATTTCACGTAACAACATAATATTTCTCTCTTTAATAATCTATTTTCTTAAATTACACGTTATTTGTGAAGATTACATATGCTTTCGTTTGAAAACACGATTTTTAATATGAAAATACTTTTTTTTAAAAATGATACGCTTTTTGTTTTAGTATATACTGATATTTTTATTAACTCACATGTTTTTTCACAAAAAGCAATATGTTGTTGTACTTTTGTCTTTTGTTTAAGGGTTGTTTTGACTTTATCCTTCTCTTGAAAATGGTAGTTACCAAACTTTTCTGACAATGTGGTATTCACTTATTTTTTTTCCAAAATTGTGGTATTCACTAATATTACCCTTTTTTTTTATCATAAGATTAAAATTTTATTCATAAAAGTATTTGGGCTTACAAAAAAAATTACATGTGTTTTTTTGATAAAGATGATTTTTAAAAAGGGTCTCTTCTAAGATATTCTTTTTCAAAAATACTATTTTTAAAAAAGTTTTCATTTTTATTTTCTTGTACACAACTATACTATGTTAAATTAACTTTTCTTTTTTTTACGTAGAATTTAATCATTTTATATAGAAAATATGTACTTTTGAAAATGAGCAACATGAAAGGATATTTTTGAAAAATAACAAAGGAAAAAGGCATAATACCTCTTTAATAAATTCATTATTAACATTTTACATGTATTATAAAAATTATATGTTTGTTTATCATTTTAGTCCCTTTTATTTTTTTTTTGCTTTTAATGTTTTTTCTACTTTTTAAATTTGAACGCACCACTTAGATGCATATTTTCCGTTTGGATCTTGCAATTATTCATTGTTGGTGCAGAAATTGGCAAACCGAATGATTTTAGGATCCGATTAAACCAAGGAATCTCGAGTAAGGCCCGTTAAATGGGCTTGTAAGCAAAAGTCCACAGACATCGTCGAGCCACCTCCTATTTCTCGGAAGCCAACCTCCTACTCTCAAACACATAAAAAGAAAAATACCATAAAAGAAGATTTAGATCTAGATTTTAGGAAATTTTACTTATCTTGTAACCTAATTACTTCATATAAATAATAGAGAGTTCACCCTAGTTTCTCTCCCAAACACGAATATCGAGGCACCACTACCACCACCATCCTCCGACGCCGGTGGGTTTTTTGACCGTCGGCGTCGGGATTTCCCGTCCTTGAACCCTCTGTCGAGTTCCATGTACTATCTTAGAGCAAAGTCTCATTCTTTTTTCCCCTTTTTGTTTCCTCTTTTGAATCGTTACCAAACGATCTCAATTAACCCAAATCGCAGTGAAAGCTTGCTTAACATCTGTTCTAAAAGGAGTCGGGGTTTGGCTAGATCCTCTCCGGGTTTCTCTGTCTCAGCCTCTCTGCTGGCGGCACCAGAGTCCAATTGCCCCCTCAACTCTCGATCTGAAGAGGTGGTCGCCATGGTAGCACCCTCCTCTCCTTCGCCACCTGAGTCTTGCGAGATGAAGACGACACCGAGGGATAACGAAGGTTTCTACAGAGATTCGACTCGCCTCCGTTACTCGACTCCCGCCTCACTCACACACACAAGTCACGCGTTGAGCTTGGCAGAACAGAGCATGCTTTCAACAGAGAGTTTGAAGCTCCTTTCACTCTCTTCAGGCAACCGCCGTGCGTCTCCATCTCCTAGGTCTCTCACAGTATCTCTAAGATCTGTATGGACGAACCAAGTATCTACTCTTGGTCTGCAAGCATCCCAAGTGCTACTGCCCAAATCTCCAAAATCCAGGTTACCTCTAGCTATTCCCTTGTTATCCGAGAAACACTTCCTAGGGTCTTTGGTCGATCTCCTTGTTCGAAGACTGCATTGCAGACTCCATTGGCCTAGAGTGTTTTTGGATTTTAGAGTTTATGCTAGATCCCTGGTTGTTGCTCAACTTGTGTTATTGCTTAATGGGTATCTCAACTGGATAGATTTTGATTTATGAACCATCTATCGCATCCAGTTCTCAACCTAAACCCCTAAACCAATCCCTGAGTATGCTACCACCAACCCATAAGAACAAGTCGGCTTCAACTCTTTTATTGGCAATCCGATTACATGCTTTGTGTGGAATTTTTTATCTCTTTGGCAAAGGGCACCATTTGAGAGAGAGCCCACCTGCATTGTTACTTTTTGTCATAGTTACCTGGCTTGTTCTAGTTGACTCTTCCTTGTTTTGGTCTGTTTGTAAAGGTATGCTGCTCTATGGTCTTATGCCCTATACTCCAAGATGCTCATTTGACGAAGCAAAGCAACCTTCTGTCAGCGCCACCTCCAGTAACCACATCCTGTCTGTAATATCAACATCCCAAAAGCCCACGCATGTCGCTTATTCCTCATTGTCATTCTGATTACCTGCTTTGTGTGGATTCCTTTATCTCCATGGCTATGGGCGCATCTGAGAGAGGACCCACCTGCATCGTTACAGATTGATACATCTCTCTGGCAATCTTTGGCTTATGGTCCCCTTGTCTGGTATGTTTATTTTGGTTTGCAGCCCTTTGGTCTTTCGCCCGAAACGTTAAGGCTCCCATCTGACGAGGCTAGGCAACCTACCTTCAGCATCATCACCACCACCCAATCTGCTACCTACCGAATCTCTGTCAAAGCATGGCTTTTGCATTTGCACCTCACGAAGGTGAGGCACTTGACTCCGATTCTCTATTCAAAGTCAATGAGTCTTAGGACCATGACTATCTTGTTGTCCTTCGGGTCCCTCGAGAATGATCACTCAAGCAACCATGATCTCACATGTCCCAAGCTACCTTTAAGTACTTGTTTCAAAGCTCTCATGGATCATTACTTGATGTTTTGTGTTTCTTTGTGTAAGGCTTTGGGGAAAGCCCTTCTTTGTATTCTTCTAAACTATGGGATTATGATCCGTTACTCTTGTACTGGTTGATTTTGAATGAATGAAACCATACGTTTGTTCCAAAAAAAAAAGTACTTCATATAAATAGGGAGATTTGTCCCTTATGCAAAGGATCCAAAAAATTAAGACTAAAAACTCTAGTTCTTGAGAAAAACATACTTTGTTTGTGAAGAGATTACAATTTGTTCTCTGTCAAACTTTATATCAACTTTTTTGAGAGAGTTTGTTAAGTGGATTTTGTTTTCTCCTCTAAACAAATTTGTTGTGTGAATTCTTTATTCTACATTCATCATATATACATGATCTTGAATCTCCGATGCTTATTCTTAATTTGAGTTTGGAGTTCTCCTTCAATACACTATCTTGATTCTCCAACATGTGGTTCAGCTTATTGATAAGACAGCTGTTTTCGTTGGAAGCCTAACCTAAGAGCAAAGTTATTCGAGATGTCTACATTTTATAGTTACAGTTATATAAAGACTTTAATGCAAAATACCAACTCTTATAAAGTTAAATGTGAAGTTTATTATTGGAGAAGAACACTCTTAAACTTCATATGAAGATATAGAAACTTCAAAATTAAGTGTGTTTTGGAGATGCTTTTAAAAGCTGACCTTAAGAACTTTAAAAACTACTTCATCAACACCTACTTGTTTATATAATCACATTCTCATTTCGTCTCCAACTATATGAAAGCTCTTGGAACGTTAGGCATTACACAATACACTTTTTTTCTTTAGTAATGTACTAGCCTCGAAAACGCTCTATGCTTAGAAATTGTTGGCAGGCACTATCACCAGAGCCTCCACCATGCCTTGTCTTCTTATGTTCCCTTTTGTAAAATTTGTATTCTTTCATTTTCAGTCTTGATTGAACTCGTCAACCATTTCATTTCATTTTTTTTATAAAGTATGAATTAACTTTTTTAGAATATATCAATTCCAAATATCTAATTGAATAAATCTTTAATAGACAATGTGTCATAATGATTCATCAATAGTTAATTTGGAATCATTTTTTGTATCGACTGGCGTTTTGAACAGAAGGATCATGCTGTCTACTGTAGTACTGTGTCTTGGTCCAAAACCGATTCTTATAATAATGTTCTCTAGATATTTCGACCAAATCCTAAGCTGTGATTCCGAGGATGATCTCTTTATATGTGGTTAATATTGGTCAGTAATAGCATTAACGTAATCGGATACTTATATAAAACTTGTGGTTGAAAATAGAAGCAGTTTATAAACAAAGACCATTATCACCCATTTGTAAAGTAGGTCAAAAGTTACTAGAAAAAGCAAAAGATTGATATCTTATTATCTATCGGTTAGTGCTATTGCGCAAGTTTTTACATAGTAGTAATGCGCCAGGTGAAATTCAAGAAAACATGTTTGGTGGGTTTGTCACACTCGTTGTGATGCTTTAAATAGATACAAAATATTTTTAAGAAAGAAAAGTTCATAAAATCTATAAGAAAAAACAACCTAATGATTAAGTATTTGATTAAATTTGTTAAAAGAAGAAGAAGAAGAAGAAGAAGGGCCAACAATTTTAGCAATCTTTTGTTTTCTTTCTTGTTTCAAATGATGCCCAATGCAAGTTTTATTATTATGCGGCGAACAGAAACTATCAGAAATTGTTAGTAGAGGCCGTCGTCATCATTAATTTACATTATATTATACTACTTTATCTATCTTTTTATAAAACATGATCAGTTACAACTCAACTCATACACCACACCTACTAATCAAATTTGTTAAAAAAAAAAAAAAACATGATGGTAATTGGTAATACTAGTGCAAAGTGCAAATATACGACCAGTCGACCACTATTTTTTTCCTTTCAGTATTCTTCTCTTTGTGTCTAGAAAGCTCTTACGTGTTCGAATTACTAATGTCAGAACATATATATACTTCACATTATTTTATGAGAGTTTAGACGAGTTAAAACATAGTACTTTCTAAGTACGTAATATTAACATAGATTATGATTTGGTAATTACAGATAGAACGGTAAGGTAAAACCAATTACAGTAATAGAAACCAAAAAGTCACATAACGACATAAATCTAAAACAACGAAATTGCAGATTGGATCAGTAAAAATCCGGACTCTGCAGAATTGTATCGAACATAAAATCCGGTTATGCATACCCTAACTTAATTAAAAAATAAAATAAACATATCATTTAGAGTATTTTATAAAAATAAATATTTTCTACACTAAATCTACGTTAAATTTTGTGTTCGAGCAAGAACTATATATAATTTGAGACGTTTCGTATTACTTATACGTTTGTGATCGTATGATTATCTATATATATAAGAGAACATGAATATGCTCAAGAACTAAGTTAGATTATTTAACTTCAATACAGAAATATTATGTTTATAATATTAATATATCAACGTTACCAAATATTTATTCGAGAAATTAACAACCAAAACCCAAACTCAAAATCTCTGCCCTTCCGATGAGACATACTAGTTATCTTCAAACTCTCTTTGAATACTGTTTTCGTTGTTCTTGTTAGATTTCAGTTCACAAACAAGCTTTCGGAGATCAGAAGCTTCTTCTTTGAGTTTGGAGTTCTCCTTCAATATACTAGCTTGAGTCTCCGACACACGGTTCAGCTTATCGATAAGACAGTTGTTCTCGTTGCGAAGCCTAATCACCTGAGACCAGAGTTCGTCAAGATGTCTCTGTTTCCTCATCCTCGACCTCCTTGCAGATTCTCTGTTAGAAAGCATCCTTCTCTGTTTCCGCTCGTCAAGTATTATGATGCTTTGGTGATGATCTTCGTCGGAAGCTGAGTTGTTGCTTATCATGAGTTCTTGACTGTTGGATGATGAGGAATAGTTGTTGTTGTTGATGATCAGATCGTTGAAGTAGTTTAAGGATGAGGTTGGAGAAGAAGGCATGTTTATTATGTTGTATTCCGGCGATAGATATTGGAAATATCCGGTGACTTCGGCCGGAATCATTGTTTTTGTTTGGTTAAATATGAGTATGTATGATTTGATATGTTGTGTGAAGAATTGGGAAGAGTTAGTTTGAAGTAAGAGGAGGAAGTAGGAGAAGGGTTTTATAATGTTATGAGAGTTAAGTGAATCATGTAGAATGGGGTCCCATGGATTATAATATGTTTATTTAGAGCATATTTGAAGAAGACAAAAAAAAACTATATAATTCGTAATATATAGTGGTGGAAGAGTAAAAAAGGATCATAATCAGAGATCATTTGAATTTAGTCGGCGTATATGACGTATTTAATTTGATTTTTATTTTTTGGACAAATATATTTAGCTATTGTTAAAATCCATTTGTTTCTATTTTTTGTAATAAGGACAAATAAATAGAGATAGTTAGTTTAGTCATAGCAAAAACAAAAATTGTTAGGTTGATATAGTTTGTTTATTGGAAGTGGGAGCAGAACTGCAAGAAGCTTTTTACAAATTTGTCTTCTTTCTAATTTAAATCGAAAAATGAGATGCTAATTTTTATGATCCAATAAGTGAACCCTTTTTACCAAGTAATATGCATCTATCTTACTCATGAACATTGAAGATTATATAGTGTTTGTAGAAAGAAAAACAGTTGTTTGGATTGCAACATCGATACGTTAAGTTAACGTGTTTTTTTCCTAACTTTTTGTTAAGGTTTTTATTTTTCTTCTACTTATATCATCAAACAACGACAGCAAAAACATTGTTTCTGTGTACTATATTGGAATTTTTGTTATTTATGCCATATTTTTTCTAATTCTTTTTAAATATGTTATATTGGTAAAACATTTTTAAATCTGCCATATTCATTAAACATGGCAGTTTCAATTTTACCAGATTGTCTTTGCAATTAAGATTTGTTTCGAGGGAGAAAAGATGGACGCGTGATAAAAAGTATTTTACGGAATGATGGACAACATATTCATATTAGAACTTGTCCACCGAAACAAAGTAGACAACAAATTAATACTAGTTGTCTATCATTTGAAGAAATTCATTAAACAATTAAATACTAGACATCATATTAAAAGTGATTTAAATTAGTCTACCACAATAAATGTATAAACCAAATAACAAGATATGCGGATAGAAAATAAAATGTATACACACGCAAACATAATGATAGACAATTTTCATACTCATAATAGACAATACTAAAAATACACCGATATTGTCTACTAAGGTTTTAGGTTGTCCACCACCCGATTATATTTTGTCCACAATAAACGATTTTACATCTAGTCCATAACAATCGATTTTCCAGATCTAGTCCATAACAAACGATTATAGACGACAATAAAGGCTGGTCTACAAAAGACAAATTTAAAAGAACACTACACTTCATGATAGACAATTTTTTTTTTTTTTTACTAATGTTTGGCCTAAGGATATTTTTGTAATTCGTTTCATACCCAATGCCATTGCTATGGCAGATTTGGAAAGGTGTAACTGATTATGGCACATTTAGAAAGATTTTTCACTGTTCATAGCACATTAGTTAGTTTTCTCTACTATATTTCTCTATCAATAAAAATAGTAGTTCGATTTTGATATCATCATATCTTATTTTATTTTTTTGAACAAAACAGAGCCTTACTTTCATTCAACTAATCATAGTAGCATGGTTACAAAGGGTGAAGGTTTTCAAAGCAAAGCTTGATAGACAAACATCTGCAACAAAGGTAAAGATAGATAAATCGACAGACATGTCCAAGAGGTGTTGTAGACTTGAGCAAAAGAGCATCAAACTACAAGCTAAATCCGGGGTTGTCGACGCCACATTCGCTGATACAGCGGAAGAGTGGTAGATTGTCCTTATCAAATTGACATTGGGACGTTGAAGGTGTTTCCATGGCCGAGAGACTAGATGGTTTGATCTGCTCATTGGCAAGGAGGATGGTGGATGGAGGGTTAAGGTTGGACATGGTTTACTTGAGGAGATTTCGGTAACCAACACCCATGGAGCTATGGTCAAAATGCCGACATTCTTCAAACTTTGCCAAGGGGAAACACACTTCCTGACATTGATGAATTGAACTTGGGAGTAAGCAGGTCGCAAGGGAGGTGTGTAGAGAAGAATGGGAAGGTGTCGGTAACTTTCTCTTCTTGAAGAGAAGGTCATAATGCCGATCTTCCTATAGCTTCCGGTTTCAGCACAAGTAGAGCAAAGATGCAATTGAGATATTTCAAGGAACAGCTGAAACAAGGGGTTAGATCCAAGAGGGACCGGTAACCATCACTCGGTTGAGACGAGTTCATAATGCCGGTCCTCATCAATCTTTGACAGTCAAAGGTAACAAACCTAAGCAGATCTAGAGGCAAGGTTCTCAAAACAACTTCGCAGCAACAGAGCACACATGGGTGATTATGTTTCAATTGCAGTCTTCGAAAAATTGATTCCATGAATCGACCCAAGGTTATGCTACAGGAAAGCAGAAGAGGATTTTGAACAAACTTGGGGCTATGAGGTACATAGGTTGGGTCGCGAGGCCTTGGCAAGATCTTGCACAGCTCCAACGTCAATACAGAGCTCCTGTTCAACTGCAACCGAGCCAAACGCTTGGTGAGGGGATCTAGATCCAAGGAGCAGAGAGGTGAAAAAGTTGACTTCAAGGGAGGCGCGTGACAAAGACGAAGCACAAAGTGGTATGGGCATCCTGAGATAGCGATGAAAGGCTGGAACTTTGTGAGAATCACCTCACCAAGAGGACCACCAAGAGAGACAGATTGAGGGGAAGGCAATGAAGCTGAAGCAAAGCCGGATTTGCAGGGTGGAGACATGGTGAACCTCCAGTTCGTTCACCGCCAAAACAACAGGAAACAACACTTAAGAGAAAGAGGAGAACATGGTGATGCGGAAACAGCTTCCCAGCGACGCCGATCGGAATCGACGCCGCCAGAGGAGAAAACATCAGGGCTTGTGCCAGAGAGAGAAACGGCTAGGGTGAATTGTTATATCATGACTAACATTTTGTTTTCTTTTATATCATCGTATCTTATAACTTACCCAATTTTAGATTGTTAGAGCATTCCCATCTCTCATCCTACTGAAGGAGTCTTCTCATAAATATAAAAAAAGAAAAATATGATTTTAATGTTTGAGTGTCTTTAAATCAAGACATGATTTCTTTTAATGCCTTGTTGGAGACATTTTCTGGGAAGATGTCTCTATTTTAAAACTATTCACAATTAAATATTAATATCTTTTGAAACTTGATTTTTTTAATATTGTTACAGACACTCGTAAAATATGTGGAATTATCCAACATGCCCTTATATCCATCATCGAAGACATTGCCTCTTTCTTGTAATAGTAATATTGTTAATGCACACGTATGATAGACTACTAACCACTAGAATTTCAGTCTAGAATAATCATGATCACGAGAAGGTGATATGGATGACACAAATAAAAATTGTTTCGAGATATTAAAATTGACTTGACCGTCGGATGAAGATAGTGAAACAAAAATAAACGTTGGCTTTGTCTTATCGCAAGAATTTTCGAAAGGTGTATCTGACCATTAATGACTGAATGACACTTAGATTCTTATCGAATGTGTGTGATACAACATATGTCAAATCTATTCTTCCTTTATTCACTTTCACATACGTACCTTCATATAGTATATAGTATATGTTTGATTATAAAAAATGCATACATTCACAAATATATAAACAAAGAATATGAATGTACTTTGTAAATTGGATTTTAGTGGCTAATCTGATAATTAAGTCAAGAAAATTGTAATGAGTGGGTCCAAACATTTTCTAGTGATCCTTCGTGGCCAATACACGAAATACCAAATTCCAAGAGACACAACTTAACCATTTTGTTTACATGTTCTATTCTATCTCTCTTTATTTGATCTTTCCATAGATAATATAATCACCTAGAATGAAGAAAAGGGTAAACATACGTCTAATTAGGATGATCGATGCCATCTTCTCGATGGGTAGTAATTAGCATAGATATATAGTACTCTTTTAGTATGCTAAACAATTATATTATATGTTTCTACACTTTTTTCGTCTTATTTTCTACTGTTTTACTTGGCTTTCACTTTCCTCATGCTATTTTTTTAATCAAATAACACTGGACTTGAAAAAAAAAGAGACTAAAAAGTCTAAAAGTATGTCTCAATTTTTTTTTTAAAGTTAGCTATCCGAAATAATAATAATTAAGATATATTGTAACTGGAAAATATTGTCATTTCACTCCAGCAAAAAATTAGGCTCTACAGTTTCATAGCGAACAAACTCTCTAACTTTCATAAAATATATATATACTACTTATCTAGAAATATTTGAAAGTTAATTTTTAAAGATATGATAGAGCAATGATACTTCAGTTGCTATGAGATTGGCGCACTTGCATTTACTTTAAAAGACTTTAGTTACTTTTAAATTCTTCACTAAGTGACTAGCTTCTGGCCATTTAGACGATTGGGTGTGTTTTCCTTTTTTTCTTTGTTGCACCAATAATTATCTACTACAGACTATATAATTGGCTACACAATAGACATGTCAAAAAAAAAAAATGGCTACACATTAGATAACGACAACAAATTAATTTCAGTTTTATAAAAATTGACTTCTCTTTTAGATTCTATATACATATGTATTTGATATGATGTAAATATATATATGAGATGAGAATATATATATATATATATATATTCTTCTAAAGTTTACCGATGAAACGAATCAATAAAAGATTGTAACTTTTATGTGCCATAAAATCACATTAAGGAGTCAATGTGGAGCATGCTTCATTGGGTAATTCCTGTAGCAAGAAAATTCCAACTGCACTACAAATTAAAGTGTGATGCTTCACCTATTTTAAGCTTCAACTATATGATCATTTAAAGATCTTAGAAAGGAAGTGTGTGAGGAACAATTTGATATTTTGATGTATGACACAATTAATGTCTCCACTTTCACCACTTTATAACACTTCCACAAGATTTATTTATTACTATTCTTCCGTTATATCTACTAGTTATTTTATATTTAAGGTTTGTAATCCTATGTCTTTTAGTTAAAAAAAAAACATGATTGTATATGCTATTGGTTTCTAAATTCAAAATTATTTTTCACAAAAAAAAAAGAAAAGAAAAGAATGTTTGGCACTATATATAGTATTAAGCAATCAAATTAAGGTAGTGATCCACTCACGCTTTACCTTCCGACATTGATTAATTAATCACTTGTTAAACATATCTTATTAGATTACGTAAGCCATTTTTAATCTCTACTGTATTCATTGTGTACACGTATCGATATCGACCCGACCAAATAAATATAGGAATACTTTTTTTTCTTCGGAACTTTGGATAGCTGACACACTGATTAGATCATATAATTGCAGGATTTAATTATAGTTTATGATTAAAGGTTCGGATAAGAAGAATGTTTTATGTTTTATAATCCTAACTATCTCGAGTTGCTTTCTCCTATTTTGTAACCATAAGAGTGGCAGTAATACACGATACGTCTCTATCCGTCCATATTCATAAAATAAAATTAAAGGCCTCGTACTTCTGCTTTCCATATAGATAATTTATTATTAACCATTATAAACCAACATATTTAATCGTTCATTAATTTTGAAGTTAGCTTGTGGTTTGTGTTTGTGGATAGGAGACTGTGGGTTATAGAAAAAGTAAAGTGCATGATTGGTAATTGTTAGCAATAATTCAAAGAGCTAGAATTCATGGTAGCAACAAAAATTATGGACTCCAATACTAAATAGTTGCTACCATAAGCCAACTCTAGTATTTATTTAAATAAATTACGGACTTAATTACTTAAATAAGTATTGAAGTTAGCTTGTGGTTTGTGTTTGTGGATAGGAGTACTTATCTAAATAACTGGATTTTTTTCCTTTGGTAGTTATTCTACAACAAAAATATGTACACCACTATGCAATCTACAATGTAAGAATGTATACATTTCATAATAAATAAACTAAATTTAAACCTAAAAAAATAATAATAGGCATAAGCAACCATTCTTCTTCTATATACGTGAAGATGCAGATTATTTCGAACCATTATATTAAACCACAAATTACAATATTAAAAATTATCATTAACGATTAATGTAAGAAAACATAAAAGGATTAGCATATAATCTTTACGATTAAGGAGAGCCAGAAGAACCCATAACAAAATAGAAAAAAAATGTTACATGTTATATATTAATCAAAGAAATATATCATTGGCACTTTTGAAACCTAACTGGCTGCTGCGAAATGGCGTCAGCAAATGTCAACTTCAAAATGTAGGATCCTCCATCTTTTGTTCGGATTTGAGGCTCTCATTGATGCCAATCCATTTTATTATAAAACATTGCTTTAAATTTATATACACATGAAAAACAACATTATATGTTACATTTACTCTATTTCATTTAAAAATCAAGCATACGCTTATGAAGTGGAGAAGTGCATAGTACAATTTTTGTAAGAATAATTTATTATTCTCTAATGCTAACGAGTATACTAAACCATAATTATCATAGATTCGTTATTAATTATATGATCTAATGAATGAATCTTATAATAAGCTTTTGGTTAAATTTTTTTACTTTTATAGAGTTGTCAGATTTTTTAACTCATATATTCGAAAACATTTTTTTCTTTGTCAAAGGGTTATAATTCATGTTCCATATGCAACAATATTTTCAAAATTCATCACCATAAACATCAGTTGAGCTGTTTTTTTTTGTGTGTGTGTTTTTTTTTGTCTTTTTCTCTATTTTTAGAATATCATCCTTTCATATTCTTTTTTTTTTTTTTTTTTTTTTTTTTTTTTTTTTTTTTTTATCACAATGCAAATCAATTTCCACTTGGTAGATCGGAAAAGAAACCATATCTAGAAAATATTATGCCTTAGGGGTCAATCATGCTTCCCCATTCTTAGATGAGCACAGACATATTTAGTCATATTATTATGTGTGCACATATCTTGATATATAAAAAGAATATCGAATCCATCTATATAAAGAAATAACTTTATAGTGTTCATTCAAGTAAAAGGAAAGCACTTTATAAAGTTCTTCAACATGTGATTTAGTTCTAGACAAATCTATTGTTTAATCAATTAAACTAAGACGAACGTGGCTGATCCTTAGGCTGGTGAGAATCCATCTTCGCCACAGAATAAATAAACTAGATATATGCCTAGTTTTAACGCTGGAGACGTGAAGTTAATCCGATATATTCGCATTCTCCGGCGTCACGTCTCCCTATCGTAGTAACAGTAATTATTCCGTATTAGTATGTTTTTTTTTTGGCAACCAATTCCGTATTAGACTATAAGATGCTGACAATTGAATATTAGAGAACATTTCGTTATTTAGAGCATAGGATTTTATGTTTTAGGGTTTATCAGAATTGTATCTACGAGAGATGAATCACTTTATCCCATCCAAATTAAAAAAAATTCAAGTGTTCGCTAATCACTTGGTATATGTGTTTGTTGTAATCTGTTAGGGCTATAGAGGTAATCACTTGGATCCAAAGAAGACTGCTCAACTATTGGACAAAATTGAAGCTGAAGCTAATGAGTTTCTTCTAGCTCGGAATCAAGTACTAGAAATCTCTTTTGGTAGAATCGAATGGAGAAAGAAGACTGACTACTCTTTGTTTAACCAAATGGAGCTTGTAATATGTGTAATAGATGGTAGAGAATGACAAGGAGAGGAATGTGAACCGAGAGGCCCTTACAAACAGACAACAAAGACTAGTGTATAGGACTTAAGAGGGTCGTTCGTATTGGTTTCTATTATTTTTCTCTCATCATGGCTTTTATATACACTTTTTATAAGGAGCAAGCGGTGGTTAGTCTTGATTGATGCTGCAAAGGGTTGTGCTACACTACCACCTGATTTATTGGAGCATCCTGCAGATTTTGTTGCTGTGTCATTCTACAAGGTAGGTCCTGGATTATTTGTGAACCTTTGCAGCTACAGCAGCTCCTCTCCCTGCTCCAGGTATACATTTGTTTTGGACAATTATATTAGGTTTATTGACAATTGTATACACTTTAATATGTTATTAACAAAGCTAATCGTTCATAATTCACAGGGCCTTCGTCTTTCAGTCCGACCACTTCTCCTGCAGATTCGCAAGCTCCTAATTCTGAAGGTAGAGTGAATGAATACTTGCATTCGGATAGGTAATCAAAAATGAGAATGGCGTCTTTGAAGAAGTACAACATGAAGATTCTTTGGGAAAAAGCAGTTGTGTTTTGTCTCTGTTCATTGTCTTTTGTTTCTTCACACAACAAGAAATTCACAACACCAAGCGTAAGCGACAATTCATCTGGTATTACATAGATTAATTAAATTTACTAAAAAGGCTGTAAATTTTTCTTTTAATTATTGTGAGTAAACAGCTTTTCCAGTTTTGTATATAAATACTTCTTGCTGGCTTGTAGTCTCTTTCACTTTCAATCCTGATATTCCCTTTCTTTTGAGTTGATTTTGTTACCTTGATCCTCCCATGTGACTCAACGCCACATGTCCAACAGAAGGTGCGGCCACACAAAACAGACCACATCGAAATCAACTTCGGCATCTTCGTTAAGCAGTATGGCTATTCACAACCCGATAAAGGACACCATTTGATGGTTGCTTTATGGCACTCCATGAAGGATCCAATAAGCCATCCCTCCTACATCTGCTTCACTGGGTCAGTCAGGATCTAGATGGTATCGGGTCCAACAGAGGGGACACAGCCTTAGTTAAGGCAAGAGATGATGAATAGGCAACCGACTTTGACACAGAGAAGAATTCCGAGATCAGATTGATTTCTTCCATCATCTTGTCACGAACTTCGGTTTTCACGAGAACAGAGTATTTCTGACCATCGGCTTCCATTGCTGCAGAAAAAAATAAAAAATAAAGACTTATAATTTTGAAGATATTTTGTTAAATCGATATACAAAAAAATAAATAAATATAGAGGTGCTTTTGTAGTTACTAACCTGCGGAATCTGTTGCCTACTCATCATCTCTTGAGTTAAACAAGGCTGTGTCGCCTCTGTTGGATCCGATACCATCGAGAAACTAACTGACCCAGTGAAGGAGATGTACGAGGGATGGCTTCTTGGATCCTTCATGGAGTACCATAAAGCAACCATCAAATGGTGTCTTTTATCGGGTTGTGAATACGCCATACTGCTTAACAAAGATGCCGAAGTTGATTTCGATGTGGTCTGTTTGTGTGGCCACACCTTCTGTTGGACATGTGGCCTTGAGTCACATGAGAGGATCAAGGTAACAAAATCAACTCAAAAGAAAGGGAAGATCAGGATTGAAAGTGAAAGAGACTACAAGCCAGCAAGAATATTTATATACAAAACTGGAAAAGTTGTTTAAAACGATCTTAGAATATGAATGTAATTATACATTAAAATCGTAATTTGTAATGATTCCTTATCTGAAATTACGATTTTAATGTATAATTACAAATTTCCTCAATAATATCTACCTAAATTAAAATGATAAGATTCAATTTTTTTATTTAAGGAAGAAAATCAGGCAATCTTAATAAATAATATCTACCTAAATTAAAACGATAAGATTCAATTTTTTTATTTAAGGAGAAAATCAGGCAATCCTAATAAATAATATCTACCTAAATTAAAAAACTATCCAAATTCTCCAGAATAACAAACATTAATAATAACTTTGGTAGTTGTCACTCAAAACCATCCTTATGAAAAATTACAATTATTGTTGGGTGAATTTAATTATATTATATTAACAAGGTAGTAACCCGTGCTATAGCACAAATCAAAATATTTACTATATCTTTAAATAATAATATCCTGTATTTTTTATATTTTTATTATTACATATACCAATCATATTATTTTTTATATTCTTATTCTTGACATCTAATACTTGTGAGCAGGATATTGACTTTGACACAAAACCCCTTCCATTTATATCTAATTACCTCTTGCCTCTATCCAGTACTCCATATCATATCTAATAACTTGTCTAATTACCTCTGGCTTTTATCCTGTACTTCATATCATATCTAATAACTGTTGTGTTATGGATTTATTCATTATAATTGTATATATTTTATTATAATTTCTTTAAACTATAAATATTACACAGTTTGATTTTTAAAGATTTATCATGAATATAATGAATGTATTAATTTATTAAACATGGACTAATAATTGGACATAATATAGTAATAGAATATCAAATATTAGAAATATAAGAAATAAATTAAAGAAAAAAACTCAATATGTATATATGGGATAAAACTTATTTCTCAACAAACATGAATAATAACATTTTAGCATTTTATTTGATTGTTGAAAATATAAAAGAAAACCTGTAAAAACAAACAAAATCATAGATCAAATAATGTTAAACGAAGAACAAAGCTATACATTGTGTAATAATGGAATCAAAGTAAAAACAGAGTCTTACAATGGTATGCATGAAGATGGATCAAATTTTTTTTGGAAAACCTCTTTGAAGACGACATTCCTTGTTTTCTTTTGAGGTTATCCTTCTGGATCATTTATGAGAATTTTCAATCCTGATTTAGTGCTTACACGGGACATTGCTACATATAGCTGGCCATGAGAGAAAATAGGTCTTGGCAAATATAAACAAACATTTGAGAGAGACTAACCTTGAATTTTGTTGATAGTCATTGCAAAAGCAAATGTTATCGGAAATTGTCTACGTCTCATTTTGAAAAGCATCCGTGTATCTGATGGTATTAATACATCCTTGGTAAAATATCATGGATATCTCCCTTTGAATGTTTAATTTAAATAGTTAGTAGAAATTATAACCTCAAAAGATCTCAAAATATTTTCAAAAATATCCAAAATTCTCAAATAACCCGTCTAAAGGTAGTAATCCGTGCCACATGAAGGAACAAAATATTTCATACAAATTTTAAATTCGTAAAATGACAAAGAATTATATTAACCTTGGTGCTAAGCATAGGTGTGTTATTTTTCATGTAAATTTTTAAACATTTAAACCAAGACGTATTTACTTTGGAAAAGAAAATACGTCTAGTCTTGTCCCACCCCATCACGTCATAACCCCATCCACTTTCGTTCCGTCTCATCCCGTATCCATCAGAATTTTTATTTTATGTTCGCTCTCTTTTAAATAATTACTCGTTAAACAATATTTACTAAAAGAGATTGGGTAAGAAACTTAGACGGGGTACCAGATTTCTCCGTTGAATATTTTTTTTTAGTTAGTTAAAATGATTCAAAAATTATAATTTTTGAAAATTATATAATTATTTTTCAAAAATACCAATATTTTCAAAGTGCCCGTTCCAAAGTCGTTAATTACATGTCACATAATCAGTTCTTATCCATATTAGTGAAAGCTTGACACTTGTATTTATCTACTGATATTTATTGATTTCGTACTTTTATCTAAAATTTATGTCCCTTTTAAAAAAAAATTTAATATATTGTTTTTTATTATTCGAATTTACCCGTTTCAGTTTACATATACTATTTCTCGTCTTAGTACCATGAAAAAACTTGAATTTTCTCAAAATTTAATTATTGGTTTTTAAAGTATATATACTTAATTAGTAAATTAAATTAATTCAAAAATACATTGGTAAAACATATCTTCAATCAAATAATAAACCCTTGTAGGTCGTAAAATATTAACTGTATAATAGTAGTATTTTTCCATAAAAATTAGTTGGTCACTCTTTTACAGTGTTTTGTCAATATTTTAGTGTATAAGTAGAATACTTCAAACCGTACAAAAAATAAACATGATCATCATCTTCATTAGCTGGAAAATATACAATTGTTTTTGTAATCTGTCAATAATAATCAAACACAGCCCATGTTTATTGAAAATGTTAAAGTAATTTTGTTAAGGGGTGTTAAATCGAGTCTAGTCGCATCCCATCCCATACCATCTCGCCTCGTGCCGATCCATCCGGTTAGAAAATTTATGTCCTTTAACCATTCTCTTTTAAATAAGTACCAACATAATAATGTTCTTAATAAATTTTGGAATTTAGAAAAAAAAACATGTGTTCTCCATTTGAATGTTTAATTTATATAGTTAGTAGAAATTATAATTCTCAAAAACTCTCAAAATATTTTTAAAAATACCCCAAATTCTCAAAATACCTTTCTCAAGATAATTCTTTATATGTCATATAGTCAACCTTCTTTTGAAAATCGTTAAAGTAAAATGCTTTCTATTATACGAATAACTCATTTATGTCTCATGTCCACTACTTCTCATCGTAATATCATAAATAGATTGGACTTTTAATCAGAATTTGATTTAAATTTTATGATATGAAATTATGTGCATAAACATTAATATAATTTAATATTTTCTTATACATTATTATAATTAAAGATTTTCAGTCCTTGGTAGAAATTTATGTTTTATTTTTGAATTTTTAGGTATGGTATAAGTTAAAAAATGCCATAGAATAAAACTTAAGTATAGGAATTATTGTGATTATTTTTGATTATTTGCCTTATTTTAAATATTTAGACCATGTAATGAATCAATTATGTATTTTTCAAATTAGTTTCTTTGCGATTTTGGTAACTATTTTTAAGGAATTTATTAGTTGATAGTCGTTGAAGATGCGCAACATTTATGATGAAATTGTTTTGTTCCTTCCTTTTTTATGCTGAGATTTTAGATTTTGATAACTAATTTTAAGGAATGGGTTCTTTAATATAGCCGCTGATGGTGGTAACATTTATTATTGAATCAAATACATTTAATTTCTATTTTATGTATTGCTAAACTTGTGGAAAAATCTTTGAATATAATAAATTATATATTATTAAAGTTAATAATTTGGATTTGATAAAGATCAGCTTTCTATATTAATTATTAGTCTATATTAAAAAAAAATGATTATCAGATTAGTACAAAACAAAAAATCGAATTCAAAAATTTGAAATTGATTAAAAAGTGAGATTAATGATAAAAATGAATATATTAGTATTAGTTTTAAAATATCCTTGATTTTTTAAAAAGTTTTTAACCAAATTTAAATAAATTAATCCAATTTAATTTAAATTTTCGAGAATTATGGAAACTGCAAGATTATCATTTTTCAAATTTAGTAGGGTAAGTAATTAAGAAATAATATATTATAAATATATCAAAATTTAGTAAGTATCAATCTAGTAAGTAAGTATTATTTTGGTATATTTTAAATAGAACAAAATTTATAAATTTATACTTCAAGTAATATAGTAAATTTATTCCTCCCGGAATATATATAATGTCAAAATATCACATTTTTTAATACTTGGTAACCAAGTTTGTTTGTTATTTGATAAATCTCATAATTATATGATAGAATTGTCTCTGAATTCGTAAATATATTATTGGAGAATACATGTACTAATAAAGTGAAATACATAAGATTGATATTGTTTATAACTTTATATTGGAGAATTATAATAACTGCGTGTTTATAACATAAGATTAATATACATGTTTATAACATATTTATATTTTCCAATCTATAAAACTATCAAAATGAAAATGATTCATATCTAAAAATTAAAAACTTTTTTTTAAAATTAGTTATTTTTATGACATGTTATATATTATTTCAAGATTATATATCCTATTGTGGTTTCGTTTGAAAATCTTGAGATATTATCTCATAAAAAATCTCTATTATTTTCCTTTGTTAAGTTTCTGATCTTAAATCTTATTTATTTTATTATATTAAGATTGTAATCAACATTTCTAAAAAGTAATTTAAATACGATGTATTTATTGTTATTATCTTCCAATAATTATTAAACATTAATTTTAAAATAAAATATTTCTTATAATCTTATTACGAGTTTCCAAAAATAATTTTTCTTCTAAACAAATTTTAAATAATTTATAGAATTTCTATATTCACCTTAACAATTTTGATATATTAATATTTTGAGATCTAAATAAGTAACATTTTAAATTTAATTATTTTGATTTTTGAAATTTTGTTAATTTTTATTAATATTTCTGTAATATCCCTACTATTATTTGTAAAATCGTTTAACTAATAAACCTTTGTTTTGTAAGAAATTATAAGGTTATGCCATTGGATTTATGACCAAATAAATCATTTGCAAAATGGGTAAAAATGTAATATGGCTTCTGCTGAATTCGGATAAAAGCGCGGATCTTTTTGACCCGCTTATGTTATTTTCGGATCCTCTTGACTAAATAGTGACCGTTGATTCATTATAATCATGTCAATCAATTTAAAAAACCTAAAAAATCTCTATGCTTCTGTCGCCGTCTCCATCTCCAAATTCATTTTCCTAGAAGCTTACACAACAACTCTTGATCAGCAGAACTAAACACGAATTTAGTCAGTTTTTTTTTGTTTTCTAGAATTTTAAATGAGCTTACCTGGATATCCTATGTTTGAATTCTCTAGGAATCCATTCTATTCTATGGTGATAATGAATTACTCACATGTCTACGAAGACATTACACATGCCATTTTTGCCAAAGGTACTGGTAATTTGTATTAATAATTTTTTTAATGTTGAGAGTGTGTTATTCCTATGACGCCATTTGAATACAATATCCAACTTAGGCTTGCTTCTTCTCCATCAGTATATGCCTTTTTTAAATTGCCGTGATCTAGCAATTAACCAATACTTTCTTGTGGTTTCAAGATTTGGATGAAAGTTTGATGCTAAGTTTGCTCTGATGGATGTAATGTCTTTAAAGCGATCATGAAGAAGACCAAAGGAGATGATACACTGGTGAGATAGTAACTAGATTCTTGAAAACCGTGGTTTTGATTTGATTTGGAAAATGTTGAAAAGTGTTTGGGTTTGTGTAATATGTTCGAGTTTTATCAGCACATTTAAGCATCTTATTGCACATAAGCTAGCGGAAGAAGAAGCTGAACTTTAAGCTAAGGATCAAGCTAGAAAGGCTAAACATTTGGTATGGTTTTGATTTTTGTATTCCCTGTTATGTTTGTGCTCTTTTCCGTTTAGCCTTTTGATGATGACTCTTGTGCTCTTGTGCCTTTTTGATGATAACAATTGTCTTTCTAACATTGCAGGAAGAAGGACATGTTAAACCTGGAAATTAGTTGGATACCCATGAAAGATTCTAATTGGTGTTGCCACTAGATCTAGAAGGTAATTTTGCTTCACTTAACTCTCTTTTCTGAGATTTTTTAGTGTTTTTCTTTGAACGATACTTGGTGTGAATGATACTTTATTGTTTTCAAACAGATAAACAAGGCGTAGCATGCTCAGAAGGGTTTGAATCTTTCCTGGTCAAGAGTCACTAAAGGTAGGGTTTAGGGTTTAGCGATCCGTGTTTAGAAGGTGCACATTGGAATGGATGTTTAGAAGGTGCACCTTGGAATGGAGGTTAGCCAAATGCTTCAGTGATGACATCTTCAATATCAGTTTTCTAATATGTTCATCATAATTATCATAGTAAAAGCTTATATATATTTATTTTAATGTATACTTTGTCAAGCTTCATTATCTACCTTTTGAAATTGACATGACAATGATCACAGACTAAAATATTTGGAGTCTCTCTGATATAATTTTTGTGGTTGCAGGTAGTTATCTCACGAGATCTAAGATGTAAGGAGGTAGTTCTTCTCTTCTCTTTTAAACAAATCTTTGAAAATCTCTATCTCCATGGAGCTTTTGGAATCTCTCAATTCATTGTGCATTTGATTTTGGTTACTATATGGGAATTCAAGTTCTATATGGGAAAGAAGTAGTGAAAGAAGTTCAAGGTCTATATGGGAATTTAACAACTCTGTTCTACAAATTTTGGAAGCTGGAGTGATGTATATCCTCATGGAAATTTGTTTTTGTTTAGCTCTAAAAACAAACCAGAGATTGAGAGGTACATATCTTTCTCTCTTAAGCTTATAAACTTTATGAGTTTAAGAAACGGTTCAATGAACCTTTGTTTTCTTATATTAGCCTTCTTGAGTTTTCAAGAGCTTATACTAATGAAATTCAGCTTTTGGTTATTTATTGCTGGTTTTCCTGTGATCCTTTCAATGATTCATATTTAATAATCTTCACTTTGATCTACTATTCTTATGAATATAATCTACTGTTTTCTGATCCTCTATGTTGCTTTATGCAGAAGCTGTTGGTGCAGGCTATATATATGCTCAAGAGTATTCCACATGTTTGCTTCTAATATTTAAACCTTACATTGAAAAGGTGTAAGATATTGGAGGAACAAGTTTGAGAAATTGTCTGACTAAATCGAATCTGAAGAAGATTGTTTGGTCGATTCGGTATTGGGTTTGTTTATTAGCCGAGACGAAGTATATTATCGGGACGCCTCTTCTTGGAGGCAAAAGTTGAAGACCCGTGCTGTCAAGGTTTGATGAGCAAATGGGATCAGTTGAAGCCATTTACGCAAAAAGTTGTTTCATGATGCCATTTGCATGGCGGTGCTAATTCAAGAAGTCATATGTGGCGATTATGCTTTTGTCATCCACACAAACAATCCTGTCTTTGCTGACTCTTCAGAAATATACACAGAGGTAAAAGAACTTGCTCCATATTTAAAAATTTTGGGTAAAAAACCAATGATCACTAACCTGTGTGTGAATGGGTCTGGGAGAGACCTTGGTTGGAGCATATCCAGGACGAGCAATGAGCTTCATCACCAAAAAAACGAACCTAGAGTCTCCAACTGTAAGAAACAAAAAGATTGTATTTATTTCTTAAGTTTCAGTTATAAATGAATAGAATTTTAACAAAGTGAGTGGTAAATTGGGTTGTACAGGTGATCAGCTACCCAAGTAAGAGGATAGCTCTGTATTCTAAAACCTCAATCATATTCCGGTCAGACTCAAACAATGCGGATCTCGAGGGAAACACATGCGCTGGACTTTACGACAGGTTTGTTTATGTGTGTTTCTCTGTTTTCAGTCTTTTTTCGGAACTCAAAAGCTGAAAAAGGGTGTAATTTCTGCAGTGTGATAATAATATGAAGCGGAGGAAGTGGTGGTATATTACTCAAGGGAGCCACTTATAGTGGACAAAGCCTTTCAAATGCGCCTGTTCTCAACAATTGCAGAAGCTGGAAATGTGATAGAGACGCTCTATGGTTCTCCTCAAGACATCGAAGGTGTTGTTAAAGGTGGCCATTTTTACATCGTCCAAGCTAGACCCCAAGTTTAAGCTATCTCTTGCTAATTCTGCGTCCCATTCCCTAAGTTTTCAAACTAATTACACTCATGATACAAACATTGACTCATAATAAATCAATATGTTGAATAATCACGATTGTGTGGGGTTGTATGTAACGTAATCTTTAAAACAGCATCGTATAAAAGAGTAATCAAAGATTTTTCTTTTGACTAACAAACATTAATTAGATATTTTCAACCATATATTTTGAAAATATAGATACGGATAGTTTTGATTTAAACTAAATCTTATAAGTTTTGCAAATAACTGATTCTATTAAAAAAGAAATATGAAAATAAAAAATTACTTTGAGATGGGTATTTGGATAATTTTGTATATCATTGAAAATATTTTGAAAGTTTTTGAGAATTTCTTATCCAAACTTTTTAAAGAAATATTGCCTAAAAGCTAATTTCAAAGTAAAAAGTTATGCGACACAAAAAAATTTTGTTTTTGTAAAATGGCCAGGACGGGAAGAAACGGGTTAGAACAGAACAATATGACATATAAAGAACTACATGGGTATTTTGAGAATTTGTGTATTTTGAAAATATTTTGAGATAAAGATTTAACTATATATAGATTAATCAGATAAAGATTTTATTTACTTCTTCTACATTTTTTAGCCAATTTTTTTTTTAAAAATATTGTCTATTAGGAAATTATTTAAAAGAGTAAAGTTATGGGCATAAAATTAATGACAGCACCATACACCACATGTTTCCCTATCAAAATAGATACCTCTAGGTTATATACATACATTAATTCAACTAAATCCAAATTGAAATCTGATATTTGGATTTAATACCCTTAAACAAATTATGAGAAATATTTTGATACACGTGACAAAATCACGGGCGGTGTTTAATTATTATGGATTGAGCAAAAAATCGTATATTTTCAAATTTAATTATCCTTGGTACGTGTTGCGATATTCACATATACACTAAAATATTGGCAAAACACTCAAATGAGTGGCCAACTAATTTTAATAGAAAAATACTAAAAATATATAATTAGTTTCTTTATATTTTAAACTACTTTTACATGAAAAAATATCACAACGTGTTGTCTACCGAGATAGTACTTTAAAGACATTAATAATTTCAATGGTTAATGAGTCGTTGTGTATTGTGTTGCCTATACACAGATATATATATATATATATATATATATATATATATATATATCCCTCCTATTAATCGAAAACACAAATATAAAACAAACATTACTTTTGTAAGTATTAACAAGGGTATGCCATGGAGGTAAAACAAACTAATTCATCTGCGTGAAGGGTAAAAATGTAATCACTGAAATTGGATAAACACGCGAGTCATTTAACCCAATAATTTGACCCGATTACATGTTATAACTTATAATCCCAGTCATTCCTTTTTATTTTGAGCAAAACATCTCAGCCGTTGATTTTCTAAGTTTATGTAAAAAGACATCCAACCTAATAATTTGTTTTTCCGCCTCTGTTCTAAAGATTAAAACTGAAAGACTGATTCAAGAATTCCATAGAACTCCAGGAACTTTTTTATGGTGCGAAGCAGTTGTAAAATGGGTTAACTATGTGACATGTAAGAACTACTTTGTGACAGGTATTTTGATAATTTTGGGTATTTTTGAAAATATTTTGAGAGCTTTTGAAAATTAGAATTTCTACTAACTATAGAAATTAAACATTCAAATGGAGAATGCATGTATTTTATCTAAATTTCTTAGCCAAAATTTATTGATAACATTATTTTATGGGTAATTGTTTAAAAGAGAATGGTTATGGGACATAAAATTTCTAACGGGATGGTTCCGGACATGATGGAATGGGATGGGACCGGACAAGATTTAACACCTTGTAACAGAATTACTTTACCATTTTCAACAAACACGGGTTATGCTTGATTATTATGGATGAATTGCAAAAAAATTGTATATTTTCCAGCTGACGAAGATGATGATCATGTTTATTTCCAGTACGGGTTGTAGTATTAAACATATACACCCAAATATTGACAACACCATAATAGAGTGGTTAACTAACATTTATGGAAAATACTAATATTATACAATTAAAGTTTTACTACCTAAAAGGGTTTATTATTTGACTGAATATATGTTTTACCAGTGTTTTTGAAGTAATTTAATTTACTACTTAAGTACATATACTAAAGGAAATAATAATTGAATTTTGAAAAACTTTTAGTCTATTTATGGTATTAAGACAAGAAATAGTTTATGTAAACTAAACCAGGTAATTCAAATAGTGAAAATCAATATATTGAACATTTTTTAAAAAAAAAAAGAGACATAAATTTTAGATAAAAGTACAAAATCAAAAAATATTGGTAGAAAAATTCAAGTGTCAAGCTTTCACTAATTTGGATAAGGATTTATTATGCGACAGGTAATTAACCACTTTGGAACGGGCACTCTAAAATTCTGGTATTTTTGAAAACAGTTATATACTTTTTTAAATTATAATTTTTTTGGATAATTTCAACTTACTAACAAAAAAATATTCAACCAGAACTTTGGTATCCCATCTATATTTCTTACCCAATCTCTTTTAATAAACATTATCTAACGAGTAATTATTTAAAAGAGAACGAATATAAGACAAAAAATTATGATGGATACATGATAAGATGAAACGAGACGAAATGGGTTGGAACGTGATGGGATGAGAGAGGACGAGACGTGTTTCTCATTTTAAAGTGAACACGACTAAGTTTATTTTTCTAATTTACATGAAAAATAATGCACCTATGTTGTAGCACCCGGATTAATATATTTCTTAATCAGTTTACGAATTTATCCCGTGCTACGGCACGGATCACTACGTAGTCTTTTATTATGTGATATGGCACGAAGAGAACTCAGTAATGTGGGTCAATCTTCAAACGAAGGAGACAATGGCATGTGAGATAAGATTACACGTCATGTAGATCTTTTGGAGGCACTAAATTTATTTTATTTTTGTCGATTATATACCATAATTTTTTATATCTTTAACAATAAAATAAAACCAAATTTTATACAGTATTGGATTATTTAACTAATTTACTCCCTTTTGTTGCATGTGCCTAACAAACAAATATGAACTTTCTATTTAAATGATGAATATTTTTTATTTAATTCTCTACAAACAATCAACTAATAAATACAGGGAGAGCTTAGATATAACATTGAAAAAATAATTTTAAATTTTTTAATTCTCAAACAGTTTAAAAGGGGTCTCATGTACAAGTTACATATGTTGCGGGTTTTGGCGGACAAACCCATGCGGTCGCGGATTTAGCGGGCAAGCCAATGCGAGCAAGGGTGGGCGTTCAAACCAAACTGAACCGAACCAAACCAAACCGAACTAATCAAACTCAAACCGACCCAAAACAAATCCAATCCTACTCTCAAACCATTCAGTTATTTTTCTTCTCAACCCAAACAGTTCCGTTTGGTTCGATTTTAAACCGAACCAAACCAATAACCCAATGAGTTTCTTAAATTAATTAATAATATTATTGAGATTATAAATATGTGATCTTACCTCTTACCACTTGCATTTAATTTCAATTTTTACTTTTCTAATAAGTTTTACTAAATATAAATATAGATTTAATAATATTTAATATTAGTTATTAATTTTATTTTTGAGTGTTTCTAAATTATTTGATTAATTAACTATTATAAAACCATAATCCCATAATCAATTTTATTCTGTTACAATATTTGATTTTTAAACTGAATTAAAACCAAACTAAACTAAAACCAAACCAAACCAAACAGTACCAAACATAAACGGACCCGAACACAAACCAATCCACGACCAACAAAATCATCTCTCTCTCTCGAAATGGAACACAGCAGACTCACTGTAGTCCATAAAAAGTAATACCACCTGACCTTCACTACAGAACAGACCTGACGAATATATACATGAATTTATGCTAAATATTTTAATTGAGAAGATATACATGAAAAGCATAGAGCTCTGAGTATCTACAAACTTACTAAGCCATGAGATTTTCTTCCAAGGCCAAATGGTTTATCAAATCTACAGTCATAGAAACAATTTAGTTGTGCCCCAATCTAAACTTAAGGCTTTTAATGTACCTGATAGCTATTGCGGTCAAACCTCTTGGTGGAATCCACAGACAATAGCTATCATTTATCTAATGGAATCTTCCAAATTCCCCAAATAGCATCTGCTATTCTGCATCACAAGGATTATTGAGCCCCAAAAGATGCATGTTAAAAAAAATACCTAAGAACAAAATCAGAGAGTAAATTAAGTATGAAGAGACGTTAATCTTATCTTTTAGGGTCATGTTCTCAGTCCACGAAAGAAGCCTAAACCTTTGCTTCCTAGTATCTAAAACAACAGGAGTAGAGTTATTTGACAGCTGACCATAACATACATAAAGAAGCTTAAACAAAATAAACTATCTAAGGTATTCTGAACTGTATACTAAAAAAACAAACAAAGAAATTTATATTGTTACATAAATGCCTCTAATCAGTTTTCGTCAGAAAATTCAATCAAAACTTATAACCATGAAATGAAAGGAAAGAAAAGAGCTTAGATAATTTAGTTCAAAAACAAACCTTAAATTTTGACCCGTGCGAAACCTGAAATATTAACAAAGAAATAATCCTGTATATAAACAATTACACAGACCCCAGGTTCAAATTTCGAATATATAACTTACGACTTGAAATACCTTTACAATTTGAAGTTTTTTTATAGCTCCACCTTAAGCTTTCCGAGTTCCTCCTCCCCTAAGCCCGACGAATCCCCTCTCATAAACTCTTGCTAGTGGAGGGAAGAACAACTAAGAACGTCTCTAGACTGATAAATATTATACCAGAGATACAACTAATAGAGATTGATGTGGACATCATCACCTCCGCTTGAGTCCCGAGTTTTCTGTGAAGTCCAACCAGAGCTTCAACCTTGTCGTAGAAACTGTCCTTGAGAGATCTTACAATGCTTTTTAGCTCATGGCCTTCTTAAACCTTCAGCCTTTTCTATCCTTCCATATATCTCCTTGTTCAATAATATAAAAACAGGTTAGAAATCTTGTTTCTGAACTTTGCATTGCTTCACACAATTGATATGGCACAAGACCTTTTCTTAGGGATCCTTTTATTCCGCAGACAAGTTCTTCCATTTTTCTTCGTTCATCTCTGCAACCTGCAAGAGGAGACCAGCAACTTACAAACTTCTCTATCAAGATATAATCATGAACTCAACAATGTTATTAAAAGCCTCCTAATCGAGATAAAGAGAGAAATACAAAAACCTCTTATAATAAGCTTACCTAACTATACTTACCTTATCGAGATAAAGAAAGAAATACAAGAATCTATTATAATAATCGACGTAAGATTCAGCTGTCAAACTAGCTATACTTACAGAGCATTTTCAGTCTGCATCTCCCATTAACGCATCTCAACTTTGCTGCAAAAGACAAGGATGAGCCAAATTTAGAGAGTGAATTAAGGAATAGAGAAAAAAAAAGGGAACAGAGTTACATGATAGCTGAACAACATAAACAACATTGACGCCAACACTCAATAATTACAAGTTTCCCTTTAACACTGAAGACCTTTTACCTTTTAGCTTCAAATGAATAAAAATTAATCTACCATTCAAGCTATTACTGACTTTGAGAGATTATTCCAAATGAGCAACCTTTTCTTTGTAACGTAACTTTGGAAATAGTTTCTGCTAAACATAAACACATGTTCATTAGTGTCTACTAATATCCCACTTAGCTAATGAATGAAAACTTGGTGGCACCCTACACTACTGATCGTAAGGGTGAGAGGACAAAACCAAAGGACAAGTCGAAAGATACTCCCATTGCAAATATGGATCATGTCAGCTGCGTGTTCCTTTCTAAATACTAAATATTTAAATATCATCTTGGGATTTTTTTTTCAGGCCTCCTTTGAACTTTTGGCTTTCAACAATAACAATCCCAACAAGGCAGTAACATAGATCTTTTCCTTTACCTTAGTGGACACACTGCCAGAAAGATATACAAGGATTGAGGTAAGATTCAGCTGTCAAACTAACTATACTTATGGAGCACTAAAACCATGGAGTTTATTTCATTTTCTTGGGCAGAAAACTGAATCTGCATATCAAAAGCAGGAATATTGTCACAACCCTTAGATGAATTCCTCGAATAATTATCAATAAATTCATACTAAATTATGAAAATCCACCGAGTGCTTCAGAGTTGAGGAACAAAAATAGAACAACTAAACTTAACAAGCTTCATTTCTAGAATACTTTTGTCTAGCTTATGTCAATTGGTCTGGCTTTATATTTGCTTCTAAGCGTAGTTAATAACCTGGTACTCAAACCTTGTGCTATGAGGTAATCCCGAATCTGGTTGCGAGTAAACGCAAAGTCTCAATCCCTGAAAATAAACCATAAAAACCAAGAAAATGACATATATCCATAAACCATTAAAAGCAATATAGAACATGTTACCATGAAAAAATCTATGATGTTCCACAAATATGTTTAGTGCTCCAGTTTTTATCCAAAACTTCATATTTCTTAGCCACGGACTGCAAAATCCAAAAATAGTTTACAAATGAAATAGTGTACCGTCAGTGAAATTACCCTATGCATTTTAATGCTTATATATTTTAGAAAATGAATGATTAGCTTTAATTACAAACAAAATTGTTATTGGCAGATAGATTAGCTAACTTGTTGTGGATCATGCTAAAATGTTATTAATCATTCATTTCAAAATATAAAATAGAAGAGAATAATATGTTCTTGTACCTTTTAGTGTCATATGAAGAGACATTAATCTTCCATTCATTAGAGGCTTCGTTCTCCAGAAAAGAGAGAATCTAAGTGAGGCTATTACTTACCTACCTTTTTTTTACCAGTGATTCTTCTAATTGAGCAAGCTCTTCTGTGTAGAACCTCTCCTGATATCAATGTCAAGTTGAGTAATGTTGCCATCTTATTAACAGTGATCTCATAAGGGATTTTTTTACCTTACTTAGTTGTTCCTATCGCATATAGAGTCTCTCCTTCTCCTCCTAACTTGGAAATAGTTTCTGCCAAGTAGTAATTATACTTCGACGGTCTTGATGATTTCCAACTTTACTAGTGATAGAATATTTTGTTGACCGAACACTGCTGATATTAAAAGTCAAAGATAAACTTTATCTTTCATGGATTGTGATGAAGCTCTGACAACTTGGAAGCTTTATTCTTCAAGATTTCAGCTCCTTATAGTCTTGCACTTCTCTCAGTAATAAGCTTTACCACTTTTCTGGAGCAGCATCGGCGATTTGAGTGTCACTCAAGCTTATCTTGAAGCAGGTTGTTGGCATCCTTCTCCCATTACACTCACCCTGCAACAACCTTACGTTCTTAATGTTACCAAGCTTCTCTCAACTGTTTTGACTCCCCAACTTCGACTGCTAGTTAGATTCATGTCTCTGAACGGTTGTCAATCTCCCTCCCTGTCCCAAGAGAAAGGCTTTTCATGAGATAGAGTGATTATAAGTACTAGAGGCATCAAGTTTCTGATAAAGTTAGGTATGTTTATTCACATGCTCAGACACCAAGACATATCTGAATCAAAGATAAATATGTAAGCAACCCACATTGTCTATATCTCTGAACTGAAAAAGCAAACGATAAGAAAAGATCATGTAACGTTGACTTATTTTTTTACACAAACAAAGAACTGCAAAAGATTTTAGATTGATTCGTCATTGAATCTGATATTGAGCTACCTTTGCCTATCTCGTCTCTTTCTTATGCAAGAAACATGTGTTGTCGTTATTGACTGGCTGACCCCAAAATGATTTTGTACTATTGGCTAAAAACATGTTGATACTTACCTTGGTGACATTTTCGATTTTCTCTTTATTGAGAGAATCTAGAGAGCTTCTTCGTTCTCTTCGTCTCGCTCATGGCTTCTTCTACCTTCAGCCTTTCATTGCCTTCCATATAAATCTCCTTGTTCAATCATATGCAAACAGGTTAGAATTTTTTTTATTTAACGTTTTATTGATTCACACAGTTGATATAGGACAACCCCTTTTCTTTTGTTCAGCAGAAAAGTTCTTTCACTTTTCTCTAATTCATCTCTGCAGCCTGTAGTAACAATTTATCCGCACAAATTAGATATAAGAGTTTACCTGTTTAACCTCTCGCAAGGCAAGCACTTCTTATAAGAAACACCTAGGCACCAACATTTAATAAATCGAAGTTTCCCTTTGTAAGTCTCATCACCAATAATCTCTATACTCCACTTCTTGTTCTGCACTTTAATATGGATGATCAGATTAGATAGAAACAAGATGTCCATGTCCATAACATTAATATGTTCATGTCCATGTGCAAACCTACATGACTAAAAACATGTTTTACCAAGATTGTCGTGACCATAAAAAATACATGAAACTGCATATGTTTTGATCAATGATCATGAACTTGATGAAAACTCTCTTCTATGGTTCCCCTGTTGAAAATGCACATTTATCAACTAAACTCGACATACGGAAAAAAAAAAAATAAAGGCTTCTAGTAGAAATTCATCATCTTATAGTAGCACAAAGGTTTATAAGAATATCAAGTTGAAAGTGGAAACCTGGACGGTGAAAATTGTTCCAAAAGCGGGAACCATAGATATTCTTCTCTTGGATTGTGAGAGGGTGAAAGAGATTGGAAATGACTAGACCTTCAAAATAAAAATTTCGCTTGTCAGAGAAGGCAAGAAAATATTCAAGCAAATGCTCACTTTTGCAGTTTCAAGAAACAAAAAAAAAAAAAACAGAAGATATTATTTTGTGAAAAGTTTGTATTTAGAACACATTCTTTTTAGTGTTGCAACTAGCTTTTGACGTCGGACTCGAATGGCTGCAACAAAAGAAAGCAAAAATCTCTAGTCAGAACCAGCGAAATTGAAACAAGCCAAATGGTGTTTGATCACATATAGCCTAATTAATCGTCTACTGCATAATAAGAAAAGATAAAAATAACTCGAAAAACAAAAGATTAAAGAAACATACTTCCGGAGGAGGAGTCAACTTGAGCAAAAAAGAAGATGATGCATATCCATTTTAGAGCTCCATTGCAATAGATCTGAAATAAGTATAACAGTGTCTAAGAGGTACGCGTCATTATATGATTCCGAATTGATCAGAACACACTAAACCATCAAAACCAAGACCCGAACTTTATTTTCTTGATTTCGCATGCAAAAGTTTTTACTGTTTTTCCACGAATTTGTTTCCTGCTCCAGATTTTTGTCTTTTCTCTAGAACTTCATCTTTATTAGCTACGGATTGCAGTCGTTTAAAGCTAAAAAATCCAAGACAGTATACAAATGAAATAGTGTAGCATCAGTGGGAATGAACACATAATGACACACCAGTACAGACATTACAAAAAATAAACTGGCCTATGCGTTAGAAATAATCATGAGATCAATAAAATAAATAACAACTTACAAGTGGATTTCGTATTTCGTGGCTGGTTGATCGTCTTGTTTTACTCCAAGATTAAGTTCTTCCAGAAACTTCTACCACAGCTCACATGCTCTAGAAATGGATATTAGCTAACTTGTAGTGGATCCTACGCCCCGAGAATTTACATACAAAGAAAAGAGAAAATATGTATATACGTAAGGCAATAACTTACCTTGAGTGATTCTTCCTTTTCTTTGTAGAACCTCTCTCCTATTCAGGTACCACTGTCACCTCTTTTTTCCCTACTACTAATTCTACAGGGGTAAGTGAGTAAGTGTTGCCATCTTATTAACAGTGGTTTCATAAGGAGTTTGTTGGCTTACTTAGTTGCGCATATCATCTATATAAGCTTCTCCTTATCCTCCTCAAACTTGGAAACAGTGTCTAGCAAGCAGAAACACATGTTCATTAGTTTCAGGTAATATCCCACTTAGCTAATCAATGAAAACTTTGTGGCACCGTACACTACTCATCTTAGTGGTGAGAGAGGACAAAACAGGTACCACTGTCACCTCTTTTTTCCCTACTACTAATTCTACAGGGGTAAGTGAGTAAGTGTTGCCATCTTATTAACAGTGGTTTCATAAGGAGTTTGTTGGCTTACTTAGTTGCGCATATCATCTATATAAGCTTCTCCTTATCCTCCTCAAACTTGGAAACAGTGTCTAGCAAGCAGAAACACATGTTCATTAGTTTCAGGTAATATCCCACTTAGCTAATCAATGAAAACTTTGTGGCACCGTACACTACTCATCTTAGTGGTGAGAGAGGACAAAACCAAAGGACAATAGAAAGAATACCTTTCAGTTCATGAATTTGTTTGATGAAGCTCCTCAGACTTGGATAAATTCATCCTAGTACAAGATACTCACACAGCAAATATGGATCATGTCAGCTCTTTGGTCCTTTCTACAGACTAAAAATTTAAATCTCATCTTGTGATATTTTGTTCAGACCTCCTTTGAACTCTTTGACTTCCAACAATATCCATCCCAGCAAGGCGGTAACATCCCAGTCTTTCTTTCTCAAGTGTCGACTTCACCTCAGTGGACACATTGCCAGAACAGAAAGATATACAAGAATTAAAGTAAGATTCAGCTGTAACTTACAGAGCAGAACCAGCAAGGCAGTAACATATACAAGAATTAAAGTAAGATTTAGCTGTAACTTACAGAGCATTAGAACCATGGACTTCGTTTCATCTTCTTGGGCAGAAAACTAAATCTCATTCAATTATACTGTAGCGTATAAGGCAATAAAAGAGCCATGTTCGTGATATTCAAAGTCTTCAAACACTTTTCTTACCTTTTAGCTTCAAATGAAGAAAAATAAATCTATCACTCAGCCGAGAAGTTTCCACAATGTGCTGAATTTCTGTTATCCTACGCCCCAAGAATTTGCAGACAAAGAAAAGAGAAAATATGTATGTACGTAAGCTTATTACTTACCTTGAGTGATTCTTCCAACTGGGCAAGCTTTTCTTTGTAGAACCTCTCCGATTCAGGTATCTTTGTCACCTCTTTTTCCCTACATGTTATTTTACAGGGGTAAGCGAGTAAGGTCTCATAAGGAGTTTGTTGGCTTACTTAGTTGCTCATATCGTATATATAGCTTCTCCTTGTCCTCCTCAAACTTTGAAATAGTGTCTAGCAAGCAGAAAACATGTTCATTAGTTTCGGGTAATAATTACACAGACCCCTAAGGTTCTTCAGGTTCAAATTTGGAAGTTTTAAGTAACTTACTGTTAGGGTTGTTTACTATAGCTCCACCTTAAGCTTTTCGTGTTCCTCCTCCTCCGTTTTCCCCTAAGCCCGAGGAATAACCTCTCATAAACTCCTGATAGTGGAGGCAAGACACCTAAGAACGTCTCCAGGCTGATAAATATTATACCAGAGATACATGTAATAAAGATTGATATGGACATCATCACCTCCGCTTGAGTCTCGAGCCCTCTTATAGTCTAATCAGAGCTTCGGCGTTGTCGTAGAAAATGTCCTTGAGAGATCTTACAATGCTTTTTCCCCCTAAGCCCGAGGAATAACCTCTCATAAACTCCTGATAGTGGAGGCAAGACACCTAAGAACGTCTCCAGGCTGATAAATATTATACCAGAGATACATGTAATAAAGATTGATATGGAAATGCCCTCTTATAGTCTAATCAGAGTTTCGGCCTTGTCGTAGAAACTGTCCTTGAGAGATCTTACAATGCTTTTTTACCTTGTAGCTCATAGCCTTCTTTAACCTTCAGCCTTTTCTATCCTTCCATATATCTCCTTGTTCAATAATATAAAAGCAGGCTAAAAATTTTGTTTCTGAACTCAGACAATTGATATGGCACAAGACCTTTTCTTAGGGATCTTTGCAACCATTTTTCGTTTTTTGTCGTTCATCTT